>NC_136426.1:300171289-300836789 GCF_052849685.1 Lactuca virosa | reverse complement strand
GGTCAGGCTTGGGAGCCTGGTGAACACATAGGGTTTTCAACCCACAATAAATAAATTTATTAATTTCATCAAACAACAATAACCCGATTACCCGTTCCCGTTATCCTCACTTTACGTCCCTAAAACAACTATCACAAGGGACCTAGTCTAAGGATTTTCATCGGGGCGACAACACTACTTTGGGGGTTTCCCAGCAATTTATGTCAAATAAGGCAACTATGTGGGGGATGGAGTACAACAAATGAACACCCAAGCACATTAACACCTACAGGTTGTGAGCCTGCCAGCGTTCCACAGGACTATCTAGAAAAGTCTGTGGCCGTCATCCATACTCCGCTAGATGACTAGATCACAATAACATCGAGGCCTCTCATCATTTTATTTCATCACACATCAACTATCTACCCATGTTTTTCCCAACATATCTGTAGATAAAAAATACATATATACAGTTTAATTTATTTAAAAACCTATATAAATCATTCATTCATCATCCATCTCAAATAACTAAACAATATATATTCACATACCACGTATTTTATATAAAATACTTCATATCTATGTGTAAGATGAAAGTGACTATACACTCACTTGATTTAACAATAATCGGGCAGCACGTCGTTTCTTAAAACGATCGTTTCCAATAAAATCGGGGGCTTTAATGAAAAACCGGGCCCTGCGAGGCTGGAGCTTCAAAAGCGAAAAGATAATGTTTTCCAGGTCTTCGGGTACTTCGGGACGTATTTCGGGTGTTGGAAATGATATGGGGGCTTCGGGGGAAGTCGAGATAGTAAAAATATTGAAGTTAGGGTGAAAAGTGGCAATTTTCCAAAATTACCCGGGAGGATTCGCAGCCCTTCTATTTATAGAGGAGAGCCTCGGATCCGAAGCAAGGGGGAAGAAGCACGTGGCAGCTGCTGTGAGGCTCAGATGCAAGGTGGCTCGGATGCGAAGCGAACAGGTGGCTGGTGCGAGGGTGACACACGGATGCGATGAGTGGGAGGCGCGTCGGAAGCTCGTAGGCGAGGCGTGGCTCGCTTCGAACACGCCACGTATGTGACACGCGTCTGATTTCTACCGGACCACGCTTCGGACACGTCATCGGATTGGACACAGGGCAGCAGCGAAGCGAGGGTGACGTGGTGGTTACTATTCATGCGAAATTATCCGGTTTTTTTAAGGATTTCTCGATTTTTGAGCCAAAAACTTCCGAAATTAATAACTTTCGCATACGGGCTCCATTTTGGACGTTCTTTATATGCACGCGTAGGCGAGAATATACTCTACAATTGTCGTTTAGAATCCATCGGCTAATTTTGAATTTATTTTAAAAGTTATTTTTAACAGGCCGGGACAGGATTAGTCCGTTAAAAATTCATAACTTCTTCATCTGACGTCCGTTTTCGTCTGTCTTTTTATCGTTACACTACTATTAACGAGATCTTAGATTCTCGTTTAGGTTGTGTCGGCTAAAAATCACTCGATCTTTATTTCGAGTTTTTAGCTGTCTACTGCTATATCAAAACTTAGAAAAATCATAACTTCCTCATACAAAGTCAGATTTTAACGTTCTTTTTAACAAAATTCTCGGTTTAACGAATACTACGACTTTCGCTTAGATCACTAAGGCTAAAAAGCACTTTATCGTAAATTCACTTTTTACGTCACACAGCGTCGTGCCGGTTCTGTCGCGAAAATTTGACAGGTCATAACTTCTTCGTTATACCTCGGATTTCGGTATTCTTTATATCTCCGGAATCCTTGTTTCGGCCACTAACCTTTTCTTAACAAATATTGGATTTATCTAATATTTATTTTCAACGCTTATTTTTTTATCATTAATTAATTAAATCATAATAATTAAGCAAATAAGCATATAATTCACATAATTCCTCTTTATTACTTTAGAATGAGTTACAAAGGTTGACCTAGACTATTAAACCATCATTAATGGTTTAGCCCAGAAACACGGGTGTTACAACTGTCCCCGTGGGGAAGTACAGAAACTCGAGCAAGAACTATGGAACCTTACCGTCCAAAACTCGGACATTGATGCTTACATCTCGAGATTTAGTGAATTAGCGCTTTTGTGTCTTGGTATGATTACGTCCGAGGGAAAGAAGATCGAACGATTCGTTTGGGGACTAACGCCTCCCATCCAAGGACATGTGATTGCCTCGAAACCTGAGACCTTTGACAGTGCAAAACGGCTAGCTAAGAAGCTTTATGATCATAGCGACAAGAAAGGTACCAAAGTGACCGAGGGAGAGGGCAAACAAGAGGGAGGTAACAAAAAGAACTGGGAGAACAAGAAAGGTACCAAAACGACTAGCTAAGAAGCTTTATGATCATAGCGACAAGAAAGGTACCAAAGCGACCGAGGGAGAAGGCAAACAAGAGGGAGGTAACAAAAAGAACTGGGAGAACAAGCGAAAAGGGCGACAAACTTCAGGGCCGTCCAAGAAACCACAGACAGTAGCAGTCCACTCTGCTACCGCTCCAGTCGCACCAGCTCCACTCGTTCCAGCCTCAACCACACCAGCGCCTGCCAACTCATACGCGGGTTCCAATCCCAAATGTGACAAGTGTAATTACCACCACCTCGGGGCATGCAAGGAATTCCAATGCACAAAATGCAATCGAAAAGGGAACACTACCCGATATTGCAGGATGCCCCCACAGCAAAACAAGCAGCCCAATGACAACAACGCCGGAGCCAGTCGTGCATGTTATGGATACGGAGAAACCGGTCATTTTAAACGCAACTGCCCCAAGAACAACAATCAGAACGCAGGAAGGGTCCTAGCAATGGGACAAGGAGAGGTGGTGCAAGATCCAACTGTAGTGACTAGTACGTTTCCCCTCGACAATTCTTATGTGTGCATTTTATTTGATAGTGGGGCTGAGCGGGGCTTCGTAAGTCACGAATTCAAACACCTACTCAATCAAAATCCCCAAAAATTGAATGAAACTTTTACGGTCGAAATGGCCAATGGTAGAACAGAATCAACCAACGATATCTACGTTGGGTACACATTAACATTAAATAATCACTCCTTTCCAATTGATTTGATGCATGTTAATATTATGAGCTTTGATGTGATTGTTGGCATGGATTGGTTAAGCCCCCACCATGCCGAAATTATGTGTCACGATAAGGCCGTTCGCCTTCATGTACCAAACAAAGAAACCCTAATAGTTTAAGGCGATAAACCCGGCACAAACCTCCGACTCATTTCTTGCATCAAAGCACAAAAGTGCTTGCATAAAAAGAATAACCCCTTTCTCGCTCATGTTGTGGATAAAAAAAGGAGGAGAAAAACATCAAAAATATTCCAGAAGTACGTGACTTTCCGGACGTATTTCCCGAGGATTTTCTAGGAATACCCCCGAGCGTCAGGTCGAGTTCTTAATCAATCTCATACCTGGAACCACTCCAATTGCCAAATCACCTTACAGGCTAGCTCCTGCCGAAATGCAAGAGTTATCTAGTCAACTAATCGAACTTCTCGACAAAGGATTCATCAGGCCGAGCTTTTCACCTTGGGGAGCTCAGGTCCTGTTTTTCAAAAAGAAAGACGGATCTTTCATAATGTGCATCGATTATCGGGAGTTGAACAAGGTTACTGTCAAGAATCGATACCTACTCCCTCGAATCGATGATCTATTCGACCAGCTTCAAGGAGCCAGCTACTTCTCCAAGATAGATCTGAGTTCCGGATACCACCAACTAAGGGTCGGAGAGGAGGATATTCCAAAGACTGCTTTTCGAACCCGCTATGGACATTTCGAATTCGTAGTCATGCCTTTTGGTCTAACAAATACACCCGCAGCCTATATGGACCTGATGAACTGAGTCTGTCGGCCGTTTCTCGACAATTGCGTGATTATTTTCATCGATGATATACTCGTTTACTCTAGGAGTGAGGAAGAGCACAGCCAATATTTACGGCAGATTTTGGGAACTCTGAGAGCGGAGAAGCTATACGCTAAATCCTCCAAATGCGAGTTTTGGATTCGTAGAGTGGAATTCTTGGGATATGTATTCAATAAGGAGGGAATACATGTGGACCCTACCAAGATCAAAGCTATTGAGGGTTGGGCAACACCAAGAACACCAATAGAAATCCGACAATTTTTGGGTCTTGCTGGTTATTACCGAAGGTTCATCCAGAATTTTTCCACAATCGCCAAGCCTCTCACCACTCTCACCCAGAAAGGTGTACCTTTCCATTGGAATGATAAACAAGAAGCTGCTTTCCAAACCCTGAAACAAGCCCTCTGCAGTGCTCCAGTGCTGTCTTTTCCAGAGGGAACGGAAGATTTCGTAGTGTACTGCGATGCCTCTAATCAAGGGTTAGGTTGTGTGCTTATGCAGTGCGGAAAGGTGATAGCTTACGCATCCAGGCAACTAAAGACCCATGAAGTAAACTATACCACCCATGATCTCGACCTGGGAGCTGTGGTATTCGCCTTAAAGATTTGTAGGCACTACCTATATGGTACGAAGTGCACCATCTTCACCGACCACAAGAGCCTCCAGCACATTCTGAATCAGAAAGAATTCAACATGAGACAGCAGAGATGGTTCGAGCTACTAAACGACTATGAATGCGAGATCAAGTACCACCCAGGCAAGGTTAATGTGGTAGTCGATGCCTTAAGCCGAAATGAGTACTCGAATCGCCGAGTAAGGACACTGACAATGACCATCCATTCCCATCTGTCCTCACAAATCAAGGAGACTCAGCAGGAAGCCTTGAAACCAGAAAACGTCGCAAATGAGGCATTGCGTGGAATGGAAAAGAATCTGACAGCCAAAGAAGACGGAGCCTATCATCTTATGGACCGGATCTGGACATCGAGGTTCGGTGGATTCCGGGACGTGATAATGAATGAGGCTCACAAAACAAGGTATTTTATTCATCCGGGTTCCGATAAGATGTACCTGGATATCAAACAACATTATTGGTGGCCGAATTTGAAAGCGGAGATTGCCACTTACGTGGGCAAGTGCCTCACTTGTGCCAGGGTAAAAGTGGAATATCAGAAGCCCTCGGGTCTACTGCAACAACCCGAAATACCTGAGTGGAAATGTGAAAGGATAACAATGGATTTTATAACCAAATTACCCAAGACGGCAGACGGTTTGGATGCTATCTGGGTGATGGTAGATCGATTAACCAAATCCGCCCATTTCCTGCCAATAAACGAGGCGTACAAGATGGAAAGACTAAGGCGAATATACCTGAAAGAGGTAGTGAGACTTCATGGAGTGCCCATATCTATTATCTCTGATCGAGATAGTAGATCCACCTCTCGCTTTTGGCAATCGCTCCAGAAAGCTTTGGGAACCCAACTGGATATGAGCACTGCCTACCACCCTCAGACTGATGGCCAAAGCGAGTGAACCATTCACACTCTAGAAGACATGCTCAGGGCATGTGTAGTAGATTTTGGTAAAGCTTGGAATACCCACCTGCCCCTAATCGAATTCTCATATAACAATAGCTACCACACAAGAATAGGAGTCGCTCCCTTTGAGGCCTAGTACGGTCGGAAGTGCAGATCGCCCCTTTACTGGGCTGAGGTGGGAGACACTCAGCTGGCAAAAGGGCAAACGCCCAACAGCACTCTCACTGGACCCGAGATTATTCGAGAAACAATAAAAAAGATAGTCCAAATCAAAGCACGACTCCAAGACCTTAGTTTAAGGTCCATTTAGACCGTGAAACCCTTACAATTCAATTGTGTTTACGGATTGTGAGCTGTAATTGGCTATTTTCCAATGCAAATCTCAGTAATCTATGTATTACCCACCAGTAATCCAAGCATATATCAAATCAATTTCTCTATTCCATATGAAAGGGGCGTAAACCCCATTTCTCATTCCACCAAACTCATTTCACGTTTTGTGAACCTCCGTGAACTCTCCCAAGAATTCAAGCCAAGTTCCAGAAGCCATTCCCTCACAATCTCTTCTAAGTCCCTGTAAGTTAATTCATGTCTAGTAAATGTTTCATACATTTAGTTGTTGAATTCTTCTACCACACCTTCTTCTACCCAAGGTGAGCTTCATACCCCTATTTTTGAGTTTTTCTTATTTTTTGGGGGAGAATACAAGTCATGGTCTTGTTTAAATCTTGATCTAGTGCTTGTCTATGCATGTATGTTATGTTATATGAGCTTGAGGTTATGAAACTCCTTATAAAGAGTCCAAAAACTCGAGACTTTGGTTAAGTCTCAAGAGTTTGGACTATATTTCACATATTATTTTTTGATTAGAAGGAAAAACTAGTGTTTATATGAACCATAATACATAACACCTCATGTCAAGAATCACAAGAATCACAAGGATTTGTTCAAAGAAACTACTTCAGTGGTTGGTGTGTGTTTGTTGGTCGGTGACCAAGAAGAACCACCATGGCGGCCAGCCATGGTGGCTGTCGTCGATGATGCCGTTGTTGTCGTTGCCATATGCCACCAGGTGGGTGCCTAGGGTCTTTTGTGAACAGATAGTATGTTGGGTGTGGTTTCAATGGGTCGGAAAACTAAAAACAGCCACCACCACCACGTGCCACCGCCGGCCACCACAAGGGTGGTTGCGGGTGTGTGTTTATTTAGTATAGTGTGTGTGTTTATTTCGTGAGTTCATTGTAAATTGTAAAAAATTAGAATAATGAAAGGAAGATCAAACCACCACCGTAGGGTGGTGGCTGCCGCCACCGGCCGCCGTGTCAGGTGACGGTGTGCTTGCCTCGTTGAGTATGATTCGTTTGGGGTGCTTGAAACCCTAATGGGCCTTGTAAGCCCTAATGGACCCAATGAAGCTTAATGGACCTAAAAACCCAAGCATGTGACTAACGGGCTTAATGATATTCTAGTGGGCCTAATAGGCCCAATAAAGCCCTAATTGACCTAAAAGCCCAACAAATTGATAAATGGGCTAGTATTTGGGTTGGAAACCCTAATGCCAATAAAACCCTAATTTGGGGAATTAACCGGGACACACGGGAATTATTTAATAACTTGATATATTAAATAATAATCCTAGGCAAAGATTAATCTAAGCAATATTGGACTTAATGGATTAAGTCCTTATAGGATTAAGTCCTTAATGGATTATGTGAGAAACACTTAACCCTAATCATCATTTCATGTGAAATCCTAATTTCACTTGGGCCTTGAGTTGGGCCTTTCCATTGGGCCTTAGTGATGGGATTATTAATGGGCCATCCAAGAATAATCATATGGATTAGAATATGTTGTTGGACTTTAGGGTAAGGCCCATATGAGAGTTTGGGCCCAATTTGGAAAATTGGGCCATAGATGGGCCATAGTTTGGGCCTTAATGATTATATGATGTTGGGCCTTAGAATAAGACCATGTAAAGGCTTGGGCCCAATTTTCAAAATTGGGCCATATGTTGGGCTTTGATTCCCAGTTGACTTTAGGCCTATGGATTGGGCCTTGGGCTTGAATAAGCCAAGCTTGGGGTAATGTAGTAATTATCCAAAGAATGAACTTATGGTTATGTATTGGGACCCAATTATTAATTGGGTGATGTTTTAATATTGACAAATCGTGAATCTGTCATCCAGCAGCTGGAGTTGAGTCTGCGGGACTTCAGCAGTGTGAGATTGAGTCTACGGGACTTCAGCAGTGTGAGGTGAGTTACCTTCCAGTAGCAGTGGGTTTACGGCCACAATACCGGCCCACCAGTAGGAGTTGTATGTTAGATGATTGTCTTTGTGATATTCATCTAGGTTTGTTGCTACCTGATATGTTTTATGTTCTAGCATGTTATGATGTTATGTGATAGTGGTAGTACGGGGTGAAATAGTCCCCAGTCACCGGTCGATAGGACCGAAGGGGTATTTTAGTACTCAGCCATGCTAGCCAGATTATGATATATGTTATATGATATTATGTGGTAGTATTAGGAGGTAAAATAGTCCCCGGTTACCGGTCGACAGGACCGAAGGGGTAGGCCAGCACCCAGATATGCTACGCAGTATGTGATTTATGTTTATATGCTAGGGTTTTATGTGGTAGTGGTAGGGGTGAAACAGTCTCCGGTTACCGGTTGAAAGATACCGAAGGGGAGGCCAGCTCCCGGTTACCGGTTGAAAGATACCCAAGGGGTAGGCCAGCACCCAGATATGCTAGGCAGTCACCGGTCGAGAGGACCGAAGGGGTAGGTCAGCACCCAGATATGCTAGGCAAGATCACCGGTCGAGAGGACCGAAGGGGTAGGTCGGGCACCCAGATATGCCTGGCAGTATGTATGTTATATGATTGTATGGTAGGTGGTATGATGGGGGAACTCACTAAGCTTCGTGCTTACGGTTTACAGTTTTGGTTTCGGGTACTCGTTTTTAAAGGAAAGGAGTCGGCTTGATCGCAGCGCATCACACTATGGTTTCCGCACATGAGATCTTTGGGATTACACTCTGATATTGTTTTATGATAACATGTTTTGATTATTTCTACTTTGGTTTTGACATGACATGATATTATGGATGTTTTATTATACTGTTGGTTATATAATAACTTAACTAAAATGAAATTTTTGGTCTTAAATTTTGGGATGTTACAAGTTGGTATCAGAGCCTTGGTTTGAGGGATTCGGGCACACTCCCGGGTGTGTCTGAACTCAAACTAAGGACTTGGTATGAAAATTTTCAAAAGTAAAATCATTTTATAAAAATAAGTTTGAAAAGAATTTGAAAGAGAAAAGAACTTTGGAAGGAACAAGGTGTGTGATGCGTGCAATCAGCCGAGCTCAAGTAAGTTTTCCCCAAGATACCCATACATGTCATGACATGTTACGATATGATATGATTATGAGAACTGCATGCTAGATTAGGGCTAAGGATCTAGGAAGGATGCCTTATATGCCTACTGTGTGTGTATGAGAACTGCATGCTAGATTAGGGCTAAGGATCTAGGAAGATGCCTTATATGCCTGCTGTATGTGCTTAATGAGCTGCACGATAATACTGATCAGTTAGTGATAGTATAGTATGTTTAGGTTATGCCTGATTGTATGAGCCTTTGAATTGCATGTATAGATTCCTGCGTAGAGGATAAAATGGTTTGATTGGAATATGATGGTTAGATTTTCCATTGTCTGAATGTTGCTTGCTTTGTGCTTTGTGGGACTCTTAGTAATGTGAGCTCGCTATATTCATGAGATAGCTAGTTGACATTACTGGGAATCTTTCAGCAGCTGAGGACCGGGTGAGTTTGGGAACCTAGGAAAGCCTGGGATACGTTTCAATGGGTTAGAAATGAGGTTCAGTGAGACTTGGGTGTACCAGTTGAGGAAGTGACTTGGAGGATTCGGGAGGATTGCTGAGGAAAGTATGGATATGTGTGGAAGGTAGTATTGGGCCCGTACTACTGAAAGCACAGGATCCATACTCGACTCGGTGAGAGCCTTGGAGAATCTGAGAAGCTTCAGGGAGAAGTTTGTGACCCGGTTTGGGGACAGAGGATGTTCCAGTGTTGTAGCTTGGCCATTGGCAAGTGAGCTAGCGAGCGTGACAGGGTGTCAGACCCTGAAGGATATGATTTCCAAGAGTTGCAGATGCGAGATTGATTTGGATCACCCTGGAAAGAGAGGGTTGTGCCATGTGCGTATAGTAGAGGGTCTCGGGAAGAGACCCATGACTTTTGATCATCGGGTGAAAGGTCAGCAAGGCCGGATTCAGTGCAGCACGTACAGGAAAGTGCACAAGGGAGTTTGTCGCTCCAAGGGTTTAGGCTACTACAGGGTAGTGGGGTTGGTCATGTCAGCAGAAGGTGATCAGTATTCCTCCAGATGTTGCGGGTATGTCATCTTCTACTGCTACTAGATGGATGTTGGGGATACGTATCACTTTGGGATTGTGAGTGAGTTTGGATAAGTCAGATCTCAGGGCGGTTTTCTGCTAGTGTCTGGGTTATCAAGGATCATATATGCCATCCTACATATCGAAAAGTCCTTGATGAACCCACAGAGGGACGCATCTTGCGGAGTGGGTTCCGCGTGTACCGTTATCATTTCGGATCTTTGTCGGGATCTGTGCAGGAGTATTATTTAGAGGATACTCAGTCAGGAGTAGAACGATAGTTCTCCAGTGAAGTCAGCATTCAGTGATTCTATCGTGGTTCAGGTATGGTCGACAGTTGTCAACGGATGAACTTCGGAGTTCAAGGCACTACCGTTGCTAGGGGAGGACTAGTAGCATGAAGATAGTGGAGTCAGTTGCGAGTGTTAGACGCATGGGTGTTCGGTCATTGGATCTTCAAGAGAATTGCATTTCTCGCGTGGGCTATGTTCGGTTAGAGTTCAGTGGTGCTGCAAGATTGGAAGTGGGAACGAGGATTCATCAGCCAGAGTGAAGATTAAGGTCTTCAGTGGACAGCATGGGAGATGGTCTGAGGTGTTAGACTGTACCAGATTCAAGAGTACTCTTCAAGATTTCAGAAGATGAACGATCTTAAAGTTTGACTGGTAATTGATCGTTAGCATTGGTAAGCACGGGTTGTCATCAGTGGGATATTAGAAAGCGAGAAGGATTGGGAATCCTTCAATTCTCGCGTGCCGTGAGGGCTTAGTCGGATCTAAGTGGGGGAGAGACTTTTTATTAAGTTCTCCAAATGTGAGCTTTGGTTGCGCGAGGTGCAATCTCTTGGGCACCTTTTCATACAGAAGGGTATTCCGGTCGATCCGGCCAAGATAGAGGTCATGATGCAGTGGGGGATTCCGAGGTCTCCATCTGAGATTCGGAGTTTCCTGGGTCTAGCAGGTTATTACCGGAGATTTATTCGGGACTTCTCCGAGATTGCGGTTCCTTTGATCCGACTGACCAAGAAGTCAGTGGCCTTTCGTTGGGGGCCTGAGCGGCAGGCAGCCTTCGAGACTCTCAGACAGCGGTTGTGCGAGGCACCGATCCTCACCCTGCCAGAGGGTGTAGATGATTTCATGGTTTACTGTGACGCTTTGATCACGGGCATGGGTGCGGTACTGATACAGTGGGGTCACGTGACAGCAGGTTTTGGGAACCAGGGTAGAGCTCCAGTTAGGACTCAAGTCCAGTTGTGTGTTAGGTCGAGTGCGTGTTCGACCCGGTTGGGACAAGTGTTGTAAGATTACGGGGGTAGCCGTAGTATTCACTAATAGTCAGATAGTATGGAAAGTGTTGTAAGACTACGGGGGTAGCCGTAGCATTCACTAATAGTCAGATAGTATGGAAAGTGTTGTAAGACTACGAGGGTAGCCGTAGCATTCACTAATAGTCAGATAGTATGGAAAGTGTTGTAAGACTACGGGGGTAGCCGTAGCATTCACTAGTGATCAGATAGTATGGAAAGTGACGTAAGACTGCGGGCGTAGCCGTAGTATTCACTAGCGATCATATAGTATTGGAAGTGTTGTAAGACTGCGTGGGTAGCCGTAGCATTCACGAGGTTGACAGATAGTGTTAGCGTGTTGTAAGTCTGCGGGTGTAGCCGTAGCATTCACAAGGTTAGCAGATAGTGCTTGAGTGATGTAAGTCTGTGAGTGTAGCCGCAGCCTTCACTTGGTTGACAGATAGCATGAGCGTGTTGTTAGGACGCGGAATGAACAGTAGTACGCACCAGTTCGGGTGCAGCAGGGAGGATATAGAAATCCACGGATTGGATTTCGGAATTACCCAGATGGATTAGATCTGGTTGAGCCAGTGATAAGACTTTGGGAGCGCCACTACAGTTATGGGATCAGGGAATCAATGGACTGTATAAGATTGCTTGTGATATAAGGCTACCATCGGTTAGGTGGCAATCACTTTTAGCCTTGAATTTGGTGACGTCAGGATTCAACGCATGGACCCAATCGGTTGGGTCAGGAGGTTGTTAGAACCACGGTGGCATGATAACTAGTGGCAACTAGTACCAGAGAAGGATTTCGTCGTGTGAGGTGACTAAGTGGGAGTCCTTTGGCTCCGCAGCCGGGCCGGGACTCGATATTTCAGAGGACTAACCAATGAACTGAGACCAGGCAGGTCTCAATAGTTTTGGAAAAACAGCCATATAGCAGCATGCTGTTTCAGGCAGATTCGGTGTTTGGGCAGTATTAGTATTTGTGTTCTAGGATGCAAGTTCGAACGGAATACCAGATTGTTTGGGTTATGCTAAATGACCTATAGGGATAATTGGGTCTGCGATTTCAGTTTTCTAGTGGGAACTACAGGTTATCAGAAGTTGAGTAGTCTGTTGAGGGATAAACAGACTAGATTCAACGATAATGATTTAGTATGAGTGGTCTGTCATGGATTCAGACCATCTCGAGACAGCAGATTTCAGACAGAGTACATGTGGTCTTGTTGCAAGGAATTCGTTCACCTGCGGATTGTAGGGCTTTACGGAGATTGGTCACGGCTACCCTGGGAAGGCTAGGGTGTGCCCAGGATGATGCCTATGTTACTTGAGTGGCTTGGCGTATAAGAAATGGTAAGGAATGATTTCGAGGACGAAATCTAATTTAAGTGGGGGAGTGTTGTAACACCCTGTTTATTTATTAAATAAATAAACAAATTAATGAATGAATAATAGCCCTAAAATAAATAATTATATATAAAAAGATGGTCTCGAAGAGCTAATTGTCACAATTTTAGAAGTCGGGGATTAAAAGTGTAAGTTTCGGATGGGTTCCGTAAAGAATTATGAGGGAAGGGATATTTGGTAAGTATTAGACTTAATTTGTAAAGGATTTCAGGAGGCAGGGTTAAAAAGGTAATTGTTGGATTTGCTTTGCAAAAGATTCTCAAGTAGAGGGCTATTTGGTAAGTTTTGGACCCAAAATGAAAGGAAATTATGGAATTAGGGGCTAAAGGGTAAATGTTGGATTTAATTTGAAGAAAATTATGTGGAGGAGGGACTGAACGCGGAAAAAAGGAGTTAAGTTTGGAATGAGACGGGGGCTTATAACCCATCACCGCCATACGTTACTAGCCCTAACCCTAATGGAATCAGCCGCCACCCTACTCCTATCTCCAGTCGCCGCCGCCACAGTGACGAGTTCAGCCACCATTCCTTGCCCGCAGCTTTTCCGTCAAGCACCACCACCTCAGCCGCTTCTGGTCACGTTGCGAACCACAAAGAGAGAGGGAGAACCGCACAAGCCGGGGATGGAAACGCAGACGCCGATGCATGGGTCGTGATCGATCGGAGTGTTGAGCCGTTGTACCGTTTCCGTGAAGATAGAACCACCACAGTCAGACGTCGCAACTACCCTTCCCATTGACGTCGGCTGCTTCCGTTGCCATCAACGAAGACCAATCGGGGCCTTTTCTGCCATAGATGTTGCTGCCATTAATGTCTTCCCCCAAGCTTGAATACCAGCTGTGTTGCGTGTTCCAGCTCGAGTATGGGTCCGTGTTTCAGTGGTTGGTGTGTGTTTGTTGGCCGGTGACCAAGAAGAACCACCATGGCGGCCAACCATGCTGGCTGCCATCGATGATGCCGTTGCTGTCGTTGCCATATGCCACCAGGTGGGTGGCTGGGGTCTTTTGTGAACAGATAGTATGTTGGGTGTCGTTTCAATGGGCCGGAAAACCGAAAACAGCCACCACCACCACCATGAGGTGGTGGCTGCCGCCACGTGCCACCGCCGGCCACCACAAGGGTGGTTGCGGGTGTGTCTATTTAGTATAGTGTGTGTGTTTATTTCGTGAGTTCATTGTAAATTGTAAAAATTGGAATAATGAAAGGAAAATAAAACCACCACCGTAGGGTGGTGGCTGCCGCCACCGACTGTCGTGTCGGGTGGCAGTGTGCTTGCCTCGTTGAGTATGATTCGTTTGGGGTGCTTGAAACCCTAATGGGCCTTGTAAGCCCTAATGGTCCCAATGAAGCTTAATGGACCTAAAAACCCAAGCATGTGACTAATGGGCTTAATGATATTCTAGTGGGCCTAATAGGCCCAATGAAGCCCTAATTGACCTAAAAGCCCAACAAATTGATAAATAGGCTAGTATTTGGGTTGGAAACCCTAATTAGCGTTTGGAAAACCCTAATGCCAATAAAACCCTAATTTGGGGAATTAACCGGGACACACGGGAATTATTTAATAACTTGAGATATTAAATAATAATCATTGGCAAAGATTAATCTAAGCAATATTGGACTTAATGGATTAAGTGCTTAGAGTATTAAGTCCTTAATGGGTTAAGTGAGAAACACTTAACCATAATCATCATTTTATGTGAAACCCTAATTTCACTTGGGCCTTGAGTTGGGCCTTTCCATTGGGCCTTGGTGATGGGATTATGAATGGGCTATCCAAGAATAATCATATGGATTAGAATATGTTGTTGGACTTTAGGGTAAGGCCCAGATGAGAGTTTGGGCCTAATTTGGAAAATTGGGCCATAATTTGGGCCTTAATGATTATATGATGTTGGGCCTTAGAATAAGACCATGTAAAGGCTTGGGCCCAATTTTCAAAATTGGGCCATATGTTGGGCTTTGATTCCCAGTTGACTTTGGGCCTATGGATTGGGCATTGGGCTTGAATAAGCCAAGCTTGGGGTAATGTAGTAATTATCCAAAGAATGAACTTCTGGTTATGTGTTGGGACCCAATTATTAATTGGGTGATGTTTTAATATTGACAGATCGGGAATCTGTCATCTAGCACCTGGGGTTGAGTCTACGGGACTTCAGCAGTGTGGGATTGAGTCTGCGGGACTTCAGAAGTGTGAGGTGAGTTACCTTCCAGTAGCGGTGGGTCTATGGCCACAATGTCGGCCCACCAGTAGGAGTTGTATGTTAGATGATTGTCTTTGTGATATTCATCTAGGTTTGCTACTACCTGATATGTTTTATGTTCTAGCATGTTTTGATGTTATGATAGTGGTAGTAGGGGTGAAATATTCCCTGGTCACCGGTCGATAGGACCGAAGGGGTAGTTTAGTACCCAGCCATGCTAGCCAGATTATGATATATGTGATATGATATTATTTGGTAGTATTAGGGGGTGAAATAGTCCCCGGTTACCGGTCGACAGGACCGAAGGGGTAGGCCAACACCCAGATATGCTAGGCAGTATGTGATTTATGTTTATATGCTAGGGTTTTATGTGGTAGTGGTATGGGTGAAACAGTCCTCGGTTATCGGTTGAAAGATACCGAAGGGGAGGCCAGCTCCCGGTTACCGGTTGAAAGATACCCACGGGGTAGGCCAGCACCCAGATATACTAGGCAGTCAACGGTCGAGAGGACCGAAGGGTTAGGTCAGCACCCAGATATGCTAGGTAAGGGGTTGACACCCCGTACCTTCGATGTTCGCTACAGCTAGACCGGCCAGTCTAGGGTGACAAATGTCTTCAACGAAACCGACGCCTGAAGAATTTCTAGACAGGCACTCCGTCATATTAGTATGGTTATAATGACTCGCTTAGAATATAACAAAAATATATTTACGCGGATTACACCTATTGTTTATAATCAACTATGGTTTGGTTACCTCAAACGAAATTTTATCACACAAGTCTCGTAGGGTTTTAAGGCTACTACTTTGTATATCTAGAAAATATAGGATTTTCTGGGGGAAAAACGGTTTTTATACAATTTTCGAAAGATGATAAACTAAAGTACACATGCAACTATACTTGATTGGAAACAAGACTTACAACTATTTTAATAGAAAAATATTGGATTTTCTGGATTCTAAACTATCACAATTTTTATGTAAAAATGCTTATGAACTCACCAACATATTTTATGTTGACGCTTTTCAAACGACTTGTATTCTTAGGAAATCAGTTAGCAAGTTTATGGATCACGGATTCTGGATTATTTTGCTGTAGTTGGGAATTTACTTACTAATGTCTCTTTTGTGTAATTTGAGAACAAATACATGATATAAAAACAATGTAAGTTTGTTATCTTAATGTATGATGTTTGGATTTGCTATGTTTAATTTATATTCAATTGTTATGATACTGCACAATGACGTCACCCGCCTCCGGACGCTTCCGCCGTTCTGGTCTGCGGGTGTGACACATTACCTGGAGTTAGGGGCAGTGGTGTTTTCCCTCAAGATTTGGAGACATTATCTATATGGGGTCCGTTGTCGTGTCTACACGGATCATAAGAGTTTGAGATATCTGATGGACCAGCCAAACCTAAACATGAGGCAGTGCAGGTGGCTGGACGTGGTCAAGGATTATGACTGCAAGATCCTTTACCATCCGGGTAAAGGGAATGTGGTGGCGGATGCTTTGAGCCGCAAGTCGGCTGGGTCTTCAGTCAGGGAGACATGTATGAGGATATACATTGATTCTCCACTTGTGGGATTGATCAGAGAGGCCCAGGTAGAAGGGGTTTGGAAAGAGAAATGGAAACAGGAAAGGATCATAGGTGAGATTGACAGATTTGTCACGGATAGTCGAGGGTTGTTGACCCGGTGTGGTCAGGTCTGGGTTCCAGTTTCTGGCAGGATCAGACATATTGTGTTAGAGGAGGCTCATAAGTCTCACTTTTCTATACACTCGGGAGCCACCAAGATGTATTGGGATTTGAGATTGAGCTATTGATTGTCGTGTATGAAGAGGGAGATAACCTGGTATGTCGAGAAATGATTGACCTACAGGATGGTCAAGGCTGAGCATCAGAGGCCTCATGGAAAGCCACAGCCTCTGGAGGTTCCCATGTGGAGAGAGGAGAAGATCACCATGGAATTTAATACCAAGTTGCCGAAGACGACAAATGGTTTTGATGCTATATGGGTCATCGTGGATCGATTGACCAAAAGTGCCCACTTTTTTTCCATCTGGGAGAGCTCTTCGGCCGAAAAGTTGACCAATGTTTATGTCCGAGAGATTGTTTCTCGCCATGGGGTTCCGGTTTCCATTGTTTCTGACCGAGATGTTTGGCTCACTTCCCGATTCTGGCAGAAGTTCCACGAGGAACTGGGCACGAGGCTACATTTCAACACTGTATATCATCCGCAGACCGACGGCCAAAGTGAGCGGACGATACAGACCCTTGAGGATATGTTGTGGGCTTTTGTTATTGATTTTGGTGGGAGTTGGACTCCTACCTAACTCTTGCGAAGTTTTCCTACAAAAATAGTTATCACTCCAGCATTGGTGCTCCGCCTTTTGAGCTCTTGTATGGTCGTAGAAATTGTACCCCGGTTTGTTAGGGAGAGGTTGGTCAAAGGGTCATGGGAGGACCGAAGTAGTCCTTCAGACCACGGAACTTATTCAGCATATCAGGCAGAGGTTGCAGACAACATAGAGTCAAAAGAAGAGCTATGCTAATCGATGTCGATCGGAGTTGGAATTTCAGGTCGGAGATATGGTATTAGTGAAGGCCTCACCTTAGAAAGGTCTGATACGCTTCAGGAAGAGGGGGAAGTTGGGCCCGGTATATTGGACCTTTTTAGGTGATTGCTAGGGTTGGAAAGGTAGCTTACATGTTGGATCTACCTGAGGAACTCAGTCAGATTCACAACACTTTCCATGTTTCGCAGTTGTGGAAGTGTATATTGGACGATGAGGCAGTGGTATCCTTGGATGACATTCAGGTCGATGAGCGTCTGAACTACGTTCAGAGACTGATGGTTATTTTAGAAAGGAAGATGAAGGTTCTACAGAACAAGGAGATACCTTTGGTAAAGGTACAGTGGCCGCATAAGAGAGACTCCGAGTGGACTTAGGAGTCGGAGACTGAGATAAGGGAGCATTATTCTGAGTTATTCATTGCGGCCGACTTTGAGGACGAAGAATAGTTTAAGTGGGGAAGAATTATAACATCCCGATGATAAGGTACTTCTAATGTTAACCCTATAATTTTATTATGTTGCATTTTTGGGTCCCTAAGTAGAAGGAAGTGTGCATGGGAAGCCCTAGTGGAAATTTCGTAATTTTAGAGGTTTGAGAGTATGTCATGCATACGTGTGTACACTTAGCGTACTAAGGCACGCCTTAGTACGCATGGCGTACGTGTCATACATGCAAACCCTAATTTTTTGGATTTGGCTCATATTTAAACCCCAATATAGCCTCATTTTCCCTCACCTTATCAACCTCCACCCTCTTAATACGTTTTTGCAACCCTAATCCCTATTGTGAAGCATTTCTAAGCTTAAGTGGGTGTGTTTTGTGCTCTTGAAGAAGAAGGAAAGAAGAGGAGACCACCTTGAATTTAAGCTCTCTAGATCCAGGATCACACCACCTTTTGGCACCATTTTGAGGTATCAAGTTTTGAACTTGGTGTAGTTTCTTGTAGATCTTGTTTTGGGTTAGTTTTATGTCCTTTTTGTCCCTAATGTGGTGTTTCATGAACAAAACATGTTCTCAACCCATTAAGCTGTCCTTTTAGACCCGGGTCTTGAGTCATAAAAATGGGTTTCAAATGGTTGGTTTTGCTCCATACATCTTGTAGAATGTCTTAGTGGATTAAGAAGTATAGATAAGCACTTAATGGGCATGTAAAGTCATAAAGTCGGAAACTTTATGACTCTTAAGTGTATTTTAGCCATGGATCTGAAATATGGACGTGAGTGCTTAAGCCATTAAGCACTTATTAGGTTTTGGAGCTTGTGGGAGTACGCCCTACATACGAGGTCAACCACGCCGATGGTGGTCAACTTGCGAGGAGGCGAGTACGCCCCACGTACTCATTTTGAGGAGACTTGGCTGAGTAGACTCAGGTGTGTTGACTTAGTTGACTAAATGGATTTTACCAGTTTGACTTTGACTTTGACCAAGTTTGACTTTAGGGTATTTTGGGATTTTGATTATGATTGGTCATTTGGTTGGATAGGTGACAGTTTGAGCTGAGATTCGGAGTCGGGACCTCATCAGCTACTGTTCAGTCTGTGAGGTGAGTTTTCCTCACTGTAGTTGTAGGTCGAAGACACCAAGGCCGGACCATTGGATTAGATATCTTTTTATGTGATAGTATGTTTTGTGATGTGGTGATCCGTTAAATCAGTATCCCGGTATATAGGATGATGCTATGCTTAGTGATCTGTAAGATCTGTCTGATTGTCTGTAGACTGGTTATATGTATGCTTATCTGTTATGTATATGTCGAGATGGTTATGTGTGGTTGGGTTGAGGCGGACCAGTGTAGACTGAAGGCCAAGAGACCCAGGGCGTCCCGGATAGACTGCAGGCCTGAGGGGCGTACTAGTTAGGCCGAAGGTCGGAAGAACCTTCCAGATGGGCTGAAGGCCCGGTGAGCGTACCAGTCATGCTGGCGGTTCTGTGATCGTACGAGATAGTCTGTAGGCCGGTGCGGCGTTCCAATCAGGCTGAAGGCTCTATATGCATGTTGTTTGTTATTATGCTTATGTTATGTGTGGGTAGCTTGTGGGAACTCACTAATCGTTGGCTTACAGTTTTTGGTTATGTTTCAGTTACTTCAGATGACCGCGGGAAGACGAATGCATGACCGTACACATCCTCTGTTTATGATCTATGATTTTGGGAAACTCTGATGTCGAAAATGTTTTGAAAACTATTTTGTAAACACTTTATGGTTTTGGGTTGTATTTAAAAAGTTTAAATTTATCATTGTTTTTATGGATGTTACAAATATAATACAATACATTGATTTAACAAATACTCGCACTAAATATAGAAGGGTTAAGTTTAAAACTTCAACCTATTAAATTATACTGATCATTTAACATATACCGAATGGTTAACAAAAATTAGCAAAAAAATCATGTCCTCAAATAATGTCTTATAAATCAACCATATAGTAAAAGCTCACAATAAAACTTACATAGAAATATGCTCTTAATTTACCTATATTTGAAGTTATCCTTACAAAATTCTTTGTGTTTTCCATATTTCATAAACTAAGTGTATATGGTACAAATGTTTGAAGCATATAGTACAACTAGCGTCTATCTAATTTACCTATATTTGAAGTTATCCTCACAAAATTCTTTGTGTTTTCCACATTTCATAAAATAAGTGTATATGGTACAAATGTTTGAAGCATAGAGTACAACTATTGATGCATATTATATAACTTTATTCCATTCACGTCTCCTTTTTTAAGCGGGAAGCAAAGAAGTTATTCCCCAACACTTGATATATACTCGTCATTAAAATTCTCTTGTTGACGCCTTACGTGAGCTCTATAAATACGCCCCCACAACAAATATCCAAATCACCAAAAATAAAAACCATCGAATTCACAGGTTATTCCCTCTCAAAAATCAAACTGTGTTGCTAATATTTCATATATTTTCTCATAAATCTATTGAGCATTGCTTATAATCCATTAGTGGTACTCCCCAAACATTTATTTGGTTGATTTTGCCACAAATTTAACATGAATTTGTAACCCTTGTTTTATTTTTTGAAGTTTATCTAACAATTCCTTTAATTTATAGATTTGTACGTTGGATATTCACGTCAAAATGGAAGACCTAAATTCTCAGGTTTTTCTTACACTTTGGCTACTTTACTATGTTTCGTCTATTTTATATGGTACTTTATTGTGCATAGTTAGTTGCAATATATTATTTACACATTTTTCATTAACCAAAAAAAAAAAAAAAAAAAACTGTTTTACATGCTTTGTTTTTAATATCTCAACTTAATTAACTAAAAATCTATAACCAATTATCCAAATGATTTATACGCGAGAAAATTAAAAATTTATCCAAATAGAATAATTACTTTGTGGAAAATAGCAAAAAAAAACCAAATTTGCATTTTTATTAGCCACTAAAATCGCAGATGGGTATAATCCATCTGCGATTTCGCCATGCCATCTGCGAACGTAAAAGTGGCTAAAGCACAGACGTGCTTTAGCTATTTTTACGTTCGCAGATGGTTTTTTTTCGTTGTGTATATACCCCTTTTCCAGCCTAAAATCGCAGATGGACTATGTCCATCTGCGATTTCCTCTCTATTCACTTGCAATATTGTGATTTTTTTTTGTTTTTATTTTATTTTATTTTGACTGCGAAATTGATAGGGGTTTGACTACGAAACAACCTTATTATATATAAACTTTTTCAAAAAATTATCATTTTTGTTGTTATTTCTTTAGAAAATTTGTTAAAACCTCTTTAAAAAAATGAATGAATATTTGTTTTGTGTTTTAACTGGTGGGAGGTGGAAATAGAGAGACTTTCTCTAAAAAAGATAGTGAAAAATGAAGAAAAAAAAACGTTTTTATACAAAATAGCTACGAAATCGCAGATTGGATGTACAAAATCACAGATGGAAATGCGAGATCGCAGATGGGCTTAATCCATCTGCGATTTTAAGGGCTAATTTTGTAATTTGGGTTTTTTTTGGCTATTTTCCACAAATTAATTAGTGTATTTGACTAAATTTGCAATTTTCTCTTTATACGCAAAGTTAATATTAGATTTTGGGTTTCAAATATCAATGAAAACACTCTGATAATTCATGATCATATACATAATACACTTTCCAAAATACTATGTGATTTTAATTATTGTCATGAAGTATCACGAAATCCGATTTGGGATACGAAAGAAAAAACAAATCCAAATTTTAGGCAAAATTTGAGATCCTAACTCAAAATACATTGCTTTGTTTGTGTTATGTTGAGACAAATCTTGTAGATTGAATAAAAACTTATTTTCCAATGTTCTCTATCTTTCTCTACGCCAACACCTTAATTATATATTAAGATGATGACCGTTTTAAAGGTGAAAAGACGCCAATTTGGATAAGGCGTATTCCTTAGGTTTTTGGCAGGAAAATTCCGAATGTGCGATGCGCCTAGCAACTCAACTTGGGGCCTTGCCACCGAACCCCCACGTTCTCGTGTCCTAATTAGCTGTCCGAAAATGCATCCATATCTTTTATCTCGAAATATAATCAAACGGAAGTCAACTTGTACTGAATAACATCCTAATTAGAATAAATATATTGATGATATTAAATCATCAATAGTTAATACTTTCAAAATTATCTCAATAATACATATTATTGATACCTAATTTTAGGTTAACTTTATCGTAGAAAAATAAGCAAACATTTCTTAAATTTTTTTAAAATGATTATTGAAAAGTTTAATAATAAGTAGGTTTGTTTAAGTTTCTTATAAAAATGAAATATCAATTATAGGACATTATTTTATCTTATGGTAATATTAGTTATATATGTTAATTATAATTAATTTTATATAAAAAGTTTGTAAATAGATTGGAAAACAAATAATGTCGATTTAGGACAGATAAAAAATTTTAAGTTATGATAATATTTAATATTGTGTAACTTACGATCATATTCCAAAATCCAACTTCTTGTTTTGTTGAACATAAAACAGAACATGCTTTTATTTTCGTAATTTATTTTTTGTTTTTGACTTCTTAGATATTATATTATTTTTTTTTGTTAAGAGAAATTAGATAAAGCTATTTTTCTTTATCTTAGATTCTTTTTAATTGCATAATCTAATTAAAAATATTTATTATTGTATTTATCCGATCATATATTTTCATGATAAACCCAAACATGACAAATTATAATCAGTTTTTGATTTTTCAGTTAAAAAAATTTGTATGTCTATTCAACGTGATGTCTACTGTTCATTGAAATAGAAAGTTAAAACTTTACAAGGAAACTATATTTTTTAAAGAGAAAGTAACTATGGAAATGAAACTAATCAAGAAATGATTTTTATAATAAATTTATATTAAAGAATAACTTAAATTTTAGAAAAATATTTATTTTAGGTTTTGGTAATAGGTAATAGGTTGCAGTTTATTTTGTTTTAGATTGTTGTATTAGTTATTTAATTTCAAATTTACATTTCATAATTTTTTTAAGAAAATAAGAAAACCAAATTAAAAGGGCATATTAGCCATTTTAAGTTTAATACGGACCAAAATCTACATAGAAACATGATCAAAGTACGACCAACCCAAAAAATTAAGAATTTAAACTAAAACCCGAAAAAATACATAAATTTTCTTTTAAAAAAACAGAAAACAAAATTAAACCCTGCCTCCACCCCTTATAATAAAACCCGTTTTCTATTTACTTCTCCCTTGCGCCTTCACTTTTTAACTTGTCTTCGTGCAAAAAATCAACAATAGATAAAAATTAGTGGTAACAAGTAAAATCCAAAACAATGTCTCTTTCTCCACAAAGACGTTTGAAAACTGTAGTACTATTTATTTTCTTTCTATCTTGTTTTATATTTCGAAAACCAATTAGTTTTCTGAATTGTTATATGTTTGGCTAATTTCTTTAAAATAGCATATTACTTATATTTTAGATGCCAGATAGATGGATATTTAGTCGATTGAAAAGAAAAACATTAAAATCATGTATATATTATTATTATTTTAGTCAAATAAACAGTTTAAAATATTTTATAATATCATAAGCAAAGATAACATCCATAAATTCAAATATAGCAAGCCATTGCAATCATGCTAAGTAAACAAGCCAGAGCGAATGAGGCGAACGACTAAAAACAAAGAATTAAATGAGAAAAAGACTTGTATTACGTTAGAATGTTTAAAAATGAAATGAATTTACATGTTTAGTCTTGTGGTATGACAAAGAAAAAAATACAGTTGAATTGAATATCAAGAAAAATCCTATCATGGATATTTACAATTAATGATTTTACTTATTGTACTAGTATATTTTTCTATCATCTTCTTAAGAGCTCTTAACGTATTTTGATCCTTGTAGCATTTTTCCCGGACTTCCTTGTCTTCTCCATATCTCACCGGAACTAGCTAGGTCCGTGAATTGCTTTAATAACGTTGGCAGCCTTGAACTTGCTACCAACAAATTCCGACAGACTATGTATTTGTACTAGACTAACACCGACGTAACTAGGAAATGACAATAATACCCCAAGCTAACACCCTTATTACAAAAAACACATAAAGGACTAGTAACAAGTGAAAGGCTCGAACATAAAGGACCAGATCGATGGTTTATCAATACCTCCCCATAAAGTTTCACCTTGTCCTCAAGGTGACAACCGGACAACTTAGCTCACAGTAATTCTAAATTTTCCCAAATGGCTTCAAAGTATGACACAACTAATAAACGTGAAACACGAGTTGAATGATTGAAGTTGGTGGAAGATCTTGCTGATAAGCCACTTTGCACATCCTTGTTTAAGATTTGATACGATCCATATAAAAATGGGCATCCAATTTTGGACAATTTCCACATAAAATTCAACCTCTTTTCTACCAAAATCATAATTTTGCTTCATACAAAACTGCACTTGAAGTAGTTGCCTTCCCGCTCTTCCAAAATACAATAACATTCCAAAAAATCTTGCTCCACCTGATCCAACTTTGTAGTATTACTATTGTAATAATGGTGGTGGATCACGATCGATCATAGAAAACTTTAAAGGAGAACTCTTCAAACCCGCATCAAAAAACATATTTTTACCAATATTCGGCCCAAGGGAGAAATATGTTCTATTGCTTTGGTTTGTCTAAAATGAAACATTAAAGGTATTATTCTAAACATTTGTTCACAACTTTTGATTGTCCATCTATTTGAGGGTGAAAGGTGTACTTTACTCGATTCTGTCCGTTGAAGCTTAAAAATCTAACGTCGATAGATTTTGCAAACCCTCGCGTATCACACAATATGGAAGCAATAAAAGCTTGACATTTTCATGCAATGAATAAAGAGAACCCAAAACAGGAGAAACTTTTTATTACTATAATATTTCAATGTGCTCAACATTACAATCTAGTCTTCTTATATAGGAAATATGCTCAACATTATCTAGTCTCCTTATATAAGATAGTAGTAAACTCCAAATCATTACAAAAGTAAATGCGAAGATTTAAAACCGACACATTATATTCGGTCAAAAAAACCTACAAATTAATATTGATCCTAAATATATAAGTAACCTACGTAATAATAAATGAGGTTATTATTACTTTTATTCCAGGTTCCCAACGATTAGACCTGACAAACGTGTCGTGTTGTGTCGGGTTCGTGTCGTGTCAACACATTAAATGGGTTGAAAGGGCTTGACCCTAACCCGACCCGTTTAATTATCGTGTCTTGTCGTGTCAACCCGTTTATTTTCGTGTCGGTTTCGTGTCGAGTTCCGGGTTAAGGTTTAGACCTTGTAAATATGTTGTGTCATGTCTGCTTGAAACATTTTAAAGGTTGGAAAGTAGAAGTTATGGATGCAAAAATGAAAAAGTGAAATATTGGAGTTAGGAGATGAAATGACAAAAAATTTATTAAATTTAGAAGGCAAAATGAAAAGAGTTAAAGTTGGGGAGCGAAGAGGATAAGTGGTGAGGATGATTAAAATTAAGTAACTTTGAAAATTTAAATATTATTTCTAATTCTTGAGTTTGGCCCACTACAAGTCTATAACATATAATATATTTATAAAAATATGAAATTTATAATAAATAATATATAATTAAACGGGTCATATTCGAGTCATCTTCGAGTTGAAAGTGACCCTAACCCTAACCGTTTAATTATCGTGTCGAGTCGTGTCAACTCGTTTACATAAACGTGTCAAAATCTTTGACCCTAACCCGCTAATTTCGTGTCGGATTCGTGTCGGGTTTTCGTGTCGTGTCATGTTTTGTCAGATCTACCAACGATCAATATGTGAATCAGCGAGTTGTGTTGTTGGTCCCTTATCAATCTCCCTCGCTTGAAAAAAACTCATCCTCGAGTTCTTAGAGTAGGCATTTTTGGTTGAAATATTGTTGATCAACGTTGAAAAATTCATCATTATCCACCATTAACTTTTTATTTGGGCTCTCAATATCATCCATGTTCCAAGTATGTTGCATTTTGAAGAAATTTTGAACCATTATTTTCTTTAGAATATTGAGCTTTGATATCTCATTCTTTTATCAATTTAAAATTATTTTCCTCCTCCAAAATTTTGACAAAGACTTTGATATCCTTTCTAACATTCTCTTTACCTTGAGATTCATCAAAACCATTATTATTAAAGTTTTTGTCTTTAATATCTATACGTTTGTCTCCAATTATTTGTTGTTGGCCTTCGATTTTGCTACTTGGGTTTTTGCATTGATATGGAGTAATGCATTTCGTTTCTATTCCCATTTAAAAATGTAGATATTTTTTTTGTTTCTTATAAATATCACTGACTTCTTGTTGCCATGATGTTCCAAGTAGAACATGACATATATACATGTCAACAACCTCGCAAAACACATCATCTTTATAGGTTTTTTTCAATGGAAATGGGGAGCCTGCAAACTTTACCTTTTCCGCTCTCATAAGTCTCTATTGATAATTCTAAGTACTTAATAAGACCATGTGAGACAAAATTATTAGCATTATGAGTATCAATAATTAAGCTCGACGACAAAATTATCCATCGCGATTTGTGTGGTTATTTTGACCATCTACGATCGCGACACGTAGTTGTTCAAACTCGACGACAAAATTATCCATCACCCAAGAAAGAACATCAACCTCACGATTAAATCCAACGTACTATGTCATCAGGATACTAACGAGCTCTGATACCACTTGACACGGGACGGATTTTGCAAACCCTCGCGTATCACACAATATGGAAGCGATAAAAGCTAGACATTTTCTAGCAAAGAATAAAGAGAATCCAAAACCGGAGAGACTTTTATTATAATATTTCAATGTCCTCGACATAACAATCTAGTCTTCTTATATAGGAGGCTCATGGCCGGTGTAGGGCAGGGGCAAACTGGGCAGTGGAACAGGGCCCAAAATTTTTAGGGGCCCATTTTTTTTAATATATTCTTCGGCGCTTCAGTCTTTTCGGCCTCCTTCTTCCTCCTTTGGCGCTTCAATCCTTCGGCCTCCTTCTTCACTTTCGTTCGTTTTCCATTTTCTTTATGGTTCGTTTTCCTAGCTTTCTTCTTGGTGCCTGCAGGTTTGTGATTTTTTCACAAGCTAATTGATTTTGAATTAATTTGTATAATAGTTGAACTTAATTCTTCTGTGATTGATTTTCTTATATATAAATTATTAAGAACTAGTCTCATATTTTTCTGGCTTTCTGGTTCGTTTTCTTTCTGATTCGTTTTCCTAGATTTCATCTTGTTTCTTCCCGTTCCCTATGTCTCTTATATAGAAAATCTAGATTAATTTTGTGATTTTTTCACAAGCTAATTGATTTTGTATTGCTCTTTTTTTTCCATTAAGTTGATTGTATTACTGATTTTGTACTACTGTTTCTGACATACCTGTTGATTTTTTCTATGACTTGATTGAAATCTATTTAATGCATTAGATTGTAGGAGGAGATGAAGCTATATTTTATGTTTGTTGTTTTTGAATGAAATGTTAAACATGTATGTTAAACAATTGGTCTTTTTGATATTAAAGGTCCAACTGTGTGTATGTGTCTCTGCTTCAATTAGCAATTTTATATGTTCAATTATGCTATTGTGAAGCCTAGGCATACCTGTTGTTTGTGCTTCAATTAGAAATTCAGTCAGTTATAGCACTACACCAAAGATGGGATGCTCTAATTGCTTTATATATAATACAAAATTTAAACCGGAGAATGAACTTTATTATAATATTTGCATTGGTTTTCTATTTCACCAAGTACTTATATTGTCAAAGTTAGATTCATTAAAGTAATTGATTGCTAATTCACCAAGTACTTATGTTTTAAATTGCATTTTTCTCGAAAAATTGTACTTGTAGTCGGAGAGGCTGAACCTGGCCATTTTGATTCAACCCAATTAATTTTCTCAAAAAAATTAATACTTTCACACGAGAAAAGCAGATTTCTGAAACTTATTGTCGTTTTAAAAAAACTTGGGTTTATATAATTTAATTCGTCGGACGTTAGGACCTTTTTTGCGGTTCGTCCTGTGCATTTTAATCCTCAGGACCGGCCCTGAGGAGACTAGTAAACTCCAAATCATTACAATAATAATAAATGTGAAGATTCATAACCGACACATTAAATTCGGACATTAATATTGATCATAAATAGAAAAGCAACCTAGTGTAATAATAAATAAGGTTATTATTACTTTTACTTTATGGAATAAAAAAACAAAAATCTATAATAAAAAATCAAACTATGGAACTAAAATATTCAATATAATTTTAAATTGAAGAATATGTGACTTGAATTTGACCGTCTTTCCACGTTCCCAACAATCCATAGGTGAATCGGCGAGTTCGTTGTTGGTCCCTTGTCAAAATCTATTTCAAAAATCGACTTACGAAAATTCAACCTATAATCCATATTGGTTGACATTAAAGCATGTAAATAAGTAATTTCCTTGGTAAAAAATTTAGCTACCGATTGAGTTGTAAATGGATGCTTCGAGGTGACTAAATAAAGGAATTTATTTGCTCAATTGGTCAACTACCATAATTATAAAATTCATTCCTCTTACTACAAAAATAAAATTCATTTGTCCGGAGTCTAGAAAACTATATATGAGGCCCATTATGATTTCTTTCCATACCTTCAAAGGTAAACGTATAAGTTGTAGCAACCTCGCCACATTTCCAGACAAACGTTTGTTTCTTCGACAAAGATCACATGCTTTGATCATATCAAATATACCGTTCATTATTCCCATCCCAAAAACCTTCCACGCAATACGTAGTTAAGCCACCTCTTTTTCGAAGTGACCAACTATCGGTCTGACATAAAATTCTTCAAAGATAAATTTTGATCAGTGTTGACTTCCTTGGTATAACCAATTAAAAGAAATTATTTTTGAACAGTAAAACCTTTATGCGAATTAAGGTCTTCCATAAGATCCTTTTTATCTTATTTAAGAGATCATCATTGTTTATTTCTTGTTTTAAAATAATCTATTGTCTCAAATGTGCTCCACAAGGACTGTTCACTATACTTCTGGGCTTCATTCTTGATAAGGCATCCGTAGTTCAATTTTTAAATCTAGTATTTTACATATTGCCTTCACTTAAACTTCGTTTTGGAACCTTCTCCCATCCCTTGAAAGAGCCCAATTTGATATCACTTCTCATAGACTTTTCTCTCCAAGTTCACCATTCACACTTTGTCCTAAAGCCAAGTAGCCTAAATCGAGGCACCTTTGTAAACAAGTATACAAGGGAAGAAACTAAGAACAAACTTCTAAATATAGTTATCTTATAAGATGAAGTTTACACAAGTTGATGGATGATTACAAATGAAATGAGACCTATTTATACTAGAGTCTTCCATTATCATACGAGAGAAGAAAATGAATACACACACTTACATACATACACACACCCTACATATTTACTACTAAGGTTCCAGAAAACTAGTATACCATTTTACCATCTTTTTTAGAGGACTTGAAGTTTTCTTCTCGATTTATGTGAATTTTGGATCGACCTAAACATGGTAGGGAATGACATTATGAAGTTGGATTCAAATAGATCATAGTTTAAAACTTTAAGGTAAGAACTTTCTAATAAAATAGGATGTGTTATTGTCCCTTGTTGACTATAGATAATTTCATTCACCTCTAGTTATATTGGAGTTGACCCTCTCTCTTTAGTGGATCTTTTGGAGTGAAAATCTAGGACTCCACACATCATATAACAATCTAATTAACATAGTATTAGAGCCAAAGTTGAGCACCTCAAGCTTTGACACATTAGTCTAATCTAATCCTCGGTGGGTGTGTTAGTGTTCCACATCGACTTGACATATGGTCTTATTCACATTTATATATACCGGAGTGCAGTCTTATCCACCCAAGACCGCATTTGGAGAAAAAAAATTAGGAATCCACATATCCTATAATAATCTATATAACATGATTTCAAATAGTTAACAATTCTATGTGGAGGTGGATTCATTAAACTTTTAGTGTCATGGATGGTTATTTCCCCATCTCCAATCTCTTCTGAATGGATTGAATCGAGTTAAAATAATTAAAAAATATATAGTGCTTTTACTACTACAACAAAATACTTTTTTCATGTCTATGAGGAGAAAAAGCACGTACTGATTTTTTTTACATGAAGTCATCCTAGATACAGGGTAAGAGTTTTAGTGTGTGACAGATAAAGGGAACACAAATAGGCATTTTGGTCATCACATATTTGGTAGAGTCTATTTTGTTTGGTAAATAAATTCAAAACGACTATGTATAAATAAATTTGTTTTCTAACCACTCTGTTTTAGTCAAAACTCTAGAAATTAGGGATATATGGTCTTCTATTTACCCCTCTTTGAAACCACCCTTTGTGTTTTTTTAAGAATTCTACAAAGGAAGAAAATAGTATCCATAATTTTATTAAAGTTGATGGATTATGCTAAACACCTTTATGTGTTAATTCACTTAATTGAGAGAATAAAGCCATCACCTAGTACATGGGTTTTAAATGACCATCATATAACTTTATCACTTTTGATTACATTCCTAAAGTACTAAATTTATTTTATATTCATTATAATTGTAGAATAATAGTGGCAAGGAAAAGGTGCTGAGTTCAATTCAGCATGTGAGCAAAATATGTGAAAGCCTAAAACATCACAAAAAGGTAAATCTGTTTGGGCCTCCAGGAGTTGGGAAAACATGGATGGCAAAGAGAGTAAGTGAGCGTGCTACCAGGAGGAAAATTGTCCATCTCACACTTTGGGTGTTTATGTGCAAAGAGTATACGAAAGAGTCTCTTTCTAAAAGTATTGCTCAACAGCTATGCTTACTTCCTACTACTTATGAGGAGTGGGAGGATGGGGATGAAAATAAGGAACTAAAGGACAACGATGATAAGGTTCAAGACTCAGAAACTTTGATTAAAGAGATAAAGAAGAAACTTGAAGAAAAGGAAAAGAAGAAACTTGAAGAAAAGGAAAAGACGAAACTTGAAGAAAAGGAAATTCTTCTAATTCTAGATGATGTTCACCTAGATCACAAAACTGAACATGATTCGAATGAAACAAAGTTTTGGTCACTATGGAATGAAATGTTTCCTAATGAAAACTTCAAAACTCTTTTAATATCAAGATTAAAGAGGGAACATGAAGATATTTCTGATGCTATTGAGGTTGAAGCTTTCCCTAAAGAAGAGTCTGATGCTTTATTGATAGGAAAACTTGATGCTCAGTTGAGGAATAAGGAAAGAATCCTAGATCTAGGTAAAACATTGATGGAAAAAAGTAACGGTTTACCTGGTACAGTTATTATGATAGCAAAATCCTTGAATTACTTTGGTGTAGATCCATCTAGAATGTCTATTCTTGAAAAGGAGTTGGAAGAAACATCTCGCAAGTACAGTGTAAACAAGTTATTGTGCATGAAGCATGATGTGTTGCCCATCAGTATTTTGAAAGATCTATGGTGGAGTGGTCACCATTTCTTTCGTGATTCAGCAAGTGTTCACTACAATGAGCTGATAACTTACTGGATCTTGGAAGGGTATCTGGGTTTTGGTAGCATGACTAGTTTGTATAACAAAGGTCATGGGATTGTAATGGAGCTTATGGATTATGGCATACTCAAAGGGCTAGAGGGTGATTACGTTTTCATGGACAAGTCACTTATAAACGTTGATGATCTCTACCAGTATGTTGACCAAAACGCAAATCTTGGTTTGGCAACTGTGTTTACTTCTGATGTAGATGGTTTTGGGAGAATCACACATGAAGATGGAATGTTGAAAACACCTCGGACACGTACGAAAAGGAAGAATCAAGAGCAGAAAGAATCATCATCAAAGGAAGTTGGTCAGAATCTTTCAACTTTATTATTAGACGGAACCCATTTTAGCGAGCAAGTCATGATGAACTTCCTTAAATCCGAAATGGAACTTCAAGTTCTAGCTTTATTCAATCCTACCATCAAATCTTTGCCAGAGTCGCTGGATATGATGGAGAATCTTCGTGTTCTTGTGCTTAGAGGTTGTGAGTTTTTGCAAGATGTCAAGCTCCCTTTAAAAGCTTTGCGTGTTCTTGAGATCTCTGGTGGTGGAAGGTCTTTGAGGTCAATAAAATCGATATTCTTCAAGAATATGGTGAATCTTCAAAGTATTCATCTATCTGGACTTGAAATCAGATATTTACCTCAGGCCTTTTATAATCTTCTTGAACTACGTTGGCTAGTCATTAAGGATTGTCAGCGTTTGAAGAAGCTTGAGAGCCTTTCAAAACTTGAACATCTTTTGGTCGTTGACCTCTCGGGTAATATCGCTTTGGATACTGTCGATAAAAACTTCTTGAAATTTAAGAATCTTCAAAGCCTTAATCTTTCTAATACCTTGGTTTCCACCACCCCGTTGCTCAAAAACATTGAATCACTCACTCATTTGTTATGTCGAGGATGTAAAGGTTTAGGCAGATTGCGAGGGCTAACTTCACTAACCAGTCTCCAAACTCTTGATCTCTCTGGTTCCATAGAATTCGAAGAGTTCCACGATTCGTCTTTACAAAGCTTAAGATCCCTCAAAACCCTTGACCTATCTGAAACTGCAATTGATCGTCTGCCTTCTAACATTTCCAACCCTCGTTCTCTTTATCTTAAGAGTTGCCCTCAGTTAGAAAGACTTCCATGCATCGAATCCCTTGTATACCTCGAGGTACTTGATGTTTCAGGTTCGAATCTTAAAGAGTTCGAGGAGGGATTCTTTGACCGAATCACATGTCTTCGAGTCCTCAACCTTTCAAAAACTAATGTTGTAGATCTTCCTTCCCTCTCAGAGCTTTTCAATCTTCGTGAATTGTACCTATCACGTTGTCTATCATTAAAAAGTTTGCCATCGTTAGAATCTGCTACAAAATTGGAGATTCTTGATGCCTCATGGTGTAGTGCTTTAGATGATATTGGAAATCAATCTTTCGAGGGAAAAACTCGCCTTCAAAAGATCGATCTTTCTGAAACAAAGATCGAGTCCTTCCCTTCCCTTTCAAATCCAAGCCATCTCCGTCAGCTCCTACTAAAGAACTGCAAAGCCTTGAAGAATTTTGAATTAAATGTATCCTTGCCAAATCTTGAGGAGTTAAATCTTTCTGGTGTTACCTTGAAACCTACTGGAGCTGAATTCGTGAAGGATATGAGCAACATTCAAATTCTTGACCTCTCTAATACTTCCCTTGAACAAATTCCCTCCATTTCAAAATTCACAAACCTTACTCGTCTTTCTCTTGCTGGTTGCTCATGCTCAGACACAGAACTAGATTTGAAGCCATTAAGTAAGCTTGAAGTATTGAATCTTTCAGGATCATCAATCAAGCGTTTGAGAAACCTCAGTGGGTCCCACAACCTTCAAAAGCTCCTACTTCAAGGTTGTTCTATCGCGGAGTCCTCTGAAGATGAAGAGTTTCAAGATCTCTTGGGGTCCAACCCAAAAATACCTGATGTGATGTCTGAATTAAGTCATCTTGACCACATCGAGTTTCCAAATGTCAATGTTGACACCAGCCATGAAGAATCTTCATCAAAAGAGGCGAATCAAGATCAATGGAGCATCTGTCGGTTGTCTGAGGATGACAAAGCTCCCATATTTACTAGTGGTTCTCAGTTTCTTGAAATTCTCAAGGAAAATCCTTTGCAAGAGGAGAGCCATTTATGTGCAATTCCTTACATGGTGGAAGGTGAAACTGGAGATCGATATCTTCAAAGACATGAACTTGTTTTTCGAGATGTCTACCTCCAAGCATACGGGTTTCCTCAATACAAGGGAAACAAGTCGTTGCAGATTCGTGGTTTTAACCATTTCCCAAAGGGTATCGAGAACATCATCAGTAAAGTCAACATGGTCTTTCTGATTGATAATAAGTTCAAGGGTTTGCCATCTGAGTTTGATATGGTCTTTCTGATTGATAATAAGTTCAAGGGTTTGCCATCTGAGTTTGATGTCTCTAAGCTCAAGGAAGTAAAGGGATGCTGGATCGACAGGTGTGATGAAACAATCACCATTTTTACCGAAAAGGAAGGAGAGGAAAATTCCAATTCTGAATTTTTCTTGCAGAATCTTGGAATTTCGAATAATCGTAGTTTGGAAAGTATATATAATGGGAAACCGGCATCTGGGAGCTTCGATAGTCTCAAGAGTTTGTATTTGGAAAGTTGTCCAAAGCTTTCAATCGTATTTCAATCATCATGGCTACCAAAGAACTTGGAATTTCTTCAAATCAAATACTGTAACAAGATAGTATCACTCTTTAATCAATCGGATCAAGGTATACTTCCAAGCTTAAAAACATTGCATTTATGGGAACTACCAGAACTAGAGAACATTGGCCTCTCATTTCCTGAGTTACAAACTCTCAAAATCTGGGAATGCCCAAAAGTGAAGCAAATTGAGCGCATCTTCCAATCATCCGATATTTTGGAGACATTATGGATCACTGGTGCGACTAGTTTGAAGAGTTTAGACGGAATCTCAGGTTTAAGACGTCTTTCTACTCTTATAGTGGAAAGTTGCCCGATGCTTGAATATGTTGCCTCTTTTCTGGACTTTGTTAAGATCATCGAGATAAAGTCATGCGAGAAGTTGCAGATTTTGTTTACACGCTTGTACTATATGCCAGATTTAGACACACTCTATTTTGAAGACCTACCGATGCTGAAAAAGATTGGCGTCACTTTCCCATCAATAGTAACTTTAATTACTTACGACTGCCCAAATTTGAATCTCAAAGACACGATTGTTGACTAGAACTGATTCCACACGCATCATGGTACGTTTCATCTAGTTCATCAAAACGTCAATTATATAATAATGAAATTATTGACTATGTATTTTGACACTCAGGTTACATACCGTGGCATTTAATTACTTGTTCCTGAAAAAGATGACAGAAAATTACTTGTTCGTGAAGGTAATAAAAGTTGTGTCATGCATTGGATATATTTGTGAGGATTCTAATAATGTGTGTGCTTAATTACTGATTGGATCATGTATGTTAATCTCTTGTGCTATTGTGTATCCGTAGACAAAGGGCATCACTTTCTTTGTTCATTGTAAAATAATGTGCGTGAAAACGTGACCGAACAATAAATCCATGTATTATTTATCCTGCATCTTGATTGTTTAATAATATGGTTTGAGTTATCAATCAATTCTTATTATCGTTTATTAATATTTCTGCTTGATTAATAATGTATACAGTGATTTTGGGAAAACCTCCATGATTAAGCAAATTTTTTGTATAGTGTTTCTCTAATGCATATTATAATACATCTTTTAATGGTTAAGAACCTCTCGGCCATTTGTTTTTTTTATATTATAATCTATTGGAATTTGAAATCCTGTGTGGCTATGTGTGATAGTTTTATAGGCGGTCCTAACAAATTAAATAACATTCTGCTATTAATACCTCATTTTTTTTCTAACATTACCTCTTTAATTATTACTTGTTTGGTGCCAGATTTTATAGCGATTATTTTTATAGAAGTTTTTTCAAAATTCTAACATATATATATATATATATATATATATATATATATATATATATATATACACACACTAGCCGTTTACCCCCGCCAAGCGCCGGGTGCGAATACTTTTTTCAGAAATTAGTTGGTAGAGGTGGCGATTAGTTATTTTGCACAAATAGTTTACTACGTCTAAACAATTATCAATGAGAGTCATGCTGGCATAAACGAAATCCGTAAGAACTAAAAATGAAAAAGTTGGGACTCTTTATTGATGCACACGAACACATGATTGATTGTGCACCATTAATCGTGCAACATTTCTTTATACACCACATTTGATGTATAGACTTCACTGTCGTTGAATTGTTCGTCAAGCTTCACTAAAACTTTTGTATTGGAACGTGATATCCCTCTAGATAATGTCACATAAAGTTGGTCATGCGAGAAAACCGATTCCGATAGACAAATACCTACACTTGGAATTGTTTGTCCCTGAGCTTTGTTGATCGTCATCACAAAACATAATTGAATTTGAAATTGTTTTCTCTTCAGCTTGAACGGGAACATGTCATCTTCAGACGGACTTAGAGGAATCCTTGGCAAAAATACCCTCTTCCCAGCATGTTGACCAACAGCTATTTCGGCATCAATGACATTGTGCTGAAAACTTTTATATATCAATCGGGTGTCGTTACACAATCCATTTGATGGATCGAGATTTCGTAACAGTATTACCAGGCATCCAACTTTAAGTCTTAGGTAATGAGGGGGCAAACCACTAACACTGAGAGTGTTCAAGAATTCCACGGGATAGAAGTTATTTATATCGTCTATGGCTTCATCAAAGCTATAGTAAATTATCTCTTCTCCATGGAATCGACCGATCAAATAATCATTAATCTCATCGACACTATCATTTCTTCTGGATAGTATTGCAGCGAAATAATATAATCCGATGCAGATATATTAATTTCCAAGGACGGATATATTGCATCAATCAAAGCATTCAACAATTTTTCTTTTTCAGTGAAGGGAATTACCATATCATCAGGGATGCGAATAAAGTTTTCGTGCACCGTTTCTTCAACTCCATCACCGACACGTAATAGAAAGTCTGAGAACCATGGATCGGTTAGTGCTCTCATATTTATGGTTAACCGCAACTTGACAATCGAAGACCAAAGAGGCGACATTTGTATGCAAGCATTAACTGTCTGTGCTTGTGTTCCACGTCTAACGACCGACAACACTTGTCTAAAATCACCTCCTAAAACCCTTATCTTTCCACCAAAGGGTAGCATCACCCCAGTGATAGCTTTCATTGTACGGTCAACAGCCTCTAATGCATGTCTTTTAGCCATCGACGATTCATCCCAAATGATTAACTTTGCAGTCCGAAGCAGTTGATCCGTGCCACTTTGTCTTGAAATCCTGCAGACCGGGTTATTTTCAAGATTGATGGGAATTTTAAAGCGAGAGTGAGCTGTTCTCCCCCCTGGCATGTTATTAGCCGCAACACCCGATGAAACGGTGGCAAGTGCAATATGACCACACGAACGGATATTAGCAAGTAAAGCTTTGTACAAAAATGTCTTTCATGTTCCACCGGGACCGTCTATGAAGAACACTCCTGGAATATCATTATCGACATGCCGTATGATCTCATCATATGCAAATTTTTGTTCAGGATTGAGAAAATCTCGGGCCATTAAATGTTCAGATTCTATAACTATAGAACATTCTTCTTGTACCTCATGAAAAACTCCAAATTCTAAATCGACATTTTGATCTATCTTTGGAATATCAAAATTATCAATATCATCACCCATAGATTGTAGGAATACCATGATGTCGGTGAGGACCATATTCTGGACTCTCTCGATACTTCCGTATTGTCGCCTATAATCTTCTGAAAGTGCATTGTAGTGGTCATTCCATAACTTACGAACATCTCCTGGCTCGCAAAAAACCAAAATCGTTGCAAACAACCTTCTAAGAGCATTGGGAAATTGAAAGAAAGATGCCTCTGTAATACATTGTGATAAACCATCATCGGACTCTATTAACCCTTTTTCAAGAGCTGCTTTCAGAAATGTTGGGTGTTTTATGTTGTTGACTGTGTAGAGATCTTCAAAACATGTCGGGCCACTAATATGAGATAAAAGGAGTCGAAGGTAGTATCGCTCCCCTTCAGCGGGATTAGCAGAAACCAAACGACCTCGCATTAGTCCTTGTTGTCGACGATTCCAATGACGTAAATTCGGATCCCACGTAAAGTTTTTTGGAAAATCTATATATTTATATTCTCTCTCACTGATATCTTCTTTATTTTTTAGAAAAAATGCAGTCAACATTGATTTCTTATCTCTTTCCTTTTCAACAACGTCAGTTAGCATATCATCCTCACTGAACCTAACCATCTGCTGACCTGGGAGATGCATCTGCAAAGCCATCACACAAGGGTATATCTGAGAAAGAAGGAAGCAAAAAATCCTCCATATTGCCTCGGGAGGCGAGACATATCGTGCATCTTGAAACCATTTTATCTCATTGATAACAACAGGTTGTCCATCCGGATCAATATTGATAACTTGTTTGTCGTGACCTTTGTAAATATACTTAAACACATATTTCACAGAGGTTATAGTCGAGCAGACCTCAACATTCATATGACAAATAAACATCATTAACAACTTTGGGTTATACGGGACCACCTATCTGTTATCCATCTTATGGTCTCGTATTTCCACCTCTATACCATTATCCCTCCTTCGGTACACAGGATATGAGTCATTTCCTTGTAACGTGGTTTCGTTTAATTGTCGAGGGTATCGAAAACGACATTTCTTTTGTGCATTATTCATACAAGGACAATCAGAATTTAAGTTACCGCAAGGACCATGTATCATGTGTGAGACAACCAGTTCGTGCATTTTAGGATGCCTTTTTGGGTCTGGAATTTCAGCACATACTATTTTGTCATACTGGTCTGCATTAGTAAGCTTGTGTGGAGGCATCATTATCAAGAGGAAATGTGCATGTGGCAAACCGCGTTTTTGAAACTCAATGACATAAACGTGTGCGCCCACCACACCAAGGATGTGCTTCTTGAAGAGTTGTTTCTTAAGATCCTCTAACTTAGCATGAAAAACTCTTGACACAAGGTCCGGTCGATCTTGAGCTGTCTGCCAAGGGAGTAACTCATTTTTTATTTCTGGCCAGTTTGGATTGCATGTCATTGTTAGGAATATGCCAGGCTTCCCATCATCTTGAACTAAAGTCATGGCGTCAAGAAATCGTCGTCGCATGTCACGGGGGCCTCCGATGAAACTTGCAGGCAACACAACACGTTGCCCTATCATAGTCGGTCGAACCTCACCAGCATTAACACAGTCCACAAGACCTTGGTATAAATCAGCTCTTATTTTTGACTGATTTTTTCTACAAAATTCCAAACGTGAAGTCTCAAGCTTGATGTAGATATCTACCACAAATTGTTGTAGTAATCTCCCTCCCAGCAAAATTACATTATAAGTTGACCGGATTTGAAACTTATAGCAATAGTACTCTCGCATACTTATAGTATTCCGCCCTGTTTTTGTATTAGAGTCTACACAATGTTGATGTTGTGAAAAAAAAATTAGTGATATGTACAGAATGTAAGGTTTGTTAGTTTACATAAAATCTAAAAAGTTATGATATGTGTACCTTCTAAATCCTCATCGCATTCTTCATCGTCATTAATAATATTATTGATGGGAAATCCATGTCTTGGGATATTATAATGCCATCCAGACTCACCATTAGGAAAAAATAAAGGATAACACAATGGTCATAACATCCCAAGTAAGACTGAATTGTTTGCGGTTTGTCGGATTTTCCATAAACGATAATACTTCGTTTATATGCGGCTATGTTGTCGTTACCTTCAACCCAAATACCAGCAACCTGAGGTTTTTATGATAGAAACAATATGATTAAATATGGTGTGTAATATGCAGTCATATGTCATACATGATTTAATTATTTTATAATTTGTAAACAAAAAGTATTATGGTACCTCAGATGTGGTTGGTCGGTTGTATACCGTTTGATCAAGTTCTACCGATGCATTTAAAGTGACTTTGTAATTGTCAAGCGGTCCTAGATCAGCAAGTCTTCGAAATGTCTTCATGTATGGGTTTGTAGCAAGAACACGAATTAACTTTTTAGCAATTTCTTTATTAATATTCTTCCTCTGGAGTCTATGTGACATCTCATAATCAGCATCGTAAAAATACAATTGTAAGTACCGAGGTATTCCATCTCTTGGAAATAACTGAACGATTCTATGATATACTCCACCATTCACACAAAAAGTGTATACTCCAGATGTCATATTTGTCAATGTTTTATCATAATTGACGCCCATTGATGCGAAAGAAAAGTTGTTGTTGTAGCAACGTATCATTTGTCTAAAGGTCCTACCTAATTCGTTTCTGGATGTGAAGAGATTGAGTAGCTCTTCAGGAATAGAGGAATGTGCTAACTTTGTCTTACCATCCATGCAACAAAAGGTAGGGAATTCAAACTGAAATCGTTTTGCTCCACAATAAACACATGGTTTCTGCACCTTCAAAACACGATGTTCTTTAGGGATACCATTATAAACAAAGTTATATGGATCCTCCTGACTAATTTCAATAGGTGTTGTCGGTGAGCTCCGTTCCTTGCGTCGTTGATATGCAATTCTGTTCTTAATCGACTTCCTTTGAGCAAAATCCAATACACTTGTAGGAGTTGCATTAGTAATATCGGTCAGGGTCCTCTAATGTAGACACATTTGCCATAGGTGTCATGTTTTGACTACTTACTTCTCCATTAGTTGTTCGTCTTATTTTCTTCTTTTCCTTTAGTCGTTCATAATATGTCTTATTATACAATTTCCTTTTTTCTGCAATAATTTTTTTTGGATGAATTATGCATAAAGATAATGTATTAATCATGTTGCACATATGAAACATACCCTTTTGTGCATTTACATCAAGTTGGACAGCCTCATTAGGCCTATTTTCATTGTCTACAATCACCATGTCAACTGTAAAAATGTAAAAACAATAATGTAGATTTTTTTTATAACACATTGTAATAAAAAAAACGTTTTTTATATACAATACTTATAACCGTATTAATCAAACATTGATTGAGGTGAACTAATTATTCATATATGAGACTGATCCTTACATTAAATTATATTGTTTTTTTTAATATTTGAAGTAATGTTTTAATAGTTTTTGTTTTTTGTCGATATATATTGATTTGAAGTCTCATTAGTATTTTTCAGTAAATATTTCTTTCAAATTTTAATAGTTTTTTTTTCAATATTTGAAACAATACATATTGATTGATTTATATTTAAATGATATTTGTAATTTTTATTTGGTACATTATTTGTCTTACTTATTATACAACTGTATAAATATCTCATAAACAGAAATAACAAAACTAAATAATATAAACAAAGTAGTCAAACAAAGAAATTATAATTTATAAACTTAAAAGTTTTAAATCATTATAACATACTAAAAATCCATATCACAAAATCCGCAAACAAATAAATATAAAAAGTACGAAAGCAAACAACCTCCTAAAAATCAGCAAACACATAACTACCACATAATCCGCAAACAAATAACTACTACATAATCCGCCAACAAATAACTGTAGAAAAATTAATTATTCTCTCTATCTCTAATTTTAATTCGCTCAGCTTCCGGTATCCTTGGATCCAACGTGACATCGGTTAGTACAGTAGAAACCAAAATATTATATGTATGGACATGTAATATATAGTTAGTAAGGTATATTAAAATAATTAATATGTAAATAATGAAACTATATATAATGTCGCACACAGTTAACTTACGCAAATTTAGGTGGACCAACTTGACCCTAGAGACATAAATTATTGATTGATTGAATATTGCAAGATACAATTGTATCATAAGGCTCATCAGTACGTGACTGAACATCAACTTGATAATATGTCCCTTATTGATTTAAACAAAATGTTGTTAAAACACATAATAACAATGAAAATTGGTTAATATATTTAAATATAATACATTATGTTAGCGTGTGTGTGTGTGTGTGTGTATATATATATATATATATATATAGGGAAAAGGGAATATACATTACAGCCCCACCTAAGCTTAGGTACTAAACCTCTTGAAAATACATTGTTTTACTATATAAAGATTACGGTTAATGGATTCACGATTAATACTTGAAGATGTAAATTCAAGATCGACACAATAGGGCTTAGGGTTTAGGGTTTAGGGTTTAGTTTTAGGGTTTAGGGTTTAGGTTTCGGGTTTAGGGTTTAGGGTTTAGGGTTTAGGTTTATGGTTTAGGGTTTAGTGTTTAGGGTATAGGGTTTAGGAAAGAAAACAGAGATGGTAAAACGATAATGAAAGAAAGAAATGTTATCGAGGATGATATATTTACCAAGTGAAACCAAACCGGGTATATTTACGAAGTTAAAACGACATATTTTAGAGGTTTAGTACCTAAGCTTAGGTGGGGCTGTAATGTATATTCCCTATCCCCATATATATATATATATATATATATATATATATATATATATATATATATATATATATATATATATATATATATATATAGAAAAGTTCAATAGAGAACCATTATTAATCAAAGAACCAATGAACCAATCCAAAACGTCGGAATTTAAAGCGATCAACGGCAAAAGGAAGGGTTGTAAACTTTTATAATGGACGCACATGTACCGGATTATAACAAAACTCACTTCTTTTTTTCATTTAAAATTTTTTTAGGCCAAGTTTTTTATCGAAAAAAAAAACCGAATATATTGTTGTTCACGATTTTTCGTCCTCTTTCCAATAGAGATCTATGATGATATATAAAAAACAAACTTTTTTTTTCAAAAAAAACCCACTTAATTTTCTTAGTTTTTTCAATATTTAAGTTTATTTTTATGAAAAAAAACTAATTATACCAAAAATATTAATTTTTTGTACTCTATTAATAAACATCAACACTGATTATAAAAAAAAAAAAAAAAAAAAAAAAAAAAAACTCTTACAGTGTAGATTCACACTGTGAATCTAAACTGTAAATATTTCAATTTTTAACATTCACAATATGAAAAATCTCGAACAGTTCAGATTTACATTGTGAATCTGAATTACTATTATGCACACTGTGAATCTGAGAAGGTTCACAAAAAAAAAAAAAAAAAAACATCGATCAGTGTAGATTCACAGTGTGAATCTAAACTGTAAACATTTCAAATTTTAACATTCACAATGTGAAAAAGCTCCGATCAGTTCAGATTCACACTATGAATCTGACTTATTATTATGCACACTGTGAATCTAAGGAGGTTCACAATGTGAATCTGAACAAGTTTAGAATATGAATCTGAACAGGTTCACAATGTTAATCTGAACTGAAATATTGTTTTTTTTTTGTTTTTTTAAACATGAATATGAATCTATGTTTAAAAAAGTACAAAAAATATGAATTTTGATAAATTTATTAATTTTTTTCTATAAAAAAATAGACCTTAACTTTTTTCATCAAAGAAAATGAAGTGGGTTTTTTTCGAAAAAAAAAAGTTCGTTTTTTATATATCATCATGGATCTCTATGGAAAGAGGACGAAAAATCGTGAACAACGGTATATTCGGTTTTTTTTTCGATAAAAAACATGGCCTAAAAAAATTTTAAATGAAAAAAAGTGGTGGGTTTTTTTGTAAATGGTGGATTTTTTGGTATAATCCGGTGTATGTGCATCCAATGTAAAAGTGTACATCTATTTCTTTGGCTGTTGATTGTTATGATTTCCGACGCTCACGATTGGTTACCTGGTTCATTGGTTAATTATGGTTCTCTATTGAACCTCACCTTATATATATATATATATATATATATATATATATATATATATATATATATATATATATATATATATATATATACACACACACTTACATTTCATTTTGGAGAAATAGTTCAAATGCATAGAATGGTGTAATTCGTCTTCCCCAAACGATTTTTCCAGTAACATCTAAAATATATCAAAATTACTATAAATTTAATTTGTCGTATGCAATTCATAAAAACAAAATATATATAATTAAATATATAAATGTACCAATCATCATTCTTCGATTGCTAAAATCTCTTGCGAGGCTTGTGATAGAAGAACATAATGGATAATGTGGAAATGAATTGGCGACATCATTTCCCAATCGAGTAAACACCGTGTTAATTTTTATCAGTATTGCCCAATCACCAAAGAAAATTTTGTAACTTTGATAGGTGGGGTGATTTTCGAAAAACTGATCAACTTGGAAATGATTTAAGGACAATACACGTCCAACCAAATTCATGTTCAAAACTGTTTGCCTTAAACATTGTGGGACGATGGCAATCATTTTGTCTCTCTGGATATGTAATATATTAACAATTATGTAAATAATAAATAGAATATTAGACAAAAAAATGACATATTTATTTTATTGTATTAATACTTACGTTACGATCAATCAGCCAAATAATGACTTAGTTATTTTCAACATCGTCCCACACATATAAAAATCGAACAACTAATATGTTCCACCATATGTAAACGCTTCGCAATGTCGAAAAATTTCGAACAGTAATATGACCATCCATCACTGAAATATTTTTCAATTAAAGTTATATTTTACATATCAATTTCTTATATTTTGTTTAAAAATATAAATCACCCAATTCTATTGAAAATAATAAAAATTTAAATGTTTACATTTATTACCCTATATATATATTAGCACAAAATAGTCTTAACATAATGAATTATAACAAAAATTGTGGATTTATTGGAAGACAATAAAATAAATAGTATAAAAAAGCTTCTTGATAAAATTAATGGGTTATGGTAAAGTTGAATCTTATTTAAAAAACAAATTAAATTAATTGAACATATATTTTAAACATTTTTTTTGCTTAAATACATTCACACATTTAATATAATCTGATTAATATATCTTTGTTTATAGGAAGATGCATTTGTGAATTCATTTTTCTAACCCTAAAGAAGCCGACACCCATCTTCCTTTTTCTAACCCTAAAGAATCTGACACTCATCTACCACTTTTTCTCTCCCAAGCGCATCTACCCTTTTCATTGACCTCATCTGATCCGTTTAACATCCAAACACAGCCTCCACGCGTACAACCTTCATCAATAGAAACCATCGGCGACTACCACGACCACGTCAAACAACCACCAGATCCTTCTCATCTATAACCCCTATCTCTCATCCGGACTTACACGACGATTGCAAAACAGAGTTATGTTGACACCAGATCTAGACATCACCACAGATCGAAATCGATGCAATTGTTGTTTGGAGAAACCCACTGGGGTTGCGTTGAGGATATGTCGTTTCTTATTGGTTGCTGCTTTTCTTGTTGTTGAGACGCGTCTGCTTATGAATTTACAGGTTCTGACACTTTCTTTTGGTCTAACTCTCATCCTCTATATCTATCTCTCAACCATATACCTAACAGAAAATCCCTAAACCAAGCATTTATTGTATAATTTTCAGACATTTGAAAGAGAGATCAACATGAAGTGTTTGTTTATTCATAATCGCATCTTCTTCAAGAGAAAGGTATGCATCATTAGCTATGTTTGTGTCATCTCATTCAACATCATTAATGTGTTTTAGATTATCCTTGTTCTGATGATATAGAATGAGAAATAAAGGCCAAAATCACGTTCATAAACTAAGCAATTTATTTATTTTTTTAGGAAAATCTTAAGAGAGACCATCAGAAAGTGTTTATCACATAATCGCCTTCTTCTTAATGGATTGTAGGAGGATTCTACTAATTGCCTTTTCTTTTTCATAAAGTTTCTCAATCTTATTTCTCACTCTCTCCATGGATTTAAAAGGTCAATGTTTACTCTCACCTTATGGTGTTTCCTCTCCATTTCAGGTTCTAATGTTTGAATTTCAAACAATTTTGATATACAGGTTCAAAAATAAAATCCCATATAATCTTTACATTGGGAGCTTAGTTAAGATAATTGGAAACTGATAATTGGATAATACAGATAAGAGGTGCTTTTATTTGATATTCAATGCCCAATATTTCTTTATAAGCAACTTCGGTCACTTAGGTAGTTGTATTAGATAATGAAAATTAGAAAGTCAACTGTGATATTAATGTGCCTAAGTTTGATCTTGATCAGTGTCTTGTAATTTATAAGGTTTGATTCTGTGTTTGTGTCATCTCAGTTAAACATCAATTAATGTGTTTTAGCTTATCCTTGTTCTACTGGTATAGAATGAGAAATAAAGGCCAAAATCACTTTCATAAACTAAGCAATTTATGTATTTTTTTTTTCAGGAAAATCTTAAGAGAGACCATCAGAAGGTTTTTTTTTCTTTAACTCAAAATCGGTTCATCCTCACTCATAGGTTTTATTTACTGTTGATGGCTCCTTAAACGGTTCTTATTTTGATATATCATCTGATACTATTACGAATTTTGTGCAGGTGAAACCAGTGAAATGTGATTATCACACAAAATAAGAGGAGTAATGTTACAGTTTTACTGGCACATTGGAAACCTAATTAACAAAGATACTAAATTTGTGAAATGAGATAAGGTATATATGTGTACTTATTTTTATTGAACATGATTTTGGTATATATATTGACATATTGATATTTTTTAACAATTTTTGGTGTTTATATGATATATCAAGACTGCATGGGTTGCCGACAGATCTTGATTGTCTGATATTTCATTTCTTAGATGAAGATAGTTACATGGAGATGCGACACAGGTAACTAAATTTATGAAGCTGTTTAAATGAAAAAATATTGTTCTTTACCTTTATGTTTTTAATGGTGATTTTGTTTTTATGAATCAATGTTGGAATTGGAGTATGAATCATTCTAATATAAGTATCCCAATACATATTAATATAATAAGAGATAATCTTAAGGAAAATACATATACCTGTTTTATTTTGATGATGCTGATAGAATAGATTGTTGCTATGAACCTTATAGAACAAACGTCTTCTATGCATGTTGAAAGAAAAACATAGTTATTGAATATGGTGTATACATGAGGAAGTAAAAAATATAGTTTAAAAAACATGGAAAACATACGTATGAGCAGATTGTGGAACTGGTGAAAGTTTTCTCTCTTAATCTGAATCACAAATTCTGTTTGTCAATGACGTACTGTGATACTATAGATATATATTCTAATAAATCTGTTTAAAGTTTGTTAGGAATGGATAAGATACAATTCATATATATGTGCATGTATATTTAAAAAATTGTTTTTAAAATCCGTAATGTATTTGGATATGCATTATCTTTTTATCTGATAAATAATCAATATTTCGGTATTAGTTCAATAAAAAAATTATTTATCGGTTTTGAGATGTTTAACATTGAAATTCATGGTGCTTTTTGAAACATAGAAAATCCATGTGAGTCATTTTTCTAAAATAACTTCCAGGGCCAGAATGGTCAATGGGACGCCAACCAACAATAAAAATAAAATTAGGCAGCATTGCTCGAAATAGCAATATAGATTTATTCATATAAAAACATTTTACTTTTTAAAACCCACTCAATATTAGCAATATCCACTAATGTAGGACTTTTAGATTGTAGAAAAAGTGAATTTATGATGTTGTATTTGGACAGAAGGAATACTTTATTGAGTTAATTGTTTATCATATTGTTTGTATCAGGTACTATTTTTCAGTGGTGGTTTGCTATAGAACATGTGATGGAATAGAGTTTCAAAGATCATCAAATATGATGGATTTAAGGTTTACCGTGGACTCTATGAAGTTTAAACATCCTCTATGTAACATTGACAACTGAGGTATTGTTATTTTATCTAGGTGCAAAATCTACAAATAACAATGATAATCATAAAAAAAATTTAAAATACCAACATTAGAAAATGTCTAACTTTATTTAAACAATCTAGGGAAGGAAAAAACATAAAATCCGCGCCTAACAAAATACTTCTAATAAAAAAACTTAGGAGTCCACAACTGCATCTTCTTACTCGTCACTAAGCTGATAACCCTTGCTTCGTGTACGAATCGTGACTCGGGTTTTCTTGATTGGTCGGGTAACAGTTGTTGAAATGGATGTATCAGCCGTTTCCTTTGCTTCATCATTCACCCGTTCATCTTCAGAACTTGAAATATCAATAACTTCGTCCTATTTCCAGTTTGCCAATGCCAACTCTCTTTTCTTCTGTTTTGCAACACTCCATTCATGCACCATGATTTTAACACATTCAACTTGTTCATTAACCTCTTCATCGGTCCAAATCCTCATTTTATCTCTTAGGTGTATTAATATTGGTATTAAAAATTGAGTTTTACTGAAGCGTACTTGAGACTATTTATAGCTCATTTTCCCCCTAAAACACAATACTATCCCTAAAATTTAGGAACGAAAATATTTAAACTTTTGAGTACCTTATCGTGAATAAGTCAATATATTATCTTTTCGTAATATGATTTTTATAAAGTTTGATTGTATAAAATATCATTTTCATAAAAATCACAGTTTCTTTATATATCTATACATGTTACCGACTTTATAGAAGGAAAACTAAGTGAAGTTCCTAGACTCCTAGAGAAATATTTTATTATTTAGCATACTTAAAATCGTAGTTAAAATGGTTTCTTATGGTAACCATTCACTTTATAGAGGAATTTGCGCTATCATATTAAATTAAATCGTTTAATTTAAAATGTATGTAGATGGAGGTTTGGGGCATTCAAGTATAGATGTTGTTGCTGGTTTAAACTGTCATTTACCTTATGTGAACCATAATAGAAAAAACTGTAAAAGTTGTATTTTATGTTGACTTTTCAAAATAAAATGCTAAGATAATATAACAATATAAACATATATTTTCATGAGTGGTTATGAAATTATTTATGATTCTGAAATATTGTCTTTTTAAATCTGTTTATCAGGTTACTGAATGAATATATATATATATATATATATATATATATATATATATATATATATATATATATATATATATATATATATATATATATATATATATATATATATATATATATATATATATATATATTACCAAAACAGCCCTTGCTTTTAAAATTAATACCAAACACCCGTTAATACATTGTACTTTCATTATATTATTTAAAAAACAGCTCATTTGGAAAAGACATCATGTAAGAGCATTTTGTTTTGAAAAGAGCCTTTGTCTCAAATATAGTTTTCTTTTTCGTATCTGGTTTTTGAAAATGGATAACTGATGAGGTATCCGAATACCACAACATCATACTTTCATTTCTTTATACTACAGATTCTACTTTAATGGTTTTCTCAATCAGGCATTGTACTTCAATTATTTGTATAATGTTGTAATAAGAAATGAAAGTAGGATGCTATAATAAACAATAAACAATAAACAAATATACTATGAAAATTATGATTCAAAAACCATAAATTCAATAATAATCATAAGAAAAAACTTAAAATCTCATTATCCTAGTAGCTAAAACCATATATTTCCAAATATAAAATACCAAATTTACGACTTGAATGTACTACCAAAATTCATTCAAATTATTAAAAAACTAAAATTAACGCTCATTCTTCATCAGGCCAAGCCACATCAGCTCCTGTTGGATGACGTACATCATTTTCAACTGGATTTGGCTGGATCACACCTACATCATCTTCAGGCTGATGTGGCGCATCATCTTCACCTTGTATTGGCTGGTTCATATGTACAGTTGAGTCCAACAAATTTCTGCAAAAGGTAATTTAAAAATAATATTAATAAACACCTACAATTTGAAAACATTACAAATATTCAATTTAGCATTAAAGTGATTAGAATTTAAAAATATAATATATAAACTAAGTTACTTTTATGAAATTATGAAATAACTGTTTTAATACAAATGATAATATCAAGAAATACACGTAATCTTCGTCATCTAATAGATGATGAAGCTTAAAGAACCTGTTTCGCGTCTGGATTGTGAGTCGGGGCATTTTGAACGGTTTTACTGAATCAACTGTATTTGTTGTATCCACATCTTCATCAGTCAACTGATGTTGATTATCAGAACTTTCAAGATCAATAACTTCATTCCATTTCTAAGATTTAAGTGCCAAATCACGTTTTTTCTTTTTTTGGAGAGAAAGTTGTTTTTCACTGGATTCATGTTTTGTTGTATCCACATCATTGTTAAAGGCCTACATGATGGTTGTCGAGAAAATTAAGATTATTAATTAACATAAGTAAACATAACTTCAAAATGAAACACAAAATAATAACGAATAGATGAACATACTTTTTGATAGCTGGAATATTCAATGACTGAGAAATGGGTTGGAATTTGGCGGCAGTAGTATATATAATGATATTACTGATAAAGTTTGTTTGTTATTTAGGGATAAAATAGGTATCATTTAAAATTTGAATTTTAAATCCTAATCCTAATCTTTATTGTCACGTTTCATTAGATCCACCCTCCTCCAATCCACTTTTCCCGCCTAAAATATATTAATACATTTCGATAAATGCCATTCTCAATTTTGTAAACTGATTTTCCTGTAAATTTGTTTGTTATTAAGGGATAAAATAGGTATCATTTAAATTTGGATTTTTAAATCCTAATCCCAATCTTGTTTGTCATATGTAATTAGATCCACCCTCCTCCAATCCATTTTTCCCGCCTAAACTATATTAATACATTTCCAGAAATGTCATTCTCAATTATGTAAATTGATTATCCTGTATTTCCGATTAATAAAAAACATTAAAAACAATTCGGTAATTAAGGCTTCCTTTATTAATTAAAACTGGCATCCTATTTAACTGGAAGATCTATAACATGTGTTGACCAAAAAATATATTATTTTGTATTTTTCAATTTCAAAAAGTTAAACATAATAAATCTTATCTTTAAAGTTTGAAAAGTCAAAAAAACTATTTCTATTACGTTTGAACGATTTAATGGTTCAATTTTTGAAAGTAGGATGTTATATTATGCATATTTTAGTATATTTGGTTATAGTAGTATTCTTGTAGATAAAATTGTAAAATGGAGCAAGTACATTGTGTTATTTTGTAATTTTTCATGAAAAAAAATTGCGTATGTGAAATTCCTAATAAATCAGTTGATGATATCGAGACTTGTGTTAGACAACTTTATTAACTTGATATAATATAAATTGGCAACAAAACCAGAGTACAACAATGTATTAGAACATTTAAATAAATCGGTTGTGATAACAAATAACTATAGACTTACCCAATTTGTTATGCATTTAGGTTCAAACATAAAAATTATCAACCCAATAATAAACCATAAAATCATTTACAAATAAAAAAAAAATAAACAAAAGTAGGATGCTATAATTGGAAGTAAATGAAACTTTGTTTACATTATGTTAATGTATTGTTCTTCATCCAATTTTCTATGTTTACCCAAGAGAAGTCCATTTTTGTCGACAATCATATAACGACCATACGTTGTCCACCAATTTTGATCTTTATCCGCTTCCTCATTTACATGAATGACTTCTTGTAACAGGGGTACAAATGGAATTTTGGCAGAACATTCTTCTTCTTTATTTTTATTTGAAGTTGATGATTTATTAGCTTGTTTGTTGACAGGTTGCACTTGAACCATATGATTTGGAAGATCATAGCCCTCGCCATTTTTGCACTCTTCACATAACCAACCATGTTTGGGAACTTTTTTTGGCATTGTCTTCATACAATAAGTGTGTGCAGTGCCATCCGTGCATCTACTACATATAGCAAGTAAATGCTCATACCCTGCATCTCCACATATATCACACACAATGACATCGACGATGACTTCTACATCTATTTCCAAGTAATTTTGATCTGCAAAAACATAAAATATTATAAAAGTATATTATCTAGGTATAAAATTTCTAAGAAATAACCATCATATCAAACATTCTTTTTTATTTCTTTTGTGATTAGCATCATATGTTTGTTTCCATAATAGTTTCTAAATGTGAAGGTGATTGAGGATGAGCAACGTGCATTTGATGGTGTGTTGCATGAAGTTGAATTTGTTATACCTTTCATGCAACAAAAAAACTATTCAAGGTATCCATCTCACCTTCCACAAGCTTACAGTCAAGAAGAGGTTGTGGATATTAAGAACTTACATGAATTGTTTTTTTTTATGCAGGAAAACAAACTGGAGATGGGTATTAAGAAAATTAATTAAGAATAAACATAGATGTGATAATTTTAGGTACACACATACACACACACACACAAAGAGAGAGAGAGAGAGAGAGAGAGAGAGATTTTTTGCCTGATTCTTTTGTATAGGAGAAAAAAAGATCATTGGGTGATTGTTGCTGGCTGATTTGGTGGTCTAGTGATTCGGTACCTGTAAACATAAAAAACACACACACATACACACACCATTAAAGATAATAGTAACTGTATCTTTTTGTTTTTTCGGATGTTGTTGACAGCTTGGGTACATGTAAACACAAAAAAACATACCCAAGCACCATTCAATAGGAAGCTAAAATGGTACATGTAAACACAAAAAAACATACAAGAATGATTTCACACGATTTCACTATCTGGATATATTTTTTCTGGGTTATTGATGGCTGTGTCGCATATAGGTTAAGAGCTACCTGTAAACACCAAAGAAATTAAAAAACGACACCATTCATGAGAGTTAATATATATATATATATATATATATATATATATATATATATATATATGAAGTAGCTGAAATAAAAGGAGATAAAGATCTATTATTCAGGATTTTTGAATTTCAAAAAAGATACACATAATAAATCTTATCTTTGAAGTTTAAACATTCAAAAAACTATTTGTATTACGATTTGATTGATTCAATGGTTGACCATAGATCCTCCAATGCTTTAAATGGTTGTACACATTGCATTTGGGCATGTACCTCTTAAAATTCAGCCTTTGACCAAATTTGCATAATAAGTAATATATATATATATATATATATATATATATATATATATATATATATATATATATATATATATATATATATATATATATAGGGAAAGGATCAAATGAGAACACCTAAAAGGTTGAGAACGCGAGAACAATTCTTGACCAATCAATATATAAGGGCATATTAGTAATTGTATATTTTAATTAAATTAAAATAAAATAAAATTTAATCAAATTCCCTTAAATTTAGGAGCAGTTACCAAAAAAGAAATAAATATTCAATTTTTTATTTTTCTTATTAATGGAATATAAAAAACATTTTTACCAAATTTTATCTTAAAACTGAAAAAAAAATTAAGAAAATCAATTTTTTTCTTCTATTTCACGGTTTTTTTTTTCAAAAAAATGAATAGAAATCGAACCCTAAATTAATACATTTGTATTCACAAATGATTTTTTTCAAAAAACTTGATACTTCTCCGATCACAAATGAATACACATCAATTTACAAGTAATCCAATTCCTTTTTTTAATCGACTGAAAAATAAAGAGTATAAAAATTATCATTTCTTCATAAAAAGAATACCTCTAATCATAAATAAATACATTCATTAACACATGATTACACTACTATTCACAAATGAATACACTGCTATTAACAAATGAGTTCCCTGTTATTCACAAATGAATAAATGAATACCTCTAATCATAAATAAATATATTCATTCACACATGAATGCACTGCTATTCACAAATGAATACATTATTATTCATAAATAAATACACATTTTAACATTAATGAATTCATCAAAATATAATATAACTTACATCTAAAAAAATATAGAACACAATACAATTTTTCATTCTCCTCTAGCTCAGCTTTACCATTTGGTTTCCCATCAACTTTAGGAATAACTTTGATGTTAAGATCAACCACGGAGCTAGAAGCTTCAACAATTCGAGCATAAGACTTTTTGCTAACATTATTGACAATAGTAACCACTGGGATGATTTTGATTTGGAATCATTATCAACAATCATCGGCTCATTATCCCATTTAAGATCCAAAAAACTAACTCCCTGATTCATTTTCAAATCAGTCCCAGTATCTGATCCCATCTTCACATCATCATTTGAACCCTCATTCATTACTTCATCATTACCACTACCAGAATGCTTCACAATCTTCATAGGAATAAGAATCGTAACATGAGATGTTTCATGAACAGGGGACGTACCAGGAATTTTACCCAAAATACCCTTAGCATGGATTCCAACATTCAAAGAAGGAGGCGACGAAGGTTGCGAACTGTCAGCCTTGGATTGGGAAGAATTGAACCCTTTAACCATATCAGAAGTAGCTTGTATCAAAACGAATCCCTTTTCTTCCACCAAATCATTGATTGTCTTATTATTTCCATTAATTTGAAAAGTATTCTGAATTTCAACGTTCTTACCACCATCGATAATTTTATCCATTGCTGCTAGTTCAGATTTGATAAAATTTGGATCAACATTCTGCTTGCCACATCCCGATTTGATTACATCTCTAACCCCATCGCGCAAAACATACTTTGAACCTTCCTCTTCACCAACAAAACAGAGAATCGATTGATTAACTAAAGCGTAACATATGTGTTGGTTGTTGTCATCGGAAGCCACGATACCGAAGGGTGTATCTATGTGTGTGTTCGTGTGTTGTTGGGAGGGCCAAGAAAGAAAGTGGATGAACATCAGAAAGAAATTGAAGTTGAGACCGGTTAAAATGGAAGCAATCAGGTCCGATGAACAAAAATCGAGTTGTAGGAGTGCTCTTCCGCTGATTCTATGGCCTCCTCCAGCTCTGATATGTTCTATGAGATGAGGCGGTGAGATGAATACTTCTATGAGATTAGGTCAACAAAATAAAGCGACATAGAGTAATTATAGGAGTTTACAAAATTAGGGTAATGCTTATTTACCTTAATAGGCTTTACAATTTTTTTTAATTTAAAATTTAAAATTTAAATGTATTAATAATTAGAAAAATAACAATTAATTATAGCCACACATCTTAAAACTTAGATGGTCCAGATCTGTTCTCGCGTTCTCAACCTTTTAGGTGTTCTCATTTGATCTTACTCCTATATATATATATATATATATATATATATATATATATATATATATATATATATATATATATATATATATATATATGTATATACTAGCCATGTACCCGCGCAAAGTAGCGGCGAAAAATATATCTTTCGCCAATTAGTTTCATTCAGTAGTTGCGCTAATTAAGAGATTTACTATAGATGACCATCGATGTTGACAATTTAGACGCAGAGGGGGGGGACCTTTGATGGAGGAAAAATTTTTCCGATGTGTGGATATGCGATGTTAACGGTTTTGTTTCGCAGTTAGTTTTATTTTGTTTAAGTTAGACAGAGTACCAATGGGTTAAGATGTTCATTTGTTGATTTCTATTTCCGATGTCTAATCTTTTATTGCTCAGTATGCCACATCACAATGGAGTTTTTTTTGGCGTATTTATATTGTTGATGAATAGTTATTATTGGTGCAATGCAGCGGGAGGCGGGCAGGGCGGTGAATAGTTATTTTCGGCGAATAATTTCCCTTGAGTGTGTAGTTTCTTTTAGAGTTTAGGTTTACAATTTAGTGATTAGGGTTTTTAAGGTTTACGGTTTAATAGTGTCTAACGGGGAATGTCTATTAATATTATAAGTAAAAATTCTAATTGAAGTCTATAAGTGTCTTATTAATATTTTGTCATGCAAAATGTCATTTTGGGTGTAATGTCATCTTTCTTTATTCGAATAAAACTTTGAGCAACGGCGGCAAATAGTTTTGTTTTGACGAATTATGTCCAAGTGACGATTAGTTCTTTCACAGTCGGCTCTAAAGGTTGATTGCGTTGCGTAGGTAGATTTTATTTTAGGGTTAAGCTTCTTGAATATAATAATAATAATAATAATAATAATAATAATAATAATAATAATAATAAAATTGAGAAAAAGATGGTTATTTGATAAGAGGTTAAGATTTAATATAAAAGTGTTTTAGGTACCAAAAAGCTTGTTTTTATGGAATAGTGCAAGGGAGCCATTTAATATCCCCACGAATTTGAAGACAGGTTACACTGTACTCATTCTGAATCAAATTGCATTATCATTTTTTTATTTGTTAAGTTTCTAAAAATGGAATGTCATGCTAATGTAATATCTGACAACCAAACATCCAATGAAAATCAAAATACCATATATTATGTCGTATATCAAGGGCAACTTGTAGCATGATTCTCAAATAAATAGTTTAGGATATCATATTTGTCATAAAATCATTTTGGAAAATTTTTGACATGGCATCTAAGATGTGGTGTAAACACTTAAATACCACTCTTATGTCTTATATCTTCTTTAAAACCAACATCCATAAGTCTATAATCAACTTCATTAAATACTAAGATCCAAAAAAACTATGTTACATGTCCATTGATTTCATTTTGCGTAAGTCGGTCTGAAACAAATTTAAATAAAGATGAAATTGAAAACCTATATTATATATCCTAAACAACAATTGTTTCCAATATAGTGTATAGCTAAAAATATCATTAATTGAGAAAAAAAGAAATAAACATAGTCACACAATTAAATAAATAAGTACTGTAAATATAGTTATTTAGGACATATATAAATGTACACAATATGAATGCACAACAAACATCCATAACTCTATAAACAAAAAATATAGTTTTAGTTTTTAACTAATATAGATTATTATAGACAAAATATAAACTTACACCGGTAAAAAATAAGTAATCCTTCTCTGAAACTAAATAACGTATCAATAGTGCCAATTGTGAAGATGAAGCTTACAGATGCAATTTTAAGGCCCAAATTCGCCCTATCTTGCCCCTTCCTGTATATTTTGATCCCTTCCCCTTATCTCCCCTAAGGTTTAGAAGTTTCTATAATACCCATGTTCTCTAACTTGCAAAACATCATTCTAAAGCGTTCTAGGAACACCCTTTAGACCTTGCAAGTAGTTCCCTGGACTCCTTTGAAAACACTACAACAAATAGTAATATTATGATTCATTTAGTTATAAATGCCTTAAAATACATAAAATGATGCTAATTTACAAATACCTTCTCATCTACCATGTAGCTATCTCAAAATCTTGTCATTGTCTTCACTTGGTTTGTAGCATTCTTGAATCCTCCTTATGTCATCATTTTGCATCCAAAACTTTATACTAAAGAAAACAAAACTCATGGAGTTTCTTTGTAAAATCATTCCAAAAGTAAGATTACAAATAATTTAGTACCTGATCAGCAATTGTGCCAATAAGCTGTTGCTTGGAAGTTATGGCATTAGCAGTTGAACTGATATAGATTTGAACATTTCCTTATTTTTGTTAAATTAATCCGTAACTCGAATGTTTTCTACAATCATTTCCTTATTTTTGTTTCAATCAACCAAATTTGCATATTAATTAACATAAAGCTCAAATGTATAAAACTTACAGGCCAAAGTTAAGAGTAGCTATCTCACTTTCCAAACAACCATTACCATGGACCTGGATAAAATACATATCAATAAAAGTTATGTGATCTTTATATTTTAAATATTTAAAGCATCAATATGAAAAATCAACAACACTTACCATAAAAACTAATTAATGCAATGACTGTTGATTGCAAAGCTGTGGCTAAAAATTCTAATCTTGACATGCTAATGCTCATCTTCGAGCAATATAAAGAAATTCACCAGGCTGAAGGTCCACGAATGTAAATTTTCATCAATTTCAAGGGTAGAAAAAACTATTTAGGCTGAACCAAGAAATATATCCACTTCTATTTGCCAACAGTAGGAATTAAATATCATTTTTAAAGTATAATGATTGATTAACTTATGGTAATAGTTCAAAACATCATTCATTTGTATATAAAGTTGAAAAAAACATAGATAAAAATAAAACTCATAATAGAAGAAAAATAAAAAGCATGGTCAAGTTAAATGGGACTTTTTATCACCTAAAAAACCATTGCTGGTTGAAATCGGTAGAACCTCGAGAACCGGAGCCTCCACAACTTCATCATGCCGCACATTTTTCAAAAAATGTTTGCATATATGTCACTTCCACACAATCTAATATTGAATAAAAAATAGGAATGAAAATTACACATGAAATTAAGGGTATCATCAAGGGTTCTAGAGGCACCAAGCAAATCTTATACCTACTTAATCTTCAAAACCACATTGCATGAGATTACCTAATTAGCCATGGTACCTCCTTGTTCACCAAATGACAGTTTTCCATTACTATATTAATCCTTCATAATGAAAAAGTGAAAATATTAAAAAGTTTTTGGCAACAAAATTATGATTTAGCTCTGGAACATCTTGACTTTTTTTTTTTAGATTTAATAAACCATTTAATTTTACTTCAAAAAGACGATTATGCACAAAACATAAGATGTTGGGCATGGAAAGCAGCATAGAAAAGTTGCTAATATTTTAATTTCCTTATAAAAATTGCATATTTTGTGTGAAAGAGAGATGGAGATCAGCAAGATTTAGACCAAAGGATGATACTTCTTTAAGGGTTTCAACCTTGTTTTTGTAACTTTACCAAGATTCAGACCCACAAGAGGACATTTCCACAAACAGATGTTGGGCATACCTTAAAGGGGTACGAATCACAAACGCCAAGAAACTCCCAAGAGTCAATATGCTATGTGTCTCTCCTTTTCACCCCGACTCTTTCTTGTATATGAATCACAACCACCGGGAAGCTCGCAACACACCACCCCTTATTTGATCGAGCACCAGGTCTGATGTGAAGAAAAAAATACAACCTAGGAACATGGTCGAGTTCTTGTTGTGTGTCTCTTCATTTATAGCAACAAAACAAAATAAAGGTGAATGTTTTGGGCTTTTCTCATTTGTATGTTTCATATTTGAAACACTATGATCGATCTACACATTGGAAAAGGCAAAAAAACAATTAGATATAAATGAAGTAATCGTCGCAAAATCCAAGCAATCAGATTCTGAAAACATGCAAAATCCAGATCCTATGGATGAAAACGTAAACAAAAACTGAGGGCTGGGATTTATTGGAAGTCAAACCATCGATAGGCTTCACGCATCTAATCATGGATCATTGTGGACACATTCCAGTGAGAATAATAAGAGGAGTAATGATTTTAGGTAGAATAAGAAATTATAGGGAGAACAAGAAGAGGAGCAGCGATTTGAGGGAGAAGAAGCTGTTACGGAGATCATGGATGCTTGAATCGATAGATTAATGGATTTGGAGTAGTATTTGAATTTTGAATTTGATTCGAATGTGGGTTGATTAATTCAAATTTTATCAAGAAATAAAGTACCGATATACGGGGTGGATAGAAAAAGATAAAAAAGGTTAAAAAACTTATGATACGTTGTTCGATTATACTAAAAGCTTATAAGGTTGAACATTTAAAATTTAATATTATTTTAATGATGATTACTTGTACTATTAGCATAATAATTTGGACGTCTTAAAAAAATATTATATATATATATATATATATATATATATATATATATATATATATATATATATATATATATATATATATATATATATTAAAGCTAAGGGAGCTTAGGAACAGTAAATTTCCAGCTCTTCACACTATTGCCACAGAATTTTCTTCATTTGTCAACTATTGCCACAAAATTTTCTTTTTTTGTCCCATCCTATGTAAAGTTCCAGCTCTTCACACTATTGCCACAGAATTTTCTTCATTTGTCAACTATTGCCACAAAATTTTCTTTTTTTGTCCCAAATATTTAGTGAATTTGACATTTTTGGTCTCTAAAATCAAAACTTTTACATTTTTACGTTTTTATTAAGTTTTCGTGCCTTTAGAAGTTTGACACAAATCTTTAGTGTCTTTGACACTTTTAGTCTTTACAGTCAAAACTTTTATATTTTGGTATTTTTGCCACAAATCTTTAATGAGTTTGACACTTTTCGTCCTTAAAGTCAAAACTTTTACAGTTTCACATAAAAAACACAAAAAATATTCTTTAAAATTTTCTCACCATATTTTCCAAAACTTTGGCAACTTTCATACTATAGCCACAACATTGTTGGGTTTTCTCCATCAGTGTTCTTTTTTTTTTTACACTTTCGACATCTAATTTTAGGGATTGTCGGCTTTCTCCCCTATTTGTGGCGATTTACACTTTCAACACATATTTTAAAGTTTGCCGATTTTTAACTTCTATGACATAGTCCAAAAGCGGCGGAGCCGCGTGCCCTTTTGTAGTTATTATTATGTTGAATCTATTTATAGAAATAGTTAGATTTCTTTTTAAGATAGTATATATATATATATATATATATATATATATATATATATATATATATATATATATATATATATATATATATATATATATAATGTATTCTTTTTAATACATTGAATATTGTGTGCAGCAAACAATCAAAATATTAGCCAATGTGTATTATGCTTTATCTATCAGTTTGGAATACTGTCCACTACTAAAAAATAGGGCATTACCGACAGAATTTAGCGACGGAAAAATCCGTCGGAAACAGAGACGGAATACCGACGGAAAAATCCGTCGGAAAGAGAGACGGACTACCGATGGATTTTCGACAAATTAAAAAAACTTAATTATATGGATTTTACTGACGACTTTTGCGACGGTTTAGCAACACTATACATTTTTGTTGGTAATTTGTTATATATTACCGACGCTTCACCAACGGAAATCAACAATTTAATTTTTCATTCCGTCGGAAATCCGTTAGTGAAATTTGTTTATTTTTTTTTTTTAATTTTTAAAAAGCTTGGGCAATATTGTAAATATACGAGTGTTAAAAGGGTGTTTCTGAACAAGTCTGAACCAAACTAAAAAAAAGAACGTCGTCTACCGATTTTGCCTTACTCTCACTTTCCCTCTTCTCTCTGGCCCACTGCCTCCGTCAACAACGTCACGTCCGCCATCCTCGCCGGCAGCAAAGCCCTCCATCTCCTCCAAATTCGTCGACGTGACATGCCTTCTCCCTCCTGGTCTGACCTCCAACCCACTGCCCCTTCACTAAGTAAAATTTCTCCCATTTATCTCTCTATGAATGACGACCAACATTGCCTCACTCTTTTGTCGCCGCCACCACCGCCACCGTTAAAATTGCTGCTGTAGCCAGTGGACCGTACCATTGGATCCGATTCACCTTTTTTCTCTCTCCAAGTTTTGGTAAAAAAAACCTAACTTATTTTTTCTATTAGATTCTTTATGTACATTACTCAAATGGTGTTTGTTTGTTCTCTTAGCACGAGATTTCGAATAAGCCGATAATGACTTCATCTCCTCGGGACTAGCAACAGGTCTTCTCTATTAAGTAATTGGGGTGTGCCGGCATCAAATTACACGTATAATCTTCTTGGAACCCAAGATTAGGTAAATTTATTGGTGGATTTTTTATTTTGTCAAATTTTGTGGCTTAGCTTTTCGAGATTACAGATATATTTATCCATATCCACAATCAACTCGTTGAATTTGTTGATAGCTTTTTTGTTTCTTTTCAATCACTCATTGTGTGCTTTGCATAGATAGATACTCTGCAACCACATGAGGAAGAAGATGAGGACTTATCTACCTTTTGAAGTGGCACACTAGTTGTTTGTAAGGTATGGTTTTGGTAATTTTCCTTATTATAGAGCAAGAAAAACTATGATAATAAGTCTCTCAGATTCCTTTTTATGTTGCTCCCAAACCAAGTCTCAGTTATAGGGTGTTATGTGACATCCGCAATTTCACGGCCAGAAAAGACCGATTTGTTTATGCTTTGTTTTTAAAATCAGAGTAATCTTTTAAAGAAAACAGTTGCGGAATTTGTTCCCAAAACGAAATATGATAAGAATTTATCAAAGAATTCCTTTAAAGAAATGTATTTTCATTATATAACAAAATCTCGGGATGTCATGTTCAATACAGACCAAAAGCATAAACAGAACAAAATAGACCTTACAATAGTTATTCATAACTACTGGCCTATAATCCAAAATCTCTCGTCAAGTCCACCAACTTATACTCTTGTGCCATTACCTGTAATGCAAAGAAAACTGAGTGGGTCAGGCTTGGGAGCCTGGTGAGCATATAGGGTTTTCAACCCACAATAATATAATTATTATATTTAATTATCAAACAATCAATCCAATTACCCACCCCCATTATCTTCCTTTATTTCATAGAGATTTACCCTAAGAACCGATTACCCTTCTCCCATTCATTCCTAAGAACTGTCCTAAGGAATTGGCACAAAGTCTAGTGCTGCCATGGTTCTTAGATTACATCTGGTGAACACACAGTTCAAAATAATTAATGAACACCTAGTTCAAGAACACCCATTGAACACACTCCGTTCAAAAATACCTAATGAACGCCTAGTTCAAAAACACCTAATGAACACTTAGTTCAAAAACACCTAATGAACACTTAGTTCAAATATCCCTGGCGAACACATAGTTCAAAACATCTAGTGAACACTTAGTTCAAATATCCCTGGTGAACTCAATCACCTAAGGAACACAGAGTACGAAAGCTCTTAGTTCAAACCACGTGATAATAATGTATATCTCGATCCTGCAAAACCACTAATATTATTAACACATATAAATCATATTTCTAAAACAATCTATCCCATCCCGTCGATCCCCACATACTGACCCTATACAATGATCTTACGAGATCTAGCCTAAGGAATCGATATGAACCACAAACTGACGAAGCTGCTTCGGAAATTCCCTGGCAGCAAACGAGGATCAATAAAGACATCAAATGAGGGGAATGGAATAAGTTTCACCACGCACACTCGTTCGTAAAAGAAAGAACCAAAAGACAATTAAGTCAGGGGTAGTTATCTAGATAACAATGCCTAGGCGTGGTCCGACTATCATGAGGTATTATACCCCCAGACTCTACCTATCCCAGCATCGAACTTTGCCTAGCAGTGGCCTGAATACATGAGGTATTTCACCCCCAGACGCACCCTATCCAGCAATATAACCTCCTGATCTGATCCATACATCCAGATCTAAAACAAGTTTATCTCTTTATCCTTTTATCTCATGGCCCAACCCATCTTTTATGACCTACCAACAACCTCATCTACCCATGTTCTACCCAACATATTTTTAGATACAAAATACATATATAGTTTAACTCATTAAAACTTATATAATTCGTCCATTCCACAATCATCTCAAATAAACAACAATATATTATACACATAGCACGTATTTCATAGCAAATACTTAATATTTATGTGTTAGAAGAAAGTGACCACACACTCACTTGATCAGAAGATGATTGGACAGCACTACGGCTTGTAGAAGTAGTATTCTTCGGTAGATCTGGAAGATCTTCACAAAAATTGGTTTCTCGCGGGCAGAGCGGCTCGGGAATCGCACTTCTCGGGGCCTTCGGGGCTTCGGGGCTTGCTTCGGGGCTCGGGAATGATACCGGGGCTTCGGGATATTTCTTGCACGAAAAACGAGGTAAAACGGGAGAGAGAGGAGAGGAATTGAGCAAGGAACTCGGCTGCCCTCGCACCCTTTATATAGGGGCTGATTCTTCAAATTACGTTGGGCGTAATTAGAGTTACGCTGGGCGTAATGTGGATAAGGCCGGTGACTCCCCCCCCCCCCCCCCCTTCGGTTAATATCGGAATTTATAATTAAATTTAATATTTTAATTATTTAATAAACTTCAAAAATTCATATCTTCCTCATACGAACTCCGTTTTCGACGTTCTCTATATCCATGCGTAGGTGAGACTACGTTCTACAACTTTCGTTTAGACTCCGTCGGCTATTTTTGAATTTATTTTTATTATTTATTTTTAGTAGACCGGGACAAGAAAACTCCGTTATAAATTCATAACTTCTTCATCCGACGTCCGTTTTCGTCTGTCTTTTTACCGTTGCACTACTACCAACAAGATATTTGATTCTTGTTTAGATTGTTTCGGCTAAAAACCGCTCGATCTCAAATCGAGTATTCGAGGTGGATACCGCTAAGTCGAAACTTAGAAAAATCATAACTTCCTCATACGAAGTGAGATTTAGACGATCTTTTTATGCACGCTCACGGTTTAACGAACTCTACGACTTTCGTTTAGATCTCTAAGGCTAAATATCACTCTAACATAAATTCACTTTTTACGTCATTCAGCGTCGTGCCGGTTCTGTCGTGAAACTTCGACATGTCATAACTTCTTCGTTATAACTCGGATTTCGGCGTTCTTTATATGTACGGAATCCTTGTAACATATACTATAACTTAGTTAAGATTATTCATTCTAAATAATTTTTCATCAAAAATTCATTTTTGACGCTTATCGTCTCTAAATTGACTAGCCCTAATCTACGGGCGTTACAATTATCTCCCCCTTAGGATGATTACGTCCCGGAATCATCAACGAAATAGGCCTTGGATAATGATTCCATATGTTATCTCTTCATCCTAAGTACTAATCGTAACTTCTATGTCTCCTCGAAAGAGTATTTAACTCTAGCGCTTCTTGACTGCTGACGATGCTCAATCTTGCATCTGCTTTTGTTACCATGTTGTACTTTCAATCGTAACCTTCGAGTTACCAAATAAGTCCTTATTGTGGACTCCTTCTTCTTCTTAGGATAAATACTTTAATTTATCTATTGCAACAGACCGATGGGTCGTGCTCTATTGACCTCTCATCGCACGATGCTACGCTTAGACTCAGTCTTTTTAAAGTTAAATTCCAGAATGGAATATACCTTCCTTCATATTCTAATGTGATATAATCACATTTCAGCATGTAGCATTTCTAGGTACAAACTTTATGAACAACGAGCGCGATATCAATGATCGCATTGACTTCAATCTTCTGACTTACGTCAGATGTTACTTCGAACTTGGTTCTCCGAACCACGTAACATACTCACCGTAGTCGGACTCCAATTGGATATGACCACTAGGGTCGGAACAACAACCATCTTACTAGTCATTACCGAAACAATGGTAATGACATACCAGAATAAAACGGAATCAATCACTAGCTTCTTGGTAACCTTGTGACTTTCCCTGATCCAAGTGCGAGTCATGTGCTTCCGGTAGTATATGCATCTACTACCTTTCACACCTACTCATACTCGTCCCAATTATTGTCTCGCAGTCCCCAAGTCCTAAAATCACAAAACAATTTAACACATACGAATGTGTCCAAATAATCATAAACAATTTCCCTAGACTCTACTAGGACTTCTTCATTGCGTATCATCAATCATCAATTCTACTTCAACTCGATTGGTGATGGAAATACCGGGTGATGAGACAACCTCAAGAATTACACCAATCTCTCCATCATCCTGCCAATCGAAGGTGTACTTCAGACGTACCGTACTCCTCTAACGTTCCGTCATTTTATCAGACATATTCTAAAGGCAAGATACCACTCTTACGATATCTTCCGATAGGTGTCATTCACTATCATAAGCCCTTTATTTCCTCCATTTACTCAATTCTCTACGATTCTTCACCATAATGTTCTGCACACCAAAGCGGTCGTTCGATGTATCGAGACGAGAATATAGATAGAGGAAGGTTTAGGCGCATATTCCTCCTCATTACTTCGAAAAATTACATGCCAGTTCTAATATCGTAATTAGACGTTTAGAAACCTGAGCACATAAAATTTCCAGATCCGGTCGGCAACAGACCATAGATCCGAACAAATAATAGCATATAGCGTTTAGCACATAAAGGTATTTTAGGCATCTTTCCTAAAATAAACTAGTGCTCGTTTCAATTTAGGTGTACTACCAAAAATATTTTAGACACACTCCTCACGATCATTACTTAGCATTCTAAGTTTAAGTCTAGAAATATCCTACAAGTTCCTAGTTCGCTTAAACTAATGCTCTGATACCAACTGTGACATCCCCAATTTCACGGCCAGAAAAGACCGATTTGTTTATGCTTTGTTTTTAAAATCAGAGTAATCTTTTAAAGAAAACAGTTGCGGAATTTGTTCCCAAAACAAAATATGATAAGAATTTATCAAAGAATTCCTTTAAAGAAATGTATTTTCATTATATAACAAAATCTCGGGATGTCATGTTCAATACAGACCAAAAGCATAAACAGAACAAAATAGACCTTACAACAGTTATTCATAACTACTGGCCTATAATCCAAAATCTCTCGTCAAGTCCACCAACTTATACTCTTGTGCCATTACCTGTAATGCAAAGAAAACTGAGTGGGTTAGGCTTGGGAGCCTGGTGAGCATATAGGGTTTTCAACCCACAATAATATAATTATTATATTTAATTATCAAACAATCAATCCAATTACCCACCCCCATTATCTTCCTTTATTTCATAGAGATTTACCCTAAGAACCGATTACCCTTCTCCCATTCATTCCTAAGAACTGTCCTAAGGAATTGGCACAAAGTCTAGTGCTGCCATGGTTCTTAGATTACATCTGGTGAACACACAGTTCAAAATAATTAATGAACACCTAGTTCAAGAACACCCATTGAACACACTCCGTTCAAAAATACCTAATGAACGCCTAGTTCAAAAACACCTAATGAACACTTAGTTCAAAAACACCTAATGAACACTTAGTTCAAATATCCCTGGCGAACACATAGTTCAAAACATCTAGTGAACACTTAGTTCAAATATCCCTGGTGAACTCAATCACCTAAGGAACACAGAGTACGAAAGCTCTTAGTTCAAACCACGTGATAATAATGTATATCTCGATCCTGCAAAACCACTAATATTATTAACACATATAAATCATATTTCTAAAACAATCTATCCCATCCCGTCGATCCCCACATACTGACCCTATACAATGATCTTACGAGATCTAGCCTAAGGAATCGATATGAACCACAAACTGACGAAGCTGCTTCGGAAATTCCCTGGCAGCAAACGAGGATCAATAAAGACATCAAATGAGGGGAATGGAATAAGTTTCACCACGCACACTCGTTCGTAAAAGAAAGAACCAAAAGACAATTAAGTCAGGGGTAGTTATCTAGATAACAATGCCTAGGCGTGGTCCGACTATCATGAGGTATTATACCCCCAGACTCTACCTATCCCAGCATCGAACTTTGCCTAGCAGTGGCCTGAATACATGAGGTATTTCACCCCCAGACGCACCCTATCCAGCAATATAACACCAGACATACCTAGCACTGGTCTATTACCGACACACTTTATTAGGCAGTCCACGAAGTTCCCTTAATTACTTCGTGAAAGAAAACGCTGACATATGAAGCTCGGTCGATCACTTCATAAAAGAAACGCTGACTCCAAAACTCTCTCAACATAAAAGTATGGGGAAATACTACTAGAGTACTCCTGTACGCTCCCGTAACCGACACATAAAATTGTCAAAAAGACTTTGTACATGATAGTACTTCTGGCATATTATAGTACTCTGGTATGCGAAAGACTCATACTCGAGAACATAATAGTACCCTGGCACAAGCAGCACCCAAGACACAGATCTTTAAAATGGACTTCGTACATAAAATGTACTTCTATACGTAGGACGTACTCCACCGATCATCAATCTCGCAACGCACGTACTCTTAATAAGAGACTACCCAATGTCCAAACTTAATTGAACTAAACATTCCATTTAAGTCTTAACCCATCACTAGGCAAACCTACAATGTTTATAATCAATTTTTGATACTATCTCCGTTTAGGCAACGCCAACTAGTGTATACTTAACACAAGGTTTTTAAGTAATAATATCATATATACACATCTTAACACATATTGAACCATATCTGATTCGCACGTTGTATATCATCAAATATATCTAACACGTATTTCGGACAATAACAAATACTTCACATACATATGTATATTTCATACTTTAATCAATACTCGTATTAAAATCACGTTCCTAAAAGGGACTATACACATGATACCTTATCGAATGAACACGTAGTTCAAGAATACATAATCCGTACTCCCGGATCTTAAATTTGCCTCATTACCTAATCCATATTCCCGGATCTAAAACTAACCTCTTGATCTGATCGCTACTCTCGGATCTAAAACTAACCTCTTGATCTGATCCATACTCTCGGATCTAAAACTAACCTCCTGATCTGATCCATACATCCAGATCTAAAACAAGTTTATCTCTTTATCCTTTTATCTCATGGCCCAACCCATCTTTTATGACCTACCAACAACCTCATCTACCCATGTTCTACCCAACATATTTTTAGATACAAAATACATATATAGTTTAACTCATTAAAACTTATATAATTCGTCCATTCCACAATCATCTCAAATAAACAACAATATATTATACACATAGCACGTATTTCATAGCAAATACTTAATATTTATGTGTTAGAAGAAAGTGACCACACACTCACTTGATCAGAAGATGATTGGACAGCACTACGGCTTGTAGAAGTAGTATTCTTCGGTAGATCTGGAAGATCTTCACAAAAATTGGTTTCTCGCGGGCAGAGCGGCTCGGGAATCGCACTTCTCGGGATCTTCGGGGCTTCGGGACTTGCTTCGGGGCTCGGGAATGATACCGGGGCTTCGGGATATTTCTTGCACGAAAAACGAGGTAAAACGGGAGAGAGAGGAGAGGAATTCAGCAAGGAACTCGGCTGCCCTCGCACCCTTTATATAGGGGCTGATTCTTCAAATTACGCTGGGCGTAATTAGAGTTACGCTGGGCGTAATGTGGATAAGGCCGGTGACTCCCCCCCCCCCTTCGGATAATATCGGAATTTATAATTAAATTTAATATTTTAATTATTTAATAAACTTCAAAAATTCATATCTTCCTCATACGAACTCCGTTTTCGACGTTCTTTATATCCATGCGTAGGTGAGACTACGCTCTACAACTTTCGTTTAGACTCCGTCGGCTAATTTTGAAATTATTTTTATTATTTATTTTTAGTAGGCCGGGACAAGAAAACTCCGTTATAAATTCATAACTTCTTCATCCGACGTCCGTTTTCGTCTGTCTTTTTACCGTTGCACTACTATCAACAAGATCTTTGATTCTTGTTTAGATTGTTTTGGCTAAAAACCGCTCGATCTCAAATCGAGTATTCAGGTTGCATACCGCTAAGTCGAAACTTAGAAAAATCATAACTTCCTCATACGAAGTCAGATTTGGACGATCTTTTTATGCACGCTCATGGTTTAACGAACTCTACGACTTTCGTTTAGATCGCTAAGGCTAAATATCACTCTAACGTAAATTCACTTTTTACGTCATTCAGCGTCGTGTCGGTTCTGTCGTGAAACTTCGACAGGTCATAACTTCTTCGTTATAACTCGGATTTCGGCGTTCTTTATATGTACGGAATCCTTGTAACATATACTATAACTTAGTTAAGATTATTCATTCTAAATAATCTTTCATCACAAGATTATTTTTGACGCTTATCGTCTTTAAATTGACTAGCCCTAATCTACGGGCGTTACATGTTAACAGCTGTAAATGTTGCCCGCCAAGTGTTTGTTATTTTTTTGTTTGTATGGTTTCCATAATTTTGATGATTATAGAGCTAGCAAAACGCCATGGATTTTGGAGAAGAAATTTTGTTGATCTTTTATCTATGAATATGGTTTACAACAAGGGCTTAGGTTTTGTTATGTTCAATTTATGTTTTTTATATATAGTTGTAAGCAAAAGTAAGCAAAATAGTTAAACAATGTATTGAGTAGGGTTGAAACTATGGATAAATAAAATAAAAAGTGAAAATGCAACTGGACAACTAAATGTGATTATGGATATAACGATTCATTCATTTAGCTTGTGCTTATTACCTTATTCCATTCAATCTTAACTTATATCATATGCAGATGAGGAACCTTCAACTTCCAGGAGTTCAAATGAAGAGATCAGGAGGTCTTTCGTCCAAAAGAGATTGATGATTGGCCATGATGAGTATGTTCTGATTATTATTATAATTATATTTGTGCTTATTATTATTGGCTTTTTTTGGATATGATTAGCATAAAAAAGAGATCAGGAGGTCTTTCTTTTTCTCTTCTCTCTCCCGTCCTTCAATTGAATCATCTTCATTACTCCCCCATACCAAGAATCACTAAAATGAATTGGAAATCGAATGGATGGAATTGGAATTAAAGTAGTCTTGCACATTCCATTATTCTGATGGAATTGGATTCTGTCCATTCGCAACCAAACACAACATGGATTAGAATCTTGAAATCTGAAAGATTTTGATTGAATTGGAACTGAGTTCCGTTCATTGACAACCAAGTGCTCAATGGAATGGAATCTTGAATCATGAAATCGTACTTTACCAAAGTTCTCAATTATGACATCATACATTACGAAGCAGCAACCTAATAAGTTGTAATTGGGAATTATGGCAAAAGTACATTGCTATTATGAGTAAAAAAACAAAATATGTTGTATAATCATGAAAAAACTGAAAATGGTTTCTATTATGATTATTTGAAAGTAAGAAACTATAATGAATAATTTCATAAAAGTACGTTGCTATTTATCATCATTAACTATTTTTTATTCAAACTTCACGTGGAGGAATATTGTACTTAAAATCACATTTGTTTTACGTATTATCATAATTGCTACTTGTTTATTCCCCTTTATGGTCAACATTGGAGGGCATTTATGGTATTTGACAATAGATAAATATCTCTCTAGCGAACAACTCTCAATGATAGGTAAGGAATCCACGAGCTAATCAAGAAGGATACTCTCCATTGGTTGTTGAGGTCAAGAGAATTATAGATGGATTTTTTAATTTGATGCATTTTAAATATCGAATATGGATTGAAATTTATGGATTTAATGTGTGTCGAATATGGATGTAATGGATTGAAATTTATGGATTTAATGGATTGAAATTTATGGATTTACTTTTATATTTGTTGGTTTTAAAATATAGATTTGATGTATGTTTAAAAAATTATGTGTTGAATATGTAATTATTTTTAATTTTTAATTTCTTCATGAATTTATAATTTTTTTTTTAAAAAAATGCCAAAATCCGTTGCTAATCTGTCACAAAAAAATTTGTCGGTAATCTGTTAGTGACTCATTCCGAGATTTCGTTGGTAATCCGTTAGTAAATTGTTCCGTCGGTAATCCGTTGCAAACAAATTTCGTTGGTAATCTGCTGCAAAAAATATTCAGTCGGTGATCAATTACTATTTCTGACGGAAAAATCCGTCGACGTAGCCTTCGGATATCCGTTACAAACAATTAGCGACAAGAATATACCGACAGATTTTGGTCTGTTACAATTCCGTCGGTAAAGAGTATTAGCAACAGATTACCGACAGTTTTGACTGTCGGTAATGCTCTTTTTTGTAGTAGTGGTCCAAGACAAACACATTGAACATTTACACAAAAATTTACCCTTTAAAAAAACCTTATTCACGTGCTTCTTTTATTTCTTTTCACCCACTCGCTGTTTTTTTATCTTTTGCATATAACTCACCATTTTGAATTCGTGGTCCTTGTACTTTCAGCAATTGTCATTTTACACCCAAACGTTCGTTTCCTTTATATGTTTGATACTTTCTAAAATGTCAATTCATCCCCTTGAATAGTTATACTTTTAACATTAAATTAATCTTTATTACTTTACTTTCATTATGGTTTCCCTTATAACATATTTCACCTTTAATTATTGATTATAAATTATTTATAATTATATAATATTTTTTTATTAAATCAATTTACATAAGTTTATGAATTTGTTTAATTGTATTTTAGTTCCTTGGTGTTTTTATTACTTTCTTCTGCTTTAAAACATTTATAACATTATTTAAATATAACATCATTCGTTTTATCACTAATCCCTTTCTACTAGTTTTTCTTTAATAAAAATAAAGTTATATATTAGTGAATTACTATATATATATATATATATATATATATATATATATATATATATATATATATATATATATATATATATATATATATATATATATTAAAAGACAAAATATATTGCCTTTACCACATTTGAAATTGTATAATATTTAGTTTTTGAACGGTACATTTATATAAAAAAATCTTATATTTAAGTTGAAATGTACTAAATTCTTTTCTAATATTTTTGTTACTCTTCTTAATACTTTAAATAAAATAATAAGTATTCCAAATACAATATTTTTATCTTTTATTTTATAAGTAGTGTTAAATTTTTCTAAAAATGGCATCATCCTTTTATTTACTAGTATTCTTTGTTAATATATATATATATATATATATATATATATATATATATATATATATATATATATATATATATAGGCTTAGGTTATTTTGTTTTTACTAACTATTGTGTGCCAGAATGCACAGATTTGGACCACCAAATAGAATAAAATCAAAGGTCATGATCTGAGAGTCTATGATATTACAATAGGATAACATGTACCATATAATCACACAAATTTCAGCATAAGGGCATTTTAGTCAATTAACCTATATTAAAAAAGGAAATATTCGGAGTTTTAGGGATAATTATTTTCTTTATTTTTAAAAATCTGAATATTTTAAATTAATTCAAATTTAATTAAAATATAATTTTTAATAATAACCAATTTTATTTTGTCAGAATGATAAAAAAGCTACCATAAGCTAGTAAATATATATTTTTTAAATTATTCTTGCAGAATATAGTTACATTCAATATATTTTTTAAAATTAAATGCTTAAAGAACTATATAACATATTATCAAGAATAACATTTTCTAAAGAATACGAATTTTATTCTTTAAGAATCACTAATTATATTAATTCGTAAAGAATAAGACTATAAACAGTTATTACATTCATTATGAAAAAAAAATATAGCTAATAATAATTTAAGAATTACATTTATTCGTAAAGAATAAATTGTTAAAAAGGAAGAAAAAAAAACATCAAAATCTAACAAAAACATTAATCCATTCTGAAAGAATATTATTATGAATAAACACTTTATATATTGTGGCAGGGTATATTCTGGTAGAATACACTCTCGTTCTCCATGTTTTCTTCTTTTTCCACATCAATGTCAGCCTCTTCAAAACCTAAATCCACAAAGAAAACATAATCAACTTTCGAATATTAAAAAATTTAGTGCATTTTAAGAGAATAAAGACAATAAATTCTGACAGAATGTAGTAGAAACTATAAATTCTGACATAATGTATTAGACATTAAAGAATTGTAATATATTTTTAATAGAATGTAATCCTAAAACTACAATGAAACAAAGATGGGGTCTTATAGCCATTTCATCGAATATTTAGAGGACAGAAAAATTATGCAAAATCTCAAGAAACACGTATAATTATGAACAATTATATTCAGTGAGACTAAAAAACAAAGTCTTTGGAAAACTAATTTATGTCCTACGAATATAAGATCATTAACAGTAATTCATAATTAATCATATGAACTAGCAGGTAAGTAACGTATATTTGTATAAATGAAGCTAAAACATATATTATAGTTTTTTCAAAGAATGAAAATGTTCTGAATTAATCATAAATGAATTGATATAGTAAACAAAATTATATGTATCATGTGAATGAAGTAAGCCTTCAAAACATGATCCCATTACCACCATCAATAGAATAAAGTAATAAACATATGTTTCATAATCATACATTCGAAATATAACGAAGAAATTGGCACCAAGCAATATGAAAAACCACATACGAATATAACGAAGGAATCAGATTGATGAATGAAGAAATAAAAAAAAACAAATGATATAATAAGAAAAACCTTCGATTTTTTTTGCTTTGCGAGGATCAAATCACCCACTCTTTTTAGCTTTTCAAGGATTGATGCAATGATTATTATGTCGTTCCTTCTTTCTGTCATCATCGAGGATGTGTGAAGATCGGCAGCAATGATAGATGCGACATAGAGGACGACGGAATGATGGACTGTGTGAAGGTCGGGGCAATTGTAGGGTTTTTTCTACAGGTTTTGACTTTGACAACTCATATTTAAAGGGATAATAAATATACAAATTATCTACCATAATTAAATATGAAAAGATTACTATAATACCCTTAAATGATTTATTTAATTATTTATTATTTCCTAAATTCCTATTGGTGCATTCATTCACACAATAGTTAGTAGAAACATTTGAACCTATATAATGATGGTTCAGTAGATATAAATTTTTCGTCCTTAAAAATTTCATCATCCAGATTATCAACTTCTTTTATCCCAGAAACAAGCTCTTCAAAATCTTCGTTATCAAAGTCAAGATCTTTAAAACTAAAAACTGTTGACTATACTAATTCTATTCCCAAACCATTATATCAAGATGATCAAAATAGTGAAAATAGTTTTCCTAGTCCTACTAAATCAGATTCTATAATATTTGAGATTTGTTTTGAAGAGTCTAGTGGTTTTGGATCGATAACATTTTGTAAATTCCAAATAGATGTAAGACATTTTGTAAAAAGCAAAACTATTTGTATTTTAATATGAAATTTATTTGTATTTTAATATGAAATTCTATGTCTTTTAATTAAACTGTAAGTTAAAGATTGATGGTATCAGAGCCAAGAAAAGTTTTTGGGGTGGTTATGCATGATATATTTATTTCATATTTATTTAATTTGGGTTTAATATTCTCTAAGAAATTTACAAGTTTTAATAAGTATGATTCAGAGACAAGACCAGTGATTGGTTGGATTAGCGTAAAACGCGCAGATAAGGACGTAAGTCGCGGTGCCGGAGGTGAAAATATCGACAATGAACAAGATTATGATAATCAAATAAATTCTACTGAAAAAACCGTTAATGGCATAGAACAAAGTTTGAATGATTGGACAATACCTAAAACTAATGTTAATACAATATATAGAATATGAACTTTTGACTATTTTCAAGGTTATTCTATTAAAATGACAGAACAAACTTTGTCTATTGGTCAAAACCAACAAAATTTACATTTATTATCATCACGATCTATTCTAGAAAATAGAATGAAATATAAATTTTTACATGTCGGTTTAGTCCAAATTGCTATCAAGCCTCTATTCAGACTTGGAATAGATGCCCCTGTTCTCCTTATTTTAAGAGACAAGAGACATAAAGATTTTCAAAATTCTATTTTAGCTATGGCTGAAACAAATATTGCTAACGGACCTATTTATTTCAATTGTTATCCAAATTCTTCTGTAGGGTTATTTGATAAAAATATTTTAGATACTTTAGTGTTAACTGTAGAAACAAAAAATTTAGAATTTAAAGATGATACAAAGCCTTTAGCAATAATTTATCGTGTCTGTTACAAAACTATGACAACTACACTTGAACCGAAAACATGTTTATCAAGTCCTAAAAATGAAACAATTATTTTTGAAGCAAATACTAACCATACCAAAGTCCACACACCAAAAAGGTTAAAATGGTCTGATATAACTCAATCATGTAATTGGAATTTACAAAATGTTATTGATCCAAAACCACTAGACTCTTCAAAACAAATCTCAAATATTATAGAATATAATGATGGTTCAGTAGATATAAATTTTTCGTCCTTAAAAATTTCATCATCCAGATTATCAACTTCTTTTATCCCAGAAACAAGCTCTTCAAAATCTTCGTTATCAAAGTCAAGATCTTTAAAACTAAAAACTGTTGACTATACTAATTCTATTCCCAAACCATTATATCAAGATGATCAAAATAGTGAAAATAGTTTTCCTAGTCCTACTAAATCAGATTCTATAATATTTGAGATTTGTTTTGAAGAGTCTAGTGGTTTTGGATCGATAACATTTTGTAAATTCCAAATAGATGTTAGACATTTTGTAAAAAGCAAAACTATTTGTATTTTAATATGAAATTTATTTGTATTTTAATATGAAATTCTATGTCTTTTAATTAAACTGTAAGTTAAAGATTGATGGTATCAGAGCCAAGAAAAGTTTTTGGGGTGGTTATGCATGATATATTTATTTCATATTTATTTAATTTGGGTTTAATATTCTCTAAGAAATTTACAAGTTTTAATAAGTATGATTCAGAGACAAGACCAGTGATTGGTTGGATTAGCGTAAAACGCGCAGATAAGGACGTAAGTCGCGGTGCCGGAGGTGAAAATATCGACAATGAACAAGATTATGATAATCAAATAAATTCTATTGAAGAAACCGTTAATGGCATAGAACAAAGTTTGAATGATTGGACAATACCTAAAACTAATGTTAATACAATATATAGAATATGAACTTTTGACTATTTTCAAGGTTATTCTATTAAAATGACAGAACAAACTTTGTCTATTGGTCAAAACCAACAAAATTTACATTTATTATCATCACGATCTATTCTAGAACATAGAATGAAATATAAATTTTTACATGTCGGTTTAGTCCAAATTGCTATCAAGCCTCTATTCAGACTTGGAATAGATGCCCCTGTTCTCCTTATTTTAAGAGACAAGAGACATAAAGATTTTCAAAATTCTATTTTAGCTATGGCTGAAACAAATATTGCTAACGGACCTATTTATTTCAATTGTTATCCAAATTTTTCTCTAGGGTTATTTGATAAAAATATTTTAGATACTTTAGTGTTAACTGTAGAAACAAAAAATTTAGAATTTAAAGATGATACAAAGCCTTTAGCAATAATTTATCGTGTCTGTTACAAAACTATGACAACTACACTTGAACCGAAAACATGTTTATCAAGTCCTAAAAATGAAACAATTATTTTTGAAGCAAATACTAACCATACCAAAGTCCACACACCAAAAAGGTTAAAATGGTCTGATATAACTCAATCATGTAATTGGAATTTACAAAATGTTATCGATCCAAAACCACTAGACTCTTCAAAACAAATCTCAAATATTATAGAATATAATGATGGTTCAGTAGATATAAATTTTTCGTCCTTAAAAATTTCATCATCCAGATTATCAACTTCTTTTATCCCAGAAACAAGCTCTTCAAAATCTTCGTTATCAAAGTCAAGATCTTTAAAACTAAAAACTGTTGACTATACTAATTCTATTCCCAAACCATTATATCAAGATGATCAAAATAGTGAAAATAGTTTTCCTAGTCCTACTAAATCAGATTCTATAATATTTGAGATTTGTTTTGAAGAGTCTAGTGGTTTTGGATCGATAACATTTTGTAAATTCCAAATAGATGTTAGACATTTTGTAAAAAGCAAAACTATTTGTATTTTAATATGAAATTTATTTGTATTTTAATATGAAATTCTATGTCTTTTAATTAAACTGTAAGTTAAAGATTGATGGTATCAGAGCCAAGAAAAGTTTTTGGGGTGGTTATGCATGATATATTTATTTCATATTTATTTAATTTGGGTTTAATATTCTCTAAGAAATTTACAAGTTTTAATAAGTATGATTCAGAGACAAGACCAGTGATTGGTTGGATTAGCGTAAAACGCGCAGATAAGGACGTAAGTCGCGGTGCCGGAGGTGAAAATATCGACAATGAACAAGATTATGATAATCAAATAAATTCTATTGAAGAAACCGTTAATGGCATAGAACAAAGTTTGAATGATTGGACAATACCTAAAACTAATGTTAATACAATATATAGAATATGAACTTTTGACTATTTTCAAGGTTATTCTATTAAAATGACAGAACAAACTTTGTCTATTGGTCAAAACCAACAAAATTTACATTTATTATCATCACGATCTATTCTAGAACATAGAATGAAATATAAATTTTTACATGTCGGTTTAGTCCAAATTGCTATCAAGCCTCTATTCAGACTTGGAATAGATGCCCCTGTTCTCCTTATTTTAAGAGACAAGAGACATAAAGATTTTCAAAATTCTATTTTAGCTATGGCTGAAACAAATATTGCTAACGGACCTATTTATTTCAATTGTTATCCAAATTTTTCTCTAGGGTTATTTGATAAAAATATTTTAGATACTTTAGTGTTAACTGTAGAAACAAAAAATTTAGAATTTAAAGATGATACAAAGCCTTTAGCAATAATTTATCGTGTCTGTTACAAAACTATGACAACTACACTTGAACCGAAAACATGTTTATCAAGTCCTAAAAATGAAACAATTATTTTTGAAGCAAATACTAACCATACCAAAGTCCACACACCAAAAAGGTTAAAATGGTCTGATATAACTCAATCATGTAATTGGAATTTACAAAATGTTATCGATCCAAAACCACTAGACTCTTCAAAACAAATCTCAAATATTATAGAATATAATGATGGTTCAGTAGATATAAATTTTTCGTCCTTAAAAATTTCATCATCCAGATTATCAACTTCTTTTATCCCAGAAACAAGCTCTTCAAAATCTTCGTTATCAAAGTCAAGATCTTTAAAACTAAAAACTGTTGACTATACTAATTCTATTCCCAAACCATTATATCAAGATGATCAAAATAGTGAAAATAGTTTTCCTAGTCCTACTAAATCAGATTCTATAATATTTGAGATTTGTTTTGAAGAGTCTAGTGGTTTTGGATCGATAACATTTTGTAAATTCCAAATAGATGTTAGACATTTTGTAAAAAGCAAAACTATTTGTATTTTAATATGAAATTTATTTGTATTTTAATATGAAATTCTATGTCTTTTAATTAAACTGTAAGTTAAAGATTGATGGTATCAGAGCCAAGAAAAGTTTTTGGGGTGGTTATGCATGATATATTTATTTCATATTTATTTAATTTGGGTTTAATATTCTCTAAGAAATTTACAAGTTTTAATAAGTATGATTCAGAGACAAGACCAGTGATTGGTTGGATTAGCGTAAAACGCGCAGATAAGGACGTAAGTCGCGGTGCCGGAGGTGAAAATATCGACAATGAACAAGATTATGATAATCAAATAAATTCTATTGAAGAAACCGTTAATGGCATAGAACAAAGTTTGAATGATTGGACAATACCTAAAACTAATGTTAATACAATATATAGAATATGAAGTTTTGACTATTTTCAAGGTTATTCTATTAAAATGACAGAACAAACTTTGTCTATTGGTCAAAACCAACAAAATTTACATTTATTATCATCACGATCTATTCTAGAACATAGAATGAAATATAAATTTTTACATGTCGGTTTAGTCCAAATTGCTATCAAGCCTCTATTCAGACTTGGAATAGATGCCCCTGTTCTCCTTATTTTAAGAGACAAGAGACATAAAGATTTTCAAAATTCTATTTTAGCTATGGCTGAAACAAATATTGCTAACGGACCTATTTATTTCAACTGTTATCCAAATTTTTCTCTAGGGTTATTTGATAAAAATATTTTAGATACTTTAGTGTTAACTGTAGAAACAAAAAATTTAGAATTTAAAGATGATACAAAGCCTTTAGCAATAATTTATCGTGTCTGTTACAAAACTATGACAACTACACTTGAACCGAAAACATGTTTATCAAGTCCTAAAAATGAAACAATTATTTTTGAAGCAAATACTAACCATACCAAAGTCCACACACCAAAAATGTTAAAATGGTCTGATATAACTCAATCATGTAATTGGAATTTACAAAATGTTATCGATCCAAAACCACTAGACTCTTCAAAACAAATCTCAAATATTATAGAATATAATGATGGTTCAGTAGATATAAATTTTTCGTCCTTAAAAATTTCATCATCCAGATTATCAACTTCTTTTATCCCAGAAACAAGCTCTTCAAAATCTTCGTTATCAAAGTCAAGATCTTTAAAACTAAAAACTGTTGACTATACTAATTCTATTCCCAAACCATTATATCAAGATGATCAAAATAGTGAAAATAGTTTTCCTAGTCCTACTAAATCAGATTCTATAATATTTGAGATTTGTTTTGAAGAGTCTAGTGGTTTTGGATCGATAACATTTTGTAAATTCCAAATAGATGTTAGACATTTTGTAAAAAGCAAAACTATTTGTATTTTAATATGAAATTTATTTGTATTTTAATATGAAATTCTATGTCTTTTAATTAAACTGTAAGTTAAAGATTGATGGTATCAGAGCCAAGAAAAGTTTTTGGGGTGGTTATGCATGATATATTTATTTCATATTTATTTAATTTGGGTTTAATATTCTCTAAGAAATTTACAAGTTTTAATAAGTATGATTCAGAGACAAGACCAGTGATTGGTTGGATTAGCGTAAAACGCGCAGATAAGGACGTAAGTCGCGGTGCCGGAGGTGAAAATATCGACAATGAACAAGATTATGATAATCAAATAAATTCTATTGAAGAAACCGTTAATGGCATAGAACAAAGTTTGAATGATTGGACAATACCTAAAACTAATGTTAATACAATATATAGAATATGAACTTTTGACTATTTTCAAGGTTATTCTATTAAAATGACAGAACAAACTTTGTCTATTGGTCAAAACCAACAAAATTTACATTTATTATCATCACGATCTATTCTAGAACATAGAATGAAATATAAATTTTTACATGTCGGTTTAGTCCAAATTGCTATCAAGCCTCTATTCAGACTTGGAATAGATGCCCCTGTTCTCCTTATTTTAAGAGACAAGAGACATAAAGATTTTCAAAATTCTATTTTAGCTATGGCTGAAACAAATATTGCTAACAGACCTATTTATTTCAATTGTTATCCAAATTTTTCTGTAGGGTTATTTGATAAAAATATTTTAGATACTTTAGTGTTAACTGTAGAAACAAAAAATTTAGAATTTAAAGATGATACAAAGCCTTTAGCAATAATTTATCGTGTCTGTTACAAAACTATGACAACTACACTTGAACCGAAAACATGTTTATCAAGTCCTAAAAATGAAACAATTATTTTTGAAGCAAATACTAACCATACCAAAGTCCACACACCAAAAAGGTTAAAATGGTCTGATATAACTCAATCATGTAATTGGAATTTACAAAATGTTATCGATCCAAAACCACTAGACTCTTCAAAACAAATCTCAAATATTATAGAATATAATGATGGTTCAGTAGATATAAATTTTTCGTCCTTAAAAATTTCATCATCCAGATTATCAATTTCTTTTATCCCAGAAACAAGCTCTTCAAAATCTTCGTTATCAAAGTCAAGATTTTTAAAACTAAAAACTGTTGACTATACTAATTCTATTCCCAAACCATTATATCAAGATGATCAAAATAGTGAAAATAGTTTTCCTAGTCCTACTAAATCAGATTCTATAATATTTGAGATTTGTTTTGAAGAGTCTAGTGGTTTTGGATCGATAACATTTTGTAAATTCCAAATAGATGTTAGACATTTTGTAAAAAGCAAAACTATTTGTATTTTAATATGAAATTTATTTGTATTTTAATATGAAATTCTATGTCTTTTAATTAAACTGTAAGTTAAAGATTGATGGTATCAGAGCCAAGAAAAGTTTTTGGGGTGGTTATGCATGATATATTTATTTCATATTTATTTAATTTGGGTTTAATATTCTCTAAGAAATTTACAAGTTTTAATAAGTATGATTCAGAGACAAGACCAGTGATTGGTTGGATTAGCGTAAAACGCGCAGATAAGGACGTAAGTCGCGGTGCCGGAGGTGAAAATATCGACAATGAACAAGATTATGATAATCAAATAAATTCTATTGAAGAAACCGTTAATGGCATAGAACAAAGTTTGAATGATTGGACAATACCTAAAACTAATGTTAATACAATATATAGAATATGAACTTTTGACTATTTTCAAGGTTATTCTATTAAAATGACAGAACAAACTTTGTCTATTGGTCAAAACCAACAAAATTTACATTTATTATCATCACGATCTATTCTAGAACATAGAATGAAATATAAATTTTTACATGTCGGTTTAGTCCAAATTGCTATCAAGCCTCTATTCAGACTTGGAATAGATGCCCCTGTTCTCCTTATTTTAAGAGACAAGAGACATAAAGATTTTCAAAATTCTATTTTAGCTATGGCTGAAACAAATATTGCTAACGGACCTATTTATTTCAATTGTTATCCAAATTTTTCTCTAGGGTTATTTGATAAAAATATTTTAGATACTTTAGTGTTAACTGTAGAAACAAAAAATTTAGAATTTAAAGATGATACAAAGCCTTTAGCAATAATTTATCGTGTCTGTTACAAAACTATGACAACTACACTTGAACCGAAAACATGTTTATCAAGTCCTAAAAATGAAACAATTATTTTTGAAGCAAATACTAACCATACCAAAGTCCACACACCAAAAAGGTTAAAATGGTCTGATATAACTCAATCATGTAATTGGAATTTACAAAATGTTATCGATCCAAAACCACTAGACTCTTCAAAACAAATCTCAAATATTATAGAATATAATGATGGTTCAGTAGATATAAATTTTTCGTCCTTAAAAATTTCATCATCCAGATTATCAACTTCTTTTATCCCAGAAACAAGCTCTTCAAAATCTTCGTTATCAAAGTCAAGATCTTTAAAACTAAAAACTGTTGACTATACTAATTCTATTCCCAAACCATTATATCAAGATGATCAAAATAGTGAAAATAGTTTTCCTAGTCCTACTAAATCAGATTCTATAATATTTGAGATTTGTTTTGAAGAGTCTAGTGGTTTTGGATCGATAACATTTTGTAAATTCCAAATAGATGTTAGACATTTTGTAAAAAGCAAAACTATTTGTATTTTAATATGAAATTTATTTGTATTTTAATATGAAATTCTATGTCTTTTAATTAAACTGTAAGTTAAAGATTGATGGTATCAGAGCCAAGAAAAGTTTTTGGGGTGGTTATGCATGATATATTTATTTCATATTTATTTAATTTGGGTTTAATATTCTCTAAGAAATTTACAAGTTTTAATAAGTATGATTCAGAGACAAGACCAGTGATTGGTTGGATTAGCGTAAAACGCGCAGATAAGGACGTAAGTCGCGGTGCCGGAGGTGAAAATATCGACAATGAACAAGATTATGATAATCAAATAAATTCTATTGAAGAAACCGTTAATGGCATAGAACAAAGTTTGAATGATTGGACAATACCTAAAACTAATGTTAATACAATATATAGAATATGAACTTTTGACTATTTTCAAGGTTATTCTATTAAAATGACAGAACAAACTTTGTCTATTGGTCAAAACCAACAAAATTTACATTTATTATCATCACGATCTATTCTAGAACATAGAATGAAATATAAATTTTTACATGTCGGTTTAGTCCAAATTGCTATCAAGCCTCTATTCAGACTTGGAATAGATGCCCCTGTTCTCCTTATTTTAAGAGACAAGAGACATAAAGATTTTCAAAATTCTATTTTAGCTATGGCTGAAACAAATATTGCTAACAGACCTATTTATTTCAATTGTTATCCAAATTTTTCTGTAGGGTTATTTGATAAAAATATTTTAGATACTTTAGTGTTAACTGTAGAAACAAAAAATTTAGAATTTAAAGATGATACAAAGCCTTTAGCAATAATTTATCGTGTCTGTTACAAAACTATGACAACTACACTTGAACCGAAAACATGTTTATCAAGTCCTAAAAATGAAACAATTATTTTTGAAGCAAATACTAACCATACCAAAGTCCACACACCAAAAAGGTTAAAATGGTCTGATATAACTCAATCATGTAATTGGAATTTACAAAATGTTATCGATCCAAAACCACTAGACTCTTCAAAACAAATCTCAAATATTATAGAATATAATGATGGTTCAGTAGATATAAATTTTTCGTCCTTAAAAATTTCATCATCCAGATTATCAATTTCTTTTATCCCAGAAACAAGCTCTTCAAAATCTTCGTTATCAAAGTCAAGATTTTTAAAACTAAAAACTGTTGACTATACTAATTCTATTCCCAAACCATTATATCAAGATGATCAAAATAGTGAAAATAGTTTTCCTAGTCCTACTAAATCAGATTCTATAATATTTGAGATTTGTTTTGAAGAGTCTAGTGGTTTTGGATCGATAACATTTTGTAAATTCCAAATAGATGTTAGACATTTTGTAAAAAGCAAAACTATTTGTATTTTAATATGAAATTTATTTGTATTTTAATATGAAATTCTATGTCTTTTAATTAAACTGTAAGTTAAAGATTGATGGTATCAGAGCCAAGAAAAGTTTTTGGGGTGGTTATGCATGATATATTTATTTCATATTTATTTAATTTGGGTTTAATATTCTCTAAGAAATTTACAAGTTTTAATAAGTATGATTCAGAGACAAGACCAGTGATTGGTTGGATTAGCGTAAAACGCGCAGATAAGGACGTAAGTCGCGGTGCCGGAGGTGAAAATATCGACAATGAACAAGATTATGATAATCAAATAAATTCTATTGAAGAAACCGTTAATGGCATAGAACAAAGTTTGAATGATTGGACAATACATAAAACTAATGTTAATACAATATATAGAATATGAACTTTTGACTATTTTCAAGGTTATTCTATTAAAATGACAGAACAAACTTTGTCTATTGGTCAAAACCAACAAAATTTACATTTATTATCATCACGATCTATTCTAGAACATAGAATGAAATATAAATTTTTACATGTCGGTTTAGTCCAAATTGCTATCAAGCCTCTATTCAGACTTGGAATAGATGCCCCTGTTCTCCTTATTTTAAGAGACAAGAGACATAAAGATTTTCAAAATTCTATTTTAGCTATGGCTGAAACAAATATTGCTAACGGACCTATTTATTTCAATTGTTATCCAAATTTTTCTCTAGGGTTATTTGATAAAAATATTTTAGATACTTTAGTGTTAACTGTAGAAACAAAAAATTTAGAATTTAAAGATGATACAAAGCCTTTAGCAATAATTTATCGTGTCTGTTACAAAACTATGACAACTACACTTGAACCGAAAACATGTTTATCAAGTCCTAAAAATGAAACAATTATTTTTGAAGCAAATACTAACCATACCAAAGTCCACACACCAAAAAGGTTAAAATGGTCTGATATAACTCAATCATGTAATTGGAATTTACAAAATGTTATCGATCCAAAACCACTAGACTCTTCAAAACAAATCTCAAATATTATAGAATATAATGATGGTTCAGTAGATATAAATTTTTCGTCCTTAAAAATTTCATCATCCAGATTATCAACTTCTTTTATCCCAGAAACAAGCTCTTCAAAATCTTCGTTATCAAAGTCAAGATCTTTAAAACTAAAAACTGTTGACTATACTAATTCTATTCCCAAACCATTATATCAAGATGATCAAAATAGTGAAAATAGTTTTCCTAGTCCTACTAAATCAGATTCTATAATATTTGAGATTTGTTTTGAAGAGTCTAGTGGTTTTGGATCGATAACATTTTGTAAATTCCAAATAGATGTTAGACATTTTGTAAAAAGCAAAACTATTTGTATTTTAATATGAAATTTATTTGTATTTTAATATGAAATTCTATGTCTTTTAATTAAACTGTAAGTTAAAGATTGATGGTATCAGAGCCAAGAAAAGTTTTTGGGGTGGTTATGCATGATATATTTATTTCATATTTATTTAATTTGGGTTTAATATTCTCTAAGAAATTTACAAGTTTTAATAAGTATGATTCAGAGACAAGACCAGTGATTGGTTGGATTAGCGTAAAACGCGCAGATAAGGACGTAAGTCGCGGTGCCGGAGGTGAAAATATCGACAATGAACAAGATTATGATAATCAAATAAATTCTATTGAAGAAACCGTTAATGGCATAGAACAAAGTTTGAATGATTGGACAATACCTAAAACTAATGTTAATACAATATATAGAATATGAACTTTTGACTATTTTCAAAGTTATTCTATTAAAATGACAGAACAAACTTTGTCTATTGGTCAAAACCAACAAAATTTACATTTATTATCATCACGATCTATTCTAGAACATAGAATGAAATATAAATTTTTACATGTCGGTTTAGTCCAAATTGCTATCAAGCCTCTATTCAGACTTGGAATAGATGCCCCTGTTCTCCTTATTTTAAGAGACAAGAGACATAAAGATTTTCAAAATTCTATTTTAGCTATGGCTGAAACAAATATTGCTAACAGACCTATTTATTTCAATTGTTATCCAAATTTTTCTGTAGGGTTATTTGATAAAAATATTTTAGATACTTTAGTGTTAACTGTAGAAACAAAAAATTTAGAATTTAAAGATGATACAAAGCCTTTAGCAATAATTTATCGTGTCTGTTACAAAACTATGACAACTACACTTGAACCGAAAACATGTTTATCAAGTCCTAAAAATGAAACAATTATTTTTGAAGCAAATACTAACCATACCAAAGTCCACACACCAAAAAGGTTAAAATGGTCTGATATAACTCAATCATGTAATTGGAATTTACAAAATGTTATCGATCCAAAACCACTAGACTCTTCAAAACAAATCTCAAATATTATAGAATATAATGATGGTTCAGTAGATATAAATTTTTCGTCCTTAAAAATTTCATCATCCAGATTATCAATTTCTTTTATCCCAGAAACAAGCTCTTCAAAATCTTCGTTATCAAAGTCAAGATTTTTAAAACTAAAAACTGTTGACTATACTAATTCTATTCCCAAACCATTATATCAAGATGATCAAAATAGTGAAAATAGTTTTCCTAGTCCTACTAAATCAGATTCTATAATATTTGAGATTTGTTTTGAAGAGTCTAGTGGTTTTGGATCGATAACATTTTGTAAATTCCAAATAGATGTTAGACATTTTGTAAAAAGCAAAACTATTTGTATTTTAATATGAAATTTATTTGTATTTTAATATGAAATTCTATGTCTTTTAATTAAACTGTAAGTTAAAGATTGATGGTATCAGAGCCAAGAAAAGTTTTTGGGGTGGTTATGCATGATATATTTATTTCATATTTATTTAATTTGGGTTTAATATTCTCTAAGAAATTTACAAGTTTTAATAAGTATGATTCAGAGACAAGACCAGTGATTGGTTGGATTAGCGTAAAACGCGCAGATAAGGACGTAAGTCGCGGTGCCGGAGGTGAAAATATCGACAATGAACAAGATTATGATAATCAAATAAATTCTATTGAAGAAACCGTTAATGGCATAGAACAAAGTTTGAATGATTGGACAATACATAAAACTAATGTTAATACAATATATAGAATATGAACTTTTGACTATTTTCAAGGTTATTCTATTAAAATGACAGAACAAACTTTGTCTATTGGTCAAAACCAACAAAATTTACATTTATTATCATCACGATCTATTCTAGAACATAGAATGAAATATAAATTTTTACATGTCGGTTTAGTCCAAATTGCTATCAAGCCTCTATTCAGACTTGGAATAGATGCCCCTGTTCTCCTTATTTTAAGAGACAAGAGACATAAAGATTTTCAAAATTCTATTTTAGCTATGGCTGAAACAAATATTGCTAACGGACCTATTTATTTCAATTGTTATCCAAATTTTTCTCTAGGGTTATTTGATAAAAATATTTTAGATACTTTAGTGTTAACTGTAGAAACAAAAAATTTAGAATTTAAAGATGATACAAAGCCTTTAGCAATAATTTATCGTGTCTGTTACAAAACTATGACAACTACACTTGAACCGAAAACATGTTTATCAAGTCCTAAAAATGAAACAATTATTTTTGAAGCAAATACTAACCATACCAAAGTCCACACACCAAAAAGGTTAAAATGGTCTGATATAACTCAATCATGTAATTGGAATTTACAAAATGTTATCGATCCAAAACCACTAGACTCTTCAAAACAAATCTCAAATATTATAGAATATAATGATGGTTCAGTAGATATAAATTTTTCGTCCTTAAAAATTTCATCATCCAGATTATCAACTTCTTTTATCCCAGAAACAAGCTCTTCAAAATCTTCGTTATCAAAGTCAAGATCTTTAAAACTAAAAACTGTTGACTATACTAATTCTATTCCCAAACCATTATATCAAGATGATCAAAATAGTGAAAATAGTTTTCCTAGTCCTACTAAATCAGATTCTATAATATTTGAGATTTGTTTTGAAGAGTCTAGTGGTTTTGGATCGATAACATTTTGTAAATTCCAAATAGATGTTAGACATTTTGTAAAAAGCAAAACTATTTGTATTTTAATATGAAATTTATTTGTATTTTAATATGAAATTCTATGTCTTTTAATTAAACTGTAAGTTAAAGATTGATGGTATCAGAGCCAAGAAAAGTTTTTGGGGTGGTTATGCATGATATATTTATTTCATATTTATTTAATTTGGGTTTAATATTCTCTAAGAAATTTACAAGTTTTAATAAGTATGATTCAGAGACAAGACCAGTGATTGGTTGGATTAGCGTAAAACGCGCAGATAAGGACGTAAGTCGCGGTGCCGGAGGTGAAAATATCGACAATGAACAAGATTATGATAATCAAATAAATTCTATTGAAGAAACCGTTAATGGCATAGAACAAAGTTTGAATGATTGGACAATACCTAAAACTAATGTTAATACAATATATAGAATATGAACTTTTGACTATTTTCAAGGTTATTCTATTAAAATGACAGAACAAACTTTGTCTATTGGTCAAAACCAACAAAATTTACATTTATTATCATCACGATCTATTCTAGAACATAGAATGAAATATAAATTTTTACATGTCGGTTTAGTCCAAATTGCTATCAAGCCTCTATTCAGACTTGGAATAGATGCCCCTGTTCTCCTTATTTTAAGAGACAAGAGACATAAAGATTTTCAAAATTCTATTTTAGCTATGGCTGAAACAAATATTGCTAACAGACCTATTTATTTCAATTGTTATCCAAATTTTTCTGTAGGGTTATTTGATAAAAATATTTTAGATACTTTAGTGTTAACTGTAGAAACAAAAAATTTAGAATTTAAAGATGATACAAAGCCTTTAGCAATAATTTATCGTGTCTGTTACAAAACTATGACAACTACACTTGAACCGAAAACATGTTTATCAAGTCCTAAAAATGAAACAATTATTTTTGAAGCAAATACTAACCATACCAAAGTCCACACACCAAAAAGGTTAAAATGGTCTGATATAACTCAATCATGTAATTGGAATTTACAAAATGTTATCGATCCAAAACCACTAGACTCTTCAAAATAAATCTCAAATATTATAGAATATAATGATGGTTCAGTAGATATAAATTTTTCGTCCTTAAAAATTTCATCATCCAGATTATCAACTTCTTTTATCCCAGAAACAAGCTCTTCAAAATCTTCGTTATCAAAGTCAAGATCTTTAAAACTAAAAACTGTTGACTATACTAATTCTATTCCCAAACCATTATATCAAGATGATCAAAATAGTGAAAATAGTTTTCCTAGTCCTACTAAATCAGATTCTATAATATTTGAGATTTGTTTTGAAGAGTCTAGTGGTTTTGGATCGATAACATTTTGTAAATTCCAAATAGATGTTAGACATTTTGTAAAAAGCAAAACTATTTGTATTTTAATATGAAATTTATTTGTATTTTAATATGAAATTCTATGTCTTTTAATTAAACTGTAAGTTAAAGATTGATGGTATCAGAGCCAAGAAAAGTTTTTGGGGTGATTATGCATGATATATTTATTTCATATTTATTTAATTTGGGTTTAATATTCTCTAAGAAATTTACAAGTTTTAATAAGTATGATTCAGAGACAAGACCAGTGATTGGTTGGATTAGCGTAAAACGCGCAGATAAGGACGTAAGTCGCGGTGCCGGAGGTGAAAATATCGACAATGAACAAGATTATGATAATCAAATAAATTCTATTGAAGAAACCGTTAATGGCATAGAACAAAGTTTGAATGATTGGACAATACCTAAAACTAATGTTAATACAATATATAGAATATGAACTTTTGACTATTTTCAAAGTTATTCTATTAAAATGACAGAACAAACTTTGTCTATTGGTCAAAACCAACAAAATTTACATTTATTATCATCACGATCTATTCTAGAACATAGAATGAAATATAAATTTTTACATGTCGGTTTAGTCCAAATTGCTATCAAGCCTCTATTCAGACTTGGAATAGATGCCCCTGTTCTCCTTATTTTAAGAGACAAGAGACATAAAGATTTTCAAAATTCTATTTTAGCTATAGCTGAAACAAATATTGCTAACGGACCTATTTATTTCAATTGTTATCCAAATTTTTCTGTAGGGTTATTTGATAAAAATATTTTAGATACTTTAGTGTTAACTGTAGAAACAAAAAATTTAGAATTTAAAGATGATACAAAGCCTTTAGCAATAATTTATCGTGTCTGTTACAAAACTATGACAACTACACTTGAACCGAAAACATGTTTATCAAGTCCTAAAAATGAAACAATTATTTTTGAAGCAAATACTAACCATACCAAAGTCCACACACCAAAAAGGTTAAAATGGTCTGATATAACTCAATCATGTAATTGGAATTTACAAAATGTTATCGATCCAAAACCACTAGACTCTTCAAAACAAATCTCAAATATTATAGAATATAATGATGGTTCAGTAGATATAAATTTTTCGTCCTTAAAAATTTCATCATCCAGATTATCAACTTCTTTTATCCCAGAAACAAGCTCTTCAAAATCTTCGTTATCAAAGTCAAGATCTTTAAAACTAAAAACTGTTGACTATACTAATTCTATTCCCAAACCATTATATCAAGATGATCAAAATAGTGAAAATAGTTTTCCTAGTCCTACTAAATCAGATTCTATAATATTTGAGATTTGTTTTGAAGAGTCTAGTGGTTTTGGATCGATAACATTTTGTAAATTCCAAATAGATGTTAGACATTTTGTAAAAAGCAAAACTATTTGTATTTTAATATGAAATTTATTTGTATTTTAATATGAAATTTATTTGTATTTTAATATGAAATTCTATGTCTTTTAATTAAACTGTAAGTTAAAGATTGATGGTATCAGAGCCAAGAAAAGTTTTTGGGGTGGTTATGCATGATATATTTATTTCATATTTATTTAATTTGGGTTTAATATTCTCTAAGAAATTTACAAGTTTTAATAAGTATGATTCAGAGACAAGACCAGTGATTGGTTGGATTAGCGTAAAACGCGCAGATAAGGACGTAAGTCGCGATGCCGGAGGTGAAAATATCGACAATGAACAAGATTATGATAATCAAATAAATTCTATTGAAGAAACCGTTAATGGCATAGAACAAAGTTTGAATGATTGGACAATACCTAAAACTAATGTTAATACAATATATAGAATATGAACTTTTGACTATTTTCAAGGTTATTCTATTAAAATGACAGAACAAACTTTGTCTATTGGTCAAAACCAACAAAATTTACATTTATTATCATCACGATCTATTCTAGAACATAGAATGAAATATAAATTTTTACATGTCGGTTTAGTCCAAATTGCTATCAAGCCTCTAATTCAGACTTGGAATAGATGCCCCTGTTCTCCTTATTTTAAGAGACAAGAGACATAAAGATTTTCAAAATTCTATTTTAGCTATGGCTGAAACAAATATTGCTAACAGACCTATTTATTTCAATTGTTATCCAAATTTTTCTGTAGGGTTATTTGATAAAAATATTTTAGATACTTTAGTGTTAACTGTAGAAACAAAAAATTTAGAATTTAAAGATGATACAAAGCCTTTAGCAATAATTTATCGTGTCTGTTACAAAACTATGACAACTACACTTGAACCGAAAACATGTTTATCAAGTCCTAAAAATGAAACAATTATTTTTGAAGCAAATACTAACCATACCAAAGTCCACACACCAAAAAGGTTAAAATGGTCTGATATAACTCAATCATGTAATTGGAATTTACAAAATGTTATCGATCCAAAACCACTAGACTCTTCAAAACAAATCTCAAATATTATAGAATATAATGATGGTTCAGTAGATATAAATTTTTCGTCCTTAAAAATTTCATCATCCAGATTATCAACTTCTTTTATCCCAGAAACAAGCTCTTCAAAATCTTCGTTGTCAAAGTCAAGATCTTTAAAACTAAAAACTGTTGACTATCCTAATTCTATTCCCAAACCATTATATCAAGATGATCAAAATAGTGAAAATAGTTTTCCTAGTCCTACTAAATCAGATTCTATAATATTTGAGATTTGTTTTGAAGAGTCTAGTGGTTTTGGATCGATAACATTTTGTAAATTCCAAATAGATGTTAGACATTTTGTAAAAAGCAAAACTATTTGTATTTTAATATGAAATTTATTTGTATTTTAATATGAAATTCTATGTCTTTTAATTAAACTGTAAGTTAAAGATTGATGGTATCAGAGCCAAGAAAAGTTTTTGGGGTGGTTATGCATGATATATTTATTTCATATTTATTTAATTTGGGTTTAATATTCTCTAAGAAATTTACAAGTTTTAATAAGTATGATTCAGAGACAAGACCAGTGATTGGTTGGATTAGCGTAAAACGCGCAGATAAGGACGTAAGTCGCGATGCCGGAGGTGAAAATATCGACAATGAACAAGATTATGATAATCAAATAAATTCTATTGAAGAAACCGTTAATGGCATAGAACAAAGTTTGAATGATTGGACAATACCTAAAACTAATGTTAATACAATATATAGAATATGAACTTTTAACTATTTTCAAGGTTATTCTATTAAAATGACAGAACAAACTTTGTCTATTGGTCAAAACCAACAAAATTTACATTTATTATCATCACGATCTATTCTAGAACATAGAATGAAATATAAATTTTTACATGTCGGTTTAGTCCAAATTGCTATCAAGCCTCTATTCAGACTTGGAATAGATGCCCCTGTTCTCCTTATTTTAAGAGACAAGAGACATAAAGATTTTCAAAATTCTATTTTAGCTATGGCTGAAACAAATATTGCTAACGGACCTATTTATTTCAATTGTTATCCAAATTTTTCTATAGGGTTATTTGATAAAAATATTTTAGATACTTTAGTGTTAACTGTAGAAACAAAAAATTTAGAATTTAAAGATGATACAAAGCCTTTAGCAATAATTTATCGTGTCTGTTACAAAACTATGACAACTACACTTGAACCGAAAACATGTTTATCAAGTCCTAAAAATGAAACAATTATTTTTGAAGCAAATACTAACCATACCAAAGTCCACACACCAAAAAGGTTAAAATGGTCTGATATAACTCAATCATGTAATTGGAATTTACAAAATGTTATCGATCCAAAACCACTAGACTCTTCAAAACAAATATCAAATATTATAGAATATAATGATGGTTCAGTAGATATAAATTTTTCGTCCTTAAAAATTTCATCATCCAGATTATCAACTTCTTTTATCCCAGAAACAAGCTCTTCAAAATCTTCGTTGTCAAAGTCAAGATCTTTAAAACTAAAAACTGTTGACTATCCTAATTCTATTCCCAAACCATTATATCAAGATGATCAAAATAGTGAAAATAGTTTTCCTAGTCCTACTAAATCAGATTCTATAATATTTGAGATTTGTTTTGAAGAGTCTAGTGGTTTTGGATCGATAACATTTTGTAAATTCCAAATAGATGTTAGACATTTTGTAAAAAGCAAAACTATTTGTATTTTAATATGAAATTTATTTGTATTTTAATATGAAATTCTATGTCTTTTAATTAAACTGTAAGTTAAAGATTGATGGTATCAGAGCCAAGAAAAGTTTTTGGGGTGGTTATGCATGATATATTTATTTCATATTTATTTAATTTGGGTTTAATATTCTCTAAGAAATTTACAAGTTTTAATAAGTATGATTCAGAGACAAGACCAGTGATTGGTTGGATTAGCGTAAAACGCGCAGATAAGGACGTAAGTCGCAATGCCGGAGGTGAAAATATCGACAATGAACAAGATTATGATAATCAAATAAATTCTATTGAAGAAACCGTTAATGGCATAGAACAAAGTTTGAATGATTGGACAATACCTAAAACTAATGTTAATACAATATATAGAATATGAACTTTTAACTATTTTCAAGGTTATTCTATTAAAATGACAGAACAAACTTTGTCTATTGGTCAAAACCAACAAAATTTACATTTATTATCATCACGATCTATTCTAGAACATAGAATGAAATATAAATTTTTACATGTCGGTTTAGTCCAAATTGCTATCAAGCCTCTATTCAGACTTGGAATAGATGCCCCTGTTCTCCTTATTTTAAGAGACAAGAGACATAAAGATTTTCAAAATTCTATTTTAGCTATGGCTGAAACAAATATTGCTAACGGACCTATTTATTTCAATTGTTATCCAAATTTTTCTATAGGGTTATTTGATAAAAATATTTTAGATACTTTAGTGTTAACTGTAGAAACAAAAAATTTAGAATTTAAAGATGATACAAAGCCTTTAGCAATAATTTATCGTGTCTGTTACAAAACTATGACAACTACACTTGAACCGAAAACATGTTTATCAAGTCCTAAAAATGAAACAATTATTTTTGAAGCAAATACTAACCATACCAAAGTCCACACACCAAAAAGGTTAAAATGGTCTGATATAACTCAATCATGTAATTGGAATTTACAAAATGTTATCGATCCAAAACCACTAGACTCTTCAAAACAAATATCAAATATTATAGAATATAATGATGGTTCAGTAGATATAAATTTTTCGTCCTTAAAAATTTCATCATCCAGATTATCAACTTCTTTTATCCCAGAAACAAGCTCTTCAAAATCTTCGTTATCAAAGTCAAGATCTTTAAAACTAAAAACTGTTGACTATACTAATTCTATTCCCAAACCATTATATCAAGATGATCAAAATAGTGAAAATAGTTTTCCTAGTCCTACTAAATCAGATTCTATAATATTTGAGATTTGTTTTGAAGAGTCTAGTGGTTTTGGATCGATAACATTTTGTAAATTCCAAATAGATGTTAGACATTTTGTAAAAAGCAAAACTATTTGTATTTTAATATGAAATTTATTTGTATTTTAATATGAAATTCTATGTCTTTTAATTAAACTGTAAGTTAAAGATTGATGGTATCAGAGCCAAGAAAAGTTTTTGGGGTGGTTATGCATGATATATTTATTTCATATTTATTTAATTTGGGTTTAATATTCTCTAAGAAATTTACAAGTTTTAATAAGTATGATTCAGAGACAAGACCAGTGATTGGTTGGATTAGCGTAAAACGCGCAGATAAGGACGTAAGTCGCGATGCCGGAGGTGAAAATATCGACAATGAACAAGATTATGATAATCAAATAAATTCTATTGAAGAAACCGTTAATGGCATAGAACAAAGTTTGAATGATTGGACAATACCTAAAACTAATGTTAATACAATATATAGAATATGAACTTTTAACTATTTTCAAGGTTATTCTATTAAAATGACAGAACAAACTTTGTCTATTGGTCAAAACCAACAAAATTTACATTTATTATCATCACGATCTATTCTAGAACATAGAATGAAATATAAATTTTTACATGTCGGTTTAGTCCAAATTGCTATCAAGCCTCTATTCAGACTTGGAATAGATGCCCCTGTTCTCCTTATTTTAAGAGACAAGAGACATAAAGATTTTCAAAATTCTATTTTAGCTATGGCTGAAACAAATATTGCTAACGGACCTATTTATTTCAATTGTTATCCAAATTTTTCTATAGGGTTATTTGATAAAAATATTTTAGATACTTTAGTGTTAACTGTAGAAACAAAAAATTTAGAATTTAAAGATGATACAAAGCCTTTAGCAATAATTTATCGTGTCTGTTACAAAACTATGACAACTACACTTGAACCGAAAACATGTTTATCAAGTCCTAAAAATGAAACAATTATTTTTGAAGCAAATACTAACCATACCAAAGTCCACACACCAAAAAGGTTAAAATGGTCTGATATAACTCAATCATGTAATTGGAATTTACAAAATGTTATCGATCCAAAACCACTAGACTCTTCAAAACAAATATCAAATATTATAGAATATAATGATGGTTCAGTAGATATAAATTTTTCGTCCTTAAAAATTTCATCATCCAGATTATCAACTTCTTTTATCCCAGAAACAAGCTCTTCAAAATCTTCGTTATCAAAGTCAAGATCTTTAAAACTAAAAACTGTTGACTATACTAATTCTATTCCCAAACCATTATATCAAGATGATCAAAATAGTGAAAATAGTTTTCCTAGTCCTACTAAATCAGATTCTATAATATTTGAGATTTGTTTTGAAGAGTCTAGTGGTTTTGGATCGATAACATTTTGTAAATTCCAAATAGATGTTAGACATTTTGTAAAAAGCAAAACTATTTGTATTTTAATATGAAATTTATTTGTATTTTAATATGAAATTCTATGTCTTTTAATTAAACTGTAAGTTAAAGATTGATGGTATCAGAGCCAAGAAAAGTTTTTGGGGTGGTTATGCATGATATATTTATTTCATATTTATTTAATTTGGGTTTAATATTCTCTAAGAAATTTACAAGTTTTAATAAGTATGATTCAGAGACAAGACCAGTGATTGGTTGGATTAGCGTAAAACGCGCAGATAAGGACGTAAGTCGCGATGCCGGAGGTGAAAATATCGACAATGAACAAGATTATGATAATCAAATAAATTCTATTGAAGAAACCGTTAATGGCATAGAACAAAGTTTGAATGATTGGACAATACCTAAAACTAATGTTAATACAATATATAGAATATGAACTTTTAACTATTTTCAAGGTTATTCTATTAAAATGACAGAACAAACTTTGTCTATTGGTCAAAACCAACAAAATTTACATTTATTATCATCACGATCTATTCTAGAACATAGAATGAAATATAAATTTTTACATGTCGGTTTAGTCCAAATTGCTATCAAGCCTCTATTCAGACTTGGAATAGATGCCCCTGTTCTCCTTATTTTAAGAGACAAGAGACATAAAGATTTTCAAAATTCTATTTTAGCTATAGCTGAAACAAATATTGCTAACGGACCTATTTATTTCAATTGTTATCCAAATTTTTCTGTAGGGTTATTTGATAAAAATATTTTAGATACTTTAGTGTTAACTGTAGAAACAAAAAATTTAGAATTTAAAGATGATACAAAGCCTTTAGCAATAATTTATCGTGTCTGTTACAAAACTATGACAACTACACTTGAACCGAAAACATGTTTATCAAGTCCTAAAAATGAAACAATTATTTTTGAAGCAAATACTAACCATACCAAAGTCCACACACCAAAGAGGTTAAAATGGTCTGATATAACTCAATCATGTAATTGGAATTTACAAAATGTTATCGATCCAAAACCACTAGACTCTTCAAAACAAATCTCAAATATTATAGAATATAATGATGGTTCAGTAGATATAAATTTTTCGTCCTTAAAAATTTCATCATCCAGATTATCAACTTCTTTTATCCCAGAAACAAGCTCTTCAAAATCTTCGTTATCAAAGTCAAGATCTTTAAAACTAAAAACTGTTGACTATACTAATTCTATTCCCAAACCATTATATCAAGATGATCAAAATAGTGAAAATAGTTTTCCTAGTCCTACTAAATCAGATTCTATAATATTTGAGATTTGTTTTGAAGAGTCTAGTGGTTTTGGATCGATAACATTTTGTAAATTCCAAATAGATGTTAGACATTTTGTAAAAAGCAAAACTATTTGTATTTTAATATGAAATTTATTTGTATTTTAATATGAAATTCTATGTCTTTTAATTAAACTGTAAGTTAAAGATTGATGGTATCAGAGCCAAGAAAAGTTTTTGGGGTGGTTATGCATGATATATTTATTTCATATTTATTTAATTTGGGTTTAATATTCTTTAAGAAATTTACAAGTTTTAATAAGTATGATTCAGAGACAAGACCAGTGATTGGTTGGATTAGCGTAAAACGCGCAGATAAGGACGTAAGTCGCGATGCCGGAGGTGAAAATATCGACAATGAACAAGATTATGATAATCAAATAAATTCTATTGAAGAAACCGTTAATGGCATAGAACAAAGTTTGAATGATTGGACAATACCTAAAACTAATGTTAATACAATATATAGAATATGAACTTTTGACTATTTTCAAGGTTATTCTATTAAAATGACAGAACAAACTTTGTCTATTGGTCAAAACCAACAAAATTTACATTTATTATCATCACGATCTATTCTAGAACATAGAATGAAATATAAATTTTTACATGTCGGTTTAGTCCAAATTGCTATCAAGCCTCTAATTCAGAATTGGAATAGATGCCCCTGTTCTCCTTATTTTAAGAGACAAGAGACATAAAGATTTTCAAAATTCTATTTTAGCTATGGCTGAAACAAATATTGCTAACGGACCTATTTATTTCAATTGTTATCCAAATTTTTCTGTAGGGTTATTTGATAAAAATATTTTAGATACTTTAGTGTTAACTGTAGAAACAAAAAATTTAGAATTTAAAGATGATACAAAGCCTTTAGCAATAATTTATCGTGTCTGTTACAAAACTATGACAACTACACTTGAACCGAAAACATGTTTATCAAGTCCTAAAAATGAAACAATTATTTTTGAAGCAAATACTAACCATACCAAAGTCCACACACCAAAAAGGTTAAAATGGTCTGATATAACTCAATCATGTAATTGGAATTTACAAAATGTTATCGATCCAAAACCACTAGACTCTTCAAAACAAATCTCAAATATTATAGAATATAATGATGGTTCAGTAGATATAAATTTTTCGTCCTTAAAAATTTCATCATCCAGATTATCAACTTCTTTTATCCCAGAAACAAGCTCTTCAAAATCTTCGTTGTCAAAGTCAAGATCTTTAAAACTAAAAACTGTTGACTATCCTAATTCTATTCCCAAACCATTATATCAAGATGATCAAAATAGTGAAAATAGTTTTCCTAGTCCTACTAAATCAGATTCTATAATATTTGAGATTTGTTTTGAAGAGTCTAGTGGTTTTGGATCGATAACATTTTGTAAATTCCAAATAGATGTTAGACATTTTGTAAAAAGCAAAACTATTTGTATTTTAATATGAAATTTATTTGTATTTTAATATGAAATTCTATGTCTTTTAATTAAACTGTAAGTTAAAGATTGATGGTATCAGAGCCAAGAAAAGTTTTTGGGGTGGTTATGCATGATATATTTATTTCATATTTATTTAATTTGGGTTTAATATTCTCTAAGAAATTTACAAGTTTTAATAAGTATGATTCAGAGACAAGACCAGTGATTGGTTGGATTAGCGTAAAACGCGCAGATAAGGACGTAAGTCGCGATGCCGGAGGTGAAAATATCGACAATGAACAAGATTATGATAATCAAATAAATTCTATTGAAGAAACCGTTAATGGCATAGAACAAAGTTTGAATGATTGGACAATACCTAAAACTAATGTTAATACAATATATAGAATATGAACTTTTGACTATTTTCAAGGTTATTCTATTAAAATGACAGAACAAACTTTGTCTATTGGTCAAAACCAACAAAATTTACATTTATTATCATCACGATCTATTCTAGAACATAGAATGAAATATAAATTTTTACATGTCGGTTTAGTCCAAATTGCTATCAAGCCTCTATTCAGACTTGGAATAGATGCCCCTGTTCTCCTTATTTTAAGAGACAAGAGACATAAAGATTTTCAAAATTCTATTTTAGCTATGGCTGAAACAAATATTGCTAACGGACCTATTTATTTCAATTGTTATCCAAATTTTTCTGTAGGGTTATTTGATAAAAATATTTTAGATACTTTAGTGTTAACTGTAGAAACAAAAAATTTAGAATTTAAAGATGATACAAAGCCTTTAGCAATAATTTATCGTGTCTGTTACAAAACTATGACAACTACACTTGAACCGAAAACATGTTTATCAAGTCCTAAAAATGAAACAATTATTTTTGAAGCAAATACTAACCATACCAAAGTCCACACACCAAAAAGGTTAAAATGGTCTGATATAACTCAATCATGTAATTGGAATTTACAAAATGTTATCGATCCAAAACCACTAGACTCTTCAAAACAAATCTCAAATATTATAGAATATAATGATGGTTCAGTAGATATAAATTTTTCGTCCTTAAAAATTTCATCATCCAGATTATCAACTTCTTTTATCCCAGAAACAAGCTCTTCAAAATCCAAGATCTTTAAAACTAAAAACTGTTGACTATACTAATTCTATTCCCAAACCATTATATCAAGATGATCAAAATAGTGAAAATAGTTTTCCTAGTCCTACTAAATCAGATTCTATAATATTTAAGATTTGTTTTGAAGAGTCTAGTGGTTTTGGATGGATAACATTTTGTAAATTCCAAATAGATGTTAGACATTTTGTAAAAAGCAAAACTATTTGTAATTTAATATGAAATTTATTTGTATTTTAATATGACATTTTGTAAAAAGCAATCATCGTTGAGACGATTCGCATCTGTTCATCATTATTAAAACAAGTAAGTTTTCTTATAGAATTTTAAAGCAAAATTAATTGAATATGAGTAAATTTTCACGCATACTATCCAAAAAATATATTCCTGGTAAAAATATCGACAATGAACAAGATTATGATAATCAAATAAATTCTATTGAAGAAACCGTTAATGGCATAGAACAAAGTTTGAATGATTGGACAATACCTAAAACTAATGTTAATACAATATATAGAATAGGAACTTTTGACTATTTTCAAGGTTATTCTATTAAAATGACAGAACAAACTTTGTCTATTGGTCAAAACCAACAAAATTTACATTTATTATCATCACGATCTATTCTAGAACATAGAATGAAATATAAATTTTTACATGTCGGTTTAGTCCAAATTGCTATCAAGCCTCTATTCAGACTTGGAATAGATGCCCCTGTTCTCCTTATTTTAAGAGCCAAGAGACATAAAGATTTTCAAAATTCTATTTTAGCTATGGCTGAAACAAATATTGCTAACGGACCTATTTATTTCAATTGTTATCCAAATTTTTCTGTAGGGTTATTTGATAAAAATATTTTAGATACTTTAGTGTTAACTGTAGAAACAAAAAATTTAGAATTTAAAGATGATACAAAGCCTTTAGCAATAATTTATCGTGTCTGTTACAAAACTATGACAACTACACTTGAACCGAAAACACGTTTATCAAGTCCTAAAAATGAAACAATTATTTTTGAAGCAAATACTAACCATACCAAAGTCCACACACCAAAAAGGTTAAAATGGTCTTAAATAACTCAATCATGTAATTGTAATTTACAAAATGTTATCGATCCAAAACCACTAGACTCTTCAAAACAAATCTCAAATATTATAGAATATAATGATGGTTCAGTAGATATAAATTTTTCGTCCTTAAAAATTTCATCATCCAGATTATCAACTTCTTTTATCGCAGAAACAAGCTCTTCAAAATCTTCGTTATCAAAGTCAAGATCTTTAAAACTAAAAACTGTTGACTATACTAATTCTATTCCCAAACCATTATATTAAGATGATCAAAATAGTGAAAATAGTTTTCCTAGTCCTACTAAATCAGATTTTATTGATGAACTTCAAAATTTTAAAGAACAAATATGAGTTCTAAAGTACAAATTAATTGTTCAAAAAATAATAAGTTTTGGGCTAATATGTTAAAAAGACATTGGAAGATAAATTCTAATATATGCAAAACCATTCAACATTTAGAAGAAACTAGAACTCATGAAGATTATAATTTATACAAAATACTTCCATATACTAATAAATATAATAAACAAATAGAAAAAATTTCTAGGCTAACGATAGGAATAAAAAATACGAAAAATCACGAAGTCATAATTTAGAATCAATAAAACATATTTCTTCAATCCTAACAAAAACAACCTGTTAAAATGAATTTCTCGAATTTAGAATATCAAGTTGACTTTGATTACTTAAAAAATATTGAGTATTACAAAGATTACAATAATAAAAAAAGAGCTTGGCATGAAGAAAATTTCTCATACTACTTAAGATTTATCCATTTAGGCCTTTGGGAAGATTATGTTTTATCAAATAAAATTCATTCTCCTTTTTTTCAATGGTTTGAGTTAATTTATGCCCCTAAACATAAAATAAATTACTCATTTAAAAATGATTCTATCACTCCCATTTTAGAGAAAAAATATAAAGATATTATTTCTAATAAAGAAATTATTGCTAATTTTCCACCAAAAGGAGAAATTATTATTAACGATATGTTTATTGCGACTCCTTTAGTTCAAGCCCCAAATCAATTAACTACAGAAAAGGGTCTTCAAAAAATCATTTACCAAAATAATTATGCAAACGAAACCTTATCCAGTATTACCGAGCATTTAGTTAAAATTGAAGAAAAAATTTTCAAAGACAAGAATGATAATAAGCAAGATATGGCAAGCACTAGCAATATAAGTTTTGTTCCTTGTCAAATCGATGGTAATTTTAATCTAGGAAATACGGATTTAATTAACGAATTAGAAAAAAGACTTTCAAAACTCCATATCTCAAACACTAACAGTATTAATACCCTTACAAATGATGAAGCTGAAAATAGTGATATTAATAGTGAAACAAATTTTGAAACCCTTGCTCGACAATTTGATAATTCAAATGATGATATTAGTCAACTCACTAATGATTTTTCAAATCTTAATAAAATTCATCAATCAAAGCGAAGCTCTTTCGGAAAGAATCCAAAGCCAACCATAAGAAATTATTGGAATAGACCCTCTCTTCCAGATGTTCAACTAGAAGAACGAACTTTTCAATTTGATCGTTCTCAATATGATGGTAATTATGTTTATGAATGGAATGTTGATGGTCATTTTACACATCAAATTATGAATATTGTACAAGAAATGACTATGGCTGCTAATGCTTATAAAGCTCATAATAATACTCAACTTCAAATTGTTAATATTATTACTTCTGGTTTTACTGGTAGTCTCAAAGGATGGTGGGATTTCTATATTTCACAAGAAGAAAAAGATTATATTTTATCTGCTAAGAAAACTATTATAAAACAAGAAAATAATCAACAAATACAAACGTTTGAAGATGATATGGTTAACACTTTAATTTTTCCTATTATCAAAAACTTTGTAGGAGATCCTACTACTTTTCAAGAAAAAACTTCAGAAATTTTAATGAATTTACATTGCAGAAAACTTACTGATTTTAGATGGTATAAAGATAATTATCTTGTTAAAGTTTTTTCAAGACCTGATTGTAAAGAGTCTTATTGGAAAGAACGTTTTATTGCTGGCCTTCCAAAACTCTTTGCTGAAAGAGTTAGACAAAAATTAAGAGAAAGTTTTAATAATACCATCCCTTATCAAAATTTAACTTATGGAGATCTAATAAACTACATTAATAAAGAGGGATTAGCAGTTTGTGCTGATCTTAGGTTTAAAGAAAAGCTCAAAAAAGATAGAATTAACAGTAAAAATGAATTGGGAAATTTTTGCCAACAATATGGTTATTAGCCCTTGAATGGTCCGCCTACTTCAAAATCTAAAGTATATAAGAAAAGACCTTCAAAATATTTCAGAAAAAAGAATTATAATCTTCCAGAAAATTATAAAAAAGGCCAAGATTATGCGTCAAAATCCAAAAAACCTTATAAACCAAATTATAAAAAATCTAAGAGAAAATCAAAAGACATTATTATTTGTCATAAATGTGGGCGTAATGGTCATACAGCTAATAATTGTTATGCTAAGACAAAAATAAATGAGTTAAATGTTTCCGATGATTTAAAAGAACAAATAAGAAAAATTATTTTAAATACTGATTCAGATTCCGATCAAAGTATTTCTGATTTTCAAACAAATGATTTAAATATTCTCGAAAATACTACTTCAAGTTCAGAAGATTCTGATGTTTGCGAATGTATTGATAAATGTCATTGTAAAAATTTAATCAATGTAATTACTAGTAGTTCTATTAACGTTCTTTCACAAGATGATAAAGATCTTTTAAACTCTCTTGATTCTATAAAAGATAAAAATATCCAAGAATTATTAATAAAGCAGATGCTTAATAAAACTAATAACATAACTCCTGATAATAATGAAAATTTTAATTTAAAAAATATATATGAAAGATTTACTGAAGCAAAGCCAATCTCTATACAAGAACTTCAAGAAGAATTAAAAATAGTAAAACAAGAGATAAAAGAAATAAAAAATAAAATTTTAATTTTAGAAAAAGAAAAACCTTCTATTTTTAAAAACAAAAATATAGAAATTAATAAAGAAGAAGAAAATAAAATTGAAAATGTAACTATTGGAAAAATTATAAATAATCAAGTTTCTCAAAAATGGAACACTCAAATTACTTTAGTCAAGGATAATTTTAAAATCAACCTAACTGCTTTAATTGATAGTGGTGCTGATATGAATTGTATTCAAGAAGGAATTTTTCCTACACAATTCTATGAAAAAACTGCATCTAGACTTACTGGTGCCGGATGTACAAAATTAATTGTAAATTATAAAGTTTCCGATGTTCATATTTGTAATAACCAAGATTACTGTTATAAAACTCATCTAATTTTAGTAAAAGATCTATCTTCCCCTTTAATTCTAGGAACACCTTTTATTACAAAACTATATCCTTTTATGGTTCATGATGATGGTATAAGAACCAATGTTTTTGGAAAAGAAATTATATTTAAATTTTGTGAACCTCCTCTATATTCAACCATTAATGTCCTTAATTATAAAACACAACAAGCTAAATATCTTATTAACGAAATAAATAATGTTCGAATAACTAATCAATTAAATGACAATAATATTCAAAATAAAATAATAGGTTTAAAATTAAAATTTGAAAAAAATGTCTGTTCTAATATTCCTAATGCCTTTTGGAATAGAAAACAACATATTGTAAAATTACCGTATATAAAAAATTTTGATGAAAAGGATATTCCTTCAAAATCTAGAGCCATTCACATGAATAGTGAACTAGAAAGTCATTGTAAAAATGAAATTCAAGATTTAATAAATAAAAAACTTATAAGACATTCTAAATCACCATGGTCTTGTTCAGCATTTTATGTTATGAATGCCGCAGAATTAGAAAGAGGATCACCAAGACTAGTTATCAATTACAAACCTTTAAACAAAGTTTTAGAATGGATTCGTTATCCTATTCCTAATAAACGAGACTTGCTAAAAAAAACTTTATGATTCAAATATATTTTCAAAGTTTGATATGAAATACGGATTTTGGCAAATACAACTTCATGAGGAAGATAAATACAAAACTGGTTTTAATGTTCCCTTCGGCCATTTTGAATGGAATGTAATACCTTTTGGATTAAAAAATGCCCCTTCTGAATTCCAAAATATTATGAATGATATCATAATTCCTATAAGTAGTTTTGCTATTGCTTATGTTGACGATGTCCTAATTTTTTCAAAATCAATTGATCAACATTTCAAACATTTAAATCAATTTTATGATTTAATTTATCAAAATGGTTTAGCTGTCTCTGCAGCAAAAATGCATTTATTTAAAGATGAAATTCGTTTTTTAGGGCATGATATTGTCAAAACCACTATTAGACCTATTACAAGAAGTTTGCAATTTTCTACTAAATTTCCTGATGAAATTAAGGATAAAAAGCAACTTTAAAGATTTTTAGGATGCTTAAATTATATCCATGATTTTTTCAAAGATTTAGGGATTATATGTAAACCACTTTATAACAGATTAAAAGATAATCCTGAACCATGGACTCAAAAACATACATATATAATTAAATATATAAAACAAAAGGTTCCTACTTTGCCATGTTTAAATTTACCTCATCCCAATGCCAATATCATAGTTGCAACCGATGCTAGTGATATTGGATTCGGAGGAATTCTAAAACAAAAATTTGTTAATTCAAAAGAAGAACAATTGGTTCGATATTACTCTGGTGCATGGAATGATACACAAAAAAATTATTCAACTGTCAAAAAAGAAATTTTAAGCATTGTTTTATGTATTAAAAAATTTGAAGATGATTTATTTATGAAAAGTTTTTTATTAAGAATAGATTGTCAATCTGCAAAAACTATTTTAAAAAAAGGATGTGAAAAATATTATTTCCAAACAAATTTTTGCTCGATGGCAAGCCCTTTTAGGTAACTTTGATTTCGAAATAGAATTCATAAAAGGCGAAAATAATTCGCTTCCTGACTTTCTTTCTCGAGAATTTTTGCAGGGAAAATGAGTTCATCGTCCTCTTCCAAATATGATGACAAGAAACCCGTCTATCAAAAGCTTGTTCCATTTCAAAATCAAAATCGTTTTTCTCCTTTAACCCCTACTTCTAAGAATTCACAACTTTATTCTAATATCCTTCAATCAAAACTTGTTACTCCAAAAGTTACTTCAACAAACACGATAAGCCCTTTTTTAAGACCTTTTACTCCTCAAACTCAAAATTCTGTGACTCCTAGCCCTCCTACAAAAACTCCTTATGTTCTTAATCCAAATTTCTTAAGAGTTCAAATTCTTGAAGATTTTCAAATCCATAAGTTACATCAAGGTTTTCATATTCTCACAAATCATCTTTTTGGTCAAGGGAAAACCTTTTATGTTGATTCATATAAAACTCGAGAATATTATCAAGCTATTTTGCAAGAGTCTGGTTCGGTCAATTTTGTTCATCGTTCTAACTCAAAAGAAGGAAACATTGATTTTAGCAAAGCTCACATCATCAAAATCATTTCTCCAGAAAGTTGGGTTCCAAACCTTCATTCTGAAAAACCTCTTATAAGTTATCCTGCTTATCCCAGATTTTCTTACTATGATTATCAAGATGCCTGGACTAAGGCGTTCTTTATTCGAAATTATTCACACTCATGGTTTATCTTCTTTGATTTAAACTTCAATTGTGAATACCCAAGATGGTTTATCAATTGGTATAAATATATGGGAATTCTTCCAAATTGTTTACCAAAAGAAATTTACGATGGATATCTCAAATTTAAGGAATTGTTTATTCAACAAATTCCAGAATTTGAATATATGCTACAGTTCACTATGATATTCAGAGTTCCATGGATAATGTCTTGGACTTTTCATTATCAAGAAGCAAAGGATACCTCTCCTCCCTGGCTTAATCGACAATTTCGCTCAAAATGGTGGGATAAAATGAAGATTTCTCAAGCCAGTGAACAAGCAGTAATTAAATATTATCAAGAAATATATATTCAAAAACCGGAGGTTGAAGCCACTTTTATCAAAAGTCTTCCTCAAAGTGATGTGGATTTAATTTAAAGAATTAAAGATGCTGCTACCTCTTCTCCTGAAGAACTTCAAAACTTACTTCAAGAAATTCGCCAAACTCCATCAGTTTCTGATGATTCTCCAAAATCTATAAAGAATGGTTTATTTCAAGACGCTCAAGACCCTTTTGACGATCCTTATGAAGAATAAGAAATTCTTATATTAAATTTGGTGTAATACCTTCAATGTAGGGTATTCCGTTTCTTCTATTTATCAAATTCATTATTTTCAAATACGAGTGTGTATATACTGTGTGATTATACACTATATGTATTTATAGTGTATAAAACAAAACAAATATTATCAAATTTATTATCAAAATTATTTGTTCTCATCATCAATAATTATATGAAGACAAAAAACTTTACAAGATGCTCTATGATGGATAATATGAAGACAAAAAACTTTAGAATTTCATAGTTTGATATGAAATCAGGATTTTGGCAAATACAACTTCATGAGGAAGATAAATACAAAACTGGTTTTAATGTTCCCTTCGGGCATTTTGAATGGAATGTAATGCCTTTTGGATTAAAAAATGCCCCTTCTGAATTCCAAAATATTATGAATGATATCATAATTCCTATAAGTAGTTTTGCTATTGCTTATATTGACGATGTCCTAATTTTTTCAAAATCAATTGATCAACATTTCAAACATTTAAATCAATTTTATGATTTAATTTATCAAAATGGTTTAGCTGTCTCTATATACTTCCTCCGTCTACTGTTCATTTTTGACTTTTGAAGTTTTTATTCTTCAACTTTGACCTTAAATACTTTTATTTGTGTTATATATTAGTAGATGAAACTTATAACAATGAAAAAACATTTAAAACACAATCTATTCATATATTTAGCATCAAGTATTATACATCTAAAACAAAAATATTTAAGGTCAAAGTTGAAAAATAAAAACCTTAAAAAATCAAAAGTGAACAATAAATATGGAAAGAAGTATATATATATATATATATATATATATATATATATATATATATATATATATATATATATATATATATATATATATATAAAGAAAAAAACATTACATCACTCATCTAGGGGTGGATATTAAATGCAAATGGGAGGGGCTGAATATTCGGAGCCTAAAGCAAACCATAACCAATAGTCGATCACTTTCCACCACCACTAATTCCACCGTTGTTGGATTCCTCTTTCAGATTGTACCGGAAAGAACCGTGAGAGAGAGAGAGAGACCACCTCAGCCCAACGTAGGCTAACCACCGTTGTCAACCACCACCGTCAGGATCTGTTAGGAGAGAGAGAGAGAGAGAGAGAGAGAGAGAGAGAGAGAGAGAGAGAGAGAGAGAGAGAGAGAGAGAGAGAACAAATGAACTTGTTGCTGCTCACCATCGGACCACAATGGACGTCGTTGGAACGTCGGACCACATTAATCCTCCTCTGAGTGTCAAATAAACAACGTGAGAAGCGTCGGAGGTCTGAAACGTTTCTCTCCCCTTTTTTCTCTTCTTGGCGGCTGGTAAGGTTTAGGAGAAAAAAACCTTTTATATCTCTTACGGATTCCAGCATATATTATTTTAAATAATATATAATTCACTATAAAGGTTTTTTTTATAAGAGTTCTGTTAAAAAGTTTCACCAATTTTTTTTATATAATATTTTAAGCTTTTTATTGACGGGTTTAGGTCACACAAAAACAAGTATTTTATATTTATTAAATTTGTACTTACAACCCATTATGTTTTGAAGATATTACATTTTATATCCATATACTTTATATCTACATCTATATATATTTATTTTTTATTATTTATTAATAAATATTTTTACTACTTTATAAATTTTATAACAGTTTTTTATATTATATAACTTTTATAAATAGCATATAATTTATTTTTTAAATAAATTACATCAACTTTATTTTTTGTTTTGATTTTTATATATGAAGATGTTTAATTATTTATATATTAAGAAAAACTATATATATATATATATATATATATATATATATATATATATATATATATATATATATATATATATTGGACAATTGTTAGGAATAGTAAAGTATGTTGCGTTTTTGCAGAAATGGTCCTTCAATTATAGTGGTTTGGCATATTTTGCCTTTGTTGCTGTGCATTTCTTTTCTGGGCAGTTTTTTCATTTTCTACAAACAATGTCGACACGTGTTTCTCACCTATTCTCTTTACCGATTTCCTAGCCAATCACAATTCAATTGCTGCACTTCTTTTCCACTCTTTAATGCAACGACATCAACCAATCTCCTCCACCGCCTCTAGTCGGGGTTATAACCCAGGTCGGTGGTGTCACCACCATTAGCTCCACTATCCTCTGCCTTCCTCTTCTTTATTTTATTCCTCTGCTTTGTTCCGATTTTGAATCTGCTGGATGGATTGGAGGTGTCTTACCATTCGTACCCTTTCTCTTTCCACCGCTGCTTCAAAGATCGATGTTTTCTTCGGAGCCTCCAACACCGCCCCACCCCTCCGCTAACGACACCCACCTGCATCGCCGACCTCCGCCAGCTTCAACCACCGTCATCCCCGTCGTTGTCTCACCCCCGAACCAAACGGCGGAAACGTCTGGGGGCTTGGGTGACTTCATTTTTGTAGTATCATCACAGTGTATATAATTGAAACCAAACATCATCATCATCACACATGTAATATTACAACTGTCATAGTTTACTTCAAGTATTGTATTTTAATATTACATGCCAAAATATCCAAATATAGTACAAACAAAACACAACAAAATATCCAGGTATTCTTGCTGACGAACATGCTCAACGATTCCATGGGAATACAAGTTCATTTAAAAGGTCAACATATTTAATGTTGGTGAGTTCATAAGCATGTTTTGAGTAAAATGTTTTGTATTGCTTTGTAAACACCTGAAAATCCGATATTTTCTGAAAACGGTTTGAAATGTTTGTGTCAGATCTTGTAATAATGCATGTGTGTTAATGTTTGTGAGTGTATGAAGTGAATAATTCCAGGCAACCCGATGTTGTCTGTTTATAAAAAGACGTTGTGATTTCATTACCCTAGAACTGAATACAAATGAGTGTGTGTTCTCGTATTATCAACAAATGTTGTATTCTGTAAATTTTATAATGGTGTTAATTCCTGTAAGTGAGTCGTTATAACCATACTTGATAATGACAAATTCGCCTGTCATGACGTTCCTTGGGACGCCGACGGGTTTATGGTAAGGTTTGTCACCATAGACTGGCCTAGTCTAACTGTAGCGAACAACTCAGGTATGGGGTGTCACCCCCGTATAAATCTATACACAAACTCTCGCTCTCCCTCCAGGAGACTTTGGCTATAACTACAGGCTACGGTTGTACACTCAATAGGTGCCAAACGAAATGTCTCAGAAGATCCTTAACCAAATTTACGCGAATATGAAGTTGCACAGAGTATATTGTTTTAGTGTAAGTATTTAGTTTTCAAAGCCCAACGTGTACGTTTGTGAATGTGTTAAATTATCAAGCATGTAGATGGACCATGAAGGCCTAATAAACATGTAAGGTGTATTCCAGGCCCAATTAAACATGAAAAAGGACAACTAAGGCCCATTAAACATGTAAATTATATTCCAGGCCCAATAAGCATGCAAAGTGTATTCAAGGCCCAATAAGCATGCAAAGTGTATTCCAGGCCCAATAAATATGTAAAAGGACAACTAAGGCCCATTAAACATGTAAATTATATTCCAGGCCCAATAAGCATGAGAGTGAAGTAATTGATCCGTTTGTTATTACGTTGATTGTTAAGTTTAGTTGTTTACCAAAATGACATAAGAGGCCCACTTTTAGTAAAAAGACATATTTGGTCCTTAAAACCGAAAATTTACAATTAAGGCACCTTTTGGTAACATTGAAACTTTAGGTCCTTTAAGGCCAAAAGTTTGTATTTAAGGCTAGTTTTAAGTAAAAATAACATTTTAAACCCACTTTTGTCAAAATATCAATTTTTGGCTTAAGTTTATGAAAATGCGCATTCTCGGGCCCATTTATAAACAAATTTATCTTTTTGGCCCAAGTTTTAATAAATTTACATTTTCAGCCCTTTTTATCGAAAATTTACATTTTTGGCACAACTTTGTTTAAAATGACACTTAAGCCCACAAAAGTCCAAAAATTTACAATTTTAGCCCAAAAGCCCTGAAAGCCCAAATGAGGCCCATTTGTGATAATTTTCACTTTTAGCCCCTTGAAAATCGCAAATCCCATAAAGACTCATATTTATCAAAGATAACTCCTTTTTGGTCCCTTAAAGCCGTGAGTTCTATAAATAACCTCACTTTTGATTATTTTGACATATTTGGCCTTCTCATGCAATTTTCTTAGTTTTAAACAACTTTGAAGTGTTTAAAACCTTTTCTTTACATTATATGTTGTAAGAAGTGTTATGTTCTATAAATATCACCATAAGTTAGTATATTTTCGAGTTTTTGAAGTTTATAACACATAATCACACTTATATCATGAAAAACACACAAAATCATGCATATACACATAGAGCTACACAAAACAACTTGTATTCTCCCTCCAAACATAGTAAAAATCGTAAATAGGGGGTATAAACTCACATTGGTTTGAAGATTTCGGTTTTTGATGAAGATTGAGAAGGATTTCGGCCCTAGCAAGCTTCTTGAGTGGAGTTTTCGAACTTAAGATGGATCTAAGGGCATGGATCACGAAATGATGTGTTAAGGAGTGAAGTTTATTATAAAATGAAGTAAATCATCATAATTAGAGAGTAGCTTACCAAATGAGTGGACTTTTGGATGAAGTATTCTTGGATATACACCTAAGCACACACGAATTTTGGGAGAATAAGGGAGGTTTCCTTGAGAGTGTTTACATGAGGAGTTTAGAGGTTGAGATTGTTGAAGTGTGGGTGCTGTTTAGCCTCGTATGGCCGAGAATAGAAGGAGAGGGAGAGGAGAGAGAGATGTGACAAGATGGATGCTTTGGAACATGATATTTAGCCTAGATATATGATGTATAATTGCTTGGTTAACCTCTAAACATTAGTGAGGTGGCACTCCCTAATTATCCTATTATTTTGCCCCCCTTTTTTTATTATGGCCGAGAATAAGGGGGAAGGAAAAGAGAAGGAAAAGTTTGGGCCTTTTCTTGATTATGCTTGAAATTATGAGGTCCAAATTGAAGGTTTTCAGCCCATTGGGCCCATATGAGGGTTTACGGCCCAATAATGATAAGGAAAAGGAGTTTACGGCCCATTAGGGTTCAAGAACCCATTTACGGCTCATTAAGGCCCATGACAACAAAGTGAGACATTTTTGGCCCAATAAGGCCCATGAGAAGCCTTATGTCCCAAAAATGCTATTATTTAATGAATACGGGTCTATTTAAGGCCCAAATAGGGTTCCTTGACCCAAAATAACCAAATTGAGAGTTTACTGGCCTATTAGGCCCAACAAGAGGATCCTGGTCCATTTTGAGTTTGAACCAGGATATTAGGGTTTCAATTCCATAGTTGAGTAGATGAGATGTGTTGAATTAGGTTTTGAACTTCACTCATGAGTTTTGATTCAAATGGTTGATTTTTAATGAGCATAGTACATGACATCAGCTTAGATTACAAGTTATACAAGAGTTGATTTTACATGAAGACATAATTTCTTAGCTAAAATGCTAGTTGTGACATCATCCCCCCGTTAGAGGGAATTTTGTCCCGAAATTCTTTTGAAAGATAGAACTATGAACGAGAGAATAGGTGAGGGTACTTCTGCTTCATCTGGTCTTCGCGTTCCCATGTGAATTCCTGTCCACGCTTAACGTTCCATCGAACCTTCACAATCGGAATGCGACTCTGTTTTGTGCGCTTCACTTCCCTATCCATTATCTCAACAGGTTCTTCGAAGAATAGGAGATTCTCGTTTACTTCAATCTCTTCTAGAGGAATGACAAGGGTTTCATCTGATAAGCAGTTTTTCAGATTTGAGACGTGGAACACGAGGTGTACGTTGCTGAGCTCCGCAGGTAGCTGTAGGTTATAAACCACCGGACCAATCCGGGCAAGAATCTTGAATGGCCTGATGTATCGCGGATTTAGTTTTCCCCGCTTCCAAAAACGGATGATCCCTTTGCAGGGAGAGACCTTTAATAGCACCCGATTTCCGACTTGGAATTCCAGAGGCTTTCGTCATTTGTCAGCATAACTCTTTTGTCGGTCTCGCGATGCTTGGAGTCAGGATTTGATTTGGATTATCTTCTCTGTTGTTTCTCGAATGATCTCCAGTCCTGTAAGAGTGCTGCTTGGTGATTGCCCTTTTGCCAGCTGGGTGTCACCCACCTCAGCCCAGCAGAGAGTCGATCTGCATTTGCGACCATACAAAGCCTCAAAAGGAGCAACCTTTTTATGCTCGTGTGATAGTTGTTGTTGTACGAGAATTCAATTAAGGGCAAGTGGGTATCCTATGATTTGCCAAAATCGATCACGCAGGCTCGGAGCATATCCTGGAGTGTTTTGATGGTTCTCTCACTTTAGCCATCGGTTTGCGGGTGGTAAGCAGTGCTCATGTCTAGTTGTGTTCCCATTTCCCTCTGGAGGGACTGCCAAAATCATGAAGTAAATCTACTATCCCGATCCGAGATAATAGATACTAGTACCCCATGAAGTCTCATGATCTCTTTTATATAGATTCGTGTTAATCTTTCCATCTTGTACGATTCCTTGATTGGCAGGAAATAGGCGGATTTGGTTAACCTATCGACAATCACCCAGATAGCATCCAATCCATCCGCGGTCTTAGGTAATTTGGTTATGAAGTCCATGGTAATCCTTTCCCATTTCCACTCCGGTATCACTGGTTGTTGTAATTATTGGATTAGGTGTCTAAGCCCATAACTATTATTGGTATGTATTCGACCCGAGAGTAGCATGGTCCATTTGGGTTGCATATCATCAGGACAATTCGTTAGGATGGATTTTTGAGAGAAGGTTATTTATGGTTTATTAATATATTATAAGTTATAATATATTAATATGAAATCATATGTTTTAATTAGTATTGATCAAGAATTAATTTGGAATTAATTTAGTGGTCAAAAGAGACTAATTAAATCTATGGGGACTAATTATGATAATTAGTTATATTTATATGTGTTGGGCTTATGATCCATGTTGGACCAAGTTTATGTATGGATACATAAAGAGTTGGGCCACATGAACCATGGATCATAAAACCCATGGGTATGGATTTGGGTTATATCCATGACCCTAGAAATCCCACATATAAATGAATACTTCATTGCCCAAAATCGCCACTTGTATCTTCTTGAAGCTCATGGTGTCTTTTTTGTGCATGGAATTCTCTCTCAAGTTCATCCTTCGTCCATGGTGTGTTGTGATTCCATTTGAGGCTTCCACACTATTGGGGCTAAGCTCTTTAAGGCCAAATACACCAAGACTTCAAGCTCCATCAAAAGGTATGTTATGCTAACTAGTATCTTATATGGTTAATGTTAAATGCATGCTAGTTTTAAGATTAATACCTTGGAAACCATTTTCATGTATAATTAGTGAAAACATAGATCCAAGGTATTTAGGGTTGTATGTGCACCATAGGATGTTGTAATATATACTAAAACCCAACAGTGGTATCAGAGCCATGGGTTGTTTTCAATTATATTTGATGCTGTTTGCTGAAAATGTCGAAAAACTGCTCACTAGACAGTGGACTCGCCGAGTCCATGAAGGAACTCGACGAGTTCATGTGCATCTTCAACCAACTCGCCGAGTCAGTTCATGCACTCGACGAGTTGGTGCTTCTGAGTGCAGATTTTTGAGTTTTGGTGCTGGAATTGGTCTAGAATCGTTACCTTTAACTGTTTTGGACTTATAAAACCTGTTTTTCAATGTGGTAATGATTATGTTAAACCAATTTCAATGCTATAATCAAAGTTTCAAGTTTTATATATGTTTATGTGATTCTTGAAAATTGTTGATTATGAATGTTCATGCTTATGAATTTTGTTAGATCATAGGAATTATGTGCAAATTGTTTGTTAGTATAATTCTTGATCTTAATAAAATTGTATGGACTCCATACTTGTCCTCAAGTTATGTATTACCAAGAATTTTTATGTTTCCTTGATTTATGAGTTAGTTTAGATTAATAAAAAAATTTGTGCTTTAGTTGTTTTCAATCCAAATTAATCTAAAAGTAGTTCATAAAAGGTGTTTGTGTAACTTGTCCTCAAGTTACATAAAAGGTCACATTTATGAATCTTAAAACCTCATAAAAGTGCCATAGGTTACATAAAAAAAATGAAGAGTCTTTTTCATTAAATTGTTATTATGACTCCATAACTTGTCCTCAAGTTATGGATGTTTAAGAGTCACTTCTTTAAAAGTGTTATTAAAGAATAAGGAGTTACATAAAATGAAGAGTCTTTATTTTAATGTACATTAAAACTCATAAGTTATGAAATAAAAAGTCTTGAATAGTTTCAAAACTTGCCCTCAAGTTTTGGAATTTGTAAAGTTACCCCCCATGTAAACTTTAATTCCAAATTGAACCTTAGAATTTGAAAAGTTAAAATTCAACCCTTATACTATTATAATATTAATATTTAATAGTTATATATATGTATAAGAATAAAGTCAGTCTTACTGTTAGTAGGCCTCATTCACGAAGCCGGTCTATAAGGGGGGTATAAGGTTACTGCCTATAAAATGGCAGTTTAATGGGTGTCCACTCTCACCCACCGCTTCCTTGACTGGTGGAGGGTCGTTAGCCGAACGGGTTTGACATGACTATAATTCTCCCTTCATTAAAAGTATTAATGGTAACTACTAAGTAACTAAACACTTATAAATTCCTAATCTTAGTTACTTAGGAAAATGTGAATTTGGTGCTAACCCATGAAATTCACACTTTGTACCTTACCAAGTCGTTGGTGGAGCGTGTGTGGTTAACCGGCACACTAACTTGGACTAGTAAGGATGGCAAAGGGTGACTTAATGATTATTATAGATCAGTGGAGCGCGTGTGGTTAACCGGCACATTGATTAGATGATAATATTAAGGGTACCAAGTGAATTTGCATGGTTATTCACACCTTGTTTTGTGATCCTCGGCATCCCAGTCACAAAATTTGAGAGGGCACACTCGAGATTGAAACATGCCATTGATCAGTTCAATGAATCTCAAAAGATCTAGGAGTTTCAAATCCAATTAAAACCTAATAAATTATTTCGTTTTTCCATGGTAGAAATTGGTGAATCGTCATTCGCCTACCTTCAAATATTTTATAGCTTGGATTACGGCATCCCTCTTCCAAGTTATAAAATATTGTGTTGGGTCCTAGCCTTAATATTTCATATTGGGTGTTATATTAAGGACTTAAATCAACTAACTTGAATATCTCCCATTGTAGATGTCTGGTTCAGACAACTATGATCTTCCCAAATCATCCTTTACCCCCTCCAATTATTCTCCCTAACCCACAAGTTCAAGGTCACTCAAGCCCTATTGGCAAGCAAGGTCTATGTATGATCACATCTTGGAGATGAAGTCATGTATTGACAAGCCGGGAGAGTTGGGTGTCAAAGTCTTGAGAAAGTTGGATGTTCAATCACTTTCTAAGTCACGTAGTGAGTTCCTTTGGGACTACTATGTGACAGACCATGACTTGACCCTTAATGATCTTACCTAGTTGCTTGGTGCTGCTGAGTCAGCAATGACTTTGAGCACTGTTAAAAGCAAATTTGATTAGAAGATCGACTTGCCAAACCTTCTATTGCCAAAGGAAGGGGCATTGGTTGCGAAGCTGCCAAATTTTCCTGAAAGGTCATTAGGATGGTAAAGTCAATAAGTTTGACTCTACTTCAGGAAAAGTCCATTGTCTAACTCTATTAAGTTCCTATTTGGAGATCCTTATTACATGATGTGACTGGGTCACATGTTGATGTTGAAAAGAATCAAAGAAAAGAGAGGAAGCTTAAAGGAAGTATATGCTGATTCTGATCGCGAAGATGGATTTCGATCGCATGGTTCGGTGATCAAAATTTCGAGCTGTTGCTTGAGAGTTATGATATATTGCTTAGGAATAGATAACAACAAGGTTTTCATATGGATTGTAAGGATAAGTTTTCCGCAAAGTTTTAAAATAAAAGAAATTTTTTTTATTTTATTTATTTTAAATATCCTTACAATGGAATCTGTGAAAAATTATTGTTTATATGGTTCCATTGATAGCAATATTGGAAAAATGGATTTGATTCTTTCGTTTGTGGAAGTGTCATAATTTACCAAATAAGGAAAGATTCTCATCACCCAAGTTTCAGTTGGATAGAAACTTGGAATCATGCGACTTGTATTATATGATAGGTGAGAATTTTCATCTTTGGGAAATTAAGACTAATTCATTGTTCACATGTATATGTGAGTCAAGTGAAAGGATCAGGGGATCGGGTACACTTGAGTGTGCACTGGTCAGGTCCACCACAAATAATGATGAGACTATTCGTCATGATTTACTAAAGCTTAGTAAATATGGTTATACTTACAAGTTTAAGTATAATTCTGAAACATTGGAAAAGTATCAATGTTAGGCAGAACGAATAAGAAGAATCAAATAAGGCAGGAAGATAAAAGTTTCTCCAATCTGAAAAGATGGGAGAGTACTTGAGTATCTTGTTTTATGATTATCTTAGTGATTATGAAACCATATCACAATTGATTCTATAAGGACATCTTAGTGCATTTGTTTGGCTAAGAAGAGAAATCGTGGATTGTTGAAATGGTTAAAATCAAAAAGATGAATCATACTTCAATCCATAACAAGTCTTAGAGTCATACTCCAAGATTGTAACTCGAGTGACATATCTTAAGGAAGGTTTGTAACACTTGTCAAGTGTAAGAGTAAAATGTGTCTCTACTCTTGTACATTTGAAATTGGTAAGTTGTGATGTTTTGGGTTAAACAGAGACCAAGTAAGGCCAATTATGTGAAGTGTTAGTCTTGATAAGAATTCGCACTGACCCTTGATAAGAAATGGTTCTTGACAAGAGAGTCTTATATGTCAAGAGGACAGTGGGAGTCTCAAAGCTCTTGAAAGTTCCAAGAACTAATCAAGAATAAAAACCTGAAGTTCTTCAGTAGCACACAACTTGAGGTTTATAACCTATCGTGTTGACATTTATGTGCCTATTCCAGTTAAAGTTGGCTTTGCATAGGAGTTCTGAGAGTTCTCAATTGGTTGCATAACAACTTGGAAGCAATGGCAGGCCCTTGTGCTGCCAGTTGGCAAGAAGTTAAGATTGCACAAGTTCAATCCATATGAGTTTGGATTTGTCACTAACCTTGTCTTGTGATTATGGTTTTGGCAAATTCACATGGATAGGAACTCATTCACCATAAAATCTAAGTGTCATAAGGTTTCTCTCCGATTCATGAAAATGATGGTGAGGAAACGCTTTCACTAAGTAGATTTTAAGTAGATAGCAATTGTGTTATTTTCATTCTCAAAGTCGTTAGTGGAGCGTGTGTGGTTAACCGGCACACTAACATGGACTTGTGAGAAGTGGAAAAGGTCTAAACAATTGAGACTATGATTACGGCATCCCTTTTCATAGTTCTAAAATTGTTTAGACACACATATGAGCTATCTAAGGAAAGGTGTATGAATTTGATAAATTCTTATCAAAGCATCTCGTATCAGAAAACTGAACTTTGTTAAGAAAGTCAATAAAGTATTGATTTCTAGAAGTCCAGCTGATTTCTGAGTACATGTCAAAGCTAGTGGGAGCATAAGTGTTGTGTTGATAATTATCATGTTAGTGGGAGCATGATTATTATGTTCAGTATTGCAAGTTAGCAATGTTAATTATAGAAAACAAAAGTTCCAATTCGTGAAGTTGTAGGGGTTGAAAAGTTGTTTTGCTATAATTAAGGGAGAGGAAATTATACTTCATTTCAATTCTAAAAGCTTAGACTGAGATTTTAATCATCTTTAGTCAAATATATATATGAATTTTATGTTGGAATGGTTTGAATTAAGGAAATTCTATATATATTGCATTTTCAAAATTCGATTATGATTACGGCATCCCTCTTCATAGTCAAATTTTGAAAACATGACAAATAAAAAAATATTGTAGCAAAAGACTGGTCTAGTATCATGTCTTTATGTGAGACATCATGAATTGTGTCCCATATGCTTCAGATATAAGATCGATTGCATGTGTTATAATATTCATCCGTTCTAAATTTTCTAAAGGCTCAGGGCATTAAGAGGGGAAAAGTCTAGAATTGGATCTGACTAAAATGATTAAGCAATTGTCGAGGACAATATGAGGTTTACCAAAGATTTGTTGCGCAGGGACAGTTGGAAGTATAATATTAATTTTTGGAGAGGACCATATTGACATTTTATGAAAAGAGGCAACTCTTGTTTAGAAGTGATAGTCAAAATGAGAATATGAAAATATTCCCAAAGGTAGAAGTTGTTCATTAAATCTATGTAAGATTAGGAAACTTAATGCAAGAAGCTTGTTCAAAGCAATGTACTTTGAATTTGAGACTTCGTTTCCATGGAATGCTCTCAATTGGAATACTCTGTAATGACTGTTGGCAAGTCTTTGTGACTTTATGCATAATCATTACAAGAAGATCGATGCATGTAAGTTTAGAATCTAACAGATTTCAGTAAATGGTAGGAATTTGGAGTTCTTACATTTACGATAAGAATTTGGGATTGTGAAATGAGCATCATTGGAATTAGGTTCAATTGGTCTGTTTCACAAAGTAAGGACTATAGACAAACATAGTGTGCATGCTTGGAGCATGGCATGACTATTGTTTTGATTTAATTATAAAGTTGATTATTTGAAACATTATACAATGAATAATGAGTAATCAATATGGTGTTTAAATAAAAGGTGTTTTATTTGCTCTCAAAGGTGCTTGGGACCATAGAGGATTAGTATTATTCTTATGTTTCACTTTGCATGTTTTGACTTCCATAATAACTAGGTTATTCTTTCCGAATGATTAAGTTATTCAAACCATCCACACTCGATAATACGTTGGAAGTAGGTATTAAGGCAAGACTGTCATGAATCGGGTTTGTAGATGTCCAAGGTAGTGGACATAGTAAGAGTTACTACAACATTCATGAGTACTCCTGGAATAGGGATTCGAGTATTGGATTCAACCCATGCTCATTTGAATCACTTCATGGATTTTATCACGAGTGATCATGAGACGATAATATCTTATATTCTTCAAACCTAGAGATATGACTTGTTGCCTATGAGTTGGTTATACATTTATTGCACGTAAACGCATTTGGTAACTCGATGTTATAAAACGTGCCTTTGTGTATGATTCAACAAGTAGTAGAACAAGCATATGAGTTGAAGTTTATCCATTACTTTTACCCTTGGAGGGATAAAAGCGATATCTGTGGGCCCCTCGATGATTTGGTGATGACAAATGTAAGTGCTCCGCCGGGCCTGGACTGATTTGATTTGTTCAATTAGTCAGTCGTCATAAATCGGAAATCGGGAAACAACAAACGGACAGAGAGAATGATTATAATCCATGTCTCAGTCCATATGATATCTAGAATGGAGGAATATATGATCCCTTATCTAATGGACATGTCATTGATTTGTTCAGAGTTCGACAGCGGCTTTTAAGAGCTACGATTGCTAGTCGGGATCTTGGAGTCATACTTGAATAATAGTTTTAGACTTATCCAAGTGGGAGACTGTTGAATTAGGTGTCTAAGCCCATAACTATTATTGGTATGTATTCGACCCGAGAGTAGCATGGTCCATTTGGGTTGCATACCATCAGGACAATTTGTTAGGATGGATTTTTGAGAGAAGGTTATTTATGGTTTATTAATATATTATAAGTTATAATATATTAATATGAAATCATATGTTTTAATTAGTATTGATCAAGAATTAATTTGGAATTAATTTAGTGGTCAAAAGAGACTAATTAAATCTATGGGGACTAATTATGATAATTAGTTATATTTATATGTGTTGGGCTTATGATCCATGTTGGACCAAGTTTATGTATGGATACATAAAGAGTTGGGCCACATGAACCATGGATCATAAAACCCATGGGTATGGATTTGGGTTATATCCATGACCCTAGAAATCCCACATATAAATGAATACTTCATTGCCCAAAATCGCCACTTGTATCTTCTTGAAGCTCATGGTGTCTTTTGTGTGCATGGAATTCTCTCTCAAGTTCATCCTTTGTCCATGGTGTGTTGTGATTACATTTGAGGCTTCCACACTATTGGGGCTAAGCTCTTTAAGGCCAAATACACCAAGACTTCAAGCTCCATCAAAAGGTATGTTATGCTAACTAGTATCTTATATGGTTAATGTTAAATGCATGCTAGTTGTAAGATTAATACCTTGGAAATCATTTGCGTGTATAATTAGTGAAAACATAGATCCAAGGTATTTAGGGTTGTATGTGCACCATAGGATGTTGTAATATACTAAAACCCAACAGTAATAACCCTGAGGGCTTCTGATACTCCGCTTTCACTTTGGCACAAGTGAGACACTTGCCCACGTAAGCGGCGATCTCTGCCTTTATATTTGGCCACCAATAATGTTGTTTAATGTCCTGGTACATTTTATTCGAACCTGGATGGACGGAATATCGCGTTTTATGAGCCTCGTTCATGACTATCTCTCTGAATCCTCCAAATTTTGGGACCCATGTTCTATTCATGAAGTAATAAGTTCCGTCATCTTTGGCTTCAAGGGTTTTATCCATCCCACGCAGTGTTTCATTTGCGGTATTCTCCGGATTCAATGCCTCTGATTGGGCTCCCTTGATCTACGAGGCTAGGTGGGAGTGGATGGTTATTGATAATGTCTTCACCCGACAACCTGAGTATTCTTTCCTACTTAGGGCATCGGCTACCACGTTAGCCTTGCCTGGGTGGTACTTGATCTCGCATTCATAATCGTTTAGCAGTTCAACCCACCTTCGCTGCCTCATGTTTAGTTCATTTTGATTTAGATTGTGCTGGTGGCTTTTGTGATCCGTGTAGATGGTGCACTTTATACCATATAGGTAGTGCCTCCAAATTTTTAGGGTGAAGACCATGGCTCCCAGCTCAAGATCATGGGTGGTGTAATTCACTTCATGTGTCTTCAGTTTCCTGGACGTGTAAGGTATCACCTTTCCACACTGCATGAGGACACAACCTAACCCTTGGTTCGAAGCATCGCAATATACTACGAAGTCTTCGGTTCCCTCTGGTAAGGATAGCACTGGAGCACTATAGAGGGCTCGCTTCAAGGTTTGGAAGGCAACTTCTTGCTTGTCAGTCCAGTTTAAGGGTATGCCTTTTTGTGTCAGAGTGGTGAGGGGCTTGGCTATCTTAGAGAAGTTCTAAATAAATCGTCGGTAGTAGCCCGCGAGACCCAAGGATTGTCGGATTTCTGTTGGCGTCTTCGGAATCGCCCAACCTTCAATGGCCTTGATCTTGGAAGGATCCACATGAATTCCTTCCTCACTAACTACATGACCCAAGAAGTTTACACTGCGAATCCAGAACTCGCATTTGGAGAGTTTCGCATATAGCCTTTCAGCTCTTAGAGTTTCCAAGATTTGACGGAGATGTTGACCGTGCTCCTCTTTACTTCGAGAGTATATGAGAATATCATTGATGAAGAAGATCATAAATTTATCGAGGAATGGATGGCAGACTCGATTCATGAGGTCCATAAATGTCGTGGGGGCATTTGTTAGACCGAAGGGCATCACAACAAATTCGTAATGGCCGTATCGAGTTCGGAAAGCAGTTTTTGGAATGTCCTCTTCTCGGACTCGGAGCTAATGATAACCGGATCTTAGATCTATTTTGGAGAAGTAACTAGCTCCTTGAAATTGGTCAAATAGATCATCAATATAAGGGAGTGGATATCGGTTTTTGACAGTGAGTTTGTTCACTCCCGATAGTCGATGCACATTCTGAAGGATCCGTCTTTCTTCTTGACAAACAAGACCGGGGCTCCCTAGGGTGAGAAGCGTGGCCTGATGAATCCTTTGTTCAGAAGTTCACTTAATTGATTGGATAACTCCTGCATTTCGGCGGGAGCTAACCTGTAGGGTGATTTGGCAATTGATGTGGTTCCCAGTATTAGGTCGATTCGAAATTTAACATGTCTTTCTAGGGGGTATTCCTGGAAGGTCTTCAGGAAATACATCCGGGAAGTCGCATGCCATTGGGATGTTTTTAATGTTTACTTCTTCTTTGGCTTTGTTCACAATGTGAGCGAGGAAAGCATAGTTTTTCTTGTGCAGGCACTTCTGTGCCTTGATGCACGAGATAAGACGAAGGTTGGCACAAGGTTTATCACCATAGATTATTAGGGTTTCGTGATTGGGGAGGTGAAGGCGAATGGCCTTCTTGTGGCACATAATATCAGCATGATGGGGGCTTAACGAATCCATGCTGATTATAACATCAAAGCTCCTAATATTTACTAGCATCAAATCTATTTGAAATGAATGGTTGTTTAGTGTTAATGTGCACCCTACGTAAACATCTTTGGTTGTTTCGGTTTTCCCATTAGCCATCTCCACTGTGAAGGCTTCGCTTAGCTTCTGGGGTTGTTGTTTTAGTAAGTGTTTGAATTTGTTACTATCGAAGCTCCGCTTGGCTCCACTATCGAATGAAATGCATGTGTAAGTGTTGTTAAGTGGGAACGTACCAGTAACAACCGTCGGGTCTTGAACTGCTTCACCTTGACCCAACGTCAGGACCCTCCCTGATCCTCCTGCTCCTTGGTTGTTGGATTTGGGACAATTGCGTCTGAAATGGCCAGTTCCTCCACACCCATAACAAGTGTGACTAGCCCCAACATTATTATTGTTGTTATTGTTGTTGCGGTTGTTGTTGTTGTTGTTGTTGTTGTTGTTGTTGTTGTTGTTGTTGTTGTTGTTGTTGTTGTTGTTGTTGTTGTTGTTGTTGTTGTTGTTGTTGTTGTTGTTGTTGTGGTTGTTTGGATGTTGGTTCGGTTGGGGTTGAGATCTGCAGTATCGAGCGGTATGGCCCTTACGGTTGCAATTTGTACACTATAATTCTCTGCACTCTCCATGGTGGTGAAAGCCGCATTTGTTACACTTAGTTAAGGTTCCCGAGTATTGCCTAGTTGTGGTTTGCGTAGTTGAGGTTGGAGCATGTGGTGCTGAGGCAACCTGAGCAGTAGCAGCGTGGACTGCTACAGTTTGTTGCTTTTTCTATGACTCGTGGTTTTGTCGCCCTTTTCGTTTGTTGTCCTTGTTGTTCTTGTTATCTTTTCCCTCCTTCTTGACTTTAGTCTCCCCTGCTTTGGCACCCTTCTTGTTGTTATGGTCGTAGAGCTTCTTGGCTAATCTTTTAGCACTGTCATATGTCTCCGGGTTAGCTGCTATTACATTTCCTTGAATTGGAGAGGTCAATCCCCAAATAAATCTTTCAATCTTCTTTCCTTCAGACGTGATCATGCCTAGACACAGGAGTGACAGTTCACTAAACCTCGAGATGTAAGCATCGATGTCGGAGTTCTGAACTGTGAGGTTCCACAGTTCCTACTCCATCTTCTGGATCTTTCCTCTTGGACAGTACTCCGCCATTAGCATTTCTTTAAGCTCCTCCCATGGCATAACATTCACCAATGGGAGTGTCATGGCCTACACGTGACCATTCCACCAAGAAAGCCCTTGATCGAAGAATGTGCAAGCTGCAAACTTCACCTTGCACTCTTCTGGGCATCCACAGATCTCGAATACTAATTCAACTTTTTCTATCCACATCTTTAGAGTTATCACACCTCCTGTCCCGTTGAAGGTTCGAGGCTTGGCATTCGTGAAATCCTTGTAGGTACAGGTCCTTGTGGGTCCTTGGTTCATCCCCTAGTTTGAACTTCCAGCTCCTTGCCCGTTACCTCCACCGTTATTTCCGTTTTTAATCTGTGCCAGTGTTGCGGTGACCGCAGCTGACACTGGTGCTTGGAACGCAGCCGAGTTTACCTCCGTCGGTGTTGGTGCCGTGTTGTTTCCATGATTCGGTCTTTGAGGCATCTTCTGTCATGGAACGGAAAGATATTGAGTATTTAGTGCATTGTAGTTTCGAGGTTCCTTGAATATAGAAAAGTTTAGATGATTCGGTTGTACGTGTAAATGAGTGCATACCATCAACATGAAATAAAAGTAATAGAACACATAGCAGATAAGAACATCATGATAAAATATATAATTGCTTTCATTAATAATAATCTTTTGGATACATGAAAATTTGCCTTTATAAGGCATACAATACAAGAAAGGAAATAAAATCCGACAGCGTAACGACTCCATGAGTAGTCTAATCACTTAATCATGTAGTCGATAGTACATAGACTAGTACACAAAGGAAAATCATAACAGTAATGGTAGTGGATGAATGGATCCTAGACGCAGCGAGAAGGGTCTGGTGGTGCTGATGTCGAGGTAGATGCACCCTGGAGTCTGGCCAGGTGATGCTCGGCAGCCCGAAGCGGGGCTTCCAATGCTGTCTGTCGCGCATGGTAGTCCCTGACTACATCATGTGTCATCCTTTCCGTGCGCTCAACCGTGGCTCTCATGTTAACCATTTGACCGGCGGTTTCTTGTGCCTGCTCGCTGATGTCGCGCGTCCTCCTTATCGTCACTGGAAGGGCTCGGTCTGCAGGTCCACCGTGACTCAGGTCGTAATAGTCTCGGTTTATACCGAATGGGGGACGCACCCCTTGCTAGAGACTCCACCTCCAGATCTTGTGTGCCCATGGGGGCGTAGGAGCGTTGGGACCCATCCTGTACGGGGGCACTCTGACCATGTATGGTGGATTAATGACTTCAGACTCCGCGTCCGAGTCATCTGAATCGCTACCATCAGCCTCCTCCTCATCTGAGTCTGCTACCGGTTCTGCCGGTCCATCTTTAGGTTCTTCCTCGGGTTCTTCTTCTGGTTCTTCCTCCGGCTCTTCCTCCGGTTCCGGCTCTAACCACCCTCCATTGCCCTGGTTGGGGAAATAGGAAACTCCTGGGTGATGGAATCCGGCCATAGGGTCTGCATGAGGGGTGAGAATTGTGTAAGGAGAGTGTATGTAGATAACATTCCAAATACTCCTATAGTATTTTAATTGTTTATGTTTGAGTTCATTAAAAGCTTTTTGGATACAAGGTTGGTAAGTTTCTAGATTTATTGCCCACCATGATCACTCCCAAACACATGTTGGCCGTATTTTGAATAAATATAGTTGATCAGGCTCTAGTTATCCCCAATACGACTACATATTGCCCGGGTTTAACCACGGTGTTCAATTTCCTCCACAGACTTTTAGTTTTATAGTATTAGTGCACACCTAGGTATGTATGTTAATTATTTTATTCATAGTGTTTTAGTCCCATCGTATTTATAGTTGCATATCTTGCATGATTAGATATGCCAGTTCACTATAAACAATGCTCTGATACCAATCTGTCACACCCCCGAACCTGACGGCGGAAACGTCCGGGGGCTTGGGTTACTTCATTTTTGTAGTATCATCACAGTGTATATAATTGAAACCAAACATCATCATCATCACACATGTAATATTACAACTGTCATTGTTTACTTCAAGTATTGTATTTTAGTATTACATGCTAAAATATCCAAATATAGTACTAACAAAATACAACAAAATATCCATGTATTCTTGCTGACCAACCTGCTCAACGATTCCCTGAGAATACAAGTTAATTTAAAAAGGTCAACATATATAATGTTCGTGAGTTTATAAGCATGTTTTGAGTAAAATGTTTTGTATTGCTTTGTAAACACCAGAAAATCCGATATTTTCTGAAAACGGTTTGAAATGTTAGTGTCAGATCTTGTATTAATGCATGCGTGTTAATGTTTGTGAGTGTATGAAGTGAATAATTCCAGGCAACCCGTTGTTGTCTATTTATAAAAAAGACAATGTGATTTCATTACCCTAAAACTGTATACAAATGAGTGTGTGTTCCCGTATTATCGACAAATGTTGTATTCCGTAAATTTTATAATGGTGTTAATTGCTCTAAGTGAGTCGTTATAACCATTCTTGATAATGACAAATTCGCCTGTCATGACGTTCCTTGGGACGCCGGCGGGTTTATGGTAAGGTTTGTCACCCTAGACTGGCCTAGTCTAACTGTAGCGAACAACTCAGGTGTGGGGTGTCACCCTCGTATAGATCTATACACAAACTCTCGCCCTCCCTCCAGGAGACTTTGCACAGAGTATATTGTTTTCGTGTAAGTATTTAGTTTTCAAAGCCCAACGTGTACGTTTGTGAATGTGTGAAATTATCAAGCATGTAGATGGACCATGAAGGCACAATAAACATGTAAAGTGTATTCTAGGCCCAATTAAACATGAAAAGGGACAACTAAGGCCCATTAAACATGAAAATTATATTCCAGGCCCAATTAGCATGCAAAGTGTATTCGAGGCCCAATAAACATGCAAATATTCCAGGCCCAATAAACATGTAAAAGGACAAATGAGGCCCATTAAACATGTAAATTATATTCCAGACCCAATAAACATGTAAAAGGGACAACTAAGGCCCATTAAACATGTAAATTATATTCCAGACCCAATAAACATGAGAGTGGCGTAATTGATCCGTTTGTTATTACGTTGGTTGTTAAGTTTAGTTGTTTACCAAAATGACATAAGAGGCCCACTTTAGTAAAAAGTCATTTTTGGTCCTTAAAACCGAAAATTTACAATTAAGGCATCTTTTGGTAACATTGACACTTTAGGTTCTTTAAGGCCAAAAGTTTGTATTTAATGCTAGTTTTAAGTAAAAATAACATTTTTAACCCACTTTTGTCAAAATATAAATTTTTGGTTTAAGTTTATGAAAATGTGCATTCTCGGGCCCATTTATAAATAAATTTATCTTTTTGGCCCAAGTTTTAATAAATTTACATTTTCAGCCCTTTTTATCGAAAATTTACATTTTTGGCACAACCGTGGCTCTCATGGCAACCATTTGACCGGCGGTTTCCTGTGTCTGCTTGTCGATGTCGCACGTCCTCCTTACCATCACTGGCAGGGCTCGGTCGGCAGGTCCACCGTGACTCAGGTCGTAATAGTCTCGGTTCATACCGAATGGGGGACGCACCACTTGCTGGAGACTGCACCTCCAGATCTCGTGTGCCTATGGGGGTGTAGGAGCGTTGGGACCCTTCCTGTACGGGGGCACTCTGGCCATGTATGGTGGATTAATGACTTCGGACTCCGCGTCCGAGTCATCTGAATCGCTACCATCAGCCTTGTGACATCCCCATTTTCACGGCTAGAAAAGAACGATTTTGTTTATGTTTTATAAAAATCAGAGTACCTCTTTTAATAAAAATGTTGCGGAATTTCTTCCCAGTAAAACATGATAAATACGTTATCAAAACATTTCCGAAGAAATGTATTTTTATTCATTTTAAAACATTTGGGATGTCATCGTCAATACAGAAACATAAGCATAAACAGAACTTACATTCATTTACACTAGTGATCTACATCTCTTTAATCTCTTAGTCTAATGTAACTTCGTATCGACACCTGTGATACAAATAAGCTTGAGTGGGTTAGGTTGGGAAACCTAGTGAGTACACAGGGATTTCAATCCCACAATGTTATATCATATATATAATTTAGAACTCACAAAATATACAATTTCACCATATATATATAAGCAACTCTTACCCCACCCCGTTAATCCTTACAACGAGACTATCCATACTCTCGGACCTTAAATTTTACCTGTTACTTAACCCATACTCTCGGATCTAATTCATGCTCTCGGATCAATAATTGTGCCCATTCCATACTCTCGGATTAGGGACAAGTGTCTACGTGTAAATCCATTCTCACGGATTAACGACGAATGACTATGTCCTATCCATACTCCTGGACTGAGGACGACTGACTATGTCTTAATCCATACTCCCGGACTAAGGACAACTGACTATGTCTTAATCCATACTCCCGGATTAATGACAGTTAACTATGTCCAATCTATACTCTCGGACTAGTGACAATGACTATGTCTAATCCATGCTCCCGGATCAATGACATATACTAACGTTCTATTCTCCGAGTATAACTCACTCGTACTTGTAAGAAAATACTACCCAATATTCCTCATAATTAATTTAGGTTTACTCTTTATCCTAAATCATCATATATAATCAGGTATGTTCTTTAACACGTATTTCAGGCAACATCAATTAACTCGCACATAAACATATAATTAATACTTCAATCAATACTTGTATTAAAATCATGTTCATGAAAGGGACTATGCACTCACCTGCAAAGGTGGTGACTCGGTATTCGGACATCACTTCGTTTACTTTAAAAGAAATTTCCTTTGACAAAACCTGGTATCATTTCCACTAGATTTTAGTCTAATGTTCAACGAGACTAATTAATAGTCTAGCTATTATTACTATTATATAAGCGTTAAACAATACTCTTCACCCACTATGTACAGACAGGGGCTAGACATGAAGCACCCGAGGGCAGGATCATTTTGGCATATAACACTTCTAAAATCCAACAACCCAGGCGGCCCTTCAAACCGGATTCCCTGTACCGCGAGTGGTTAAAAAGATATTATAATGACACTTATATAACCCGTAATAATAGCTCAAATAATTATTATAAGGTCCTAATAACGTTACTATATTTAAATAAAAGCTATATTAAAAATTAGGTAGGCGTATCTTACCTACGAGGGGGTTTGGCTAGAAGCCGCGCTCTGCAGGGGCAGAAGTTCCGAACTGAAAGCTCTTTTTCTCGAAGCCGTCAAGCGCTCCGGGGCTTTCTTCTAACGCTAGGGGAGGTTTGTGAGGTTTAGAGAGAGAGTAGAGAGAGAAGGGTGGAGGTGTGAAGAAATGAGGGTGGAAGGGGTTGTATTTATAGGGTGAAATATGGCTGAAATTAGTGCCACATGTCACCATCTAGTGGCAAGCCTTGGGGAGAAAGCAATGGCCAACATTGTGCCACATCACGCCTTTTGCAGCAGCACCCTGCCGACTTTTAAACCCCGTAACTTTCGCATACGAGCTCCGTTTTCGACGTTCTTTATATCCACGCATAGGTAAAAATAAGATCTACAACTTTCATTTTGACTCCGTCGGCTAAATGTCCGCGTAAAATTCATAACTTCTACAGACGGACTCCGTTTTCGTCTGTCTTTTTACCGTTGAGTTCCTATTAATGAGATCTTGAATTCTCATTTAGGTCGCGTAGGCCAAAAACCGCTCGATCTAAAATTCGAGTTTCGGGTCGTGCACTGCTATGCCAAATCTTAGAAAATTCATAACTTCCTCATACGAAGTCAGATTTGGGCGTTCTTTTTTTGTATGTTCTCGGTTTAACGTATACTACAACTTTTGTTTAGATTTCTAAGGCTAAAAAGTCCTTTATCAAAAATTCACTATTTACGTCTGCCGGTGCCGTGCCGGTTTTGCCGTAAAACTTCGACGGGCCATAACTTCTTCGTTATAACTCGGATTTCGGCGTTCTTTATATGTACGGAACCCTTGTAACATATACTACAACTTGGTTAAGATTAATCCTTCTAAATAATCTTCCATCAAAAACTCATTTTTGATGCTCATCGTCTCTAAATTGACTAGCCCGGATCTGCGGGCGTTACAAGCCTCCTCCTCATCTGAGTCTGCTACCGGTTCTGCAGGTGTGGGGTGTCACCCTCGTATAGATCTATACACAAACTCTCGCCCTCCCTCCAGGAGACTTTGCACAGAGTATATTGTTTTCGTGTAAGTATTTAGTTTTCAAAGCCCAACGTGTACGTTTGTGAATGTGTGAAATTATCAAGCATGTAGATGGACCATGAAGGCACAATAAACATGTAAAGTGTATTCTAGGCCCAATTAAACATGAAAAAGGACAACTAAGGCCCATTAAACATGAAAATTATATTCCAGGCCCAATTAGCATGCAAAGTGTATTCGAGGCCCAATAAACATGCAAATATTCCAGGCCCAATAAACATGTAAAAGGACAACTAAGGCCCATTAAACATGTAAATTATATTCCAGACCCAATAAACATGTAAAAGGGACAACTAAGGCCCATTAAACATGTAAATTATATTCCAGACCCAATAAACATGAGAGTGGCGTAATTGATCCGTTTGTTATTACGTTGGTTGTTAAGTTTAGTTGTTTACCAAAATGACATAAGAGGCCCACTTTAGTAAAAAGTCATTTTTGGTCCTTAAAACCGAAAATTTACAATTAAGGCATCTTTTGGTAACATTGACACTTTAGGTTCTTTAAGGCCAAAAGTTTGTATTTAATGCTAGTTTTAAGTAAAAATAACATTTTTAACCCACTTTTGTCAAAATATAAAATTTTGGTTTAAGTTTATGAAAATGTGCATTCTCGGGCCCATTTATAAATAAATTTATCTTTTTGGCCCAAGTTTTAATAAATTTACATTTTCAGCCCTTTTTATCGAAAATTTACATTTTTGGCACAACCGTGGCTCTCATGGCAACCATTTGACCGGCGGTTTCCTGTGTCTGCTCGTCGATGTCGCGCGTCCTCCTTACCATCACTGGCAGGGCTCGGTCGGCAGGTCCACCGTGACTCAGGTCGTAATAGTCTCGGTTCATACCGAATGGGGGACGCACCACTTGCTGGAGACTCCACCTCCAGATCTCGTGTGCCCATGGGGGTGTAGGAGCGTTGGGACCCTTCCTGTACGGGGGCACTCTGGCCATGTATGGTGGATTAATGACTTCGGACTCCGCGTCCGAGTCATCTGAATCGCTACCATCAGCCTTGTGACATCCCCATTTTCACGGCTAGAAAAGAACGATTTTGTTTATGTTTTATAAAAATCAGAGTACCTCTTTTAATAAAAATGTTGCGGAATTTCTTCCCAGTAAAACATGATAAATACGTTATCAAAACATTTCCGAAGAAATATATTTTTATTCATTTTAAAACATTTGGGATGTCATCGTCAATACAGAAACATAAGCATAAACAGAACTTACATTCATTTACACTAGTGATCTACATCTCTTTAATCTCTTAGTCTAATGTAACTTCGTATCGACACCTGTGATACAAATAAGCTTGAGTGGGTCAGGTTGGGAAACCTAGTGAGTACACAGGGATTTCAATCCCACAATGTTATATCATATATATAATTTAGAACTCACAAAATATACAATTTCACCATATATATATAAGCAACTCTTACCCCACCCCGTTAATCCTTACAACGAGACTATCCATACTCTCGGACCTTAAATTTTACCTGTTACTTAACCCATACTCTCGGATCTAATTCATGCTCTCGGATCAATAATTGTGCCCATTCCATACTCTCGGATTAGGGACAAGTGTCTACGTGTAAATCCATTCTCACGGATTAACGACGAATGACTATGTCCTATCCATACTCCTGGACTGAGGACGACTGACTATGTCTTAATCCATACTCCCGGACTAAGGACAACTGACTATGTCTTAATCCATACTCCCGGATTAATGACAGTTAACTATGTCCAATCTATACTCTCGGACTAGTGACAATGACTATGTCTAATCCATGCTCCCGGATCAATGACATATACTAACGTTCTATTCTCCGAGTATAACTCACTCGTACTTGTAAGAAAATACTACCCAATATTCCTCATAATTAATTTAGGTTTACTCTTTATCCTAAATCATCATATATAATCAGGTATGTTCTTTAACACGTATTTCAGGCAACATCAATTAACTCGCACATAAACATATAATTAATACTTCAATCAATACTTGTATTAAAATCATGTTCATGAAAGGGACTATGCACTCACCTGCAAAGGTGGTGACTCGGTATTCGGACATCACTTCGTTTACTTTAAAAGAAATTTCCTTTGACAAAACCTGGTATCATTTCCACTAGATTTTAGTCTAATGTTCAACGAGACTAATTAATAGTCTAGCTATTATTACTATTATATAAGCGTTAAACAATACTCTTCACCCACTATGTACAGACAGGGGCTAGACATGAAGCACCCGAGGGCAGGATCATTTTGGCATATAACACTTCTAAAATCCAACAAGCCAGGCGGCCCTTCAAACCGGATTCCCTGTACCGCGAGTGGTTAAAAAGATATTATAATGACACTTATATAACCCGTAATAATAGCTCAAATAATTATTATAAGGTCCTAATAACGTTACTATATTTAAATAAAAGCTATATTAAAAATTAGGTAGGCGTATCTTACCTACGAGGGGGTTTGGCTAGAAGCCGCGCTCTGCAGGGGCAGAAGTTCCGAACTGAAAGCTCTTTTTCTCGAAGCCGTCAAGCGCTCCGGGGCTTTCTTCTAACGCTAGGGGAGGTTTGTGAGGTTTAGAGAGAGAGTAGAGAGAGAAGGGTGGAGGTGTGAAGAAATGAGGGTGGAAGGGGTTGTATTTATAGGGTGAAATATGGCTGAAATTAGTGCCACATGTCACCATCTAGTGGCAAGCCTTGGGGAGAAAGCAATGGCCAACATTGTGCCACATCACGCCTTTTGCAGCAGCACCCTGCCGACTTCTAAACCCCGTAACTTTCGCATACGAGCTCCGTTTTCGACGTTCTTTATATCCACGCGTAGGTAAAAATAAGATCTACAACTTTCATTTTGACTCCGTTGGCTAAATGTCCGCGTAAAATTCATAACTTCTACAGACGGACTCCGTTTTCGTCTGTCTTTTTACCGTTGAGTTCCTATTAATGAGATCTTGAATTCTCATTTAGGTCGCGTAGGCCAAAAACCGCTCGATCTAAAATTCGAGTTTCGGGTCGTGCACTGCTATGCCAAATCTTAGAAAATTCATAACTTCCTCATACGAAGTCAGATTTGGGCGTTCTTTTTTTGTATGTTCTCGGTTTAACGTATACTACAACTTTTGTTTAGATTTCTAAGGCTAAAAAGTCCTTTATCAAAAATTCACTATTTACGTCTGCCAGTGCCGTGCCGGTTTTGCCGTAAAACTTCGACGGGCCATAACTTCTTCGTTATAACTCGGATTTCGGCGTTCTTTATATGTACGGAACCCTTGTAACATATACTACAACTTGGTTAAGATTAATCCTTCTAAATAATCTTCCATCAAAAACTCATTTTTGATGCTCATCGTCTCTAAATTGACTAGCCCGGATCTGCGGGCGTTACAAGCCTCCTCCTCATCTGAGTCTGCTACCGGTTCTGCAGGTGTGGGGTGTCACCCTCGTATAGATCTATACACAAACTCTCGCCCTCCCTCCAGGAGACTTTGCACAGAGTATATTGTTTTCGTGTAAGTATTTAGTTTTCAAAGCCCAACGTGTACGTTTGTGAATGTGTGAAATTATCAAGCATGTAGATGGACCATGAAGGCACAATAAACATGTAAAGTGTATTCTAGGCCCAATTAAACATGAAAAAGGACAACTAAGGGCCATTAAACATGAAAATTATATTTCAGGCCCAATTAGCATGCAAAGTGTATTCGAGGCCCAATAAACATGCAAATATTCCAGGCCCAATAAACATGTAAAAGGACAACTAAGGCCCATTAAACATGTAAATTATATTCCAGACCCAATAAACATGTAAAAGGGACAACTAAGGCCCATTAAACATGTAAATTATATTCCAGACCCAATAAACATGAGAGTGGCGTAATTGATCCGTTTGTTATTACGTTGGTTGTTAAGTTTAGTTGTTTACCAAAATGACATAAGAGGCCCACTTTAGTAAAAAGTCATTTTTGGTCCTTAAAACCGAAAATTTACAATTAAGGCATCTTTTGGTAACATTGACACTTTAGGTTCTTTAAGGCCAAAAGTTTGTATTTAATGCTAGTTTTAAGTAAAAATAACATTTTTAACCCACTTTTGTCAAAATATAAATTTTTGGTTTAAGTTTATGAAAATGTGCATTCTCGGGCCCATTTATAAATAAATTTATCAATTTGGCCCAAGTTTTAATAAATTTACATTTTCAACCCTTTTTATCGAAAATTTACATTTTTGGCACAACCGTGGCTTTCATGGCAACCATTTGACCGGCGGTTTCCTGTGTCTGCTCGTCGATGTCGCGCGTCCTCCTTACCATCACTGGCAGGGCTCGGTCGGCAGGTCCACCGTGACTCAGGTCGTAATAGTCTCGGTTCATACCGAATGGGGGACGCACCACTTGCTGGAGACTCCACCTCCAGATCTCGTGTGCCCATGGGGGTGTAGGAGCGTTGGGACCCTTCCTGTACGGGGGCACTCTGGCCATGTATGGTGGATTAATGACTTCGGACTCCGCGTCCGAGTCATCTGCCTTGTGACATCCCCATTTTCACGGGTAGAAAAGAACGATTTTGTTTATGTTTTATAAAAATCAGAGTACCTCTTTTAATAAAAATGTTGCGGAATTTCTTCCCAGTAAAACATGATAAATACGTTATCAAAACATTTCCGAAGAAATGTATTTTTATTCATTTTAAAACATTTGGGATGTCATCGTCAATACAGAAACATAAGCATAAACAGAACTTACATTCATTTACACTAGTGATCTACATCTCTTTAATCTCTTAGTCTAATGTAACTTCGTATCGACACCTGTGATACAAATAAGCTTGAGTGGGTCAGGTTGGGAAACCTAGTGAGTACACAGGGATTTCAATCCCACAATGTTATATCATATATATAATTTAGAACTCACAAAATATACAATTTCACCATATATATATAAGCAACTCTTACCCCACCCCGTTAATCCTTACAACGAGACTATCCATACTCTCGGACCTTAAATTTTACCTGTTACTTAACCCATACTCTCGGATCTAATTCATGCTCTCGGATCAATAATTGTGCCCATTCCATACTCTCGGATTAGGGACAAGTGTCTACGTGTAAATCCATTCTCACGGATTAACGACGAATGACTATGTCCTATCCATACTCCTGGACTGAGGACGACTGACTATGTCTTAATCCATACTCCCGGACTAAGGACAACTGACTATGTCTTAATCCATACTCCCGGATTAATGACAGTTAACTATGTCCAATCTATACTCTCGGACTAGTGACAATGACTATGTCTAATCCATGCTCCCGGATCAATGACATATACTAACGTTCTATTCTCCGAGTATAACTCACTCGTACTTGTAAGAAAATACTACCCAATATTCCTCATAATTAATTTAGGTTTACTCTTTATCCTAAATCATCATATATAATCAGGTATGTTCTTTAACACGTATTTCAGGCAACATCAATTAACTCGCACATAAACATATAATTAATACTTCAATCAATACTTGTATTAAAATCATGTTCATGAAAGGGACTATGCACTCACCTGCAAAGGTGGTGACTCGGTATTCGGACATCACTTCGTTTACTTTAAAAGAAATTTCCTTTGACAAAACCTGGTATCATTTCCACTAGATTTTAGTCTAATGTTCAACGAGACTAATTAATAGTCTAGCTATTATTACTATTATATAAGCGTTAAACAATACTCTTCACCCACTATGTACAGACAGGGGCTAGACATGAAGCACCCGAGGGCAGGATCATTTTGGCATATAACACTTCTAAAATCCAACAACCCAGGCGGCCCTTCAAACCGGATTCCCTGTACCGCGAGTGGTTAAAAAGATATTATAATGACACTTATATAACCCGTAATAATAGCTCAAATAATTATTATAAGGTCCTAATAACGTTACTATATTTAAATAAAAGCTATATTAAAAATTAGGTAGGCGTATCTTACCTACGAGGGGGTTTGGCTAGAAGCCGCGCTCTGCAGGGGCAGAAGTTCCGAACTGAAAGCTCTTTTTCTCGAAGCCGTCAAGCGCTCCGGGGCTTTCTTCTAACGCTAGGGGAGGTTTGGGAGGTTTAGAGAGAGAGTAGAGAGAGAAGGGTGGAGGTGTGAAGAAATGAGGGTGGAAGGGGTTGTATTTATAGGGTGAAATATGGCTGAAATTAGTGCCACATGTCACCATCTAGTGGCAAGCCTTGGGGAGAAAGCAATGGCCAACATTGTGCCACATCACGCCTTTTGCAGCAGCACCCTGCCGACTTCTAAACCCCGTAACTTTCGCATACGAGCTCCGTTTTCGACGTTCTTTATATCCACGCGTAGGTAAAAATAAGATCTACAACTTTCATTTTGACTCCGTCGGCTAAATGTCCGCGTAAAATTCATAACTTCTACAGACGGACTCCGTTTTCGTCTGTCTTTTTACCGTTGAGTTCCTATTAATGAGATCTTGAATTCTCATACGAAGTCAGATTTGGGCGTTCTTTTTTTGTATGTTCTCGGTTTAACGTATACTACAACTTTTGTTTAGATTTCTAAGGCTAAAAAGTCCTTTATCAAAAATTCACTATTTACGTCTGCCGGTGCCGTGCCGGTTTTGCCGTAAAACTTCGACGGGCCATAACTTCTTCGTTATAACTCGGATTTCGGCGTTCTTTATATGTACGGAACCCTTGTAACATATACTACAACTTGGTTAAGATTAATCCTTCTAAATAATCTTCCATCAAAAACTCATTTTTGATGCTCATCGTCTCTAAATTGACTAGCCCGGATCTGCGGGCGTTACAAGCCTCCTCCTCATCTGAGTCTGCTACCGGTTCTGCCGGTCCATATTTAGGTTCTTCCTTGGGTTCTTCTTCTGGTTCTTCCTCTGGCTCTTCCTCCGGTTCCGGCTCTAACCACCCTCCATTGCCCTGGTTGGGGAAATAGAAAACTCCTGGGTGATGGAATCCGGCCATAGGGTCTGCATGAGGGGTGAGAATTGTGTAAGGAGAGTGTATGTAGATAACATTCCAAATACTCCTATAGTATTTTAATTGTTTATGTTTGAGTTCATTAAAAGCTTTTTGGATACAAGGTTGGTAAGTTTCTAGATTTATTGCCCACCATGATCACTCCCAAACACATGTTGGCCGTATTTTGAATAAATATAGTTGATCAGGATCTATTTATCCCCAATACGACTACATATTACCCGGGTTTAACCACGGTGTTCAATTTCCTCCATAGACTTTTAGTTTTATAGTATTAGTGCACACCTAGGTATGTATGTTAATTATTTTATTCATAGTTTTTTAGTCCCATCGTATTTATAGTTGCATATCTTGCATGATTAGATATGCCAGTTCACTATAAACAATGCTCTGATACCAATGTGTCACACCCCCGAAGCTGACGGCGGAAACGTCCGGGGGCTTGGGTGACTTCATTTTTGTAGTATCATCACAGTGTATATAATTGAAACCAAACATCATCATTATCACACATGTAATATTACAACTGTCATTGTTTACTTCAAGTATTGTATTTTAGTATTACATGCTAAAATATCCAAATATAGTACTAACAAAATATCCAGGTATTCTTGCTGACCAACCTGCTCAACGATTCCCTGAGAACACAAGTTAATTTAAAACGGTCAACATATATAACGTTGATGAGTTTATAAGCATGTTTTGAGTAAAATGTTTTGTATTGCTTTGTAAACACCAGAAAATCCGATATTTTCGGAAAACGGTTTGAAATGTTAGTGTCAAATCTTGTATTAATGCATGCGTGTTAATGTTTGTGAGTGTATGAAGTGAATAATTCCAGGCAACCCGATGTTGTTTATTTATAAAAAAGACATTGTGATTTCATTACCCTAAAACTATATACAAATGAGTGTGTGTTCCCGTGTTATCGACAAATGTTGTATTCCGTAAATTTTATAATGGTGTTAATTGCTCTAAGTGAGTCGTTATAACCATACCTGATAATGACAAATTCGCCTGTCATGACGTTCCTTGGGACGCCGACAGGTTTATGGTAAGGTTTGTCACCCTAGACTGGCCTAGTCTAACTGTAGCGAACAACTCAGGTGTGGGGTGTCACCCTCGTATAGATCTATACACAAACTCTCGCTCTCCCTCCAGGAGACTTTGGCCATAACTACAGGGTACGGTTGAACACTCAATAGGTGCCAAACGAAATGTCTCACAGGATCCTTAACCAAATTTACGCGAATATGAAGTTGCACAGAGTATATTGTTTTCGTGTAAGTATTTAGTTCTCAAAGCCCAACGTGTACGTTTGTGAATGTGTGAAATTATCAAGCATGTAAATGGACCGTGAAGGCACAATAAACATGTAAGGTGTATTCTAGGCCCAATTAAACATGAAAAAGGACAACTAAACCCCATTAAACATGTAAATTATATTTCAGGCCCAACAAGCATGCAAAGTGTATTCTAGGCCCAATAAACATGCAAAGTGTATTCCAGGCCTAATAAACATGTAAAAGGACAACTAAGGCCCATTAAACATGTAAATTATATTCCAGACCCAATAAACATGTAAAAGGGACAACTAAGGCCCATTAAACATGTAAATTATATTCCAGGCCCAATAAGCATGAGAGTGACGTAATTGATCCGTTTGTTATTACGTTGGTTGTTAAGTTTAGTTGTTTACCAAAATGACATAAGAGGCCCACTTTAGTAAAAAGTCATTTTTGGTTCTTAAAACCGAAAATTTACAATTAAGGCGTCTTTTGGTAACATTGACACTTTAGGTTCTTTAAGGCCAAAAGTTTGTATTTAATGCTAGTTTTAAGTAAAAATAACATTTTTAACCCACTTTTGTCAAAATATAAATTTTTGGTTTAAGTTTATGAAAATGTGCATTCTCGGGCCCATTTATAAATAAATTTATCAATTTGGCCCAAGTTTTAATAAATTTACATTTTCAGCCCTTTTTATCGAAAATTTACATTTTTGGCACAACCGTGGCTCTCATGGCAACCATTTGACCGGCGGTTTCCAGTGTCTGCTCGTCGATGTCGCGCGTCCTCCTTACCATCACTGGCAGGGCTCGGTCTGCAGGTCCACCGTGACTCAGGACGTAATAGTTTCGGTTCATACCGAATGGGGGACGCACCACTTGCTGGAGACTCCACCTCCAGATCTCGTGTGCCCATGGGGGTGTAGGAGCGTTGGGACCCATCCTGTACGGGGGCACTCTGGCCATGTATGGTGGATTAATGACTTCGGACTCCGCGTCTGAGTCATCTGAATCGCTACCATCAGCCTTGTGACATCCCCATTTTCACGGCTAGAAAAGACCGATTTTGTTTATGCTTTATAAAAATTAGAGTACCTGTTTTAATAAAAATGTTGCGGAATTTGTTCCCAGTAAAACATGATAAATACGTTATCAAAACATTTCCGAAGAAATGTATTTTTATTCTTTTTAAAACATTTGGGATGTCATCGTCAATACAGAAACATAAGCATAAACAGAACTTACATTCATTTACACTAGTGATCTACATCTCTTTAATCTCTCAGTCTAATGTAACTTCGTATCGACACCTGTGATACAAATAAGCTTGAGTGGGTCAGGTTGGGAAACCTAGTGAGTACACAGGGATTTCAATCCCACAATGTTATATCATATATATAATTTAGAACTCACAAAATATACAATTTCACCATATATATAAGCAACTCTTACCCCACCCCTGTTACTTAACCCATACTCTCAGATCTAATTCATGCTCTCGGATCAATAATTGTGCCCATTTCATACTCTCGGATTAGGGACAAGTGTCTACGTGTAAATCCATTCTCACGGATTAACGACGAATGACTATGTCCTATCCATACTCCTGGACTGAGGACGATTGACTATGTCTTAATCCATACTCCCGGACTAAGGACAACTGACTATGCCTTAATCCATACTCCCGAATTAATGACAGTTAACTATGTCCAATCTATACTCTCGGACTAGTGGCAATGACTATGTCTAATCCATGCTCCCAGATCAATGACATATACTAAAGTTCTATTCTCTGAGTATAACTCACTCGTACTTGTAAGAAAATACTACCCAATATTCCTCATAATTAATTTAGGTTTACTCTTTATCCGAAATCATCATATATAATCAGGTATGTTCTTTAACACGTACTTCAGGCAACATCAATTAACTCGCACATAAACATATAATTAATACTTCAATCAATACTTGTATTAAAATCATGTTCATGAAAGGGACTATGTACTCACCTGCAAAGGTGGTGAGTCGGTACTCGGACATCACTTCGTTACTTTAAAACAAATTTCCTTTGACAAAACCTGGTATCATTTCCACTAGAGTTAAGTCTAATGTTCAACGAGACTAATTAATAGTCTCGCTATTATTACTATTATATAAGCGTTAAACAATACTCTTCACCCACTATGTACAGACAGGGGCCAGACATGAAACACCCGAGGGCAGGATCATTTTGGCATATAGCACTTATGAAATCCAACAACCCAGGCGGCCCTTCAAACCGGATTCCCCGTACCGCGAGTGGTTAAAAAGATATTATAACGACACTTATATAACCCGTAATAATAGTTCAAACAATTATTATAAGGTCCTAATAACGTTACTATATTTAAATAAAAGGTATATTAAAAATTAGGTAGGCGTATCTTACCTACGAGGGGGTTTGGCTAGAAGCCGCGCTCTGCAGGGGCAGAACTTCCGAGCCGAAAGCTCTTTTTCTCGAAGCCGTCGAGCGCTCCGGGGCTTTCTTCTAGCGCTAGGGGAGGTTTGGGAGGTTTAGAGAGAGAGTAGAGAGAGAAGGGTGAAGGTGTGAAGAAATGAGGGTGGAAGGGGTTGTATTTATAGGGTGAAATATGGCTGAAATTAGTGCCACATGTCACCATCTAGTGGCAAGCCTTGGGGAGAAAGCAATGGCCAACATTGTGCCACATCACGCCTTTTGCAGCAGCACCCTGCCGACTTCTAAACCCCGTAACTTTCGCATACGAGCTCCGTTTTCGACGTTCTTTATATCCACGCGTAGGTAAAAATAAGATCTACAACTTTCATTTTGACTCCGTCGGCTAATTCTCAACCGATCTTAAATTTAATAGTACGAGGAGATTATACTGTTAAATGTCCGCGTAAAATTCATAACTTCTACAGACGGACTCCGTTTTCGTCTGTCTTTTTGCCGTTGAGTTCCTATTAATGAGATCTTCAATTCTCATTTAGGTCGCGTAGGCCAAAAACTGCTCGATCTAAAATTCGAGTTTCGGGTCGTGCACTGCTATGCCAAATCTTAGAAAATTCATAACTTCCTCATACGAAGTCAGATTTGGGTGTTCTTTTTTTTGTATGTTCTCAGTTTAACGTATACTACAACTTTTGTTTAGATTTCTAAGGCTAAAAAGTCCTTTATCAAAAATTCACTATTTACGTCTGCCGGTGCCGTGCCGGTTTTGCCGTAAAACTTCGACGGGCCATAACTTCTTCGTTATAACTCGGATTTTGGCGTTCTTTATATGTACGGAACCCTTGTAACATATACTACAACTTGGTTAAGATTAATCCTTCTAAATAATCTTCCATCAAAAACTCATTTTTGATGCTCATCGTCTCTAAATTGACTAGCCCGGATCTGCGGGCGTTACAAGCCTCCTCCTCATCTGAGTCTGGTATCGGTTCTGCCGGTCCATATTTAGGTTCTTCCTTAGGTTATTCTTCTGGTTCTTCCTCTTGCTCTTCCTCCGGTTCTGGCTCTAACCATCCTCCATTGCCCTGGTTGGGGAAATAGGAAACTCCTGGGTGATGGAATCCGGCCATAGGGTCTGCATGAGGGGTGAGAATTGTGTAAGGAGAGTGTATGTAGATAACATTCCAAATACTCCTATAGTATTTTAATTGTTTATGTTTGAGTTCATTAAAAGCTTTTTGGATAGAAGGTTGGTAAGTTTCTAGATTTATTGCCCACCATGATCACTCCCAAACACATGTTGGCCGTATTTTGAATAAACATAGTTGATCAGGATCTATTTATCCCCAATACGACTACATATTGCCCGGGTTTAACCACGGTGTTCAATTTCCTCCATACACTTTTAGTTTTATAGTATTAGTGCACACCTAGGTATGTATGTTAATTATTTTATTCATAGTGTTTTAGTCCCATCGTATTTATAGTTGCATATCTTGCATGATTAGATATGCCAGTTCACTATAAACAATGCTCTGATACCAATGTGTCACACCCCCGAACCTGACGGAGGAAACGTCCGGGGGCTTGGGTGACTTCATTTTTGTAGTATCGTCATAGTGTATATAATTGAAACCAAACATCATCATCATCACACATGTAATATTACAACTGTCATTGTTTACTTCAAGTATTGTATTTTAGTATTACATGCTAAAATATCCAAATATAGTACTAATAAAATACAACAAAATATCCAGGTATTCTTGCTGACCAACCTGCTCAACGATTCCCTGAGAATACAAGTTAATTTAAAACGGTCAACATATATAATGTTGGTGAGTTTATAAGCATGTTTTGAGTAAAATGTTTTGTATTGCTTTGTAAACACCAGAAAATCCGATATTTTCTGAAAACGGTTTGAAATGTTAGTGTCAGATCTTGTATTAATGCATGCGTGTTAATGTTTGTGAGTGTATGAAGTGAATAATTCCAGGCAACCCGATGTTGTCTATTTATAAAAAAGACAACGTGATTTCATTACCCTAAAACTGTATACAAATGAGTGTGTGTTCCCGTATTATCGACAAATGTTGTATTCCGTAAATTTTATAATGGTGTTAATTGCTCTAAGTGAGTCGTTATAACCATACTTGATAATGACAAATTCGCCTGTCATGACGTTCCTTGGGACGCCGACGGGTTTATGGTAAGGTTTGTCACCCTAGACTGGCCTAGTCTAACTGTAGCGAACAACTCAGGTGTGGGGTGTCACCCTCGTATAGATCTATACACAAACTCTCGCTCTCCCTCCAGGCGACTTTGGCCATAACTATAGGGTACGGTTGAACACTCAATAGGTGCCAAACGAAATGTCTCACAAGATCCTTAACCAAATTTACGCGAATATGAAGTTTCACAGAGTATATTGTTTTCGTGTAAGTATTTAGTTCTCAAAGCCCAACGTATACGTTTGTGAATGTGTGAAATTATCAAGCATGTAAATGGACCATGAAGGCACAATAAACATGTAAGGTGTATTCTAGGCCCAATTAAACATGGAAAAGGACAACTAAGGCCCATTAAACATGAAAATTATATTCCAGGCCCAATTAGCATGCAAAGTGTATTCGAGGCCCAATAAACATGCAAATATTCCAGGCCCAATAAACATGTAAAAGGACAAATGAGGCCCATTAAACATGTAAATTATATTCCAGACCCAATAAACATGTAAAAGGGACAACTAAGGCCCATTAAACATGTAAATTATATTCCAGACCCAATAAACATGAGAGTGGCGTAATTGATCCGTTTGTTATTACGTTGGTTGTTAAGTTTAGTTGTTTACCAAAATGACATAAGAGGCCCACTTTAGTAAAAAGTCATTTTTGGTCCTTAAAACCGAAAATTTACAATTAAGGCATCTTTTGGTAACATTGACACTTTAGGTTCTTTAAGGCCAAAAGTTTGTATTTAATGCTAGTTTTAAGTAAAAATAACATTTTTAACCCACTTTTGTCAAAATATAAATTTTTGGTTTAAGTTTATGAAAATGTGCATTCTCGGGCCCATTTATAAATAAATTTATCTTTTTGGCCCAAGTTTTAATAAATTTACATTTTCAGCCCTTTTTATCGAAAATTTACATTTTTGGCACAACCGTGGCTCTCATGGCAACCATTTGACCGGCGGCTTCCTGTGTCTGCTCGTCGATGTCGCACGTCCTCCTTACCATCACTGGCAGGGCTCGGTCGGCAGGTCCACCGTGACTCAGGTCGTAATAGTCTCGGTTCATACCGAATGGGGGACGCACCACTTGCTGGAGACTCCACCTCCAGATCTCGTGTGCCTATGGGGGTGTAGGAGCGTTGGGACCCTTCCTGTACGGGGGCACTCTGGCCATGTATGGTGGATTAATGACTTCGGACTCCGCGTCCGAGTCATCTGAATCGCTACCATCAGCCTTGTGACATCCCCATTTTCACGGCTAGAAAAGAACGATTTTGTTTATGTTTTATAAAAATCAGAGTACCTCTTTTAATAAAAATGTTGCGGAATTTCTTCCCAGTAAAACATGATAAATACGTTATCAAAACATTTTCGAAGAAATGTATTTTTATTCATTTTAAAACATTTGGGATGTCATCGTCAATACAGAAACATAAGCATAAACAGAACTTACATTCATTTACACTAGTGATCTACATCTCTTTAATCTCTCAGTCTAATGTAACTTCGTATCGACACCTGTGATACAAATAAGCTTGAGTGGGTCAGGTTGGGAAACCTAGTGAGTACACAGGGATTTCAATCCCACAATGTTATATCATATATATATATAATTTAGAACTCACAAAATATACAATTTCACCATATATATATAAGCAACTCTTACCCCACCCCGTTAATCCTTACAACGAGACTATCCATACTCTCGGACCTTAAATTTTACCTGTTACTTAACCCATACTCTCAGATCTAATTCATACTCTTGGATCAATAATTGTGCCCATTCCATACTCTCGGATTAGGGACAAGTGTCTACGTGTAAATCCATTCTCCGGGATTAACGACGAATGACTATGTGCTATCCATACTCCCGAACTGAGGACGACTGACTATGTCTTAATCCATACTCCCGGACTAAGGACAACTGACTATGTCTTAATCCATACTCCCGGACTAATGACAGTTAACTATGTCCAATCTATACTCTCGTACTAGTGACAATGACTATGTCTAATCCATGCTCCCGGATCAATGACATATACTAAAGTTCTATTCTCCGAGTATAACTCACTCGTACTTGTAAGAAAATACTACCCAATATTCCTCATAATTAATTTAGGTTTACTCTTTATCCTAAATCATCATATATAATCAGGTATGTTCTTTAACACGTATTTCAGGCAACATCAATTAACTCGCACATAAACATATAATTAATACTTCAATCAATACTTGTATTAAAATCACGTTCATGAAAGGGACTATGCACTCACCTGCAAAGGTGGTGACTCGGTACTCGGACATCACTTCGTTTACTTTAAAACAAATTTCCTTTGACAAAACCTGGTATCATTTCCACTAGAGTTTAGTCTAATGTTCAACGAGACTAATTAATAGTCTAGCTATTATTACTATTATATAAGCGTTAAACAATACTCTTCACCCACTATGTACAGACAGGGGCCAGACATGAAACACCTGAGGGCATGATCATTTTGGCATATTGCACTTCTGAAATCCAACAACCCAGGCGGCCCTTCAAACCGGATTCCCCGTACCGCGAGTGGTTAAAAAGATATTATAACGACACTTATATAACCCGTAATAATAGCTCAAATAATTATTATAAGGTCCTAATAACGTTACTATATTTAAATAAAAGCTATATTAAAAATTAGGTAAGCGTATCTTACCTACGAGGGGGTTTGGCTAGAAGCCGCGCTCTGCAGCGGCAGAACTTCCGAACCAAAAGCTCTTTTTCTCGAAGCCGTCGAGCGCTCCGGGGCTTTCTTCTAGCGCTAGGGGAGGTTTGGGAGGTTTAGAGAGAGAGAGAGTAGAGAGAGAAGGGTGGAGGTGTGAAGAAATGAGGGTGGAAGGGGTTGTATTTATAGGGTGAAATATGGCTGAAATTAGTGCCACATGTCACCATCTAGTGGCAAGCCTTGGGGAGAAAGCAATGGCCAACATTGTGCCACATCACGCCTTTTGCAGCAGCACCCTGCCGACTTCTAAACCCCGTAACTTTCGCATACAAGCTCTTTTTTTGACGTTCTTTATATCCACGCGTAGGTAAAAATAATATCTACAACTTTCATTTTGACTCCGTTGGCTAATTCTCGGCCGATCTTAAATTTAATAGTACGAGGAGATTATACTGTTAAATGTCCGCGTAAAATTCATAACTTCTACATACGGACTTCGTTTTCGTCTGTCTTTTTACCGTTGAGTTCCTATTAATGAGATCTTCAATTCTCATTTAGGTCGCGTAGGCCCAAAACCGCTCGATCTAAAATCGAGTTTCGGGTCGTGCACTGCTATGCCAAATCTTAGAAAATTCATAACTTCCTCATACGAAGTCAGATTTGGGCGTTCTTTTTTGTATGTTCTCGGTTTAACGTATACTACAACTTTTGTTTAGATTTCTAAGGCTAAAAAGTCCTTTATCAAAAATTCACTATTTACGTCTCCCGGTGCCGTGCCGGTTTTGCCGTAAAACTTCGACGGGCCATAACTTCTTCGTTATAACTCGGATTTCGGCGTTCTTTATATGTACGGAACCCTTGTAACATATACTACAACTTGGTTAAGATTAATCCTTCTAAATAATCTTCCATCAAAAACTCATTTTTGATGCTCATCGTCTTTAAATTGACTAGCCCGGATCTGCGGGCGTTACAAGCCTCCTCCTCATCTGAGTCTGGTACCGGTTCTGCCGGTCCATATTTAGGTTCTTCCTTAGGTTATTCTTCTGGTTCTTCCTCTGGCTCTTCCTCCGGTTCCGACTCTAACCATCCTCCATTGCCCTGGTTGGGGAAATAGGAAACTCCTGGGTGATGGAATCCGACCATAGGGTCTGCATGAGGGGTGAGAATTGTGTAAGGAGAGTGTATGTAGATAACATTCCAAATACTCCTATAGTATTTTAATTGTTTATGTTTGAGTTCATTAAAAGCTTTTTGGATAGAAGGTTGGTAAGTTTCTAGATTTATTGCCCACCATGATCACTCCCAAACACATGTTGGCCGTATTTTGAATAAATATAGTTGATCAGGATCTATTTATCCCCAATACGACTACATATTGCCCGGGTTTAACCACGGTGTTCAATTTCCTCCATACACTTTTAGTTTTATAGTATTAGTGCACACCTAGGTATGTATGTTAATTATTTTATTCATAGTGTTTTAGTCCCATTGTATTTATAGTTGCATATCTTGCATGATTAGATATGCCAGTTCACTATAAACAATGCTCTGATACCAATGTGTCACACCCCCGAACCTGACGGAGGAAACGTCCGGGGGCTTGGGTGACTTCATTTTTGTAGTATCATCACAGTGTATATAATTGAAACCAAACATCATCATCATCACACATGTAATATTACAACTGTCATTGTTTACTTCAAGTATTGTATTTTAGTATTACATGTAAAATATCCAAATATAGTACTAACAAAATACAACAAAATATCCAGGTATTCTTGCTGACCAACCTGCTCAACGATTCCCTGAGAATACAAGTTAATTTAAAACGGCCAACATATATAATGTTGGTGTGTTTATAAGCATGTTTTGAGTAAAATGTTTTGTATTGCTTTGTAAACACCAGAAAATCCGATATTTTCTGAAAACGGTTTGAAATGTTAGTGTCAGATCTTGTATTAATGCATGTGTGTTAATGTTTGTGAGTGTATGAAGTGAATAATTCCAGGCAACCCGATGTTGTCTGTTTATAAAAAACACGTTGTGATTTCATTACCCTAAAAATAATACAAATGAGTGTGTGTTCTCGTATTATCGACAGATGTTGTATTCCGTAAATATTATAATGGTGTTAATTCCTCTAAGTGACTCGTTATAACCATACTTGATAATGACAAATTCGCCTGTCATGAGGTTCCTTGGGACGCCGATGTGTTTATGGTAAGGTTTGTCACCCTAGACTGGCATAGTCTAACTGTAGCGAACAACTCAGGTGTGGAGTGTCACCCTCGTATAGATCTATACACAAACTCTCGCTCTCCCTCCAGGAGACTTTGGCCATAACTACAGGGTACGATTGAACACTCAATAGGTGCCAAACGAAATGTCTCACAAGATCCTTAACCAAATTTACGCGAATATGAAGTTGCACAGAGTATATTGTTTTCGTGTAAGTATTTAGTTCTCAAAGCCCAACGTGTACGTTTGTGAATGTGTGAAATTATCAAGCATGTAAATGGACCATGAAGGCACAATAAACATGTAAGGTGTATTCTAGGCCCAATTAAACATGAAAAAGGACAACTAAGGCCCATTAAACATGTAAATTATATTCCAGGCCCAATAAGCATGCAAAGTGTATTCCAGGCCCAATAAACATGCAAAGTGTATTCCAGGCCCAATAAACATGTAAAAGGACAACTAAGGCCCATTAAACATGTAAATTATATTCCAGACCCAATAAACATGTAAAAGGGACAACTAAGGCCCATTAAACATGTAAATTATATTCCAGGCCCAATAAGCATGAGAGTGACGTAATTGATCCATTTGTTATTACGTTGGTTGTTAAGTTTAGTTGTTTACCAAAATGACATAAGAGGCCCACTTTAGTAAAAAGTCATTTTTGGTCCTTAAAACCGAAAATTTACAATTAAGGCATCTTTTGGTAACATTGACAGTTTAGGTTCTTTAAGGCCAAAAGTTTGTATTTAATGCTAGTTTTAAGTAAAAATAACATTTTTAATCCACTTTTGTCAAAATATAAATTTTGGCTTAAGTTTATGAAAATGTGCATTCTCGGGCCCATTTATAAATAAATTTATCTTTTTGGCCCAAGTTTTAATAAATTTACATTTTCTGCCCTTTTTATCGAAAATTTACATTTTTGGCACAACCGTGGCTCTCATGGCAACCATTTGACCGACGGTTTCCTGTGCCTGCTCGTCGATGTCGCACGTCCTCTTTACCATCACTAGCAGGGCTCGATCTGCAGGTCTACCGTGACTCAGGTTGTAATAGTCTCGGTTCATACCGAATGGGGGACGCACCCCTTGCTAGAGACTCCACCTCCAGATTTCGTGTGCCCATGGGGGCGTAGGAGCGTTGGGACCCATCCTGTACGGGGGCACTCTGGCCATGTATGGTGGATTAATGACTTCGGACTCCGCGTCCGAGTCATCTGAATCACTACCATCAGCCTCCTCCTCATCTGAGTCTGCTACCGGTTCTGCCGGTCCATCTTTAGGTTCTTCCTCGGGTTCTTCTTCTGGTTCTTCCTCCGGCTTTTCCTCCGGTTCTGGCTCTAACCACCCTCCATTGCCCTGGTTGGGAAAATAGGGATCTCCTGGGTGATGGAATCCGTCCATAGGGTCTGCATGAGGGGTGAGAATTGTGTAAGGAGAGTGTATGTAGATAACATTCCAAGTACTCCTATAGTATTTTAATTGTTTATGTTTGAGTTCATTAAAAGCCTTTTGGATACGAGGTTGGTAAGTTTCTAGATTTATTGCCCACCATGATCACTCCCAAACACATGTTGGCCGTATTTTGAATAAATATAGTTGATCAGGCTCAATTTATCCCCAATACGATTACATATTCCCCGGGTTTAACCACGGTGTTCAATTTCCTCCACAGACTTTTAGTTTTATAGTATTAGTGCACACCTAGGTATGTATGTTAATTATTTTATTCATAGTGTTTTAGTCCCATCGTATTTATAGTTGCATATCTTGCACGATTAGATATGCCAGTTCACTATAAACAATTCTCTGATACCATTCTGTCACACCCCGAACCTGACGGCGGAAACCTCTGGGGGCTTGGGTGACTTCATTTTTGTAGTATCATCACAGTGTATATAATTGAAACCAAACATCATCATCATCACACATGTAATATTACAACTGTCATTGTTTACTTCAAGTATTGTATTTTAGTATTACTTTCCAAAATATCCAAATATAGTACTAACAAAATACAACAAAATATCCAGGTATTCTTGCTGACCAACCTGGTCAACGATTCCCTGAGAATACAAGTTAATTTAAAACGGTCAACATATATAATGTTGGTGAGTTTATAAGCATGTTTTGAGTAAAATGTTTTGTATTGCTTTGTAAACACCAGAAAATCCGATATTTTCTAAAAACGGGTTGAAATGTTAGTGTCAGATCTTGTATTAATGCATGTGTGTTAATGTTTGTGAGTGTATGAAGTGAATAATTCCAGGCAACCCGATGTTGTCTGTTTATAAAAAGACGTTGTGATTTCATTACCCTAAAACTGAATACAAATGAGTGTGTGTTCCCGTATTATCGACAAATGTTGTATTCCGTGAATTTTATAATGGTGTTAATTCCTCTAAGTGAGTCGTTATAACCATACTTGATAATGACAAATTCGCTTGTCATGACGTTCCTTGGGACGCCGACGGGTTTATGGTAAGGTTTGTCACCCTAGACTGCCCTAGTCTAACTGTAGCGAACAACTCAGGTGTGGGGTGTCACCCTCGTATAGATCTATACACAAACTCTCGCTCTCCCTCCAGGAGACTTTAGCCATAACTACAGGGTACGGTTGAACACTCAATAGGTGCCAAACGAAATGTCTCACAAGATCCTTAACCAAATTTACGCGAATATGAAGTTGCACAGACTATATTGTTTTCGTGTAAGTATTTAGTTCTCAAAGCCCAACGTGTACGTTTGTGAATGTGTGAAATTATCAAGCATGTAGATGGACCATGAAGGCACAATAAACATGTAAGGTGTATTCTAGGCCCAATTAAACATGAAAAAGGACAACTAAGGCCCATTAAACATGTAAATTATATTCCAGGCCTAATAAGCATGCAAAGTGTATTCCAGGCCCAACAAACATGCAAAGTGTATTCAAAAGCCCAATAAATATGTAAAAGGACAACTAAGGCCCATTAAACATCTAAATAATATTCCAGACCCAATAAACATGTAAAAGGGACAACTAAGGCCCATTAAACATGTAAATTATATTCCAGGCCGAATAAGCATGAGAGTGACGTAATTGATCCATTTGTTATTACGTTGGTTGTTAAGTTTAGTTGTTTACCAAAATGACATAAGATGCCCACTTTAGTAAAAAGTCATTTTTGGTTCTTAAAACCGAAAATTTACAATTAAGGCATCTTTTGGTAACATTGACACTTTAGGTTCTTTAAGGCCAAAAGTTTGTATTTAAGGCTAGTTTTAAGTAAAAATAACATTTTTAACCCACTTTTGTCAAAATATCAATTTTTGGCTTAAGTTTATGAAAATGTGCATTCTTGGGCCCATTTATAAATAAATTTATCTTTTTGGCCCAAGTTTTAATAAATTTACATTTTCAGCCTTTTTTATCGAAAATTTACATTTTTGGCACAACCGTGGCTCTCATGGAAACCATTTGACCGGCGGTTTCCTGTGTCTACTCGTTGATGTCGCGCGTCCTCCCTACCATCACTGGCAGGGCTCGGTCTGCAGGTCCACCGTGACTCAGGTCGTAATAGTCTCCGTTCATACCGAATGAGGGACGCACCCCTTGCTAGAGACTCCACCTCCTGATCTCGTGTGCTCATGGGGGCGTAGGAGCGTTGGGACCCATCCTGTACGGGGGCACTCTGGCCATGTATGGTGGATTAATGACTTCGGACTCCACGTCCGAGTCATCTGAATCGGTACCATCAGCGTCCTCCTCATCTGAGTCTGCTATCGGTACACAATTTTTCCAAGTTTACAATTTGGAATTTTTTGTTTCTTTTGAAAGTTTCTCAAACTAAAGAGAAAACGAAGGAGACCTTCTCAAAACAAGCTGTTAAGATCGCTTACCGATTGGCTTTGATTTCTGTATGTTTTAGTTACTTTCTGTCGGCAAGAACGGATGCCGGAGTTATACTGAATCAATAGTTTCAATTGGTTGGCAGTTGAAATCGAAGAGGGTTTCACCACCACCGTCCACCACCCTATACGTTGTAGCACCCTTGATGTTATACTAATATATGAAGGAGAGTTCACTATGCACCCCATATGGTCGATGAAATGCTTGGACCAGGGTATGCTGATATTCAGCGAAATTAACTATTATATAAAATCTTTAATGCATAAGACTTTTATCTGATTGAATGTAGTAGGTTTAATTATTTTAATGTTCTTGGTGATGAGTTTTATTGGTGGGTTGGTCCTGTTGGTGCTATACTTCTTGCTATCTACAGACTTAGCAATTGGTCTCCAGCTATCATAGAAAATGCAGGTAAATTTCTCTCTAATATCATATAATATACATTCTTTTTATTTTTGGGTAGTCCGTAAATAACATTGTGATTAGAAGAAGTGTTCAACAGATCACGAAATGTCGAAAATGTTCTTCAATACTGATGAAACATGGGAATCAATCACCAAATCGCATATAAATTACATTCTCTTTCAGATCAAGGCTCTTTTTCATTTTTCCGATCGCTAAATGAAGTATTATTGCATATATTCTCTGGTATGTATACACTTACCATATATAGTGCAAATCCCTAAATTCTCTGTCACACAAACTATGTTGCACACTCTAAATATGTGCAATTCAGCAACAATTTGGTCCAATTAGTTTTCAGTACTTTGTATTTTTTATGAATGTTTTTATTTATCACTTTCCCATTTGATGATTACCATGGTATATATAATAGGACGACTTGGTAGGAGCAAATCCAAATGTATTGCTTTTTACAAGCTAACCTAATCGTTTGAGTTATTTACCAATTTTTTAACTGGGTTGTAGCTGGTCTATTGAGTTTTTATATCTGGGGACAATGTCTTTCTTGAAAAGGCAAAAGACATAGCTAATAGGTTACTTCCAGCATGGAATACTCCTTCTGGTATCCCTTACAACATTATAAACCTTATAAACCTGGCTTATGGTAATGCACATAACCCTGGTTGGACTGGGGTAAGAGTTTTAAACTTTGACCATAAAATTACTTTCAGAAAATAGAATCTTGAATTGTCTTTTCTTATGTTTTATAAGGGTAATACTATTCTGGTTAATTTGAGCAACTGGAGTTTATTGCACTATCTCAAAGAACAGGAGATCCAAAGTATCAACAAAAGGTATGTTCCCGATAGTGTCATTCATTCATATATGAGGATATTTGACCAAATTTAATATTGTAATAAATAAGTTGTAAAAAATACCTTTTTTGATTTTTAATAGTTTTATTGCAAATTTTTTTAATAGATTTATTGCAAATACCTGCTATATTAAAAATATTGTTCGTCAGAATCTCTTTAGACATGGCGATTTGTGCAGCTGTCAAAGGAGAAACAAGGAACATCCACCTCTAAGATGCAAAAACAATGGATTAACAGGTTTATTTTATGATGATGGAAATTTTTTTTAATCTCATCAAACTCTAAACTGGTACATATGGAACAAGTTATATCGATTTCCCTTTGATTGTTTAGTATTAAATGTATGAGTTTGTTCTCATGTGTTAGGTTGTTTCTTGGAAAACTTCCCTTTATACCCCTCAATTTGCTTCAGCAACTGATACAATAGGTGAAGGGCCAGTTCTTTCTATTCGATATTCCCTACATTTAAAGCTAATAGTTGTTCAAAGATCAAACAATGAGGTTTAGTTCTGGGTCAAAGAAACTTACAACTTGTAGATTCGGAAATACAGTTGCTTATTGAAGCTGTGAGTCTTTAAATTTTTTGAAAATTTCAAGTTTTTCACTTTTGTAAATCTTTATTCAATATTTGTGTATTTGGTTGCAGGTGGATATGAATGGAAAAGGAACCCTAGATTATGTTGAATTTGGTGCCATTTCACTACACCTAAGACTCTACAGGGAGATATGTAATATGGTGCATTTTCTTTATTTGGTAGTGATGATATTTGCATGTTCACCTAATATGCTTCACTCTTTTAAATATATGTTTGCAATTTCTGCTTATCAGAATCGTATGATTCAATGATTCTGCTACAATTGGAACTACTGCCACAGAAATGGTTAGTAAAAATGTTAATGTAATTTACCATGATGAGTTATAATATGTTCTTTTGTTTTTGTTTTAGGTATCGGTATATGAACAAAGAGATAACTGGAGGGGTGGAAACCATATGTGTATGCTGTTCATATCAAATAATAAGCCTTCACAAATTTCTTGAATCAAAACTGTTAGAACTATATAATTTGAAAAGCGGTTTCAATTATAGTCATGTAATTAAAAAATAGCAATGCACATTCATTTTTTTTGGCATAGTACAACATATTTGACTATTATGCATTTGTAAATGGGCGAGTTGTAGAGAATAGCAACATACTTTAATGTGACTACCAATTCAGAAAATGTTGTATAAATTTACACAAAAACAACACCTTCCAATTCCTGAAAGCGGGGTAAACACATCTAGTTTATTATTATTTTATAATTATTAATAATTATAAGTCAAAAAGTAAAAGATTCTATGTAATTATTACTTGATTATTAGGTTAATGATTATAAGTATTGATTAGTGGGTATTGTTAGATTGAAAAGGGGATATGGATAGCCTTACACAATGTGACAACCCGAAATTTCTATCTCGATCATTGGATCAATTTAATCAAAGATAGACTCATTTCGCTAGCTTTTAGCACTATTTGGGGTCTATTTGAGTGTTCTAAACCCAGTACAATTAAGGTAGGAACCTAGAAATGGGATAACACGATGCATATCAAGCAAAATCGGGCAAAACACTCCAACACATGGAGTGTGCGGCCGCACACTTGAGTGTACGGCCACACACAGGTGTGTGCGACCGCACACCCATCCCAACCGCACACTCCCACCTATATATAGAACACTTAGCCATTTTTGAACACTTTTCCATTTCTTCAAAGCTAGAACTCGAAATCCTCTCAAGTATCATCCAAATCTTCATCTTGATCTTCATAAAAGGTAGTAATCCTTCCTTTTATTTGTTGATACACGACCCTAACTAGCAAAACCCTTTGGTTTGATCCATGAAAACATCCATTTTTAGCCAAGAACACCAAGAGCACCAAGAACACACACTAGTTTTGGACCTTAATCACCCTTTCAAGCCTCTATAACGTGTATACACTTATCATAACTTGTTATATGCTAAGAACACTTGATGATATACTAGAAAAACTCAATTTTATCATCTTCATAAAGGGTGTGCGGCCGCACATACCATGTGTAGCCGCACACACCCTTTTTAGGTCCAAAAATGGCAATAAACTCCATAAAAGGCTAAGGCATGAAGTAAGAAACCTTCCTAGATGAGTCATAAAGCCTTAAAATACGTTTTGGCACATTTCATAGGGAGTGTGCGGCCGCACACACATCCTGGCCGCATACCCTGGCCGCACACACATAAATGTTGTGCATTTTGACCATACACTCCCTTGTATAGCCATATAACCCTTATATACAATCATATATGGTTGTAACACTTAATTCTAAGTGTTTTTATGTCCCTAAGGCGTGTCCCTAACACTTTTAGCGGTTATGTACATGGAATGTATTCATATATGTGTAATTATATGTTAAATAGGATTTGTTTGTGCTCAAGACTCCAATTGACACCCAACAATCCTATATCGATCTTTCATTCGAGTTACTCACTACAGGTGAGTTCATACCCCTTAATCAATCATTTTAAATGATTTTAAATGCTTTCATGGGGGGGAATACAAGTAGAAAACAGGAAGTTATAGAATCAATCGCATGTGATTTATAACGGTGTTTTCAACCAACTGATTTTCACATACTTCAAAATGTGTTAAATGCAATGGTTTTCAGTTATTTTATACTTTGTTATCAAATAAACTACTTTTGAATCGTTTTATAAACCGACATCAAGTCATTATTATTTATTGTTCAAAACACTTAAATGTATTACAAAACCTCTTTCAACTTATTGATAAAAACCATATCTATACACTTATGTTTCATGTATATATGTATTGATATGAGGGCTTTCATTCTTTCTTCAGTTCCAACACTCTTGAGTAGCAAGGGTGTATAAACCTACTTGGACATTCAATCTACATTCCAGTAAACTATTATAGGTATAGTTTAGGGGATACAAATTACCATTCCTAGTACAAGGAATTACACAAGAGTCAGTTCATTCATGAGTCTATACAAATATACTAAATACTATATGAAGAGATACTATTACTTGTTATACAGAGAGAAATACTATATACTATACAGAGAGAGATACTATATATACTATATGGGACTGACCATCCTATACCTGGCTGCTAGCTACAGCGGGACCTGTTCATCGACGGATGTTCTCGGTTGTACTGTTCGGCAAGTTTCCACGTCGTGATTATCCTAAAGCAAAAGGATACGATTTCAATGATTATATAATTTTCCCTATTACTTTTATTTTGTGACACATTCACATAAACGATGAGGTAGACTATATTTTTATAATAATAGTTGTATATGGGAAAAACCTTCATTGATACAGAAATGCAAACCTTCAAAGCATTCGGGTCTTGGTAGAAGACTACCGTTTATACTAGTAGGAAATATGGGATTTTCTAGGGTTTTCACACTTATACTAAATGTTTCATTAAACATTTGCAAGTCTTTCATAACAGCTTTACAAATCAATGACACTAAAATACTTATGAATTCACCAGCTTTATGCTGATCTACGCTTTCAAAATAACTTGTATTCTCAGGTCACTCGTAGACAGGTACGATGACCAGGTTTTGAGAAGACGGAGTACAGACAAGACTCGTCTTTTATTTTGATTACATATTTTGGTGTCTTATTACTATGAAAGAACACTCATGTATTAAAAATTTAATTTTAATGCAATGGATGATGTTGTTGCTTGTTTACTACTTTGAACTGTTATGATACTTTACATGACGTCCTCCACCCCTGAACGTTTCCGCCGTTCTTGGTTTTGGGGTGTGACAGATTGGTATCAGAGCATTGTTTATAGTGAATTGAGTATATCAACCCATAAAAGATATACTGACTATAAATACAATGGGATTAAAATACTCTGACCAAGAGTTTATACTTTTAAATAATAAAATATTTAACTAAGTATACATGCCTGCATTCATACTAAGATCAGTGTCACAATGACAAAACAAAAGTATTACGATTGTTGAATATCACAAGTAAGCTCGGGGATGTATGGTCAGTCCTGGGAGTGGCATAGCCTGATCAACTATGCTGGTCCGAGGAGTGATTAGCATATGCCCAAGAATGGTTGTGATATGGCAACAAGTCTAAAAACTTACCAACACTACCACAATGAAATACTATGGGAGTATTTGGTGTTACTATAATTACTTATCTGCGAACTAAAAAGGTCTTTATCAGTAGGTCAATAGTTGCTAAGTGGATACACTAAGGCTATATGTATCTAGGGCGTCATAGACTTAGAATCTGTGAATCTTTGCTTTTCTTCTTGTTCCTTGTTTGGTTGTGGGCTTAGAGTTAGGGTCACTTATTCGAAGGTCTATCCTGTTTTGAGCACATATAACTAGTATGCACTAAACAAGTATTGAAGTAACTGATAAAGATCATCTTATAATTATCTTAGTTAGTACGTCTATTAATTACTTCTTGTACCCCTTTTCTCGCATACATATTATGGCTGGATTCCATCCCCACGGCGACCCGTACTTCCCAAACGAAGGCAATGTTGGATGGCTAGAGGAAGAACCAGAAGATGATCACCCAATCCCTTTGGATGATCACCATGCTGAAGGCTTTTCTGATAGTTCTGACTCAGAGCCTGAAGTCAACAACCTACCCCAAGTGGGTCAGGCCCCAAATCTCAACCCCCAACCCGCGTTTCAAGGTCCCACACCCTTGTGGGCAACAAACTTGAATCGCTGGAGCGACGAACAGGGTCAACCCTTACCCTACTATAGGGACCGAAGCTTCTATGACCTTAGCAGAGGTGGCTCTGCGGATCGAGCTCGACCTGTTATGATCCGTAGGATTGCTCGGAACGTCGAGCAAGGTCGAGCAGCCATCGACCGAGTCATGGAAATTGATGCCAACTCAGGCGTTAACACCGTCCGCATTCGACATCTGGAAGACGCTGTCGAAGGGACGAGAAGAACCAATGAGACTCTACGGCAACAGTTAGCTGCATCTCGGACCGAAATCCTAGAACTTCGAGTTCGTCAGAGGGCTCACGAGCGACATCTCCAAGAAGTGGTACCTCAACTGGCGGATATGGGGATTATCCCCAGGAATTCCCGTCGCCGGTAGAAGATGTCTAGTACATCTTTTCTTTTGATATAAGGAATAGCCTTTCCTAACTGAGCTCTAAGTAACACTCTTCTGTAAAATATTCCTGTCTCTCAAGTACTTTATTAGACTTCTAAACTGCCGACAGTTTCCTTATGGTATGATGTAAGACCTATAGTTAGGTCATTTTCCCGAACTTATTTACATCTTTTATACCAGTAATTTCGGCAGTTATCTAATCTATTCAGAAATTCATACTCTCATTTGATATCGAACTATGGCGACTTAGTTCACAAGACACTTTCATTCTCTATACTATTGGATTCTTATAATTGTTTCTATATTTTAAACTTGAAGTTAAAAGATGCCTCCTCGCAGAAATCCAAGGCGTAACAATAATAACGAAACACCGATACCACCACCACCTCCACCACCTCCTCAGTTCGACGTTGCTATGTTCCAAGCAGCTGTCACGGCGGCCGTAGCGGCTCCCATGTCATACATCAATACTCCTGTCCCTAGTGGATCGGGAACTGGGGCACCTCTTTCTAACCATGGCGAGAGTCATGGGCACCCCCGAGAATGCACTTACAAAGATTTTACGAATGCCAAACCCAGGAATTTCAATGGAACTGGAGGGGTTATGATTTTAAGGCAGTGGATAGAAAAGACAGAAGCAGTCTTTGAAATCTGCGGCTGCCCAGAGAACAATAAAGTCAAGTTTGCTACTTGTACCTTTTCTGAAAGGGCTTTAACTTGGTGGAATGGCCACGTTAAGTCACTGACTCTAATAGTGGCAAATTCGATAAGCTGGGAGAACTTGAAAGCCATGCTGATGAGAGAGTACTGTCCACGAGGGTAGATTCAAAAACTCGAGCAAGAACTCTGGGGTCTAGTAATGGTTGGTTCTGACATATCAACCTATACTAATAGATTATGTGATATGGCAATTCTTTGCCCGGATATGGTTGCTCTTGAGAGCAAGAAAATAGAGAGATATATTTGGGGACTGTCGCCCCAGATCCAGTCAAGTGTGTTAGCATCAAGGCCTGTTACTTTTGACAGCGCTAAAGAGCTGGCACAATCTATTATCGATCATGGAAACTACCAGAACCCAACGATTACTACACCCGAGCAACAAAAGGGAAACAACAACAACAACAAGAAAAAGGGGTGGAACAAGAGGAAAAGCGGGACTTCGCAAGAATCCTCAAAGAGACAACACCTACTACAATCAATGCTGCCACGGTAACTCCTGTTGTCCCTGCTAATCCCTTACCAGCTAAGCCTTATGCCGGTAATCTTCCGAAGTGCAACAAATGCACCTTCCACCACAACGGACCTTGCCGGGAAATGTAGTGCACTAACTGCAACAGAAGGGGGCATACTGCCCGTTTCTGCAAGACTCCAGCAAGGCCGATCGCTCAAGTTCCTAACGCCGGTGTGGGCCAAGCTTGCTACGGTTGTGGCGAAGTGGGCCACTACAAGAGGAACTTCCCTAAGGCAGGGATAGCTGGCGGAGTAGGAAGAGTTCTGGCCATAGGCCACGAGGAAGCGGTTGCCGACCCCACAGTGGCCGCTGGTACATTTCTCCTCGATAACTCTTATGCATGCATACTTTTCGACAGTGGAGCGGAGAAAAGCTTCGTAAACCAGAAATTTACACACTTGCTTAGACAAAAACCATGTGCACTAGATGAACCATTCACTATAGAAATGGCAAACGGGAAAACGGAAAGTACTAACTGCATATACGTAGGTTGTACTCTAACTCTAGATGATCATACTTTCAAAATAGACCTCATGCCGGTCCCAATTAAAAGTTTCGACGTCATAATCGGCATGAATTGGTTAAGTCATCGTCGCGTCGACATCATGTGCTTTGAGAAAGCAGTTCGTCTTAACCTCCCTAACAGCGAAACTCTAGTTATCTACGGCGACAAACCTAGTACGAACCTTCACATCATTTCGTGTATCCAAGCTCAGAAGTGCTTGCGAAAGGAGAATCATGCATTCCTGGCACACATAGTCGATACGAGTCAAGAAGTGAAAGACATTCAGAACATCCCAGAAGTACGCGACTTTCCCGACATCTTTCCAGAAGAACTACCGGGATTACCACCTCAACGCCAAGTCGAGTTCAGAATCGACTTAGTGCCAAGGGCTACTCCAGTAGCCAAATCTCCATATCGACTGGCACCAACAGAGACGCAGGAACTTTCCAGTCAGCTTAACGAACTTCTCAAGAAGGGATCTTGCTGCTAGGAGGTGCTTGAGAGTGAATAGATAGCAGCGAGGAGCTTATGAGAGATCTGCTAGAGGGTAGATTATGTATAGAGAGAGTAGAGCAGTTGGGACTTGGGATCCTAGGAGGAGGACTTGGGGTGAGTATTGATGCGGTGTGGACGGTAGTATTGGGCCCGTACTACCGAAGGCACCGGATCAGTGCGCAGCCCAAGTAAGAATCCTTAGGATACCAGGGGTCAAGTAGGAGTGGGATATCGAGTGTGTGTACACTCGAGCGAGTCTCTGATATTTTTGTGTTGTATTTCAGAGAGACATCATGGTTGGGACACGCTACACTTCTGGGAGCAGTAGTGTTAGTGACGAGGAGATCCGCAGATTGATTCACGAGGAGGTGGCTGCTGCCATCAGAGCCAAGATACCAGAGATGTTTGGGTCTATCAAGACCACCCTGATCGAGACATTTGACGAGCGCTATGCTGCTCTTACTGATGTTGTTGTTGCTGCGGCCACCGCAGTCGTCGCTGCTGCGAGGCCACAGGGGGGTGACTGGTTGCTGTACCGAGAGTTCAGCAACACGAAGCCACCAGAGTTTGATGGGACTCAGGATCCGATAGCTGCGATGAGGTGGATCTCTGACATTGAGGGGTGCTTCTACACATATTTATGTCCGGAGCACCTGAGGGTACGGTTCGCTTTGAACCAGCTTCGCTTGGGAGCGAAGGACTGGTGGAAGTTTGTGACAGCACACTTCACTTCTGCAGAGCACGCTGCGGTGACCTGGGAGAGGTTCACCACTATGTTTCGAGATGAGTACGTACCCCTGGTGGAGAGGGAACGTTTGGCCCAGGAGTTTCTGACCCTCAAACAGGACACCGAGTCTGTTACAGTGATCACCAGGATGTTTCATGAGAGGGCGATGTTCTGCCCTGAGCACGTGTCTTCCGAGCAGGCACGTATGAGTCGGTATTTGAGTATTTTGAGGAGAGACATCCGCGAGTTCGTGGCGAACTCGACATACGGGATATTTGCCGAGCTTCAGGCAAATGCCCGAAAGAGGGAGATTGAGCTAGAGACTCAGGCTAGGGAGGAGGCGGAGTCTCAGGGAAGGGATGGGCGACCTGCACAGTCCCAGCCGGCTGCCAAGCGGGCTAAGCCCGCCGATTCGAGATTAGGGAACCAGAAGGGCCGCACTTGTGGCAAGTGCGGCAAGAGACATGAGGGGGTATGCAGAGCAGGGTCTTGCTACAAGTGTGGCAAGGAGGGGCATATGGCCAAGGATTGCCCCAAGGGATTTACAGTTTGTTTTCTCTGCAACCAGACCGGACACCGGAAGGCCGAGTGTCCGCAGTTACGAGGGTCAGCTCAGGGAGCTTCTCAGGGATCTGTCCCTGCTGCTGTTCGAGCTACAGAGAGTCGGCCGGTGAAGGCCGAGGCGCCGAAGGCTCGCGGGAGAGCCTTCCAGTTAACAGCGGAGGAGGTCCGCGCAGCACCCGATGTTGTAGCTGGTATGTATTCTTTCCTCTGTTTATTTTGAGTTTGTGGTGTTATGCTTATATTGTGATATGCGTAGGTACATTTCTTGTGTGTTCTGTACCTGCCTTGGTGTTATTTGACTCGGGTGCGAGTCGGTCTTTTGTGTCACTAGCGTTTAGTCAGCACATCAGTACCCAGCGTGAGGCGTTGAGTCGACCACTACGAGTTTCCATAGCTGACGAGCGAGCGGTGTATGCTACTGATGTGATTCGAGGATGTGTACTCGAGATCTTCGGTGTCGAGTTCCCGATAGATCTGGTCCCGATTGCAATGAGGGACGTGTGTGTCATAGTGGGCATGGATTGGTTGAGTCGTTTTGGAGCTGTGATCGACTGCAAGCGACAGTTGGTGAGGATACGAGACCCTAGTGGGGGAGTTCTTACGGTTTATGGCGAGGGTACCCATTGTGGGTCAGCATTTTGTTCAGCCGTGAGGGCGAGGCAGAGTCTACAGCAGGGCTGTAGTGGGTTTGTGGCTTATGTGGTAGATACGAGGGTTGGTGCAGAGAGACCGAGGTCGGTTGATGAGGTCCCGATAGTGCGTGAGTTCCCGGATTTTTTCCCTGAGGAGTTTCCGGGTGTGCCTCCCGAGAGGCAGGTGGAGTTCCGCATCGATTTGGTTCCGGGGGCAGCGCCTATCGCCAAGGCGCCCATTTGTTGGGGAGAGGTAGGGCAGCGAGTGATGGGCAGCACTGAGATAGTGCTTCGGACGACAGAGCAGATACGACAGGTTAGACAGAGATTGCTGACGGCCCAGAGTCGCCAGAAGAGTTACGCGGATAGGCGTCGATCCGAGCTCGAGTTCCAGGTTGGAGATTTTGTACTCCTGAAAGTGTCTCCTTGGAAAGGAGTGATCCGATTCAGGAAAAGGGGCAAGTTGGGGCCCCGGTACGTTGGACCGTTCAGGGTTATTGCGAGGGTGGGCAGGGTAGCATATCGATTGGAGCTACCTGCGGAGTTGAGCCAGATTCATGATACCTTCCACGTGTCTCAGCTGAGGAAGTGCATAGCCGACGAGTCGGGAGTGGTACCATTGGAGGATATTCAGGTGGATGCGAGCCTGAATTATGCTGAGAGGCCAATCGCGATTATGGATCGGAAGATCAAGGTTCTGAGGAACAAGGAGGTGCCTCTGGTTCAGGTCCAGTGGCAACATCGGAGAGGGTCCGAGTTGTCTTGGGAGCTAGAGTCAGAGATGCGAGAGCAGTACCCGGAGTTGTTTGCAGCATGAGACTTCGAGGGCGAAGTCTGGTTCTAGTGGGGGAGAATTGTAACATCCCGAAATTCAGGTACAACAATTTAACCCTTCTTTTTATTCAAAGTGTCAAGTTTAGCCCTTAAGGGAAATTGGTAGCAAATGAGTACGTTGGACGTACTCAAGAGTACGCTGCGCGTACTCATGCACTTATTTTGGACGCGGACTCGCCTGAGTACGCTGGGCGTACCCAGGGATACGTTGGGCGTAATGTGTCCAGATCCAAACCCTAATTTCTGACTTGTGCACTATATATTGGATGCTAAGGCTCATTTCTCAGCCTCCATAGCAGTGAGTAAAACCCTAAGAGAGAACTTTCCATCGTCCTTAGTGAGTGTGTGTGATTTTGGAACTACAAGTGCCTTGGGGTGTTAGTGAAGAAGAAGGAGAGGAGCTTGTGGAGGCTAGAGCTTGAAGTGCAAGTTTGGATCTGAGATCTACAGAGGAAGGAGCTGCTTTTAGAAGTATAAAGTTCAAAACTTTCCCCCTCTTTTGGTTTGTTGTTGCATGGGCCATTTCTAGGGTTAAAAGTCCCAAAGGTGGAGACTTTATGAGTGTAAGGTGCTCCATGGTCCGAGATCTGTCCCCTGTCAGTGATATTTGTGTTTTAGATCCATAAAGTTTCCATCTTGGTCGTTGATATGAGGACATGCTAGAGTTTTGAGCTTTCTAGGGCTAGAAATGGAATATTTCGGGTGTTAGTGACTTGTTCAGCCATGCAAAGGCTTAAACTCATCGACTTTATGGATTAAGAGGCTTAGAAATGGTCAGATCTAGAAGTTGGACGTGAGTCTTAACTGTTTAAGACCTCAAGAGCTGAAGGACTGAAATTGGGAGTTACACGGGGCGTAATTCCAGTACGCGCAGCGTAAGGGGTCTCGCACCCCGTTTCTGTGAGGACGCCGGGTACGCCCAGCGTACATGTTTAGTACGCGCAGCGTAACCCGGAGGGTTGACTTTTGTTGACTTTTAGGGTTTGGTCAACTTTAGGGTCTTTGAGCCATGGAGGGGGTAAAATGGTCTTTTACCCTTCTGAGAGTACTAAGAGGAGGAATAGTCTAGCCTTAAGAGACGTATTGATTTAGAGTGTTTATTTTATATGATTAGGCGGAGGCTAGACCCGATTTTACAGAGTTCGAGCTTTACCGAATTACCCGAGGTGAGTCTTCTCACTATACTTTACCTAGATGGTAATTAGAGTTATGTGACAGAGTATTTTGTATGCTTTTGCATGATGTGATTTCTATGTGATGTATGCTATGCATGTTACAGAGTTTACAGAGTTAGGACCGGAAGGTCCACAGAGTTAGGGCCAGAGGGCCCCCAGAGTTATGGGACTGGAGGGTCCCACTGAGACACGTTGACCAGAGCGTCAAAAAGAGTTATAGCCTCGAGTGGCTAATATGTGTTGTGTGTGGTATTTTGGGGAACTCACTAAGCATTTATGCTTACAGTGTTGTGTTATGTGTTTCAGGTACCAGTGAGTATCGTGGGAAGGCGCCGGCTTGATCAGTACACACACGAGAAGTTTTTATATTATGATCTTGGGATGTGATGTTATGATTTGACTATGTGATACAATGGTGTTTTTATAACAATTTTGGATGAAAATGTGTTTTATAAAATAAGAAAAATTATTTGAAAATTTGGGTGTTACAAGTTGGTATCAGATCCTTGGTTTGAGGGATTCAGGTGCACCTTCAGGCATATCTGGACTCAAACTGAGGATTTGAGAGGTTTTCAAAATAAAAATTCACAAAATTTTCTCAAGAGTAAAAAGTTTTTGAAAGAGCAGAGCAGAGCAGTGTGTACGATCAACCAGCGCCCGAACGGTGATTTCCCAAAATACCCTTACATTATGAGTTATGAGATATGTTATGATATGATATGCATGCTAGAGTAGGCTAGGTATTCTTATTAGGACTAGAGTGGCCTGATTGTGATGCCTTAGCCTAGGGATCTTGCTGCTAGGAGGTGCTTGAGAGTGAATAGATAGCAGCGAGGAGCTTATGATAGATATGCTAGAGGGTAGATTATGTATAGAGAGAGTAGAGTAGTTGGGACTTGGGATCGTAGGAGGAGGACTTGGGGTGAATATTGATGCGGTGTGGACGGTAGTATTGGGCCCGTACTACCGAAGGCACCGGATCAGTGCGCAGCCCAAGTAAGAATCCTTAGGATACCAGGGGTCAAGTAGGAGTGGGATATCGAGTGTGTGTGCACTCGAGCGAGTCTCTGATATTTTTGTGTTGTATTTCAGAGAGACATCATGGTTGGGACACGCCACACTTCTGGGAGCAGTAGTGTTAGCGACGAGGAGATCCGCAGATTGATTCACGAGGAGGTGGCTGCTGCCATCAGAGCCGAGATACCAGAGATGTTTGGGTCTATCAAGACCACCCTGATCGAGACATTTGACGAGCGCTATGCTGCTCTTACTGATGCTGCTGTTGCTGCGGCCACCGCAGCCGTCGCTGCTGCGAGGCCACAGGGGGGTGACTCGTTGCTGTACCGGGAGTTCAGCAACACGAAGCCACCAGATTTTGATGGGACTGAGGATCCGATAGCTGCGATGAGGTGGATCTCTGACATTGAGTGGTGCTTCTACACATGTTCTTGTCCGGAGTACCTGAGGGTACGGTTCTCTTTGAACCAGCTTCGCTTGGGAGTGAAGGACTGGTGGAAGTTTGTGACAGCACACTTCACTTCTGCAGAGCACGCTGCGGTGACCTGGGAGAGGTTCACCACTATGTTTCGAGATGAGTACGTTCCCCTGGTGGAGAGGGAACGTTTGGCCCATGAGTTTCTGACCCTCAAACAGGGCACCCTGGAAAGGCTTGATACGCTTCGGAAAGCGTGGAAAGCTAAATCGAAGATACATAGGGCCCTTCGAGATTCTCGCTAGAATCGGCCCTGTAGCTTACAAACTTTACTTACCTCGTGAACTCAGTAACGTACATTCTACTTTCCACGTCTCGAACTTGAAAAAGTGTCAGTCCGATGAGACTCTTGTAGTCCTACTCGATGAGATCGAGATCAACGAGTGCCTCAACTTCGTGGAAGAAACTGTAGAGATCATGGACCGAGAGGTCAAGCAAACAAAGCAAAGCCGTATCCCGATAGTGAAGGTTCGCTGGAACGCCAAGCGATGATCTGAATTCACTTGGGAGAGAGAGGATCAGATGAAACTGAAATATCCTCGTCTTTTTACTTAGTTATTTGTAACTACTTATTTGCTTAAACTCTAATTTCGGGACGAAATTCCTTCTAACAGGGGGATGATGTGACAACCCGAAATTTATATCTCGATCATTGGATCAATTTAATTAAAGATAGACTCATTTCGCTAGCTTTTAGCACTATTTGGGGCCTATTTGAGTGTTCTAAACCCAGTACAATTTAGGTAGGAACCTAGAAATGGGATAACACGATGCATATCAAACAAAATCGGGCCAAACACTCCAACACATGGAGTGTGCGGCCGCACACTTGAGTGTACGGCCACACACAGGTGTGTGCGACTGCACACCCATCCCAACCGCACACTCCCACCTATATATAGAACACTTAGCCATTTTTGAACACTTTTCGACTTCTTCAAAGCTAGAACTCGAAATCCTCTCAAGTATCATCCAAATCTTCATCTTGATCTTCATAAAAGGTAGTAATCCTTCCTTTTATTTGTTGATACACGACCCTAACTAGCAAAACCCTTTGGTTTGATCCATGAAAACATCCATTTTTAGCCAAGAACACCAAGAACACCAAGAACACACACTAGTTTTGGACCTTAATCACCCTTTCAAGCCTCTATAACGTGTATACACTTATCATAACTTGTTATATGCTAAGAACACTTGATGATATACTAGAAAAACTCAATTTTATCATCTTCATAAAGGGTGTGCAGCCGCACACACCATGTGTAGCCGCACACACCCTTTTTAGGTCCAAAAATGGCAATAAACTCCATAAAAGGCTTAGGCATGAAGTAAGAAACCTTCCTAGATGATCACTGTAACAGACTCGGTGCCCTGTTTGAGGGTCAGAAACTCATGGGCCAAACGTTCCCTCTCCACCGGGGGAACGTACTCATCTCGAAACATAGTGGTGAACCTCTCCCAGGTCACCGCAGCGTGCTCTGCAGAAGTGAAGTGTGCTGTCACAAACTTCCACAAGTCCTTCGCTCCCAAGCGAAGCTGGTTCAAAGCGAACCGTACCCTCAGGTGCTCCGGACATGAACATGTGTAGATGCACCACTCAATGTCAGAGATCCACCTCATCGCAGCTATCGGATCCTCAGTCCCATCAAACTCTGGTGGCTTCGTGTTGCTGAACTCCCGGTACAGCGACGAGTCACCCTCCTGTGGCCTCGCAGCAGCGACGGCTGCGGTGGCCGCAGCAACAGCAGCATCAGTAAGAGCAGCATATCGCTCGTCAAATGTCTCGATCAGGGTGGTCTTGATAGACCCAAACATCTCTGGTATCTCGGCTCTGATGGCAGCAACCACCTCCTCGTGAATCAATCTGCGGATCTCCTCATCGCTAACACTACTGCTCCCAGAAGTGTGGCGTGTCCCAACCATGATGTCTCTCTGAAATACAACACAAAAATATCAGAGACTCGCTCGAGTGCACACACACTCGATATCCCACTCCTACTTGACCCCTGGTATCCTAAGGATTCTTACTTGGGCTGCGCACTGATCCGGTGCCTTCGGTAGTACGGGCCCAATACTACCGTCCACACCGCATCAATATTCACCCCAAGTCCTCCTCCTAGGATCCCAAGTCCCAACTGTTCTACTCTCTCTATACGTAATCTACCCTCTAGCAGATCTCTCATAAGCTCCTCGCTGCTATCTATTCACTCTCAAGCACCTCCTAGCAACAAGATCCCTAGGCTAAGGCATCACAATCAGGCCACTCTAGTCCTAATAAGAATACCAAGCCTACTCTAGCATGCATATCATATCATAACATATCTCATAACTCATAATGTAAGGATATTTTGGGAAATCACCGTTCGGGCGCTGGTTGATCGTACACACTGCTCTGCTCTGCTCTTTCAAAAACTTTTTACTCTTGAAAAAATTTTGTGAATTTTTATTTTGAAAACCTCTCAAATCCTCAGTTTGAGTCCAGATATGCCTGAAGGTGCACTTGAATCCCTCAAACCAAGGCTCTGATACCAACTTGTAACACCCAAATTTTCAAATAATTTTTCTTATTTTATAAAACACCTTTTCATCCAAAATTGTTATAAAAACACCATTGTATCACATAGTCAAATCATAACATCACATCCCAAGATCATAATATAAAAACTTCTCGTGTGTGTACTGATCAAGCCGGCGCCTTCCCGCGATACTCACTGGTACCTGAAACACATAACACAACACTGTAAGCATAAATGCTTAGTGAGTTCCCCAAAATACCACACACAACACATATTAGCCACTCGAGGCTATAACTCTTTTTGACGCTCTGGTCAATGTGTCTCAGTGGGACCCTCCAGTCCCATAGCTCTGGGGGCCCTCTGGCCCTAACTCTGTGGACCTTCCGGTCCTAACTCTGTAAACTCTGTAACATGCATAGCATACATCACATAGAAATCACATCATGCAAAAGCATACAAAATACTCTGTCACATAACTCTAATTACCATCCAGGTAAAGTATAGTGAGAAGACTCACCTCGGGTAATTCGGTAAAGCTCGAACTCTGTAAAATCGGGTCTAGCCTCCGCCTAATCATATAAAATAAACACTCTAAATCAATACGTCTCTCAAGGCTAGACTATTCCTCCTCTTAGTACTCTCAGAAGGGTCAAAGACCATTTTACCCCCTCCATGGCTCAAAGACCCTAAAGTTGACCAAACCTTAAAAGTCAACAAAAGTCAACCCTCCGGGTTACGCTGCGCGTACCAAACATGTACGCTGGGCGTACCCGACGTCCTCACAGAAACGGGGTGCGAGACCCCTTACGTTGCGCGTACTGGAATTACGCCCCGTGTAACTCCCAATTTCAGTCCTTCAGCTCTTGAGGTCTTAAACAGTTAAGACTCACGTCCAACTTCTAGATCTGACCATTTCTAAGCCTCTTAATCCATAAAGTCGATGACTTTAAGCCTTTGTATGGCTGAACAAGTCACTAACACCCGAAATATTCCATTTCTAGCCCTAGAAAGCTCAAAACTCTAGCATGTCCTCATATCAACGACCAAGATGGAAACTTTATGGATCTAAAACACAAATATCACTGACAGGGGACAGATCTCGGACCATGGAGCACCTTACACTCATAAAGTCTCCACCTTTGGGACTTTTAACCCTAGAAATGGCCCATGCAACAACAAACCAAAAGAAGGGGAAAGTTTTGAACTTTATACCTCTAAAAGCAGCTCCTTCCTCTGTAGATCTCAGATCTAAACTTGCACTTCAAGCTCTAGCCTCCACAAGCTCCTCTCCTTCCTCTTCAGTAAAACCCCAAGGCACTTTTAGTTCCAAAATCACACACACTCACTAAGGACGATGGAAAGTTCTCTCTTAGGGTTTTACTCACTGCTATGGAGGCTGAGAAATGAGCCTTAATATCCAATATATAGTGCACAAGTCAGAAATTAGGGTTTGCATCTGGACACATTACGCCCAGCGTAACCCTGGGTACGCCCAGCGTACTCAGGCGAGTCCGCGTCCAAAATAAGTGCATGAGTACGCGCAGCGTACTCTTGAGTACGCCCATCGTACTCATTTGCTACCAATTTCCCTTAAGGGCTAAACTTGACACTTTGAATAAAAAGAAGGGTTAAATAGTTGTACCTGAATTTCGGGATGTTACAATTCTCCCCCACTAGAACCAGACTTCGCCCTCGAAGTCTCATGCTGCAAACAACTCCGGGTACTGCTCTCGCATCTCTGACTCTAGCTCCCAAGTCAACTCGGACCCTCTCCGATGTTGCCACTGGACCTGAACCAGAGGCACCTCCTTGTTCCTCAGAACCTTGATCTTCCGATCCATAATCGCGATTTGCCTCTCAGCATAATTCAGGCTCGCATCCACCTGAATATCCTCCAATGGTACCACTGCCGACTCGTCGGCTATGCACTTCCTCAGCTGAGACACGTGGAAGGTATCATGAATCTGGCTCAACTCCGCAGGTAGCTCCAATCGATATGCTACCCTGCCCACCCTCGCAATAACCCTGAACGGTCCAATGTACCGGGGCCCCAACTTGCCCCTTTTCCTGAATCGGATCACTCCTTTCCAAGGAGACACTTTCAGGAGTACAAAATCTCCAACCTGGAACTCGAGCTCGGATCGACGCCTATCCACGTAACTCTTCTAGCGACTCTGGGCCGTCATCAATCTCTGTCTAACCTGTCGTATCTGCTCTGTCGTCCGAAGCACTATCTCAGTGCTGCCCATCACTCGCTGCCCTACCTCTCCCCAACAAATGGGAGTCCGACACCTCCTCCCATACAATAACTCAAAGGGAGGCATACCAATGCGAGAATGGTGGCTGTTGTTATAAGAAAACTCAGCCAAAGGCAGATACGTGTCCCAACTCCCTCCGAAGTCCAACACACATGCTCGAAGCATGTCCTCGAGCGTCTGAATCGTCCGCTCACTCTGCCCGTCCGTCTGTGGGTGGTAAGCGGTACTGAAATGCAACCTAGTACCCAACTCCTCATGGAACTTCTTCCAGAACCTGGAAGTGAAGCGCACATCTCGATCTGACACAATCGAGATTGGTACGCCATGCCGCGATACCACCTCCCTCACATACACCTCTGCCAGCCTCTCTGCGAAAGAGCTCTCACTGATAGCAAGAAAATGAGCGCTCTTCGTCAGCCGGTCAACGATCACCCAAATTGCATCGACGCCTCTCGCAGTCCTCGGCAATTTGGTGATAAAATCCATGGAAATCTGTTCCCACTTCCACTGGGGAACCTCAAGTGGCTGCAACTTGCCATGCGGACACTGGTGCTCAGCCTTAACCCTGCGACAGGTCAAGCACCTCTCTACAAACCAAGCCACATCCCTCTTCATATAGGGCCACCAATAATCTCTTTTCAGGTCCAAATACATCTTAGTGGCCTCGGGATGGATTGAAAACTTCGATTTGTGCGCCTCTTCCATCAAAATAGTATGTGCCCCACCCTCAAATGGCACCCAAATCCGACCTTGGAAGGTCATAAGCCCCCGGTTATCGGCAATGAACTCTGATATCTGCCCAATCACCCGCTCTCGCTTGCGGTTCTCCGGTCTCATGGCCCCCACCTGGGCCTCCCGAATGGTGTCCAACACCGGAGTCATCACTGTCAACCTCATACAAACTTCTCGCAAAGGGGCACTCTCTGCCCTGCGACTCAAGGCATCGGCTACCACGTTAGCTTTGCCCGGGTGGTACAGGATCTCACACTCATAATCTTTTACCACGTCCAACCATCTCCTCTGACGCATGTTCAGGTTGGGCTGATCCATCAGATACTTCAAGCTCTTATGGTCCGTGTATATGGTACACCGAACCCCATACAAATAGTGACGCCAGATCTTGAGGGCGAACACCACAGCCCCCAACTCTAGATCGCGCATAGGATACCTCGTCTTATGAGGCTTCAGCTGCCTCGATGCGTATGCTATCACATGCCCTCTCTGCATAAGTAATGTACCCAATCCTGATATCGACGCGTCACAGTACACCACAAAATCCTCCACCCCTTCCGGGAGGGCTAACACCGGGGCTTCGCATAATCTCTGGCGAAGTGTCTCGAACGAGGTCTGCTGCTCTGGACCCCACGAAAAAGCAACACCCTTTCGGGTCAATCTGGTAAGAGGCACAACGATCTTGGAGAAATCCATGATAAATCTCCGATAATAGCCAGCCAATCCTAGGAAACTCCTGATCTTGGTGGGGGTTCTCGGCACCTCCCAACTCATCACAGCCTCGATCTTGGCCGGATCGACCAATATCCCATTCTGATTAACAAGATGTCCCAAGAACTGGACCTCTCGCAACTAGAAATTACACTTGGAGAATTTGGCATACAACCTCTCCGATCTCAAAACCCCTAGGATCTCCCTCAAATGCTCCTCATGCTGCTCTCTGGATCTCGAATACACCAATATATCGTCAATGAAGACGATCACCGAACGATCCAACATCGGCCTGCACACCCTGTTCATGAGATCCATGAACGCCGCCGGTGCATTGGTGAGCCCGAAAGGCATCACCACGAACTCGTAATGCCCGTAACGAGTCCTGAACGCTGTCTTCTGGATATCCTCATCACGCACCCTCATCTGATGATATCCAGACCTCAAATCAATCTTGGAGAACCAAGACGCTCCCTGTAACTGATCGAACAAATCGTCGATCCTCGGTAAGGGGTAACGGTTCTTGACCGTCAGTTTGTTCAACTCCCGGTAATCAATTCACATCTGGTGTGAACCATCCTTTTTCTTGACAAAAAGGATCGGCTCTCCCCACGACGAGCTACTCGGCCGTATAAACCCCTTCCCCAGCAGCTCCTGAAGCTGCGAGGATAACTCTTGCATCTCTAGAGGTGCAAGGCGGTAGGGCGCCTTGGCGATAGGCGCTGCCCCCGGAACCAAATCGATGCGGAACTCCACCTGCCTCTCGGGAGGCATACCCGGCAAGTACTCGGGGAAAACATCCGGGAACTCACGCACTATCGGGACCTCATCAAACGACCTCGGTCTCTCTGCACCAACCCTCGTATCTACCACATAAGCCACAAACCCACTACAGCCCTACTGTAGACTCTGCCTCGCCCTCACGGCTGAACAAAATGCTGACCCAGAACGGGTACCCTCGCCATAAACCGTAAGAACTCCCCCACTTGGGTCTCGTATCCTCACCAACTGTCGCTAGCAGTCGATCACAGCTCCAAAACGACTTAACCAATCCATGCCCACTATGACACACACGTCCCCCATTGCAATCGGGACCAGATCTATTGGGAACTCGACACCGAAGATCTCGAGTACACATCCTCGAATCACATCAGTAGCATACACCGCTCGCTCGTCAGCTATGGAAACTCATAGTGGTCGACTCAACGCCTCACGCTGGGTACTGATGTGCTGACTAAACGCTAGTGACACAAAAGACCGACTCGCACCCGAGTCAAATAACACCAAGGCAGGTACAAAACACACAAGAAATGTACCTACGCATATCACAATATAAGCATAACACCACAAACTCAAAATAAACAGAGGAAAGAATACATACCAGCTACAACATCGGGTGCTGCGCGGACCTCCTCCGCTGTTAACTGGAAGGCTCTCCCGCGAGCCTTCGGCGCCTCGGCCTTCACTGGCCGACTCTCTGTAGCTCGAACAGCAGCAGGGACAGATCCCTGAGAAGCTCCCTGAGCTGATCCTCGTAACTGCGGACACTCGGCCTTCCGGTGTCCGGTCTGGTTGCAGTGAAAACAAACTGTAAATCCCTTGGGGCAATCCTTGGCCATATGCCCCTCCTTGCCACACTTGTAGCAAGACCCTGCTCTGCATACCCCCTCATGTCTCTTGCCGCACTTGCCACAAGTGCGTCCCTTCTGGTTCCCTGATCTCGAATCGGCGGGCTTAGCCCGCTTGGCAGCCGGCTGGGACTGTGTCGGTCGCCCATCCCTTCCCTGAGACTCCGACTCCTCCCTAGCCTGAGTCTCTAGCTCAATCTCCCTCTTTCGGGCATTTGTCTGAAGCTCGGCAAATATCCCGTATGTCGAGTTCGCCACGAACTCGCGGATGTCTCTCCTCAAAATACTCAAATACCGACTCATACGTGCCTGCTCGGAAGACACGTGCTCAGGGCAGAACATCGCCCTCTCATGAAACATCCTGGTGATCACTGTAACAGACTCGGTGCCCTGTTTGAGGGTCAGAAACTCCTGGGCCAAACGTTCCCTCTCCACCGGGGGAACGTACTCATCTCGAAACATAGTGGTGAACCTCTCCCAGGTCACCGCAGCGTGCTCTGCAGAAGTGAAGTGTGTTGTCACAAACTTCCACCAGTCCTTCGCTCCCAAGCGAAGCTGGTTCAAAGCGAACCGTACCCTCAGGTGCTCCGGACATAAATATGTGTAGAAGCACCCCTCAATGTCAGAGATCCACCTCATCGCAACTATCGGATCCTGAGTTCCATCAAACTCTGGTGGCTTCGTGTTGCTGAACTCTCGGTACAGCAACGAGCCACCCCCCTGTGGCCTCGCAGCAGCGACGACTGCGGTGGCCGTAGCAACAACAGCATCAGTAAGAGCAGCATAGCGCTCGTCAAATGTCTCGATCAGGGTGGTCTTGATAGACCCAAACATCTCTGGTATCTTGGCTCTAATGGCAGCAGCCACCTCCTCGTGAATCAATCTGCGGATCTCCTCGTCGCTAACACTACTGCTCCCAGAAGTGTAGCGTGTCCCAACCATGATGTCTCTCTGAAATACAACATAAAAATATCAGAGACTCGCTCGAGTGTACACACACTCGATATCCCACTCCTACTTGACCCCTGGTATCCTAAGGATTCTTACTTGGGCTGCGCACTGATCCGGTGCCTTCGGTAGTACGGGCCCAATACTACCGTCCACACCGCATCAATATTCACCCCAAGTCCTCCTCCTAGGATCCCAAGTCCCAACTGCTCTACTCTCTCTATACATAATCTACCCTCTAGCAGATCTCTCATAAGCTCCTCGCTGCTATCTATTCACTCTCAAGCGCCTCCTAGCAGCAAGATCCCTAGGCTAAGGCATCACAATCAGGCCACTCTAGTCCTAATAAGAATACGTAGCCTACTCTAGCATGCATATCATATCATAACATATCTCATAACTCATAATGTAAGGGTATTTTGGGAAATCACCGTTCGGGCGCTGGTTGATCGTACACACTGCTCTACTCTGCTCTTTCAAAAACTTTTTACTCTTGAGAAAATTTTGTGAATTTTATTTTGAAAACCTCTCAAATCCTCAGTTTGAGTCCAGATATGCCCGAAGGTGCACCTGAATCCCTCAAACCAAGGCTCTGATACCAACTTGTAACACCCAAATTTTCAAATAATTTTTCTTATTTTATAAAACACATTTTCATCCATAATTGTTATAAAAACACCATTGTATCACATAGTCAAATCATAACATCACATCCCAAGATCATAATATAAAAACTTCTCGTGTGTGTACTGATCAAGCTGGCGCCTTCCCGCGATCCTCACTGGTACCTGAAACACATAACACAACACTGTAAGCATAAATGCTTAATGAGTTCCCCAAAATACCACACACAACACATATTAGCCACTCGAGGCTATAACTCTGTTTGACCTTCTGGTCAATGTGTCTCAGTGGGACCCTCCAGTCCCATAACTCTGGGGGCCCTCTGGCCCCAACTCTGTGGACCTTCCAGTCCTAACTCTGTAAACTCTGTAACATGCATAGCATACATCACATAGAAATCACATCATGCAAAAGCATACAAAATACTCTGTCACATAACTCTAATTACCACTCTAGGTAAAGTATAGTGAGAAGACTCACCTCGGGTAATTCGGTAAAGCTCGAACTCTGTAAAATCGGGTCTAGCCTCCGCCTAATCATATAAAATAAACACTCTAAATCAATACGTCTCTCAAGGCTAGACTATTCCTCCTCTTAGTACTCTCAGAAGGGTAAAAAGACCATTTTACCCCCTCCATGGCTCAAAGACCCTAAAGTTGACCAAACCCTAAAAGTCAACAAAAGTCAACCCTCCGGGTTACGCTGCGCGTACCAAACATGTACGCTGGGCGTACCCGGCGTCCTCACAGAAACGGGGTGCGCGACCCCTTACGCTGCGCGTACTGGAATTACGCCCCGCGTAACTCCCAGTTTCAGTCCTTCAGCTCTTGAGGTCTTAAACAGTTAAGACTCACGTCCAACTTCTAGATCTGACCATTTCTAAGCCTCTTAATCCATAAAGTCGATGACTTTAAGCCTTTGCATGGCTGAACAAGTCACTAACACCCGAAATATTCCATTTCTAGCCCTAGAAAGCTCAAAACTCTAGCATGTCCTCATATCAACGACCAAGATGGAAACTTTATGGATCTAAAACACAAATATCACTGAAAGGGGACATATCTCGGACCATGGAGCACCTTACACCAATAAAGTCTCCACCTTTGGGACTTTTAACCCTAGAAATGGCCCATGCAACAACAAACCAAAAGAAGGGGAAAGTTTTGAACTTTATACCTCTAAAAGCAGCTCCTTCCTCTGTAGATCTCATATCTAAACTTGCACTTCAAGCTCTAGCCTCCACAAGCTCCTCTCCTTCCTCTTCAGTAAAACCCCAAGGCACTTTTAGTTCCAAAATCACACACACTCACTAAGGACGATGGAAAGTTCTCTCTTAGGGTTTTACTCACTGCTATGGAGGCTGAGAAATGAGCCTTAACATCCAATATATAGTGCACAAGTCAGAAATTAGGGTTTGCATCTGGACACATTACGCCCAGCGTAACCCTGGGTACGCCCAGCGTAACCCTGGGTACGCCCAGCGTACTCAGGCGAGTCCACGTCCAAAATAAGCGCATGAGTACGCCCAGCGTACTCTTGAGTACGTCAAACGTACTCATTTGCTACCAATTTCCCTTCAGGGCTAAACTTGACACTTTGAATAAAAAGAAGGGTTAAATAGTTTACCTGAATTTCGGGATGTTACAATAACGTGTATACACTTATCATAACTTGTTATATGCTAAGAACACTTGATGATATACTAGAAAAACTCGATTTTATCATCTTCATAAAGGGTGTGCGGCCGCACACACCCTTGTTAGGTCCAAAAATGGCAATAAACTCCATAAAAGGCTAAGGCATGAAGTAAGAAACCTTCCTAGATGAGTCCTAAAGCCTTAAAATACCTTTTGGCACATTTCATAGGGAGTGTGCGGCCGCACACACATCCTGGCCGCACACCCTGGCCGCACACACATAAATGTTGTGCATTTCGACCATACACTCCCTTGCATAGCCATATAACCCTTATATACAATCATATATGGTTGTAACACTTAATTCTAAGTGTTTTTATGTCCCTAAGGCGTGTCCCTAACACTTTTAGTGGTTATATACATGGAATGTATTTATATATGTGTAATTATATGTTAAATAGGATTCGTTTGTGCTCAAGACTCCAATTGACACCCAACAATCCTATATCGATCTTTCATTCGAGTTACTCACTACAGGTGAGTTCATACCCCTTAATCAATCCTTTTAAATGATTTTAAATGCTTTCATGGGGGGGGGGGAATACAAGTAGAAAACAGGAAGTTATAGAATCAATCGCATGTGATTTATAACGGTGTTTTCAACCAACTGATTTTCACATACTTCAAAATGTGTTAAATGCAATGGTTTTCAGTTATTTTATACTTTGTTATCAAATAAACTACTTTTGAATCGTTTTGTAAACCGACATCAAGTCATTATTATTTATTGTTCAAAACTCTTAAATGTATTACAAAACCTCTTTCAACTTATTGATAAAAACCATATCTATACTGTTCGGTTGTACTGTTCGGCGAGTTTCCACGCCGTGATTATCCTAAGGCAAAAGGATACGATTTCAATGATTATATAATTTTCCCTATTACTTTTATTTTGTGACACATTCACATAAACGATGAGGTAGACTATATTTTTATAATAATAGTTGTACATGGGAAAAACCTTCATTGATACAGAAATGCAAACCTTCAAAGCATTCGGGTCTTGGTAGAAGACTACCTTTTATACTAGTAGGAAATATGGGATTTTCTAGGGTTTTCACACTTATACTAAATGTTTCATTAAACATTTGCAAGTCTTTCATAACAGCTTTACAAATCAATGATACTAAAATACTTATGAATTCACCAGCTTTATGCTGATCTACGCTTTCAAAATAACTTGTATTCTCAGGTCACCAGTAGACAGGTACGATGACCAGGTTTTGAGAAGACGGAGCACAGACAAGACTCGTCTTTTATTTTGATTACATATTTTGGTGTCTTATTACTATGAAAGAACACTCAAAGTCAGATGACAAGTCAGAAAAAAATCATTGTCATTATTATAAGTTTTTTATTTTTAAATAAATATATATAATAAAAAAATAGGCCATGTGCAGGTCCTCATTTTGTCCCCCCTCATCGCCACCCATGATATATTTGTTTAGGTGATGTTTCTTGAAAAATTTGGTTGTACTTTGTGGATCAATAGCTATATGCATGTAAAATACCGTAGGATATATAGAAGTAAGATCGTTTCGTAAGGCTAAAACTATATTAGAACACATATACAAAAATATTCTAATTTATGTCTTATCATTAACACCCCCCCCCCCCCAAAAAAAAAGTGAAAGGCATGTACTAGTCTTATCAGAGAGGTAATCTTGGTTTTGGGATTCATTTGAGATTGTTGAATATCTTCTACCTTCTTATTAAATTGAATCCTTTTCATAATACTATTTTTACTCTAAATTAGTACTGGGACTTATGAGAAAGGTAATCTTGGTTCAAACTTGTCACATCAGCAGAAAATTCAACCAATTTTTTATCCTTTACATAAGTAGCATTCCATTCTGTGGGAGATACCAAGGTTGACAACATGCTTAAGCAGCCCATAAAATAGTAGTTTCTTATAGACATAATGGAAGCAACAGATCCCATTAAAATTCTGCCACCTGTCTTGGAATTCTACATGCCAAATAGCAATGTAGTTTGTTTGAATTATCACCACAACATGGTACTTCTAAGAATACCAAAAAATCAACCATATGTCTTGAGTTTTACACCGAAAGCCATGTACTTTTAGTGTATCAACATATGAATCTAGTGATTGACACACCAAAAAGCAATGTACTGTGTTCAAATTATCATAATATCATCGTACTTCTAAGAACACGAGAAATCAGCCATATATCTTAAATTTTGCAATTTAAGCCATGTACTTTGAATCTAGGTTGTTAAAATCGCGATTATAATTTTAGGATTGTACGATTCTACGATCTGACCTAGGTAAATTGAACCGGATCATACTAGGATCGTTTTTCGGTAAGATCAAGGTAGAATCGGATCACGTTACTATTTTTTGTAAAAAATATAATATTTTCTCTTAGACTAACTACGTATAATACCCTTTTTGTATTGTTTATCGTTTGATGACGTATTAAATATATATTTTTTATGTTTTAAACTATTTATTGTTAACTGGATCGTTAATAGATTGATAAAAATATATCTTTATGTTTTGAAATACTTTTGGTAGGATCTTATGATCAGATCTGATCTTACGATTATGATCTTACAAATCTGAAAACGGTCCTCAATAAGATGTCAAACTTAACAACATTATTTCGACTGTATCTCCCAGTTAGCAACCCTAATACAAGTGAGTCAATATAGGTATGTTAAAATCATTGTTCTAAGCGGCTTGAGCCAAGCTGTTGAAAAAAGCACTCAAGGGGCGAGACATCTAGTCCCCTATTTCAGACATACACTATTTAACTTCTTCAAAATTATTACATGTGAGAGATTTGTTGAGCTAATTCAAGTTTATACCTAACAATGACAAACTTCTGACCTTCTCATCTATAATCAGTGCTCTACACGTATCAACGAAAACTTCGAAATTAAACCCTATTGTACTCTTAGACTTCACATTTTAACTATATAGATGTTTTTGTTTAATTTTATAATTACCTATCACAAAAGTATAGTTTTCATTTATAGCAGTACATATTATCAAATAAAGCCATTAGTGAAGATAATTAATTGAATTTTGGAATGTCACTTAGGAAATAAAATTGAAAGATCTTCAGAGAAATCCTAAATATCGGTAAAAACTTACATTCTGGTTATTTTCTCCCGGTTCAGCCTGTAGCAAATTAATTTAAGACTATTTTGTAAACTGATCAAACATATTGAGGCTTTTCTGCACCTTTATTTTTATTTTTATTATTTTATATTAAACGAAAATAAATAGTTTTTTTTTAATTTCATTATTATTAATATTATTAAATAAATACATATATAAATACATATTTATACAGATAAAACGTCATCATATGTAAAAATAAGTATAAATATAATAGATAAAAAATGTTTAAATAAAAAAACATTAATCATGTTTTTTAAGGTATATATATATATATATATATATATATATATATATATATATATATATATATATATATATATATATATTTTCATATGTATTTACATATTTTTATACATTGAAAATATTTTTAACGTTTTTTTTTTTCGTTTATACATTTTTACACATTTATTTAACAATAGTTGTAAATACGTTTAAATAAAAAAGGAATTTTAAAAACATTTTTATGCATGTATTTAATAATACAATAGAGAAACATATTTATTGTGTTCATTATTTATTAACTTCAAGTATTGTAACCTTCACATTATCATTAATACAAGTTGTCTTCTTCACACTTATGTTGTTCATCATTCATTAACTTCAAGTCTTGCAATTAAGTTTGATTAAGATACAACAAAGTTGTTTATTACTTGCTATATATTTATGCTAAAATTGTTGTTCTTACAATTTTCGTTTAACTGTTCTTCCTTCTATATGTTATTTATTGTTGAGTAGGTAAAGATTAACTATTTAACTTTTATTCTGCATATGTTTTATCATCATTCAGTTCATTTCTCAACAACATAAAAATATATTTAAATGAAAAAAGAACTTTAAAATTTTTTTAAGGTATAAAAATATATAAATATGTTTTGCATATGTATTATTATATTTATATGTATTTTTTACGTATAATTACATTTTTAAATGTATAAATATAAATTTAAAATATATTTATATATGCATTTGTTTAATAATATTAATTTGGGCTGTAAACGAACTGAACGTTCAGCGAAGTGTTCGACGGGAAGTTCGTTTATGTTCGTTAATTTAATAAATGAACGAACATGAACACAAATTTTCGTTCGTTTAGTTAAACGAACGAACATGAACAATGGTTTCGTTCGTTCGATTATGTTCGTGAACGTTCGTTTATGTTGTTCGTTTACGTTTGTTTATGTTTGTTTATATAAGTTCCTTTTATGTTCATATATGCTTAATTGTGTTTGATTACATTAATATATTATATGTTCATTTATGTTCATATATAGGGCTGTAAACGAACTGAATGTTCAGCGAACTGTTCATGAACCGTTCGGCGGAAAGTTCGTTTATTTAATAAACGAACGAACATGAACACAAATTAGCGCTCGTTTAGTTAAACAAACGAACATGAACAATGGTCTCGTTTGTTCAATTATGTTCGTGAACATTCGTTTATGTTGTTCGTTTACGTTCGTTTATGTTCGTTCATATAAGTTCATTTTATTTTCACATATTCCTAATTGTGTTTGATTACATTAGTGTATTATTTGTTCATATATCTTCAATTATGTTTTTTTTATCTTTGTTCATTTATGTTCGTTTGTTTATGTTCGTTTAGCATGTTCACGAACATAAACGAACAAACATGAACAATGTAATTTGTTAAACGAAAGAACATGAACAAAAAAACTTGTTCGTTTATTTGTTCGGCTAACTTAAATGAACGAACATGACCAAACCCCGTTCGGTTCGTTTACAGCCCTAATATTAATAATAACATATTGAAAAAAATACTATATTTATTTGAGTTTTCAATAAAATAATAAAAATAAAAGTAAAAGTAAAGAATAAAAGTATTTGCAGAAAAGTTTCAATATTTTGGACCAGTTTACGAAATACTCTCAAATTAATCTGTTATCAGAACCAGGAAAAATGGTCTATAACATCCCAAAAATCGAGGATAAAAATTTCATTTTTATTGATAATCAAAACACTATTTTAACTTTGTCCAAACATTGAAAAAACATTTCAAACAAAACAATTATCAGAGTTCATTCCCAAAGATCACATATTGCGGAAAACACAGTGCGTATGTGCTGCGATCGTCCCGAACTCTTTCATTTGAAAACTCGAGTACCTGAAACATAAACTGAAAACCGTAAGTACAAAGCTTAGCGAGTTCCCTAAATACCACATACCATAGATATCAATGAGCCATACATGCTATACATAACCGTGAGCCATACCTATCATTCATATACAATAATCAATAAGAGTGCTATGTGCCAACCATAGTCTTGCCATTATGCCACGAGCTGCCTCACGGTCTTCCTTTCCAGGCCGGGGGCCAAAACCTTGGGTCTTACAGGCAAGTGTCAGGAGCCACCTACTGGTCTTCGATGCAAGCATCACAAAGACAACTAGCATATAATCTACACTACATAACTAATAATTTCCAAATTTCAGACTCTGGTCTTGCATAAAGTGTGCCAGGAGTCGCCTCCTGGTCTTTCATACATAATGCCAAGGGCTAATCCCCCGGGTCTTCCTACAATACATAAATCAAATGGCCGGAATTGGTGCCTTCGACCCATAGAACAATGAGGAGACTGACCTCGAATTCAGAAGCTTACTGAAAGAAATCCCTAGCTGCTGCCCCGCCAGCTCCCCGAGCTATCAATACCAACAACACACCTAATTCCAAAAGATCCACAAAGGCCCAATAATGGCCCAATTTTCCAAATTGGGCCCAACCCATATGCGTCTTATCCTAAGCCCATAGTTTTCTTGATTATAAATCTGATTACCTCAACTACTCCTTAAAATAACTTGGTCAAAGGCTAAAGTCAAAAGTCAAAGTCAACAACCTGAGTTGACCCAACTTGCCGAGTTTATCCTTCAACTTGTGGTGTTTATCTAACAATCCGCAAAATTGGGAAAAGTCGAGCCAACTCGCCGAGTTTATCCATAAACTCGCCGAGTTCGCCAAAAACTCACATCTTAATACATTAAATCGACATTATTGACTCCAAGGACTCCACAACTCAGATCTCAACCAAGATGAGATCTAGAAAGGTAAAGTTTCCAACTTTACCCCTAGGAACCACCTAAATGGGGGGGGGGTCCAAACCCAAAACCCTAGACTCAAAAGAGTGAGGGCTTAACCATTAAGCACTTAGTCATCAAAGACAATACCCCAAAATGCATATCCGACCCCATAAGGATAGATAGCCATGTAAAGTTTCCATCTTTATGCTTAAGCATGACTAGAAGGAGCTCAAAAGCTCAAAAAGGGCTAAATGAAAGACTTAATGGTTGCATGAAGCCCTTAAACCCATAAAGTTGGCACCTTTATGCCAAAAGAGGTCATGAAGATCATAGATCTGAAAGAATAAACACTTGGGACTTCTACTTCCCCATCAACCACCCATCCGTGGCTAAAAGCATACAATCTAACCCAAGAAGAGATCTAAGCAAATATTACGCAAGGTTAGAACTTTATACCCGAAATGTGCTGAAAATGGAGCAAAGAATCAAGATCTGAAAGCTCCTACTTGAACCACCACCTTGCACCAAGCTTCTCTTCATTCAATGAGCTTCAAGCACACCAAAACACACCCACAATGAGCTCACAACACTCAAGGATGCTCTAGGGTTTCGAGATTAGGGTTAGAGGCTATGGAGGGTGGGAATGAGGCCAACACCTGGGACTTAAGGTGTTTAAATAGGGTGCAAGACCTTAAAATTAGGGTTTCTCAATCAGGGTATAACTCGTCGAGTTTCCTTCACCAACTCGCCGAGTTGGTCCATAAAAATGTGTGGCCCAAAATCCTCCAACACGTCGAGTTGCCCACCATCAACTCGACGAGTTGGTCCTTAGAAAAGGGGATTTATTCCATAACTGATCTTCTAAATTCCGGGTGTTACATGGTCAAAATGCAACGTTTTACCAGTTTTTAGGACTTTCTTGTAAAAAAGTAATTTGGAACTATTTCGTAAACTTGCCCAAAATATTAGTACTTTTATAGAGATTTATCAATAAAATTTTAGTATACCAACAAAAATATACAAAACCTTAATGTTGTCTTTACAAGATTAGTATAAGCACTATGTCGAGGTTGAAGTCAAGCATACTGCTTCTTTCATCCATTCGACTAACCGTTTTTCGATTTAAGTCCCATGACATATTGATTTTAACGTAGCATACCCATGCTTTACATGGGGAGAGGATCTTTTGTGATTGCAACTGGCACTGTGAATAATCAAAAGATGACACAAACATTGCTTATAGTTAGACAAACATTCAAAAGAAGAGGCAAACATTGCGTACAATGAAATACAAAACATAGACACGACGTAATGGTAGGTGTTTATGTGTTCCACATTTACATAAATTTCATTCCGATATGTGGCCGCTTCCATTGGCTTGTGGGCCGAACGAGTGCTCATAATATACAAGAATGTGGATACTATATTGATAGAAAACTTGTATTCTATTTAGGAATCCTTCACCTTTGGTTTCAGCCCCAAGTTAGGAAGTGTGTTGCTTGTGGTAATATCTCTATGAACATAATGTGCCTTTGTATGATCTTGAAATCTCCATGACAGTGACTTCTGACCGGTCTATTTTACATAATCCACACTAAATGGTTATGTATGACACACCTTTACTAATAGAGTGAAGGACCAAATAAGTCAAATGAAACTAACGAAAAGTCATCGTAGATCAAACCCGTGTAGATGGAGAAAAGCCCAATATTATCTCCATAATGTCTCTATGCTTCTGTAACATTTAAACAATTTATTATTGTAAAAATACATAAAAAATGCAAGTGCATTTCCATAATAGCGATGAATTTAAATCATTTTACCTAATAGCAACGTCCTTTCGTTTTTTACCGATAATAGCAATATCCAAAACTTATGGTCAAAATATTGAACATAGGTAAAAAAATGTTTTCTGCGGTTTTCAAGGTAAGCTTTTAACTACTAACAAATTGTAAACATACATGCATGCATCTCATCCAGAGATGATATTTTTTGATGAATTTAATGAGTTACATGTCTTTATTAAGTGCTTAATAGGTTCGAAATGAAGTGGAGACAAAAGTGAGAAATCAACATGTTGTGAAGTATGTCCAATGTTTTGTAAAAATCTTTAAAAATAGCTCAAAAATGATTTAAGGGCTAGGTCAGGGGCTAGAGTTTGTATGTATGTCTAATCTCAATTACCAAAATTTCATAATCCAATTCCCACTCAATGAATGGGAAAGTTACAATCTTTCAAAAATGGTCTGCACAGTTCACTGCTTGCATCAATCCACTTTTAAAATTCATGATCAATTCAATCAGACCCCAAATGAGGTGAATCCAAAGCCTAAAGTTGTGTATGGATATCTAATATCATGAATAAAAATTTGACAATCAGATTCTATTCCTAAATATAAGAGAAAGTGAAATAAAATCTACTAACAGCCCGCTAATTTCATTGAATGAATTAAGAAAATTATCAATATACCTTGTCCTACCAATTGACACCATTACAAGATCTAGTCCTTCTTAAAACCTACAAAAATAGAATACCATAATCACTAATTGAGGTAAAAAAATTTTAGCAATTAAAACTTACCAAGATATCGTTTATAACGTCTAAGTGAACCTGCATAAATGCACTGTCTCATTAAACTTTATAATTTATAAAATTAACATGTATAATGGCTACTGCTTATTACACTTACTATATAACACATTATCCCAACATTATATTACTCAAAACAAAATTCCATTACCATTCTTTGCAATTTTCCCTTTCCATTTAGTCCAAATAGTTGATACTTAAATTTATATTGTTCAAGTTACACGTTAAAGATAACCACAACTCTTTGAAGCCATTGGTGGTAAGCTACGATTTCTGGTGATAATTTTGATTCCATTCTGCCTTCTCTAGCTTCCTCATTGTACATTTCTTTCACCATTGACTTCCATAGACATACTCTTGCAATTATAAGTTTGTTTCAAACCTATCCATTGCACTTTCTATTAGTATAACTCAATCATCCAAATAGAAATCAAATTGGTGGAATTATCTGTGAAGTTGCAAGGGTGTAATATGGTTGAATTACTAAAGAGATTTTGAGCTTACCAGAGTGTTGTGAGTGGTGAACTACTCAACAGTTTCCCTATTACAACCAAAATGGTGGTGCCCAAAGCGATCATTGTCTCTAAGCGCTAATAATAAACAAAAGAAAATAAATCAAATACAGTGGAGCAGTTGATGATTAAACAAAAAAAACACAGTACATGCATATTTTCAGCAGCAAAGAGCGACAAACAAATATAAATAAAGCAGATTATAGTAGAGTGTGTGCAGCAGATTAGATAAATATAGAAGGTTGTTTTTTTGTTTTTGTTTTTGTTTTTTTTGTAAAACACCCCTATACCAAAAACACCAAGCTATAAACCACCACCCATCTTCACAAAAAACAAATCAATACCCAAAATATACTTGTTGTATCACCGGCTTCATCTCAACCAGCTGAACACCTCCATTCCAGCCACCTGCCGGAACCTCCTGGAAAGCAACCTTCACCCTATTGTAGCCTGTCATCGTGAACCTCGACCCACTTCCGACATCACCTCTAGTTGTGGTCATCGTCTGAAACTTCCAGCTTCACTGAAACTATCTTTTCGTTGTTCTCCTCCATTGCTACCTATAACCTATTACAACCCACACCCATTCAGGGAAGCTAGCAAAAGTAGGTTACAATAAACATGAAAAACAAAAGTGTATTGATATTTCTTGCATTTGGCCCTTAGAAAAAAAAATACATGCCCATCTGAGTCTTAAACCCAAAACCAGTTCCAATTACCCAGTTACATGCACATTTTACCCGGTCCGATTACTCGAAACTGAACCAAAACTATTTCCTATATAAGGGTGCGTTCTTGAGTCTTATAATCCTTCAATTTATGTTTCCGTTTACATTCCGGTGGAGTTCGGACCCACTTTCATCCTTACATTCAAGTTCAAGACCACAAGAAACCATGGACAGTAAGAACTTCATTTCCTCCTGCACAAAATGGCAAAAAGAATTAATATTTGAACTTCACTTCCTCTATTTCTATGAATACACTTAAATTTTCGGAAAAATATGCCCTTGAAAATCAAACTTCTCCATAACCAAACCCAAAGTATTCAAACAAACAAATTGTTAATTTCCACATAAGGTTCATTTTGCTAATAATGATCTTACCCATCAAAACAACAATCATTATTTACTTGGTTTATGCAAATGTTGTTTAACACAAATACTCGGAGTTAGACCATTATGAGTGGACATTTACCAATCCAGATTCATTACTTCATTACCGGGATCCAATTTGACTGACAAAAAACCATTGTACATTATCTATAAATTTTCAAGGTAAACGTTTTTCTTGGTCGTTTCACTTTCATCACCCGTATGAGCTAAAAAACTTGATTTCATATAAAATCATTGTTCTAATGACAACTTGACTTATTACCTCCGTGTTTCACTTTCATCATCTATAGGAGTTGTCATTTCATTGAACTGTTGGTCGACAGCTGGCACCATCTTTAGATGTATCTACCAAGAGAGATGTTAATAGGCATGCCAATGATGACAACAACAACATAACTTAAATTTAATACTAAATACAAATTAAATGTATATGTTCTTTTTGAATGTTATAATATTGAACTCACTTGTAGAAAATATTGTTATTATGATTTCAACAGTTTAAATACTTAATTAAAAAAAACACAACAAAAAACATCAAACACGCTCAAATTAAAAGATTCCCGTAGGTAATATATTATATCCACTAAAACCACCATGAACCAAAATACTAAGAAGGGGGCATATAAACACTTAAAAATACAACTTTCAAGGCCTGAGTATCAATTATTTTAACAAAAACATATTTAGACATCCAACCACCATCAACTGGTGTTAGATTTCACCATCCTACAATTACCTTTCAATTGCACATGGATACATGTGACAACCCGAATTTTTTTTTATCTTGGAAAGTCAATTCAATCAACCAGAAGTCAGACTAAATTCCATTGCCTTCTAGCATTGTTTAGGGTCATTCTAAGGAGTTCTAAGACTAGCACACTTAAGGATTGAGTGTTAGGAAGTGTTAGCTCGAGATCAGAAGGCTGCACCCGAACCAAAAAGCCAACCACATGGGGTTTACGGCCGTAAACTCTATTCACGGCCGTAAACACCCTCCTAGCCGTGAACTCTTTCTATAAGGATGATAACCCTTCATTTTTCATCATTTCTTACCATTTTCAAGTCAAGAACTTCCATTCTCTCTCAAGTATCATCAAGGATAACCTCCTTGATCTTCAAAAGTGTAAGTTATTCTCCCGTTGTTTCTTGATATCCTTCTTAATCTTGTGAAACCCTTTGATTTCATCCGTTAATTTATCACTTTTGGTCTAGATCTTCAAGATCATCATCTTTCACCAAGAACACCAAGAACACACACTTGTTCTTGGTGTCCGTGAACTCCCTAAAGCCTTCCAAAGGTGAGTATTTCTTTCATAAACTTGTTAACCACTAGAAACACTCAAAGCCTCATGAAACAAACACCCTTTAAGCTTGAACCAAGATCCAATTTGCACCATTTTGGAGAGTTTACGGCCATGCAATCACCCTTGGCCGTAAACCCTCCTCAAGATCTTCATTGGCCATAAACTCCCATGGTCGTGAACAGCATGGCCGTAAACTACCATGGCCGTAAACACCTTGGCCATAAACACCAAGTCCGTGAACACACTTGTATGGCCGTAAAACCCTTTAGTACAATCACATGTGATTGTAACACTTCATTCCAAGTATTTCCTAGTCCTTAAGGCTGTTTCCTTGCATGTTAGTTGTTATAAACACTAATTACATGCCTATATATGCCATTATATATTATTTAGGACTCGTTTGTGTCTCGGGAATTCATTCGTGGAACTTCTCATCCTTACGCAAACCTTCAATTGAATCACCCACATAAGGTGAGTTCATACCCCTATAATTAATCTTTTAAATGTTTTAAATGCTTTTAAGGGCGGGGGGGGGGGGGGGGGGGGAATACAAGTTGAACACAATGATGATTGTGTAAATGTTATTTGTGATAATCTACTCTTTTCAAATCATTTCAAAAAATCTTTTAAAGTTATGTTGCTTTGTCGTTTATAAAACTCTGTTTTTAAAGTACAATCATAACTCAGTAGATAATCTACTCTTTTCTACAAATTAGAAACAATTCAAGTAAACATACTAGTAGAGTATAATAGGTATAGTTTAGGGGTTCAGTTCATACTATCACTAGTACAGGGAGGAACATACTACAATGAGAAACAAGGAGGAACATACTATATACTAGAACAAGGAGGAATATACTATACAAATACAAGAATACTATAACAATAATGTGAAACCACTACTTCACGACTTAGCAATATACTTGTTAGGTCGCGTTTTGTAACCAGAGTCTCCTGGAGGGAGAGCTTGAGTTTGTGTATAGATTTATTCGAGATTGACACCCACACCTTGCTGCTAGCTACAGTGGGACTTGCAAGTCTACGGGTGACAAATATCACATCAGTTTTGGCGCCATTAGGTCGTCGTGTTAAAACACGTGTCGTATCAGTATGGTTATAACCACATCACATTTTAACCTTAATTAACAAACTGGTTTTAAGGTAGTTAGTGCTTCAGTAGTCATTTTTTTCAACATTACTGAATACTTTCATTATTACAAAGGACAAACAGAATAGTCGAGTCTTAGTACATTCAGTTAGAAGGGGGCCTATAATGCTAACTTTATGATTCCTCGGTAGATACATCAGGGATGTATATTAATCGGGTCCGGTAGACAATAGAATGTGTGCTTTCCGCTTCATTTCCTGTTCCTTGTTTGGTTGTGGGCTTAGAGCAGATTCACCCAGTCTACTATCTAATCGACCTTAGCTATATATATATATATATATATATATATATATATATATATATATATATATATATATATATATATATATATATATATTCCATATACACCAAGGTAATCATAAGGAGTACCAGGTATGGGTCAGGTCATAGTATACAAATTCAATACACCGTTTCCTAGTACAAAACATACTTTTCAGATAGAACATTGAGTAAACTAAAGTAGAAACTTATCAGTGAAAGGTTTAATCCATTTTATTAAACCAGTATAACTTAAAGGACCTTAGGTGGTTAATTCTATAATACCTTAGTTTATACATCATGGTTATATATAATTAATACCCGATAGGTAGTTCGATGTGTGCTTTCCGCCTTACTTCCTGTTCCTTATTTGGTTGTGGGTTTAGGGCAGATTTGCACAATTAACTATCCGTCCGATATTAGATTATATATAGCTAGTATAAACTAAGTGATTATAGAAGGAACTATTGTGGTTACCATTTTTACTAAAGGAAATAAGGGTTTTTCTTAAAGAATGTTTTCATCAAATATTAAGGAACTATTACAGTTAACTCCTTGAGTACCAAATGAATACACCAGGGTTATATACAACAAAGATCTAACAAACAATGGGATGTCTGTCTTCCGCCTCATTTCCTGTTCCTTGTTTGGTTGTGGGCTTAGGGCAGATGCACATAATCGATTGTTTGTTTACTCTGGGTTTTATATAACTTGTATCCATTTAGTACTCATAGAAGGGATTGTAGAGCCATTTTTACTTATCATTCATCACATCAGAAGATATAGGATTTCTGGAGTAACAGGCGGACTTTTCTAAAAAGAACTTTCAACTTACTTTACATCACTAAAATACCTATGAACTCACCAGCTTAAATGCTGATCTACACTTTCAAAATAACTTGTATTCTTAGGAAACTAGTAGATAGGTACGCGTGCTGGGAATTAGAAGATGGAGCATAGTAGCTTCATGTCTTGTTTTGTTATTTACTCTTGAAGTCAATCTTTTGTGAATCATACTCTGTAAACACCTTAATATTAATACAATGGTTGCTTGTTACTTTGATTACTATGATGCATGTGTTGTGATACTAAACATGACGTCCTCCGCCCCTGAATGTTTCTGCCATTCCGGTTTGGGGGTGTGACAATACAACTATAATTATTTTAGAACATGACATGTACACATGCATTCTCCATTTCTTTGTAAATATGGAAAACACATAAGCTTAAGAGAATAGTATTAACATATTTTATGTCTTATATAACAAACAGAACCTAAAAAAATTGATAAAGAGAAATAGGATCTACCTGGGTTCATTATGACCAAATACCTGATCCAAGTTGTCGCCGCATATACCAACATCGTCTGTCCACTTTCAACCTATCACAATCCTTATTTCATTAAATCATTGAATCTTATGTTAAGCAACTATTATCTCTAGCAATACATAAATCAAGATGAATGTCACCTAAAAGTATTACGGACCAGGACATATGAATGTTAAAAAGTTCCCACTCATAAACTAAAACAGGTAAAAACATTGCAGTTGGCAAAGACAATCTTATTCTTAAATCTTACTTGGTTCTTGCCAACCCCTGTCCTTCCTACTGCAAGGTATTCCAATGCTAAGGAGAAATATGCCAAACACAAAAGCTTGTCTTCAAGTATCTACAAAAGCTAACCAACATTAGCAAAAAAAATAAGACAATAGAATTGGTATGAAAAATTCACAGATAAAAAAACTTTATCAGAGGAGAACCTCATATGTCACCTGACCAAATTTTTCAGTCCCCATAATTAGATTTAGATTGAAGGTGTTTATAGTTGAGCAACATCAAGAAATCCAACTTCCTAGCAACTATGTTTCCCCAACACAATATCTTCAACAGATGAATAAAAGAAAAAAATGATGTTTACAAAGGAAACATCAAAACTGGAGGCAAAATCGCCAACTATTGTTCCATTTGTAGATTTCTTGTAACAAACTCGACATACCACTTAAAAAAACCAGAAATAGATTATCAAAAAATCAATAAATTATCTTACCAGGAAAATACCCGGCATCAGAGTCATCCAGATATGAAACATCTTCAAAAAGGGTCGAGATGAATAAAATTAACATAAAATCATAATCAGATAAAAAAAAAGTCAATTCTAGACTTGTACCAAGATATACATAAACAACTTCAAGATTAGTAAAATTAACCTAATACCAAATATAGATCTAGGTTTTTCGTTAGAATACAATGAATAGAAGTTAAAAAACTCACATTTCTTGTTGTTTCGATACTGGAGCCTTAAACGATGTTTACCCCTTCTTGTGTCTTTAAACTTGATATCCCTTCATTCAACAGAAAAACGCCAAGGGAAGGAGGGAGCTGAAATCTAAGAAGAAAAGAACACATTAAATACACAAAATCTTAGCAGATTGAATGGATTGCAATTTCAAGGAGATTGTGAGATCAAGAGGGGGAGGTAACGACGACGTCAAGATGGTGGTGGTAACAAATGCGTAAGAAGGGTTATGGTATGATGGTCATATAGGGATACCGGAGATGGAAGAGAGTAAGGAGAGAGATATAAGAGATGATGATGGTACGATGGTAGTTTGAGAAGAAGGCGAAGCAGCGTAGCGGACGGCGATGGTGGTAACGACAGCGTCAACATGAGGTAATTGTGATTTAGGGTTTCTCGATGAAGACGAATGACTTAGGGTGATTTAGGATTTTAATGAGTGATTGTTAGTCTAGGAATAAAAAGTATTGTTTAATTCCCAAAGAAATTCAGTAAATGATTCATGAGTAGCTGTATTGGATAATAAGTTGTACATGAGGCAGTAGGTATTGTACCTCTTAAATTTCAAGAAATATGCAATATGCTTAATAATATATATATATATATATATATATATATATATATATATATATATATATATATATATATATATATATATATATATAATAATATAGTAAAGATATATATATATATATATATATATAGAGAGAGAGAGAGATGGAAAGTATAACATATGTATGAGTTTTAATTAATTATCTTTTTGAAACGATACAATTACTAAACAAAAAAACATATTTAAAATATTTAATTAAATATTTTCGACATCACCCTATATAACATATGATCAATATATTAACGATTAAACCACAATATACAACGACTGTATTACAATAATACAAAAACGAAGAAAATATAAAAATGAATTAGTAAAAATGAAGAAAATATAAAGCTCTAATATAATAGCATATCTCCAAAAGTGGTCATAAGTGATGTGTTATGAGCATAACATCATTCCTATGGTGTTCATGCAACCCTAATTCCTTTGATCTAGGTTTTTCTAAGTAAACATACAACATTGAATACCAAAGAAATAAACCCTAATTGACTAGCATACAAATCTAAAACTGACATGTGATTAGGGTTAGAATCATTACCTTGATTGTTATGTAGCAATAACAATCACAATCCTTCTTGATCTTGACTCTTGAAAGCTTAGTGCCTAAAGTGTTGCACCTCTAATGGAGTCACAAACACTCAAGCAACAAGACGACTTTAGGAGAGGGAAGATTTTCAGCCCTTAGGGTCTCATAGAAGCATTGGCCGAAAATCCCTTAATCATGGGGTCTATTTATACTTGTGGCCGCTAGGGTTTTAGGTGGAAACGCTAATATGACTACTTAACCCTTAAGCAGCCCATGGACTCCTTCCTTAGAGCCCTTTGGACGAAATCTTATGGGCTTCCCCATAAATCTCGTCCACTCCACTCTATGGAGTCCATCAGCCCAACTAGAAACTAACAGTTAATTGCAATATCAGTCCCCTTTATTTAATCAGTCTCTTTTGATCACCAAATTAATACTAAATTAATTTCTGATCAATACTAATTAAATAATATGATTTCCAAATAATATATTAAACTTGTAATATATTAATAAAACCATTTTCAAGTACCAATTTATTATTCATATAATAAATTCTAGTCTCTCTCCTCTTGTCACCCTATCAAGTTGCATGAGTGAAGGCAACCCAAAAGGACCATGCTCATAATCGGGTCAAGTACATACCAAAATAGTTATGAGCTTAGACACCTAATCCAACAGTCTCCCACTTGGATAAGTCTAATAACTATTTTGCAAATACGACTTCAGAACCTGATCAGCAATCGTAGGTTTCAAAAGCTGCTGTCAACTCTGATCTTATCAGTAACGCGTCCTTTAGATAAGGGATCATATATTCCTCCATTCTAGATATCGTATGAATTGAGACATGGATTTAATCATACTCTTTGTTTATGTGTTGTTTCTCGATTTCCGATTACGACGACTGACAACAAACTACAATTGAGCACATCAACTTAGTCTCGGCTTGGCCAAGTGCTTAGGGATGTCATCACTAAATCATCGAGGGGCCCACATATATCTCTTTTTATCCCACTTTGGGTAAAAGGAACAGATAAACTTCGACTCAAATGCTCGCTTGTACCTACTTATCAAATCACACACAACAATACGTTTTATAACACCAAGTTACTGGTGCGTTTACATATTATCAATGTGTAAACGATTTGTAAATTACAACTTACATGTCTCAGTTTCAAGAATATAAGATATTATCGTCTCATTGATCACTCGTGATAAAATCCATGAAGTGATTCAAGTGAGCGTAGGTTTAATCCAATACTCAAATCTTACTTCAGGAGCACTCATGAACACTGCAACATACTTTTGCTATGTCTAAAACGCTTTAGACAATCTACAGTCAGATTCATGACAGTCTTCTTTCATGCCTACTTCCAAAGTATGATCGACTGTGGATGGTTTGAATAATCTTATTATGCGTGAAGTCAAAACATGCAAAGTGAAACACAAGAATAATACTAATCCTATATGGCCCCAAACTTTTGAGTATAAATAAAACACCTTTATTTAATCACCATATTGATTACTCATTATTCATTGTATAATGTTTCGGATAGTCAACTTTTTACTTGAATTATAACAACAGTTGTCCCATGCTCCAAGCATGCACACTCTGTTTTCCTATGGTCCATAGTTTGTGAAATAGATCAATTGAACACATTTCCAACGATACTCGTTTCACAACTCCTAATCCTCATCATTAGTGTAAGAATAACAAATTCTTGCCACTATTAGAATATGTTAGATTATAACATTTTATGCAACGATCCTTTCGTAATGTCACAACACCAAAGCCACCAAAACTTTGCCAATGATATTACAAAGTGCTCTATTGGAGATTTTTACAAGGCAATTCCATAGATATGAGGTCTCACATTCAAAGTACATTCCTTTGAACATCCTTCTTGCATAAAAGTTTCTTATCTAGACATAGATTCTTAACGTCCAACTCCGAATATGGAAACATTTTCATATTTTCCATATGACAACTCATTATTAATAGAATCATATCTAATCATAGTAATGTCATTACGGTCCATTCGTTACTATACTTCCAACTGACCACAAGTGACCAATCATTGGCGAACCTTAGATCGTACTTGACAGTTGTTTAATTATTTTTGTCAAATCTGGTTCTAGTCCTTTTTCCCTCTTAATGCCCTAGGCATTTGGAAAATTTAAAACGTTCGAATATTACAACATATGCAATCGATCCTATACCTGAAGCGTATGAGAGACGATTCATAATGAAAAACGTGATACTTTACCAGTTTCTTGCTATAATATTGCCATATATAGAATTCCTTTATGTTGAATCTTTTCAACATAACATCCATATATGTCCTTTGACTAAATTTGACTAAAATTTCTCGATCCAAGATTTTAGATTTTGAAACGAAGTATAACATTCTCTCCCTTAATTATTGAAAAACAATTTTTCAACCCCTACAACTTTGCAAAGTGAAACTTTTTGTTTTCTATAATTAATATTGCTAACTTGCAACACTTAAAATAATAATCATGCTCCCACTAACATGATGATTATATCCATACCATCATAACTTTTATGCTCCCACTAGCTTTGACACGTATTTAGAAAACAGTTGGACTTCTAGAAATCAATACTTATTGACTTCCAAAGTTTATATTTCTAATACGACATGCTTCGATAAGCCTTTATCTAAGCTTCTCAAACTCATACACCTTTCTTTATATAGCTCATATGTATGTCTAAACTAATTCAGAACTTATAGCAATAAGTCCTAAGTGTTTAGACTAATTGCCAAATCTCACAATTCGAACTATGAAGAGGGATGCTGTAATCATAATCGAATTTGAGAATGCAAATATCACAATTGCAATCTCCTTAAAATCTCTCTTAGTGAAAGCGTTTCCTCACAATCATTTTCATGAAACGGAGAGAAACCTTATGACACTTAGATTTTATGGGGTATGTGCTCTTATCCATGTGAATTTGTCATAACCTTAATCATAAGATAATGTTTGTGACAAATCCAAACTCTTATGGACAGAACTTGTTCATTCTTAATTTCTTGCCGTCAAGGGTCCCACCATTGCTTCCAAGTTATTTAGCAGCTCACTTATACTAGTCAATGCACTTTCATTGAACAAGGCGCTTGCCTTTATGCAGTCAATTGAGAACTCGCAGAACTCATATGCATAAGTAACTTTACTAGAATGGCATAGAAACAGAATTGTGTCAAAACGATAGGTTATAAACCTCAAGTCATGTGCTAGTGTCTAATAGTTTTACTCTTGATTAATTCAAGATCATTTAGGCTCCCACTGACCTCTTGACATATATGATTCTCTTGTCAAGAAACATTTCTTGACAAACAAATACTCAAGAGTTAGTGCGGATTCTTATCAAGACAAACACTACACACATTGGTCTTAGTTGGTCTTTGTCTTATCCAAGACATCACAACTTACCAATTTCAAACGTGCAAGAGTAAGAAAAACATTTTTCTACTCCACATCTGATGAGTGTGTTAAAACTTCTTAAGATGTGTCACTCAAGTCACAATCTTAGAGTATGACTCTAAGACTTGATTTTGTAACGAAGTATGACTCATCCTTTTGATTTAACCATTTCAACAATTTATGATTCCTCTTCTTAGCCATACTAGTGCACTAAGGTGTCCTTAGAGGATCAATTGTGATATGGTTTCATAATCAATAAGACGGTCATAAAACATGATACTAAAGTACTCTCTGATCTTTTCAGATTGCAGAAACTTTTATCTTTCTGCCTAACTGATTTTTCTTATCCGTTCTGCCATTCATTGAAACCTTTCAATGATTCAGAATTACACTTAATCTTGTAAGCATAACCACATTTACTAGACTTTTAGTAAATCATGACAAATAATCTTATTGTTATTTGTGGTGGACTCGACCAGTGCACAACATTACGTACCAGATCTCCTAGTCTTTCACTTGACTCACATACTTATGTGAACAAGGAATTAATCTTAATTTTCTAAGTACCAAGATTTCCATACATCACATGACTCAAATCATATGATTCCAAGCTTCTGTCCAGTTGAAACTTGGGCGATGAGAATCTTTCCTTATGTAGAAAATTACGAAACTACCATAAATAACATAACTAAGAATCACATCCACTTAATATTTCTTATTATAGAAACACACAAGCATCAATTTTCACAAATGACATTGCAAGGAGATATAAATAAGACAAAACTCAAATTTTATTTTATTTATAAAAGGTGCGGAAAACCTGTCTTTACAACGCAAATTCGAATGAAAACTATGCTATTACATATTCCTATGCAATCTATCATAACTCTAACCAGCGGCTCAAAAATCCGATCATCGAATCATGCGATCGAAATCCCTTTCTTCGCGATCAGACTCAGCTCACTTCTTCCTTTAAGCTTCCTTTCTTTTCTTCGATCCTACAAAATATCAAAATGTAATCTTATCACATCATTTATTAAGAATCTAAAATAAAAAACTTAATAGAGTTAGATAGTGGATTTTACCTAAAGCAGAGTCATACATCTTGACTCTCCCATCTCTTAGATCTCTCAGGTAGTGAGGGCAGCTTTCTAACCAATGCCCCCTGTTTTGGCAGTAGAAACATATGGATTCTTCTGGAATGATACACGGGACTATCTTAGACTCAGCCTTTCTCTTGCATAGAGAAAAATTTTCTGGACATCCAATGTTGGCATTTCCCATAGAAGGTTGGGTAATTGATTTACCAGACAAAGTTGCTCGACCAGTGCGCCAAATCATTGTTGATTCAGCAGCAATAAGCAAATAAGTCGAATCAATGAGGGTCACGCCGTGGTCCATCATATAGTACTCTCTAATGAACTCACTATATGATTCGGGAAGTGACTGAAGAACCAAGTCAACAGCCAACTTCCTTGAGACATCGACACCCAACATTCCCAATCTATCAATATGCAGCTTCATATCCAAGACATGAGCACATACAGACTTTCCATCTTCGTGTCTTTTTGCGAATAGGGTTTGAGTGACTTTGAACTTTTCAAGTCTTTGAACACGTGGGTTAGGGAGAATTGTTGGAGGAGGCGGAGGAAGTGAAGCATGATTTCCAGTTCCACAATCCAATCGTGGAACACCATCTTCAAGTGGAAAACTTTTTCCAACGGATTCAGGAAGACCATAATTGTTAGACTTTGACATCTACAAAACGGGTGAAATTCAAGTTATTTGATTGAGTCCTTAATAAAACACCGAAATGACATATTAAGGCTAGGAACCAACACAATATTCTACAACTTGGAAGAGGGATGCCGTAATCCAAATTGCAGAACATTTGAAGGTAGGTAAATGACGATTTACCAATTTCCACCATGAAAAACAAAAATTGAAAATTAGGTTTTAAATGAATTGAAACTCCTAGATCCTTTGAGATTCATTGAAGTTTTCAATGGCATGTTTAAATCTCGATTATGCCCTTCAAGTTTGTGAGTGGGATGCCGAGGATCACAAACAAGTTGTGGATACCCATGCAAATTAGCTTGGTACTCTCGATGTTACAAATCACCTAAACAATGTGCCGCTTAACCACACACGTTCCATTGATCTATGATAAACACCAAGCTACCCACTGCCATCCTTTATTGGTCTCATATTAGTGTGCCGGTTAACTACACACGCTCCACTAACGACCAACAAGGTGTAATGTGAAATTTCATGGATTAGCACCAACTCCACATTTTTCTTAAAGTAACTAAGATTTGGGAATTTATAAAAGTGTTTAGTTACTTCGTATTTCATTATACTTATAATGGAAGGTTGTGTCCTATCCTACCCGTTCGACTAACGACCCTCCACTAGTCAAGAGTGCGGTGGGTAAGAGTGGATACCCATTCAATCGCCATTTTATAGGCAATTTCCTTAAACACCCCTTATAGACCAGTTTCGTGAATGAGGCCTACTAACTGTAAGACTGACATTTACTTTTACATATATAATATTAAACTTTTAATTCTATATAGTATGAGGATGTATTTTACACTTTTAAAATACTATGTGGTTTAATCTATTAATAAATTAAAATTTTAATTAAATTAAGTTAAACCATATTATTATGGATTTATTAATTATCTCCTTTAATTAAACACTTAATTAATTTAATAAAACCATAAGGGTGTAATTTGAACTTTTCAAAATAATAGGGTTTTAGAATTTAATATTTCAAAATTAATACCTTTTAATTAAATTTTAAATTCCAAAACTTGAGGACAACTTTTGAAACTTTTCAAAACATTAGGGTTTAACTATTTAAATTTCAAAAACTAAAACTCTTAAGTTCAAATTTAAACTATAAAACCTAAAGGGTGCAATTTGAAACTTTTACAAATTACAAGGTTAAATATTTGACTAATAATAATCCTATATTATCCATATTTAAGAAAATCCATTAATTTTGATGAGGATAACCATTTCAAACATAAAAAATTGATTTTAGGCAATAAAAACGAGTTTTGGAAGCAATCCTCAACAAAATCTGGCCAGAAAATCGAAAAACCCGACAACAGACCCTTGGACTCGTCGAGTAGGACCTACTCGTCGAGTCCATAAATGGAATCGGCGAGTTTGCCAGTCAGAGAACAAAAATATCGATTTTCTTCAACTTGGCAATTCACTTTTGCATCTATTCACTAGAAAAACGACCTAGGCTCTGATACCACTGATGGGTTATGAGCATAACCTCATTCCTATGGTGTTCATTCAACCCTAATTGCTTTGATCTAGGTTTTTATAAGTAAACATACAACATTGAATACCAAAGCAATAAACCCTAATTGACTAGCATACAAATCTGAAACTGACATGTGATTAGGGTTAGAATCATTACCTTGATTGTTATGTAGCAATAACAATCACAATCCTTCTTGATCTTGACTCTTGAAAGCTTAGTGCCTCAAGTGTTGCACCTCTAATGGAGTCACAAGATGACTTTAGGAGAGGGAATATTTTCGGCCCTTAGGGTCTCTTAGAAGCTTTGGACGAAAATCCCTTAATCATGGGGTCTATTTATACTTGTGGCCGCTAGGGTTTTAGGTGGAAACCCTAATATGACTGCTTAAGCCTTAAGCAGCCCATGGACTCCTTCTTTAAAACCCTTTGGACGAAATCTTATGGGCTTCCCCAAAAATCTCGTCCACTGCACTCTATGGAGTCCATCATCCCAACTAGCAACTAACAGTTAATTGCAATATCAGTCACCTTTATTTAATCAGTCTCTTTTGATCAACAAATTAATACTAAATAACTTCTGATCAATACTAATTAAATAATATAATTTCCAAATAATATATTAAACATGTAATATATTAATAAAACCATTTTCGAGTACCAATTTATTATTAATATAATAAATTCTACTCTCTCTCCTCTTGTCATCCTATCAAGTTGCATGAGTAAAGGTAACCCAAAAGGACCATGCTCATAATCGGGTCAAGTACATACCACAATAGTTATGGGCTTAGACACCTAATCCAACAATAAGACCTTAACCCAACACAAAAACCTTTAAGTTTGTTTTCTTTCTGAAATTTGTATATGATTTCTATGCATGTCTTCCCAAAAGATTGGCCTTTTTATAGTAAACTTTTCACTGAATGCTAATTAAACATAATATAAGTTATAAAACGTTTGAGTGTTAAATCATAATTAAGAAAACTTTTGAGTTGCATTAGTTAAAAAAGGGGGTTTCAAATGAATGTGGTTTGAGAAAGTTAAAAAAGGGAGTTTCAAATGCATGAGATTCAAGAAAAAAATGCTACCTTTATAAGTATGTACTAGGCGAATGCCCGCTCGTTGCAGAGAAACACCTATATAGTTGAAGTCTTTATAAATATATGTTTTTTAAATATAGCAATAACGTTGTTGTTAACATTGATATAATAATTCGTATACTAAATTGATATAATATCTTGATTATTTTGAATTATATGATAATATATACATATATTATAACTGTATAATCTTAATCGTTTGAATGACTTCTATCCGCGAGTTACATATGAATAAATTTAAATATAATACATGGTTTCTGAAAACCTGCAAAAATCGAGAATATGATTTCTGTAATTTGTTTAACCATAGGAACGATTTCAGTAATTTGTACTTAATGTTATTTATAGTTGTTGTTATTGTTAATTAATTTTTTAAAATTTATTTGCTTAATGTTTTAATTTCTACCATTATAATTATTTAAAACATCAAACATTGTTTTTTGATTTTAAAGGTAACAATATAATCATTTATATAGACTTATTTTTAGCTATTGTTATTCTAAGTTATTTTAAGTTACTTATTTGAAATTTTTTAACGATTATAAAAATATCTTTAGGAAATAATTTAGTTAAATTGAGATTACAATTTACTTTTTGCATTGACCACTACAATTTATCACTTCTACTATTTACAAAATATTCTTTGGGTTTTTTAAGTAACTGAAATGTATATTTAAGTTGACATTATAATGTTATATTTAAATTAACAATTTAAGTATTTTGTCCAAACTATTCAAAAGTTGTAGCTTTAAACTGATAATGGTTAACATACAACAACATATTAAATCTAATAAATTAAGTATAATATGTTAAAAGTTAAAGACATAACTTTATAAGTAGAAGTAAATATATTATTTTAAAACTGAAATTTAGTACATTTATGATTACACTTTACGTTTAATATTTATTTAACCTTATTAACCAACTTATAATCATTATTAGAAAAATACTACAATTAATCACTTTTAACTATTTACAAAATATTATTTAGGTTGATTAAGTTCAAGTAAAATTTATATTTTAGTTGACCCTGTAATGTTATATTCAAATTAATAATTTAAATATTTTATACAAATTGTTCCAAAATTATATCTTTAAAGTGATAATGCTTTACATCCAACAATATATTAAAACTAATAAATTAAGTATAATATGTTAAAAGTTAAAAAAACATAACTTTATAAGTGCAAGTAAAGATATTATTCTAATATTGAAATTTAGTTTATATATGATTACACTTTAGGTTTAATATTTATTTAACCTTATTAACCAACTTATAATTATTATTACAAAGAAATTGAAAAATCATGGGAGTTTCAAATGAATGTGGTGAAAGGAAATAATGCATGTGAGTTTCAAATGAATGTGGTGAAAGGAAAAATGCTTCATTTATAATATAGTAATAGGTGAATGCCCGCGTGTTGCGCAACAACACCTATATACTTGAAATCTTTACAAATATATGTTTTTTTTAAATATAACAATAATGTTTTTGTTAAATTTTATATAATAATTTGTATACTAAATTGATATAATATATTTATTATTTTGAATTATATGATAATATGTATACATCTATTATAACTGCATAATCTTAACCGTTTAAATAACTTCTATCTGCGAGTTACTCATGAATAAAATTAAATATAATATATGGTTTAATGTTATTTATAGTTGTTGTTATTGTTAATTAATTTTTTAAAATTTATTTGTTTAGTGTTTTAATTTCTATTATTATAATTATTTAAAACATCAAACATTGTTTTTGATTTTAAAGGTAAAAATATAATCATTTATATAGAGTTATTTTTAACTATTGTTATTATAAGTTACTTTAAGCTACTTATTTGAAAACTTTTAACGATTATACAAATATATATAGAAAATATTTTAGTTAAATTAAGATTATAATTTAGTATTTGCATTTAGCACTACAATTTATCATTTGTAACTATTCACAAGATATTCATTGGGTTTTTTAAGTGGAACTGAAATTTATATTTAAGTTGACATTGTAATGTTATATTTAAATTAACAATTTAAACATTTTGTCCAAACTGTTCAAAAGTTGTAGCTCTAAATTGATAATGGTTACATACAACAACACATTAAATCTAATAAATTAAATATAATATGTTAAAAGTTAAAGACATAACTTTATAAGTAGAACTAAATATATTATTTTAGTATTGAAATTTAGTTTATTTATGATTAAACTTTAGGTTTGATATTTATTTAACCGTATTAACCAACTTATAATCATTATAGAAATACACTACAATTTATCAAATTTAACTATTTACAAAATATTCTTTGGATTGTTTAAGTTAAACTAAAAATTATATTTAAGTTTATCTTGTAATGTTATATTTCAATTTATAATTTAAGTATTTTATACAAATTGTTCAAAAGTTATAGTTTTAAAATGATAATGGTTTACATTCAACAATATATTAAAACTAATAAATTAAGTATAATATGTAAAAAGTTGAAAAACATAACTTTATACGTAGAAGTAAAAGATATTCTTTTAATATTGAAATTTAGTTTATATATGATTACACTTTAGGGTTGATATTTATTTAATCTTATTAACCAAGTTATAATCATTATTAGAAAGAATTTGAAAAGTCACAGGAGTTTCAAATGAATGTGGTGAAAGGAAAAATACATGGGAGTTTCAAATGAATGTGGTGAAAGGAAAAATGCTTCCTTTATAATATAGTATGATGATATGATGATATGATGATATGAATTATTTAATTAAAATAATAACTTTTAACAAACTTTAATTTATTATTTATATATGAAAAACCAATGTTAGTAGCAAAACAAAACATATAGTTACCCTGTTCGTTTTATGAACAACCATGGTTTTATGTCATTGGTTATTTCTACTATAAATTGATATTTTCATAAACTGTTTTAAGTTGTGTAAATTTTATATCAAACATATTAAGTTGTGTAGATTGTATAAAAATGCATGCTAATATCTAATATAACGAATAACAAATATTATGGAAAAAACTACAACTTTTAATTATATAAAACCTCTACAACATCTACTATAACATTTATATCAACGAAACTTATTAAACCCTTATAAATCATACAAAAATATATAGAAATCAACATACATTTGGTATACATAAACATTATTATCCCCTAAAACAAATCGTGTTGTAATAATCATTGATGCGATAAAACTCATTTTTTCGACACTTCATATTTAAAATCACAAATCTCTTCAAACACATGATTTGTTCTATCACAATTTACTTGTATACTACTAATATAGTTATAATGTGTATAGATAAGAGGAAAATAAAAAGACATTACATATTAATAACCATATGTTAAAAACTCTTGAATGTGTAAATATTTAAATAATAACATGCATAAGTCTAACCTTTATATACAATTATAATAGCTCAAAATAATAATAAAAATATGCTATAAATGTGATGTTACAAATGTGTTTATATATATATATATATATATATATATATATATATATATATATACACACACACACACACACACACACAAATATTTTAGTCACCAATAACTTAGATAACCCATTTTCACGAAGTCTTCCTTAGTTATTTTGCTTCTTGTCTTAATCTTTTTGGAAAAGAGAAAGAAATCCATCTTAAGTTATTTTCCAAACATAATGAAATAGTCTTCAGTTATTGTGCTCGGATTTGTTCATCATCGGTTAGTTGTCATACAATGAAGAAAATCATCTTCCGCTTACTTTTTTCATATATAATACAATATTACCTGTAAAAGAAAAATCATGTTAAAACATTAAATAAAACAAATCAATGTTTTTGTTCGAAAGACGAACATGCATAATATAAAAATAGACCTTGAAAAAAAAATTGTTTTCTTCGCATAAATCATTTTGTTTGAAGCTTTCAATCTACCATACAATCACCCAAAAATTATAAATCCTACCCAAATAATCTACCAATGTGAACTATATATATACCAAGATTAATCAATTAGTGTCATAAATACCATTAAGTATAAAACTCCTAAATGCTAATTAAAAATCATTATTACAAAGAAGTATGAAAAGACATAAGTTTCAAATCAACGTAGTGCTTAGAAAAATGCCTCTATTATAAGATACTAGGCGAATGCCCTCGCGTTGCGCAGAAACACCTATGTAGTTGAAGTCTTTACAAATATATGTTTTCTTTTTTAAATATAACAATAACGTTGTTGTTAAATTTGATATAATAATTTTTATACTAAATTGATATAATATATTGATTATTTTGAATTATATGATAATATATACATCTATTATAACTTCATAATCTCAATTGTTTGAATGACTTTTACCCGCGAGTTACACATAAATAAAATTAAATATAATATATGGTTTAATGTTATTTATAGTTGTTGTTATTTTTAATTAATTTTTTAAAATTTATTTGCTTAATGTTTTAATTTCTATCATTATAATTATTTAAAACATCAAACATTATTTATTGATTTCAAAGGTAACAATATAATCATTTATATAGAGATATTTTTAACTATTGTTATTGTAAGTTATTTTAAGCTATTTATTTGAAAACTTTTAATGATTATAAAAATACATTTAGGAAATATTTTAGTTAAATTGAGATTACAATTTAGTTTTTTGTATTTATCACTATAATTTATCACTTTTAACTATTTACAAAATATTCTTTGGTTTTTTTAGTGGAACTGAAATTTATATTTAAGTTGACATTGTAATGCGCATAAACACCTATATAGTTGAAGTCTTTACAAACATATGTTTTTTTAAAATATAACAATAACGTTGTTGTTAAATTTGATATAATAATTCGTATACTAAATTGATATAATATATTGATTATTTTGAATTATACGATAATATACACATCTATTATAACTTTATAATCTCAATCGTTTAAATGACTTCTACCCGCGAGTTACACATGAATAAAATTAAATATAATTTATGGTTTAATATTATTTATAGTTGTTGTTATTGTTAACTAATTTTTTTTAAAATTTATTTGTTTAATGTTTTAATTTCTATCATTATAATTATTTAAAACATCATTTTTTTTATTTTAAAAGTAACAATATAATCATTTATATAGAGTTATTTTTAAATATTGTTATTGTAAGTTGTTTTAAGCTACTTATTTGGAAACTTTTAACGATTATAAAAATACATTTACGAAATATTTTAGTTAAATTGAGATTACAATTTAGTTTTTGCATTTATCACTATAATTTATCACTTTTAACTATTTACAAAATATTCTTTGGTTTTTTTAGAGGAACTAGTATTTATATTTAAGTTGACATTTTAATGTTATATTTATGTTCACAATTTAAGTATTTTGTCAAAACTGTTCAAAACTTGTAGCTTTAAACTGATAATAGTTTACATTTAACATCATATTAAATGTAATAAATTAAGTATAATATGTTAAAAGTTAAAGACATAGCTTTATAAGTAGAAGTAAATATATTATTTTAAAATTGAAATTTAGTTTATTTATGATTACACTTTAGGTGTGGTATTTATTTTACCTTATTAACCAACTTATAATTTTTATTAGAAAGACACTACAGTTTATCACTTTTAACTGTTTACAAAATATTCTTTGGGGTGTTTTATTTAAACTAAAATTTATATTTAAGTTGACCCTGCAATGTTATATTTAAATGATAACGGTTTACATCCAACAATATATTAAAACTATTAAATTAAGTACAATATGTTATAAGTTAAAAAACATAACTTTATTAGTAGAAGTAAAGATATTATTTTAAAATTTAGTTTATATATGATTACATTTTAGGTTTGATATTTATTTATCCTATTAACCAAATTATAATTATTATTAGAAAGAAATTGAAAAGTCATGGAAGTTTCAAATGAATGTGGTAAAAGGAAAAATAGGTGGGGGTTTTAATTGAATGTGGTGCAAGGAAAAATGCTTCCTTTATAAGTATATAATGGTGATAATGATGATAATGATATGAGGTGTTGAACTTATAGAGTGTGTGATTTTCTTGGAATGAGATTATGTGTGATTAATTACTTTGAAGGTGAAAGGGTGCGGAGGTTTCAAATGCATAAGGTGTTGGCGATTGGTGCGCCGAGAATCCTCTTCCTTAATTTGTACCTAAAAAATTAAGGTGAATAGGAATATAAAATAGATATTACTAAGCATTAATATAAATAATTAAAAAGGGTTTGTGGATCTCCTACCACCGGTCAACATACTTCTTTAGTGGTATCGATTTCTATGTGAAATTGAAGTAGTCATTATATGTACACCTTGTTTTCTAATTACATAAACAAATATGAGTAACCAAACATAAAAATGTTATCTTTATATAGGAAAAAAATATTTTAGTTAACTAACAAATTAAATAATATAAGTTTAAGAGTTTGAAGTCTCAAAACATTAATATTTTTGTTAATCAATCAATTAAGTAACACATGTTGAAATTTTTATAATCATTATTAAAAAGCATTTGAAATATTAGATTTTAAAGGAATTTTGGTTGAAGTGTTTTGACCTCTATTATAATATATATATATATATATATATATATATATATATATATATATATATATATATATATATATATATATATATATATATATATATAGAGAGAGAGAGAGAGAGATGGAAAGTATAACATATGTATGAGTTTTAATTGATATTCTTTTTGAAACGGTATAATTACAAAACAAAAAATCATATTTAAAATATATAATTAAATATTTTCGACATCACCCTATGTAACATATGATCAATATATTAACGATTAAACCACAATATACAACGACTGTATTACAATAATCCAAAAACGAAGAAAATATAAAAACGAATTAGTATAACAAACTTACAAATTAAAAGCTCAAATATAATAGCATATCTCCAAAAGTGGTCATAAGAGCTCAACCCAACACAAAAACCTTTAAGTTTGTTTTCTTTCTAAATTTTGTATATGATTTCTATGCATGTCTTCCCAAAAGATTGACATTTTTATAGTAAACTTTTCACTAAATGGTAATTAAACATAATATAAGTTATAAAACTTTTGAGTGTTAAATCATAATTAAGAAAACTTTTGAATTGCATTAGTTAAAAAAGGAGGTTTTAAATGAATGTGGTTTGAGAAAGTTAAAAAAGGGGGTTTCAAATGCATGAAATTCAAGAAAAAATTCTATCTTTATAAGTAGGTATTGTATATATATATATATATATATATATATATATATATATATATATATATATATATAAATTTTGGGTTTTATTATACACTTTTATGATTTTATGAGGGGTGTATTTTAAACAAATTAAAATAATATGATTTAATTTAATTATCTGTAATTTTCTTTTAATTTATTAATTTCTAAATCATAATCCATATCTTCAAATCAATTAGGCATATTTATCTTCTAATTTTAATTAATCAGATTTAAACAAATTTAGAAAATAAATAAAACTAAAGATTAACCCTAAATTTAAAAATATTTCTTAAATCCTGAAATCGCACAAAACTTGGTAGGGCGCGTCGTGTTTTGCGATAATAAATTTATTTTGCAAAATTTTTCCAATTTTAAATCTTGTGCATATAAGTATGTTGACGGATCATAAAAGCTCAACCCGGACATGGCTCATATAAGTATATGTGCCGTCTTTTTGAACCCTAAGCCATATTAGTCATAAAAAGTTCAATCCACATAACCACTTTAATTATCATGGTTCATGGTTTTGTGGGTCATATTTGGATCTATGGGTCGTAATAAGGTTCGTGGGGTCAGAATTCAGTGCATTGGTCATGGAAAAAATGTCTAAATATCATACGTTTACTTATTAGTCACTACTCTCTCATTTATTTAATAAATAGTTTTTAATCTAATAAAATAATATTTTTCTATTTGGACACTATTAATATTAAGTTAATTAAATAGGTTTGAAAGCATTTTTTTGTTAACTTTTAAAACTAAAAGCACCAACCTTTCTTCCTTTTGGGTTAAAAGTGTCATTTTTAGGTATTTGTAGGACTACTATTGTCATTTTCAGATTCTTACATGGAGTTCTCCTAAGTGATAGGATTAAGGTCATATTTTCAGCCAACCTTTATTATATTCGTCCTTCATTTCTTTCTTTAACAACCCCATTAGCTAGGCTGATCCCAAGCTCAATAATAGAACGAAAAATGTGTGCTGACTTGTGGTGAAAAAGAAGTAGAGTGGGAGGGGGAGAATTTCAGTCGATTGTGATCGAGAAAAGGAAGGCTGAAGAGGAGTGATCAATGTGGAGGAAGAGAGAATTGATGGGTGGTGTAATTCCTATCAGAGTAAGTTGTTGAGCAATCTTTTTTCTCTTTTTTTCTTCTTTAGTTCGAAGTCTCATTGTCCGCACCATGAACCACCATGGGCACCACCAACTGACCAACACTTTCCACCATGTAATGGTGGTAGTGGGTGATGGCTCTCCAACCTCATTTGGCTTAATGGTGGAGAAAACCTAAACCCCAATTGTGTTTTCTCTTGTTAGCATTATACTTTTGTTTTTCCTTATAAATTATTGTACTTTGTGTCATGGTTTAAAGTTGGAAGTGTCTTTTTGACTCAATTAATTTTAACTACTAGTAAGAGCTTAATTTCCATCTTGGAAGTCATTTGAATGACTAAAAGTGTATGTTTGTCTGCTTAGAAGAAGAATGAATGAAACCAAGCTCATCATGGAAGAGTGATGCACTTTGGATCTAGGACTTATTCTTCATTTGCAACCCTTCAAAGGTATAAAGCTTGTAACTTTATCTTTCTGTCATGTAGATCTAGAAATAAGTGTTTTAGTGATACCTTTTGGTCCCAAATGTCTTATCTTGAGCATTACATGTTCTTGACGATTTGATTTGTCCTTTCAAACCCTAGGAGGGGTCCTAAGTCATAAAAATGAAGTCCCAACGGTTAGTTTTTCTCTATGCATCTTTTAGAAGGTCTTAATGGATTAAGACCTTGAGTTAAGCACTTAATGGGCATGAAAGTCATAAAGTTTCCAACTTTATGACTCTAGTGTGTATTTAAGCCTTGGATCTGAAATATGGACGTAAGTGCTTAAGCCATTAAGCACTTACTGAGTTTTGAATTTTGCAAGAGTGCGCCCTGCGTACGAGGTCAATTACCCCGATGGTGGTCAACCTGTGAGGCTTCGTTTACGCCCAATGTACTTCAGGAGTACGCCCCGTGTACGCACCCTGAGTTGAATCGGTTGGGTTGACTCAGCTGGGTTGACTCACTTGACTTAGTGGGTTTGACCAGTTGACTTTGACGTTGGCCAAGTTTGACCTTGAGGATATTTTGGGTATTTCGGTATTTTGATGGAAATTGGTCATTGGTGGGATTAGGTGCCGGTTAGAGAGCTGAGATTCGGAGTCGAGAACTCATGAGCTTCTGTTCAGTTTGTGAGGTGAGTTTTCCTCACTGTACTTGCTGGTCGAAGGCATCAAGGCCGACCCTTGGGATTTGATATCATGTTATGTATGCTATCATGATGTAGTGATCTGTTAGATCGGTATCATGGTATATAGGATGTTGCTATGCTTAGTGATCAGTTGATCTGTTTGTTGTCTGTTGGCTGATTATATGTTTATATATTATGTATATATGCACATATTTTGTTGGTGGTTGAGGCTTTACTACTTTGTGCGTGAGCCAACAGACCGGGGCAATTCCAACCCGATGGTTGAGTGGGCCTGAGGGTATTCCATCCCAAGAATGATAGGACCCGTTATTTATTGGCATTCCAAGCCGATGGTTGATGGGCCTGGGGTATTCCAACCCGCTGGTTGACTGGACCCATAGTCTATTGGCATTCGAACCCGACGGTTGAGGGGCTTAGGGTATTCGAACCCGATGGTTGATTGGACCCGACATGCTGTTATTGTATATGTTATTTGTTTGGGTGTTGGTAATTTGGGGATCTCACTAAGCCTTGGCTTACAGTTTGGAGTCTTGTTTCAGGTACTTTAGATGACCGCGGGAAGGCGAAGGCGTGACTACACACATCCTCATGTTTTGACTTATGATATTGGGAAACTTTGATGTTGAAATGTTTTTGAAAACTATGTCTGTAAACAATTTGTTAATTGGGTTGGTTTTAAAAAGTTTAATTTTATCATGATTTTATGGATGTTACAAGTTGGTATCAGAGCCTTGGTTAGAGTGAATTGGAGGAACACTCGTGTGAATCCTGTCTTAAACTAAGGAGAAATATTTTTAAAAATGATTTTCAAATTGTTTACAAAATAATCAAAGTGGATGCAATGTGTGCGATCAGCCGGAGCCAGTAAGTAGACCCCAAATTACCACACTGTTGTTTGATCTTGTGATATGTTAGAACAACATGCTAGTGGTAGGGTAGGGATCTTCAGGAATTACATAATAGAATTGCTTGATTGTATGATGCCTTATAGCCAAGGGTTCGTCCTTATATTAAATTGACATCATTAATGTAGTTGCTTAGTGTATGCATCATAGTTATACATAACTAAGATTCTATAGCCTGATAATGTTTGGTTTGGCCTTATTTTCCGTTCTTGTCTAATTAAGCGCTTAGGGTAGAATTAGATATTCGACTATCTATAGGGTCCGGTGTTATGTATGATTAGCATACACGAGTGCTGTAGGGTTGGTGGAAGTTTCATGGATGTGTTGTGTGGGGTCAGCCAACCAGTTTTGTGATGCGTAGCCTTCCTCTAAGGGAGAGAGGATTGAGTGTATGCGTCTTCTAGTGTGTATTTTTAGGATTGTTGTGATGATCCTTGAGACAAATATGGTTATGTGTGGAAGGTAGTATGGGCCCGTACTACTGAAAGCACAGGACCCGTACGTGTAACAGGGAAGTCACAACCGCTAGGGCTTTGTTGGGAGTTGGTTCCCCTGGTTTGATATGCGTGTTATCCGATATCTCCCTGGTCTATTTTCATTATGGTTATGACTAGACGATTTGAGGTAGGATCCGGATCGGGATCGGGAACTGACAGCCATGGTAGGCCACCTGTATCTGAGGACAGGATTAGGGAGATCCTTCAGGAGGAGGTTGTTGCTCACTTTCAAGCATAGTTGCCAGAGATGTTCAAGTCTATTAAGACCGCCATGGTGGAGTATTTTGATGAGCGGTATGCGACTTTGTCTGAGCCTGCTACTGCTGCAGCCACCGCAACCATTGCCACTACTGGGGTTGGTGCTGGGAGAATCTTCCAGTATCGGGTCTTCGACAATATGAAGCCCTATACTTTCAACGGACCTCACGATCTGCTCATATCCATGAGGTGGTTGTCTGACATTAAGGGGTGTTTCTTCACTTGCTCTTGCCCGACTGACTAGAAGGTCAAGTGCGCTCTGAACCTTTTGAGGTTTCGGAGCAAAGGATTGGTGGAGACTTGTTACCAGCTCGTATTCTCTTGAGAAGATGATTGCAGTGACTTGGGAGCAGTTCTCGGAGATGTTACGTTCTAGATATGTTCTGCTGGTGGAGCGTGAGAGGTTGGCCAAGGAGTATTTGGACTTGAGATAAGGGATGGAGTCGGTGACGGAGATTACCAGGATGTTCACAAAGAGGGCCATGTTTTGACCTGAGATAACAGATGACCTGTTGTTTGAGCATGCTCAAGAAGGATATCAGATAGTTTGTATCCACAGAGCGTTATCGTTCATTGCTGGAGTTGCAGGAGGTCGCCAGAGAACGTGATATTGAGATGGAGCTCCAAACGGAGGACCAGAGACCGGCCGACTGTGTCGAAATGATTCAGGTCCGCTGATAGTAGATTTAGGAGTTAGAGCGGCTGCACATATGGGAAGTGTGACAAGGTTCATGATGGAGCTTGTCGATCTTCTATGGGATGCCACAAATGTGGCAAGTAGGGTCACATTACAGGGACTGCTGGCAGCAGGCTCCAACTTCTGGCATCAGACTTTGTTATCATTATGATCAAGTGGGCCATATGAATGCCTAATGCCCCTTGCTTGTTCCTAGGTCGACGTAGGCCCCAGAGCCGACTAATTTGAGGATCACGGATGGGAGTTAGGGCAGGGTGGAGCCCCTGAGGGATCGAGGTCATGCTTTTTAGCTAACTGCCGAGGTTGGCAGAGTAGCTCCAGATGTTGTTACTGGTATATTTCTATTTATTATTCTTTTGATTATGTTTTATGTTATTCATATATATATATATATATATATATATATATATATATATATATATATATATATATATATATATATATATATATATATATATATATATATATATATATATATATATATATATATATATATATATATATATATGCCCCTAATAGGTACGTTCCTAATGAACTCTTTTCCTGCTCTTGTGTTGTTTGAATCTGGTGCGAGTCGTTCTTTTGTGTCTCAATCATTCAGTAGGGTGTTTGATATGCCTATTGGGGAGTTAGAGTGTAACATCCAGAGTTCAGGTATACCTCGTAACCCTTGGTCTTTGAGTGGTTGTCCCTTTTAGTCCCTTTATGAGATAAGGTGGTGAATGAGTATGCGGGGCGTATGTGAGTGTACGCTCAACGTACTCATATGTGTGCAATTGACGCGGAAGCCACCTAGTACGCTGGGCGTACTAGAGGGTACGTTGGGCGTACTAGGCCAATAGTGAAAACCCTAATTTAGGGTGAGTCCCCTATATAAAGGATATGATGGCCTCATTTCTGGCCACCATTCTCAGACAACAAACCCTAAGTGTGCCCTAACCCTCATTTTAGAGCTTGTGAGTGCATTTGAGAGCCCTTGAGAGTTCTTGTGTGTTCTTGAAGAGAAGAGAAAGCTTTGGAGAAGAATGAGTGGGAGTCCAGGCTCTTAGATCTGAGCATATTTGAGTTGGGAGCTTCATATAGAGGTATAAAGCTTCAAACTTTCCCACTCTTTTGTTATGTGCATCATAGTAGATTATTTTAGGGTTTTTCCCAAAAAGGTGGAGACTTTATGAGATCTTGAGCTCCAGAGACTAGGACCCACCCACTTTGAGTGTATTAGTGGTGTAATATCATAAAAATCCAATCTTGGTCGTTGGAATCAAGCCATGCATGAGTTATGAGCTTGTTGAGATAATAGAGTGCGTATTTTGTGTGTTTGTGACCATTTCAGCCATGCAAAGGCTTAAAGTCACTGACTTTATGGGTTAAGAGCTATTAGGGAGTCCAGATCTGTAATATGAGCCAAGGTCTTAACTGGTTAAGACCAAAAGAGTGAGAATGGTGAAACTGGAGTGTACGTTGGGCGTAATTCCAGTACACGTAGCGTAGGGGTAGCGCATCCCCGATGCCTGTATGCAAGCTGAGTACGCCCAACGTACAGAGCTGGTACGCGCAGCATACTCCCTGCCGTTGACTTTTGGTTGACTTTTAGGGTTTGGTCAATTTGTGGACATTTATGGCCATTGAGGGGTAAAATGATCTTTTGCCCTTCTATGAGTTTAGTGTAGCCTCTTGAGAGCCGTGATTAATTAGGGATAATTGTCGTGTATGTTAGGCGGAGGCTAGACCAGTGATTTAAGTTCGAGATTTGCCGATTTCTTGCAAGGTGAGTCTTCTCACTATACTTACCATTATTGGTACCTTCGTGTGATTGAGATGATATTTGTTCTTGCCCGTGTATCTTAATATTCTGCATTATATCTTTGTGATTTATGCTGAGTATTGTTATTATGAGTTTACTGAGTTGGGACTGGAGGGTCCCACTAAGACACATTGACTGGAGGTACTTATTGAGTTATAGCCTAGAGTGGCTAATGAGATGTGTGTGGTATTTTATGGAACTCACTAAGTTTCGTGCTTACCGTGTTATGTGTTATGTGTTTCACGTACTTCCGATGATCGCGGGAAGGCCCCAGCTTGATTGTACACACACTCGCATTGGAAATATGTTTGGAGGATCCTGGTTTTTGTGATAAATAACTTTTGATGAATAAAATGTGTTAATGTTGATACTTGAGATTTTTGGGAAATGTGACATGTGTTTGAAAATGAAAATTTTGGGTTTGAAAATTTTCGGTGTTACAGGTTGGTATCAGAACCTTGGTTTGAGGGATTCGGATGCACCTCCGGGTGTGTTTGGACTTAAACTGAGGATTTGAGAAAATTTTTCAAAAGAAGTGATTTTTTCTAAAATGAGAAAGAGCTTTAAGAGAAAACGAGTTGGAGCGGTGTGTACAATCAGCTATAGCCCGAACAGTGATTTCCCAAAAGACCCTTACTTTTGTAACGACCCAAAAATCAAGTGTAAAAATTTCATTTTTCATATAGTCAAAACATAGATATCATGTATTCCACACATCCAAAACATCGTTAATTAAAACATTTATCAGAGTTCATCCCAAAATCATTCAATGCGGAAAATGTGGGTGTGTGTACTGCGATCAATCCGAGCCCTTCCTTTCCAAACTGGTGATACCTAAAACAATAAACAAAACTGTAAGCACGAAGCTTAGTGAGTTTCCCAGAGTATACCCCACAATCCACATAACCACATAATCCATATTATCTATAAAAGCTACATAAACCATATCAATCACGTATCCATATCAATCACATAGCCATACATATCAACGTATACGGATGCTGTGGGCTTGTCCCCAGGGTCTTACTCCAGGATGCCATGGGCTCTCCACATGGTCTTACACCTAAGTGCCATGGGCTCTCCCATGGTCTTTGATAGGAAAGCCATGGGCTCTCCACATGGTCTTACATACGAGTGCCATGGGCTCTCCCATGGTCTTCCATGAAAATATCACAAAGACAACTAACATACCACGTAATCACTAGCATACAATATATATATGCATGTCAGTAGTGAATCTACAATACACACTACAACATAGTAGGAAAGCCATGGGCTCTCCACATCATCTTACATCCAGGTGCCATGGGCTCTCCCATGGTCTTCCATACAAGCATAACACATATACCACTAACATACTTCTTAGCACATAACCAACTATCATGCCAAATAATACAACTTCAGCTAGGTACCACATATCATAAAATGGGCCGGCCTTGGTGCCTTAGATCCATTGGTATGGTGAGGAGACTCACCTGACACTGCTGAAGTCCCGCAGATAAAACTCTAGCTGCTGGATGACAGATTCCCAAACTGTCAATATCAAACAATACCGAATTAATAATTGGGTTCCAAGCCTAGGGTCCAAATCACACTCCAAAGGCCTAATAGACAAGTAATGGGCCAAAGCCCAACATATGACCCAATTTTCCAAATTGGGCCCAAACCTCTTCAAGGACTTACTTTAAGGCCCAACCAATTATTCTAGTCCAAACAATTGGTATTCTGACGGCCCAATAGTTAATAATCTTGAAGACCTAATTATGGCCCACCTATGGCCCAATTTTCCAAATTGGGCCCAAGCCTCTCTAATGGGTCTTATCCTAAAGCACAATAATTTCCTTAGTCCATACGTATGTTCGCAATTGGCCCACCAAGGCCCGCATCAGCTTAGTCCAATAAATGGCCCAATAAGAATCCAAACCCAATTAGGGGTTTTCACAAAAAATGATGATTAGGGTTAAGTGTTCTCACTTAACCCATTAAGGACTTAACCCATTGTGTCCATTATTCCATTAATCCATCATATAATGGAATCAACATAGGTCATAACTTCAGTCCCCTGGTCCACACGTGTGTCACACCCCAAACCGGAACGACGGAAACGTTCGAGGGTGGATGACGTCATATGTAGTATCACAACAATTGCATCATAGTAATCATAGTAAACACAACCATTACATTGAATATATATATGAAAAAGGTGTTTACATCTGTTTGTTTCATATTTATATACATTGAAAAGTAGTAAAAGAAAGACGAGAATTTATACGCGCCGTCTTCTCAAAAGTCTGTCGAGGTACCTGTCTATTGATTCCCTGAGAACACAAGCAGTTTTGAAAGAGTATCAACATAAAGCTGGTGAGTTCAGAAGTGATGTTTTTGTAACGAAAACTTGTTGATAACTCTGTAAAAATGTTCTCATGTTTCCAAGAAAATCCAATATTTTCTTTAGTAAGGTGTGGTGATATCAGTTCCATCTATGACCACTTAGTTCAAGCTAGCCACGTATAAACCAATATTGAACAGACAGTTGATTATGTGGATCTGCCCTAACCCCACAACCAAACAAGGAAGAGGAAATGAGGCGGAAACCACACATTCCACAGTCTATCGAATATTCCCCATACGTAGCCCTGATGCCTGAACTCAGGAATTATAGAATTAACTATGAATGTTTATTTCTGTATCCTGTTGTAGTATAGGAAAACGTTAGTTTGTATGTCTGGTTACTTTCAATCATAGTATGCATGTATTCTTATACAAAAACCTTTGTATGGTATGTTCTGTTTGAAAACCCTGGCTACGACCAGTATGTATAGTATGTTATGTTTGGAAAACCCTGGCTACCACCAGTATGTATAGTAGTTTCATTACTTAAAATAAAGCTAATGAAGAATGAAATTCCGTAAACAAATGGTTAGTTTATACTATTATGAGTCGTATAACCATGCTTGATATGACCTAGTGACCTTTACGACGTTCTTAAAGTGTCGGTTAAATGACATTTTTCACCCCAGGCATGCCTGCCTAACTGTAGCTAGCAGTTCAGGTGTGGGATTGTCAGTCCCGAATAGATCTATTCACAAATATCACACTCCCACTCCAGGAGACTCTGGTTATACTATGATAGGATTTAACCTGTACTCCGAAGGGTACAATTGAAGTGTTGTCTCACAATCCTGTATTAACTAGTTTACGTGTGGTTCTGTATCGTTCTCTTGTATTTGAATCTGTTGTATACTGTCTAAGGTAATAATTATACTTAAATAATTATTAAATGTTGTACTCTTGCAGAAATGTATATAATAAACTAAATCTGTCATTGTTTATATGTTTACCCATGTATGTAATCTGAATCGGTAAAGGCTGTGTAATGAATTCCCCAAACTATACCCATTATAGGCTGCTTGAAATGTTATGTACTTGGTTTGTGAATTGTTCTGAAAATCATGCAATTAGGTTTCCAAGATAAAAGTGTCCCCTATGCTCAACATAGTACAAAAGGGATAAAATATCTAAATATTTTATGGAAATCGTTTGACTATATCAATTGCATAAGCGTAGGGGTATGAACTCACTGTTAGTTGTGTACAAGCGGCGAATCAATGAACTGGAATGAAGACCCTCGAGTTGTTGTATGTGACGCTTAACGGAACCCTAACAACAATTAAATACATATATGTATCTAAATTAGCGATTTCGTTAGATAAAGTGTTAGAAAAACACTTGTTTTCGGTTAAGGAATGTTACCGGGACTTGATTGAGTCGAGGAAAGTGAGTTTTCAGTCTAGTGTACGGCCGTGAATGGGGTTTACGGTCGTGAACAGGGTGTACGGCCGTGAACAGGTTCTTGAATGGTGTATGGCCTTTGAAGGTGTATGGCCATGAATGAGTGTACGGTCAACAAACTTGAAGGTATACGGCCGTACACTAAGGAACAAGAGTGCTGGAATCGATGAAAAACGTGTCCTAGGTGCTCCAAAACGAACTCGCAATGGTGTTTTTCGAAGTTTTACGGAAGAATAAAGGTGCTTTAAGGGTGTACGGTCAAGAGTCTAGAGAGGGAAGTAGAGAGTGTTCATCCAGAAAAGTGTAAATGAGGGGTAGGGTCTCGTATTTATAGGGGTTTTCATTGGTCGGTGGTGGGGTCCTCCCGACATTGGCCGTAACGAGTGTACGTCCGTACATGGGTGTATGGCCTTGAACTCAAGTCAGGTCGTGAACTCGGTCTTGTTCGAAGGAATTCCCGGAATTTCGCGTGGTTTTGGTTCAAACTCGAATATAGAACTCAAAATATATAAAACTACATGATTTTCTAAACCAAGAAGTTTGACGGAAACTTAATAAAAATTCAAATTCAACTTTTATTAACGGAAATTAGATAACGGATACGGAAAAAAGATTCGGGTTGTCACATCATCCCCCCGTTAGAGGGAACTTCATCCCGAAATTCAGACACATAATATAAATCACGGACTCAGAAATAGATTAGGGTACTTCTGTTTCATTGAATCTTCGCGCTCCCAAGTGAATTCAGGTCGCCGCTTGGCATTCCGGCGAACCTTCACTATCGGAATGCGGCTTTGTTTTGTTCGTTTGACTTCCGGATCCATGATTTCTACGGGTTCTTCCACGAAGTGTAATCTCTCGTCTAGATCGATCTCATCGAGAGGAATCGCAAGTGTCTCATCGGACAGACACTTCTTTAGGTTCGACACGTGGAAGACGGGATGTACGTTGCTAAGTTCTCGGGGTAAACGAAGTTTGTATGCTACGGGACCGATCCTAGCAAGGATCTCGAATGGTCCAATGTATCTTGGATTCAGCTTTCCACGCTTTCTGAAGCGTATCATGCCTTTCCAGGGTGAGACCTTCAATAGAACACGGTCACCAACCTGGAACTCTAAGGGTTTTCGTCTCTTATCGGCATAGCTCTTTTGTCTATCTCTTGAAGCCTTTAGTCGTTCTCGGATTTGTATGATCTTTTTGGTAGTCTCTCCGATGATCTCTGGGCCTATGAGAGTGCTGACAGGGACTTGACCCTTGACTAACTGCGTTTCACCCACCTCAGCCCAACACAGAGGGGATCTGCAGTTACGACCATAGACGGCTTCGAACGGCGCAACCTTGATGCTGGTATGGTAGCTGTTGTTGTAGGAAAATTCGACTAAGGGTAGATGAGTGTCCCACGACATGCCAAAGTCGATGACGCAGGCTCTCAACATATCCTCCAATGTTTAAATGGTCCTCTCACTCTGCCCGTCTGTTTGAGGATGATATGCTGTGCTCACATTCAGCTTAGTTCCAAGAGCCTTCTATAGTGACTGCCAAAATCTCGAGGTGAATCTGCTATCTCGATCGGAGATAATGGACACAGGCGCACCATGCAGACGAACTATCTCTTAGATGTAGATTCGTGTAAGTCTCTCCATTTTGAAGTTTTCTTTGATTGGCAGGAAGTGGGCGGATTTAGTCAGTCGGTTGACAATTACCCAGATGGCGTTGTGCCCACTCGGAGACTTGGGCAACTTAGTGATGAAATCCATTCTAATCCTTTCCCACTTCCACTCAGGTATTTCTTGTTGCTGTAGAAGACCTGAGGGCTTTTGATATCCAACCTTCACCTTGGCGCAAGTCAAACACTTGCCCACGAAGGTAGCGATCCCTGCTTTCATGTTCGGCCACCAATATAGTTGCTTGAGATCCAGATACATCATATCTGAACCTGGGTGAACGGAGTACTTAGTTCTGTGAGCTTCGTTCATGATAATCTCCCTGTAACCACCGTACCTCGGGGTCCAGATCCGGTTCATGAAATAGTAAACTTCGTTTCCTTTGACCTCTATGTTCTTTTCCATTCCTCTTAAGGCTTCGTCCGTCACGTTCTTTGGTTTTAAGGCTTGCAGCTGAGCCTCTCTGATTTGAGCGGATAGATGGGAATGGATGGTCATTGTCAGTGCCTTCACTATACGACCTGAATACTCTTTTCGGCTGAGGGCATCTGCTACCACATTGGCCTTGCCGGGATGATAGCGTATTTCACACTTGTAATCGATGGGTAGCTCTACCAATCGCCGCTGTCTCATGTTCAACTCTTTCTGATCAAAGATATGTTATAGGCTCTTATGGTCGGTGAAGACAGTGCACTTGGTTCCGTAGAGATAATGTCTCCATATCTTTAATGTAAAGACCACTGCTCCCAACTCTAGGTCGTGAGTTGTGTAATTGACCTCGTGCGTTTTCAGCTGTCTCGAGGCATAGGCAATAACCTTTCCTCGCTGCATAAGCACACAACCTAGGCCCTAACTGGATGCATCACAGTAGACAACGAAGTCCTCCGTCCCTTCGGGCAGAGACAAGATAGGTGAGCTGCATAGGGCCTGCTTCAATGTTTGAAATGCAGTGTCTTGATTTTCTCCCCAACTAAAGGTTACCCCTTTCTATGTCAGGGTGGTTAAAGGCTTTGCAATTTTGGAGAAATTCTGGATAAATCTGCGATAATAGCCAGCGAGACCCAAGAATTGACGGATTTCTGTGGGTGTCTTCGGTGCTGACCAATTCTCAATCACTTTGATCTTGGAAGGGTCTATGTGTATGCCTTCCTCGCTAACCACGTGACCAAGGAAAGTTACTTTTGGGATCCAGAATTTGCACTTTGAAAACTTTGCATAATGTTTCTCCGCCTTTAGCATTTCTAACACTAGTCTCAAGTGTTGTGTATGATCTTCCTTGCTCTGAGAGTAGACAAGTATATCATCGATGAACACGATTACAAACTTGTCTAGGAACGGGCGACACACCCGATTCATCAGATCTATGAAAACCGTTGGTGCGTTGGTTAGACCAAAGGGCATAACTACAAACTCGTAGTGTCCATAACGACTTCAGAATGCTGTCTTAGGAACATCATTCCCATGAACTCGCAACTGATGGTACCCTGATCTTAGGTCTATTTTTGAGAAATAAATGGCTCCCTGAAGTTGATCGAAGAGGTCGTCGATTCTGGGTAAGGGATAACGGTTCTTGATGGTAAGCTTGTTCAGTTCTCGATAATCAATGCACATCCGAAAGGATCCATCCTTCTTTCTCACGAATAAGATCGGGGCTCCCCAAGGTGAGGAACTTGGCCTTATGAATCCTTTGTTGAGCAACTCATTGAGTTGGCTGGATAGCTCTTGCATTTCTGCCGGCGCTAGACGATATGGGGATTTAGCTACGGGAGTAGCTTCGGGGATTAAGTCGATATGAAACTCGACTTGGCACTCGGGAGGGATTCGTGGAAGATCTTTGGGAAAAACATCAGGAAAGTTGTAGACTTCAGGGATGCTCTCGAGGTCCTTCACTTCCTGATTTTTGTTAACGACATGAGCTAGGAATGCATGGCACTCCTTTCGCAGATATTTCTGGGCCCTGATGCATGAAATGATACGAAGGTTCGAGCTGAGTTTATCACCGTAAACTATGAGAGCTTCTCCTGAGGGCAGATTGAGACGAATGGCTTTTTTATAACAAAGGATATCGGCACGATTGGAGCCCAACGAATCCATACCAATGATGACATCGAAGCTTTTTATGGAAACTGGCATAAGATTGATGGGGAAAGAATGGTCATTTAAGGTAAGGGTACAACCTATGAATATGTCGCTAGTGCTCTCTTTCTTTCCGTTAGCCATCTCGACGGTAAATTTTTCGGTTAAGGGTTGGGATTTACACTTGAGTCGCTGTTTAAATGCATGACTAACAAAACTTCTCTCTGCACCAGAATCGAAAATAATACATGCATAAGAGTTGTCGAGAAGGAACGTACCTGTAACAACGGTGGGATCAGCAACTGCCTCTTCCTCGCCCATCGCTAACACTCTCCCTGTGTTGCCAACTATTGTTGGCTTGGGGCAATTCCTTTTGAAGTGCACAACCTCCCCACAGCCATAACAGGCTTGACCAGCACCCGCTCCGGGAGCCTGATTGGTTGGTTGGACTGGTGCCTTGCAGAATCGAGCTGTATGTCCCTTCTTACCACAGCTGTTACACAACATATCCCGGCGCTGTCCATGATGATGGAAGTTGCACTTGTTGCACTTTGGAAGAGCACCAGCATATCCACTGGTAGGCGCTTGGGTTGTTGGAACATCAGCAGGAGTAGTAGCAGCGTGGACCGCCACTGTTTGTTGTTTCTTGGAGGACTCCTGCGAAGACTGGCCCTTACGCTTGTTCCATAATTTCTTTTTCCCACCACTCTCCTTCGATGGTTCGGGAGCAACTGTTACTTTATCCAGATCAACCCCGTGATCTATCAGGGTCTGCGCCAGACACTTGGCGCTGTCAAAAGTGGTAGGCTTAGCAGCCAAGACATTTCCTTGAGTTGGGGGCTTCGATCCCCAAATGTATCTTTCTATCTTTTTGCTCTCCGGGGTGACCATTCCCGGACATAGAAGAGCCAGATCGCAGAATCTAGCTGTGTAGGCAGCAATGTCGGAACCCTTCATCTTCAGGTTCCAGAGCTCGTGCTATAACTTCTGCATCTCGCCCCTTGGGTAGTACTCATCAAGCATTAGTTCTTTTAGGCTTTCCCAACCCATAACATTCGCTACCGGTAGGGTTAGGGATTTGACTCGACCATTCCACCAGGTCAGTGCTCTGTCGGTGAAGGTGCAGGCGGCGAACTTCACCTTGTTTGCCTCGGAACACGCGCAAATCTCAAAAATGGATTCGATCTTCTTGAACCATCGAGTTAGGGCAATGACTCCTCCATTGCCTTCGAAGGATTTGTTTTCGCGTTCATGAAATCCTTATAGGAACACTCCCTTTGATGTCCCTGATCGCCGAGGTTCTGGGGATGAGTACCACCTCCGAATCCGCTAGCCCCACCCTGGTTTATCTACGCTATTACTGCAGTCACGGTGGCTGTAACTGGTGCCTAGAACATGACAGGATCGAACTGAGGAGGTGGTGGCGGCGGAGGGTCGTTGTTCTTCCTGATGGGTTTCTTTCTGGGAGGCAACAATTACAGACCCTAGCGGGTCCATTAATACATCTTTTACTGATAATGCTGCCCAGAAGCTAATTGGAGCCACCTCCAAAAGTTTTTTGATAACAAATAGATCAATAGAAAGATGCTACCTTTAATTATCACAGATTGCAGAGGATTGTTAAAAAAACATGTCTATTCAAATGCCAAAATCCTCAACCTCTGAAAATATGAGAATAATAATTGTTGACAAGGCAGACATTATTGGTCTGAATGAAATAGCAATTCCAACAACTTAAAAACCAGCTATTAAATCCAATAATGTCGACATTGATCATACATTTGGAACAGTTTCACTCTCATAACATAGGTTACATGCCTCAAAAAACCTCTTTTTTCAAACCATAGGTATTATCATACTTTTTCTATATATAACAAAAAAAAAATGGTCTTTTTGGATGTGCAGATAAATCTTCAGTTCCAAAAGGTTGAAAACGGGGTCGGAAATCACCATAAATGTTATTGTTTTCTACAACATCGTTATAGGCAAAAGCTCTTTGTGTATACTACTAAAAACAATAGACATAATAGTTATGGTTTGTAATCACTAGTTAATAGACATAACGACATCTATGTTTTGTATTAGCTCTTTTACTAATCCACGTCTACATAAACTTACATCCTTCGTACATCTTTTCTATTTTTCCAAAAAACCATGGTTTATCAGTACTTTTACAAGAAAAATCAATGCACACTCCATCTCTTTATATCATGGGAAATCACAAATATATGGTATCTAAAAGACTAAAGAAGAAATGTATATGTGGTTAGGAAAAGAAGCAATTTAAATAGAAGAGTTGGTTTTAATCATATTCTAATATAACTATTGAAGAACAAATAAATTAGAAGATGTTTACAAGCTAGAAACAGGATAAATTAGTCATTAAATTGGCGTTAGGTTTATAATAAGGTCATTAAAATTACTGATGATAAATTACAATAAAAACCACAATTTTTAATCAAATAAGTCTTTTAATAATGCATATTTAAATAAGCTCAACTCTATAAAATAAAAAAACATATATAATGAAAAAAAATTCTAAGATAAGTATTGAGGAACAAATAAATTAAAAGATGTTTACAAGCTAGAAACATGATAAATCAGTCATTAAATTGGCGTTAGCTTTATAATAAGGTGATGAAATTACTGATGATATATTACAATAAAAACCATAATTTTTAATCAAATTACTGTTTTAATAATGCATATTTACATAAGATCACACTCTATAAAAAAAACATATATAGTGAAAATAAAATTATTACAAAAATTAATAACCAAATCCAAATGGCAAAAGATTACATGGAAGTTAATATCTACATATCCATATGTAACATTAAAACCATATACACATCCATCCAAATGAAAAAAAATATTATATTATTATAAGCTAGTCCTCTTAAATAGGTATAGCATTGCCACAAATTCACACCTTAAGCATACACGTCATAAGATTAACCTCAATACATTGCAACCACCTACAAAAGAACAACAAACATTCACATTAATCGAACATAAAATCTATCCCTTTATGATCCTAGTCCTCTTAAATAGGTATAGCATTGCCACTAAATTCCCACCTTAACTATACACATCATGAGACCAACCTCAATACTTTGCCACCACTTACCAAACAACAGTAGACATTCACATAAATTGATTATATAACACCCTTACTCCATATACACACATATCAAAATACATACTACAATAGAAAAATATGAAAGACATCCAGGTTCGACAGATTTTGCAAGAACTAATTAGCCATCTACGAGAAGTTGGAGACATGATGGAAGCGGTTCAGGTAACGATCAAGGAAGGAGTGAAAATACATAAAGATTTCAACAATGGTATCCCCATAGAAGAAGACGACACCAACTACAACATTACTAAAGAAGTTGTCGGAGATGCAAAAATGGAGAACATGTCCATGCAAGATAACACATCGTTTATGCTAGCGACAATTCATAAGCAAATTGGGAAACATAAACAAGTGATGAAGAACTTCACAGAGGATTAACTTTTTATGTATGGCCATCTTTTGAATACCTATTATGTTGTCCCTTTTATCTATGTAGTCAATTTCATTAATTATGTTCGCATATACCATGAAATAAATAAAAATAGTTGTATCAAATAATATCTACAACTGTTTTTGGTGAAATGTTGTCTATATTAATAGTTTCTAAATAAAGTTTACCTTCACTTCTCATAAGTATAGTTCTTATATAGACGTGACCTTCAAAACCATGAAGTCTCCATATTAAAGTCCTCCCAACCACTAAATCAAACTTGAGGATCTTAAACATCGAAAATTGGAATAAACATAAATACGGTATAAATGCTATTAGTTCTCATCCAACCTACCGGATAAAATTAATCAGCTATGAAAGACAACGACCCTTTATTCCAAAACCTCACACCAATATAAAAATAACTCCTAACACAGAAAATGAAAAGTACAAATGTTGAAACGATGCTCCAGACGTTGGTCACCCGCTTGTGCAAAAGGATTACAACACTGGAGGCAGCCATGACCAACATTGAAGAAGACGTGACCATGACAGATGAATGTGACACCAGTTGGATTAGGTGTCTTATCCCATAACTATAATTGGTGTGTACTTGATTTGATAGTAGCATGGTCCTTTTGGCGTGCCTTCACCTTAACAACTTGACAGGATGACTTTTGGAATAATAAATTGATTTATTAATGTATTATGAAAAAAATATATTAATTAGAAATCATGTTATTTAATTAGTATTTAATCATAAATTAATTTGGAATTAATTTTGGGATTAAATGAACTGATTAAAGGAACAGGGGCAGTTTTGCAAATCATTGATAGTTGTGAAACTGGGCTACTGGACTCCTTAAAATGGATTGGACGAAAATTATAGGAGGCCTATGAGATTTTCGTCCAAGGCTCCTTAATGAGGGTCCATGGTCCGCTTAAGCCTGAAGCAGGAAATTAGGGTTTCCTCTAGAAAACCGTAGCATCCTACAGTTATATAAAGACCCCACGCCTTGTGATTTTCGAAAAATGTTGGTGTTAAGAAAACCTTAGCCGACATTCTTAGGGCATTCCTCCTCTCTCCTTTCATCATCTTGCTAGTGGTGTTTGTGAATCATTACAGGTGCAACATTTGAGGCACTAAGCTTTCAATAGTTAAGGATCTTCAAAGTTTCTTTTTATTGCTACATAGCAAGTGAGGTAAACTTCTAAACCTAATATATGTTGATTTTGAAATTATATATGCTAGATCTAGGGTTTATTTATTTGGTATTCAATTACATGTTCAACTAGAGAAAAACTTAGATCCAAAGCAATTAGGGTTGCATAATCACATAGGTTGTTGTTATGCTCAAAACCCCTCAGTGGTATCAAAGCCTAGGATGTTTTTTAGTTGAATTTGATGCGTATGTGAATTGTCTAAAGGAGGAGGAAGCAAATTCGTCAATATGTTCATTGAACTCGATGAGTTCCTCATGGGACTCGACGATTTGGTCCTACTTGACGAGTTCACTTGCCTGAAATCGACGAGTAGACTCGTCATATCCCTGGTTTTTCGATATTCATATCTTGATTTGATTAGGATAATTGCCTTAATTCGATTTTATTGCTTAAGATTGAATTTTCTGAAAAGGTTATGATATATCCTTATCAAGGTAATTGATTTGGTCAAATTTTAAGATAAAGACAAAATAATTTGATTAATTAAATTATTTAAAATTTGATCTAGTACTTGTGAATAGTTTTAAAAATACACCATTTAGTTTCGGAGTTTACAATTTAATTAAAAGTTTAATTTTGAAATCTTAAATTCTAGAACCCTAGTATTTTAAAAGGTTTAAAGTACACCCTTATGGATGTTGTTAATACTTTAATTAAATGTTTAATTAAAAGATAATTAATCAATCCATAAAAGGGTTTAAATTTAATCAAATTAAAAGTTTAATTTATTAAAAGATTAAACCCCTAGTATTTTAAAAGTTTAAAACACACCCTTATACTATTATAGAATTAAAAGTTTAATATATATATATATATATATATATATATATATATATATATATATATATATATATATATATATATATATATATATATATATATATATGTATGTATGTATGTATGTATGTATGTATGTATAAGAAAAGTCACTCTTACCGTTAGTAGGCCTCATTCACGAAGCTTGTCTATAAGGGGTGATTAAGGAAGCGGGCTGTAAAATGACCGCCATTGGGTATCCATTCTTACCCACCGCACTCTTGACTATTGGAGGGTCCTTAGCTGAACGGGTAGGATAGGACACTAAACTCTCATTAGAAGTATAATGACATAAAGTAACTAAACTTTTTTCTAAAATCTCATTCTTAGTTACTTTAGGAAAAATGTAAATTTGATGCTAACCCATGAAATTACACATTGCACCTTATTGGTCATTAGTGGAGCGTGTGTGGTTGACCAAGACACTAATATGTGACTGATATTGTTGGCAATGGGTGTCTCCTAAATTATCGTTGACTTGATGGAGCACATGTGGTTAACCGGCACGTTAACGTCAAGTGATAAATGACATTGAGATACCAAGTTAATTTACATGGTTATTCACATCTCGTTTGTGATCCTCGACATCCCAGTCACAAAGTGAGAGCATAATCGAGATTAAACATGTCATTCAATTTTTAATGAATTTCAAAAGATCTAGGAGTTTCATTGAATTGAAACTGGTAAATGTTTACCCAACTAAAATAGATTCGAATTTGATTACGGCATCCCACTTCAGAATTCAAATCGAAAATATGGATACTAGCCTTAATTTAAAATTTTGAGTTAATAATTAAGGATTATATAAATCAATTGACTTGAATTCTTTTCTCCCTTTATAGATGTCAAGTTCAGACAAATACGGTCTTCCTGGAAATGTTTTTCCTTCTCTTTCTGAAGATGAGCTTCCACAAGTTGATCAAGGTGAAAGAATCTTCCCTTCTTCAAATGGTGTAACTGGAAATCATACTTCTCTAACTCTTCATTCATCACCTCCAGTGATTCTCCCCGACCCACATTTTCGTCAAATTGAAAAGTTCAAGGTTACTCAGGACTTGTTGGCATGCAAACACATAGATGGAAATTTCGTATGTGCACATGTTTATAACATGAAGTCTCACATTGACAGATTGAGAATGTTGGGTTTCGTTTTCGCAAAGGACTACTATTTGACTGACAACGACATGACCCTTATTGATCTGACATATTTGCTAATTGTTGCTGAAGTAGAAATGCTAAAGTGCAATGGTCAAGCAAATATGTTTGAATGATCAACCTCCCAAGTTTCCATGGACCTTAACAATGGCAACATTGGTAGTCCAGAAAAGGTTTCTCTTCCTAATGGAAAGGGATCGGCCAAAGTCAAACTGTTTGACCATATGGTAAAAAGAAAGGCCAATTCTGAGATAGTCCCATGTGCCATTCCCAAAGAGTCCATATGCTTCTATTGCCAATTGAAGGGGCATTAGATGCGAAACTGCCAAAATTACCTGAAAGATCTTAGAGATAGTGAAGTCAAGTTGTATGAATCCACTTCAGGTACATCCACTATCTAACTCCAATAAGTTTCTATTCATAGATTCTTATTACATGATGTGATGATCACATTTTGATGTTTTGTAGGATTTAAGAGAAAGAAGGAAGCTTGAGAAGAGTGAGCTGAATTTGATCGTGAGAGATGGATTTTGATCGCATGGTTCGAGGATCAGATTTTTGAACTGCTGCTTAGGAGTTTTGATAGAGTAATAGATTGCTTAGTAAATATGTCTAGAAACATAGTTTTCATATGTTTGCATTGTAAGGATTAATTTTTCCGCATTTTATTAATAAAGTTAGTTTTTGGTTTTAAGTTATTTATTTTATATTTCCTTGCAATGGCATTTATGAAAATTGGTGGTTATATTTCTATTATTAGCAATGTTAAGTATGGATTGATTCTTGATTATATCGTTTGTGGTTATGTCTTAATCAACCAAGTGAAATAGGCATTCTCATCACCCAAGGCTCGGTTGGATAGAAACTTGGACTCATACAATTCGAATTATGTGATGTATGAGAATCTCGATCTTTGGAAAATTAAGACTAGTTCGTTGATCACATGTTTATTTGAGTCAAAGTGAAGGGCTAATGTATCTAGTACACATTGATGTGGACTATTTGGATCCACCGCAAAAGATAAGAAATCATTTCGTCATGATTTGTTGAAAGTTCAGTAAACATGATTATACTTATAAGATTAAGTGTAATTCAGATTCTTTGAAAAGTTTCAAAGAGTGGCAGAACGAATGAGAAGAATCTATTAGGCAGAATGATAAAGGTTTCTCCAATATGAAAGGTAAGAAGAGTACCGTAGTATCACGTTTTATGATCATCTTAATGATTATGGAACTATGTCACAATTGATCCTCTAAGTACGTCTTAGTGAAATTATTTTTGACTAAGAAGAGGAATTGATAATTGTTGGAATAGTTTAATCAAGCGATGAATCATACTTTGTTTCCAAATCTGTTGGATTAGTGTCTAAGATCGTAACTATATTTGGTATGTACTTGACCCGATAGTAGCATGGTCCTTTTGGGTTGCCTTCACCAAAGCAACTTAACTGGATGAAATATGGAGAAAGAGGTTAATTATGATTTATTAATATATTATAGGAATAATATATTAAAAGAGAAATCATATTATTTAATTAATATTGTTCGAGAATTAATTTAGAATTAATTTTGTGGTCAAAAGAGATTAATAAAATTAAGGGGACTGATACTGTAATTATAATATAGTTACAAAGTTGGGCTTATGATCCCTAAAGAAGGGATGGACGAATTCTATGGGGAAGCCTACATAGAAATCGTCAATAGGGGACTTCTGGAAGGATTATGTGGACTGCTTAAGGCCTAAGCAATCAGATTAGGGTTTTGACTGAAACCCTAGCAGCTCAACTATATAAGGAACCCTTGGGACTCCTATTTTCGGCCACTTAAACCCTAAGAAGAGTACCAACCGATTTTTGTGATCCCTAGCATCTCTCCAATATTCTTCCATTGCTCTAAGTATTTGTGATCTATTAGAGGCATCACATTTGAGGTGCTAAGTTGTCAAAAGTTGAAGATCAAGCTAGCTACAATTGAAAGGTAAGATTCTAAATTTGTTTTGAATACAAAATTCGATTTATGCATGCTAGATTAGGGTTATAGCTTTGGATGATTATTTCATGTACTATTAGAGAAAACCTAGATCCAAAGCTTTACGGTTGCATCTACACCATAGGATTGATGTAATGCTCAAAACTCATCAGTGGTATCAGAGCCTAGGTCATTTTTCAATTGTATTTGATGTTATGCTTAATTTCTCAAAGCTGAAAATTTTCTTTTTTTTATTCTGCCTGATTCCTCGATGTAGAATAGCCTTCCACGACATGGAATGGGATCTGAAGAAAATTTTCAGGATTTTGGCTAAGATTGGATTTGGATGATTAGCATAAATTGTTTTTCTAATAAAAAATTTGTTTTATCTTTTATAGTAATGCATATCTTAATCCAATTAGAAGATAATTGTCAAACTATTAGATAATTATTAGTTTATATGATAAAGATAATTATTTGTATTATTTGATGTGAAATATCTTGCCATAAATTGAATTAGGTCAAATTTAGATAATGACAAATTATTTAATTAATTAAATTATATTTTAATTTGATCCAGAAGGTATTGAAAAGTTTTAAAACTTGCCCTCAAGTTTTGGAATTTAAATTTTAATTAAAAGGTTTTAATTTTGAAATATTTAAATTCTAAACCCTAGAGTTTTAAAAGTTTAAAATTCAACCCTTATACTATTATTATAATATTAAAAGATTAATAATTATATATATGTATAAGACGAGTCAATCTTACCGTTACTATGCCTCATTCACGAAGCTGGTCTATAAGGGGTGTTTAAGGAAGCGGCCTATAAAATGACCGCCATTGGGTATCCATTCTTACCCACCGCACTCTTGACTAGTTGAGGGTCGTTAGCCGAACGGGTAGGATAGGACAAACTAATTCCTCATTAATAAATATAATGATTTATAAAGTAACAAAAATGGTTTCATAAATTCCCAATCTTAGTTACGTTAGGAAAAATGTGAAAATGATGCTATTCCATGAAATTGCACTTTGCACCTTCTCAAGTCGTTAGTGGAGTGTGTGTGGTTAACCGGCACACTAATTTAGGACTAGAAAGGGTGGCAAAGGGTAGCTCGCTGTTTATCATAGATTAATGGAGCGTGTGTGGTTAACCAGGACATTGATTTGGGTGATAAATGACATCGAGAGTACCAAGCACATTTTGGATGGTTATTCACACCTTGTTTGTGATCCTCGTATTGTTGGATAAGGTGTCTAAGTCCATAACTATTTCTGGTATGTACTTGACACGGTTGGCATGGTCTATTTGGGTTGCATGACATCATGATAATTGGATAGACAAAATGAGAAGAAGGATACTTATGATTTGTTAATATATTATAAGTTATAATATATTAATATGAAATCATATTATTTAAATAGTATTGATCAAGAATTAATTTGGAATTAATTTTGTGATCAAAAAGAGACTAATTAAATATATGGCGATTGATTGTGTAAATCATCCATTCTTATATAGTGGGCTAATGATCCCTGGTTTATTGGATTGGACTAAAACCCATAGGGTGCTCCATGGATGCTCTATGGAGGTTAAAACCCATGGATTATGGAGGAAATGAAAAGTCATGTCAACTAGGGTTTACATGTGTAACCCTACTTGTGACACACTATATAAAGACCCCACAGGCTAGCAAAATCTACACTAAGACAAGAACAAGGAGGGCTAGCTGATTTTGAGTGATAGTGTACTTCTCTCAAGTTATTCCAAGAGATGTGGTGCTGTGTGAAACATTTGAGGCATCACATTTGGGGTGCTAGACTCACAAAGTTCTTAAGGAATCCAAGCAACAAGAAAGGTATGTTATTCTACTAGCTTTTGTGTTTCAAGTTCCCCATGCCATACTAGTTAGGATAAGAACCTTGGAAAAATCAAATTTGCATGTATCTTAGTAAAACATAGATTCAAGGTTTCTAGGGTTGCATGTACACCATAGGAGTGTTAGAATGCTCAAAATCCATCAGTGGTATCAGAGCCTAGGTTTGTTTTCTTGATAATTGATGCAAAATGCTAGAAAAAATCGATTTTTCTGTTCACTATGCAGTGGACTCGCCGAGTCCATGGGGGGGGAGGGACTCGACGAGTCCAAGTGAAAATGCATCCTACTCGTCGAGTAGGTTCTTGCACTCGACGAGTAGGAGCCTCTGTGTGCAGAATTTCGAGTTTTGCTGCTGGAAATGGACTAGAATCATTACCCTAAACTGTTTTGGACTTGTAAAACCTGTTTTTGGTGTGGTAATGATTATGCTAATCCATTTTCAATGGTTATTATCAAAATCTCAAGTTTTATATGTGCTTATATGACTCTTGAAATTGTTGATATGAATATTCATACACTTATGAGTTTGGTAGATCATAGGAATTATTTGCAAATTGTTTGTTAGTTTAATTCTTGATCTAAATGTGTTAATGGAGTCCATAATTTGTCCTCAAGTTAAGGATTACCAAAAGTCTTTTCTTTTAAAGTCCATTAAATAACACAAAGGTTACATAAAATGAATAGTCTTCATTTTAATAAACCATTATCTCATAAGTTATGAAGTTGAAAAGTTTTGAATAGTTACAAAACTTGCCCTCAAGTTTTGGAACATCTAAACTCACTTTAGAAAACTACCCCTAGAATTTTAAAGGTTAAAATTCAACCCTTATACTTTATAGTATGATAAGTTAATAACATATATATATATATATATATATATATATATATATATATATATATATATATATATATATATATATATATATATATATATATATATGATCAAGTCGTTTTACCGTTAGTAGGCCTCATTCACGAAGTCGGTCTATAAGGGGGGTATAAGATTGTTGCCTATAAAATGGCAGCTTAATGGGTGTCCACTCTCACCCACCGCTTCCTTGACTGGTGGAGGGTCGTTAGCCGAACGGGTAGGACAATGACTTTAATTCTCATTAAAAGTATAATGATTATTATAAAGTAACTAAATGTTTTATAAATTCCCAATCTTAGTTACTTTTGGAAAATGTGAATATGGTGCTAACCCATGAAATTACACTTTTCACCTTGCTTAAGTCGTTAGTGGAGCGTGTGTAGTTAACCGGCACACTAACTTGGATTTAACAAGGTTGGCAAAGGGTGGCTTAAGGTTTATCATAGATCAGTGGAGCGCGTGTGGTTAACCGGCACATCGATTACACTACAAGAAAAATGCGATTTTGCAACGAAGGAATCCATTGCTAAAAGCTGAAATTCCGTTGCAAATGACGATTAGCGACGGATTGCAACGACCTATTTCCATCCCTAAAAACGTCGTAGCGAGGGTTTGCAACGGAAAAGATAATTCCGTCACAAATTTGACAACGGAATGAAATCTGTCGTAAGTGGTATTCTGTCGTGTATTCCGTAGTAGGATTCCATCGCACAATCCGTGGTAGTTATTCCATCACAAATTATGTGGTGGTGATTCCCTAGCAAATTCCGTGGCGGTGATTCCCTAGCAAATTCTGTGGTAATGAATCCATAGCAAATTATGTGGTGGTGATTCCCTAGCAAATTCCGTGGTGGTCATTCCCTAGTAAATTCCATGGTGGTCATTCCCTAGTACATTCCGTGGTGGTGATTCTATAGCAAATTTCGTGGTGTTGAATCCCTAGCGAATTCCGTTTGATGATCTCCTAGCAAATTCTGTGGTCATGAATCCCTAGCAAATTCCGTTTGATCACTTCCTAGCAAATTCCGTGGTCATGAATCCCTAGCAATTTTAGTGGTGTATATATTATATACCATATTCAATATGGACCAATGGATAATTGATTTATAAATTATATCCAAATAATTTTGTAGTAATATATGAAAAACAAAAAAAAAAACAAAAAATCATAACCATCATATCATAAAATAACAAAATAATTTTTTATTACATGGAAAAAAGAAAGTTGCTACTCTAAAATACATAATCTTCAATAAACATATATCAACCTACTACTCTTGTTGTTTTGTAATGCCATTAATAAGATCCAATGTCGTTTAAAGTTATTTTTCAAGATGCCGGACCCTTGCTTTATTTTCCTCTATTGGGCGTTCATCATTTCTTTAAGCTCTTCGTTTTGCTGTTTTTGTTTAGCAACAAGCTCCCTCATTTCTTCTATTTCATCATTTTTTTCTGGAATGTAAGTTACATCAGTTTTACCATTCCTATTAGGAACCGCCTTTGCAAAAGAGCCTAATCCATAAAGTCTTCTTTTTTTATCATGACCACCTACAACAACATAAAATAGCTTGTCCTCCTCAAATTCAACACCTTCAGCTTCCAACTCTTCCCGTTTTTCTGTATAGGCCGCCTACAAAATAAAAATATTATAAGTTAAAAGATATCAAATTTAGGAATGATATTATGGAGTAGCTACAATATAAAAGTTAATTTAAACTGAAATGAATATTAAATGAATTTGTCTATCTTTTTCATTTGTAAAAGTGACTCCATCATGATTCTTAGTGTGTGTATACAGGAACAATTCACTATGGGGTGGCTCATGTCCTAATTTCCTCTTTTGAAAAAATACCATATAAAAATTCAAATATACAGATAAACATATGCAAACATTGATACGATGTACCATTTAAAAAATTACCAAATCAGAAGCTATCTTCAAATGACATGCGGATCCAGCGTTATGTGTAGGTTTTGCTACTCCATCAGCCACACCGTTTCGCCTATTTTTCTTGTTCAGCTCAGATTTTAGCTTGTATTCTTCTGTATTCCATTTTAATTACCAGGAGTTCCAGACTTCCTGTGGAATATGAGTTGGTTTAAAGCCATGTTTGTTTCTTTTTGGGCTCCTCATGTTGAAGAGATATTGACCATAACTTTGTGCCTCTTTCGTTGCCCAAGCTTGCCTCACCAGCGAGTCTATTGTCTCATCCCGACAATATTTTTTCTACACATTAACAATATAAACATAAGTTGAAGTGTAAATGTTTACCAAACAATAATTTATCACTTATAGTGTCACACCCCAATACCGAGAACGGCGGAATACGTTCTGGGGTGGAGGACGTCATGTACAGTATCATAACAATGCATAATAGTAAAGACAAGCAATCACATCCATTGCATTAATATAATAATTGTAATACAAGCATGTTCTGTACAGTTTTAAGACACCAAAAGTATAATCAAAATAAAAGAGGAGTCTCGTAGGTGCTCCATCTTCTCAAAAGCTGCATCTGTACCTGTCTACGGATGACCTAAGAATACAAGTTATTTTGAAAGCGAGTATGAGCATAAAGCTGGTGAGTTCATAAGTATTTAGTGTCGTTGCTTGTATAAAAATGAACATATCAATGTAGTATAATAATTTATCTCAATGTAGGAAAATAGTATGCTCCCTAGAAAACCCTATGTTTTCCAGTAAAAGTAGTCTTCTACCAAGACCCGGTTATTTGTATGTTTGATCCCTTAAAATGTAAAAGTGTTCCCAGTGAAACTATCAGTATGAAAATATAGTTTTAAACTCTGTTCATGTAAAGTACTTGGGAAAGTAGTGTTTTACCCCAGCAGTATCACTGCCGGCTAATGTAATAAAAATGCAGACTCCAGGTGATATTAAATGTACAATACACCTCGGGAAGTCTGTTTTGCCTTTAATTCTTAATGTAATAATTAAAGGTCGGAATGTGAACTCGTATGTAACCATGCTGATTGACGATCGAATCCCTGATGACCCTCCGAGTCATATGTAGAAATGTGACATTTTGTCACCCCTGGGCCTAGTCGGCTCGGACTGTAGCTAGCAGTCGGGATGTGGGAGTGTCTGTCCCGTATAGATCTATACAGATAATGCCCGCTCTCCCTCCGGGAGACTGTGGTTACACGGTGATAGCACAGTGAAGTGTCGTATCGAGAAGTAGTATGTCACATTCTATTTTAGTATATGTTCTTGAATATTATATAATGTACTTTCTGGTATGATGTATAGAGTGTTCTCTTGTATAGTATATAGTATTCTCTTTGTATAGTATTTAACATGTATTGACTCATGACTGTACTGACTCTGGTAGGTACCAATGTAATAGTAGTAATGAGTAGAAAATCCTTAACTATACCTATTATAGTTAAATAGTAATGTTGGTTGCATACCTTTGGTACACAAAGGTACTGAACTGAAGTGAAGACTTTTATATCCAACACAAACATATATGATATATAACTAAGAATTCAACGACAGTCGGACAAATAACAAAATACCCTAAGTCCACAACCAAACAAGGAAGAGGAAATAAGTTGAGCTATCAGTCCTAAGTCCTTGAAGTCTTACTTATATAAATATATTGGTGTAGATATGGTTTGGAAAATAAAGGAAGTTTAAAAGAGTTTGGAAATAGTTTTATAACAATTTAACATGAAAAGGAGTTTGATAAACATTTTGAAGCAGTTTTGTTGGCAAAGCAGCTAGAAATATAGAAAATCCATTTGGTTGCAAGTTATAAATCACGTGTGATTGATACTATAACTTGTTTGATTCAACTTGTATTCCCCCCCATAAAAGCAATTAAAAACATTTAAAAGGTTGATTAAGGGGTATGAACTCACCTGTAGTGAGTGGATTTGATGGAAGTGTCGGGTAGGATGCTAGGTGTCAAGTGAGGACTTGAACACACACACGGACCCTATGTAATATGTAGTGATACATAAGTGTATCTAATTAGTTAATTAATCACTAATTAAGTAAGTAAAGACACTCTAATGCATGAAAACACTTTGTTTCAAGTGCTAGGAGTGCTAAGGGTTGCTTCTAAGGAGTGTATGACCTCACTATGGAGTTTACACTTCCAATGATCACCCTATACGTGTTTACAGTTGATGGACCACTCCCCCCATGATTTTACGGCCGTAAACTCATGGGAATGGTGCATTTGGGTGTTTCAAGGTCTCATGTTTCACAAAGAAGTGTCTTAGGGTTGAATCAAAGGCTTAGGAAGTGGTTAGGGCTTGAAATGGCACTCCCTTGGAGTTTACGGTCCTTGGACCACTCCTTGGGAGTTTACGGTCGTAAACCCTAGAGTTTACGGCCGTAAACCCTTGGCCACTTCATTCTTTTCGTGTTTTTTGGTTCTTAGTTCATGCATGCAAGTTCTTAGCCTCTTATCCAAGCATTAGAAGGTGTTAGGGGCATCAAAACACCCTTTGGGGGTGTTTACGGTTTTGGGAGATCCCCAAACTGTAAACACATGCTCTTGGGGATTTTTGGTGTTCATTCCATGGATTTGCAAGCACACTAAGCAAATAACTAGTTAGGAAGAGTATACTTACTTATAGGAAGCTTGTAAGAGTGTTTAGGACCCAAGAACACTAGTGTGTGTTCTTGGTGTTTTGAAGAATGCTTGAAGATCTATGTAAAAACCAAGAATCCATGGATGAAATGATGTATAAACACTAGATTAAGTGTTGTATGAACGAATTTAGGAAGGAAAACTTACACTTTTGGCGGATTTGGAAGAATGGACTTATGATACTTGAGAGAAAAAGCCTTGTGTTCTTGGGGTGGGAAGTGGAGAATGAGGAAAAGATGTGTAAACTCATGCTATATGCATGAGTCTTGGGAAAATGGTGTTTACGGCCCAAACACCACTTGTTTGGCCGTAAACACCTAACTAAGGTGTTTATTGTTTTGTTTGCTACACATCGCTAATAACGTCACTTCCTTTTATTTAATCGTTTGACGAAAATAAAATAAAACACCCAAACGGAGTTAAATCCGGCTAAAAATGTACTGAAATGTTTTTGAATATTATATGAAGTTTTTAACTGTAGAATTTATACAAATGAAAATTTCGGGTTGTTACATCATCCCCCCGTTAGAGGGAATTTCGTCCCGAAATTTGAGTTCAACAGCTAAGTTATTACGACATAACTAAGCAAAGAGGTGAGGATATTTAAGTTTCATTTGATCCTCGCGCTCCCATGTGAATTCCGGTCCTCGTTTGGCGTTCCAGCGAACCTTCACAATCGGGATGCGGCTTTGTTTCGTTCGTTTGACCTCTCGGTCCATAATCTGCACAGGTTCTTCCACAAAGTTGAGGCTCTCGTTGATCTCGATCTTGTCGAGTGGGATTACAAGAGTCTCGTCGGATAGGCACTTTTTCAAGTTCGAGACGCGGAAGGTAGGATGTACGTTACTAAGCTCGCGGGGTAGATTGAGTTTGTAAGCTACGGGGCCGATTCTAGCGAGAATCTCGAAAAGCCCTATGTATCTTGGATTCAGCTTTCCACGCTTTCCGAAGCGTATCAAGCTTTTCCAGGGTGAGACTTTCAAAAGGACTCGGTCTCCCACCTGGAACTCCAAAGGTTTCCTTTGTTTATCTGTGTAGCTTTTCTGTCGGTCTCTAGAGGCTTTCAATCGTTCACGAATCTGAACGATCTTCTCTGTCATTTCCTGAACGATTTCCGGACCCGTGAGAGTGCTGTCAGGAACTCGTCCTTTAGCTAACTGGGTGTCACCCACCTCAACCCAACACAGTGGGGATCTGCACTTTCGGCCGTAGAGGGCTTCGAATGGAGCAGCTTTGATGCTCGTGTGATAACTGTTGTTATAAGAGAATTCGGCGAGAGGTAAGTGGGTATCCCACGCCTTCCCAAAGTCGATCACACAGGCTCGCAGCATGTCCTCCAAGGTTTGGATGGTTCTCTCACTTTGTCCGTCGGTCTGCGGATGGTAGGCTGTACTCATGTCCAGCCTCGTTCCTAAGGAGCTTTGTAATGACTGCCAGAACCTCGAAGTGAATCTACTATCTCTATCTGAGATAATAGATATAGGAACACCATGCAGTCGTACGATTTCCCTAATGTAGGTTCTCGTGAGCTTCTCCATTTTGTCGGTTTCTTTGATGGGTAGGAAGTGTGCGGACTTGGTCAATCTATCGACGATGACCCATATGGTATCAAGTCCACCCGTTGTCTTGGGTAGCTTGGTTATGAAGTCCATAGTGATCCTCTCCCACTTCCACTCAGGTATCTCCGGTTGTTGGAGTAGTCCTGATGGTTTCTGGTATTCGACCTTGACCTTGGCGCAAGTAAGGCATTTACTCACGAAGGTAGCAATCTCTGCTTTCATGTTAGGCCACCAGTATGACTTCTTGAGATCCAGATACATCTTATCTGAACCTGGGTGGACGGAATATCGAGTATTGTGCGCTTCCCTCATGACTAAGTCTCTGAAACCACCGTGCTTCGGTGTCCAGATCCGGTCCATGAGATATAAGGCTCTGTCACCCTTGGCTTCCAGGTTCTTATCCATTCCTCGTAGGGATTCTTCCGCTACATTTTCAGGTTTCAAAGCTTTGAGCTGAGCCTCCTTAATTTGTGCGGATAGATGCGAATGGATAGTCATTGTTAGTGACTTGACTCTTCGACCAGAATATTCTTTCCGACTTAGGGCGTCTGCTACTACGTTGGCTTTACCCAGATGATAGCGAATTTCGCATTCGTAGTCATTGAGTAGCTCGACCCACCGTCGTTGTCTCATGTTGCGCTCTTTCTGGTTGAAGATGTGTTGGAGGCTTTTGTGGTCGGTGTAGATGGTGCTCTTCATACCATACAGATAGTATCTCAAGATTTTTAGGGCGAACACAACTGCTCCTAATTCGAGGTCGTGCGTGGTGTAGTTGACCTCGTGTGTCTTCAGCTGTCTTGAGGCGTAGGCGATGACCTTACCTCGTTGCATCAGAACACAGCCGAGCCCTTGGTTGGATGCGTCGCAGTATACCACGAAGTCTTCTATCCCTTCGGGGAGGGATAATATCGGTGTGGTGCATAAGGCTCGTTTCAGGGTTTGGAATGCCTTCTCTTGTTTCTCTTCCCAGTCAAAGGCCACCCCTTTCTGGGTCAATGTTGTAAGGGGTTTCGCGATTCGAGAGAAGTTCTGTATGAACCTGCGGTAGTAGCCAGCGAGGCCTAGAAATTGGCACATTTCTGTAGGCGTCCTCGGTGCTGACCAGTTCTCAATAGCTTTAATCTTGGATGGGTCTACGTGGATTCCTTCTTCGCTAACCACGTGTCCTAAGAATTCGACTCTTCGGATCCAAAACTCGCACTTAGAGAACTTCGCGTACAGCTTCTCCGCTCGTAGGCTTTCCAGGACTTGTCGTAAATGATTGCTATGTTCTTCCTTACTTCGAGAGTAGATAAGTTTGTCATCAATGAAGACGATGACGAACTGATCCAAGTAAGGAGGGCATACCCTATTCATTAAGTCCATGAATACTGCGGGCGCATTGGTCAGTCCGAATGGCATCACTACGAACTCGTAGTGTCTGTATCGGGTTCGGAAGGCTGTTTTCGGAACATCCTCCTCGAGCACTCGTAACTGGTGATACCCGGACCTCATATCAATCTTGGGAAAGTAACTCGCCCCTTGCAGTTGGTCAAATAAATCGTCTATGCGAGGAAGAGGGTAACGATTCTTGATCGTCAGCTTGTTGAGTTCTCTGTAATCGATGCACATACGGAACGATCCGTCTTTCTTCTTCACGAACAAGACCGGTGCTTATGAAGCCCTTGCTGAGCAGTTCGTTAAGTTGACCGGACAGTTCTTGCATCTCAGCAGGCGCTAGACGATAAGGCGATTTGGCTACCGGGGTAGCTCCTGGAATTAAGTCGATTCGGAACTCGACTTGACGTTGCGGAGGTAAGCCCGGTAGTTCTTCCGGAAAGACATCGGGGAAGTCGGATACTACGGGGAAGTCTTTTAGGTCTTTTGTTTTCTGGCTCGTATCGACGACGTGTGCAAGGAATGCACGATATTCCTTACGCAAGTACTTTTGGGCTTGAATACTTGAGATGATACGAAGGCTCATACTGGGTTTGTCTCCGAGATCAACAAGGGTTCGTTATTCGGTAGATCCAGGCGGACTGCTTTTTCGAAGCACAGAATGTCGGCATGATAAAGACTCAGCCAGTCCATGCCTACCATGACGTCGAAACTCCGGATAGTTACTGGTATGAGGTCGATTGGAAAAGAATGATTATCTAGTGTGAGGGAACAACCTATGTAAATCTCGTTAGAACTTTCTGTCTTTCCGTTAGCCATTTCTACGACGAAGGTTTCTTTTAGTGGTTGTGGTGATTGTTTAAGTAAGTGTTTGAATTTTTGGTTAACGAAGCTTCTTTCTGCCCCACTATCGAATAGGATACAAGCATAAGAGTTATCGAGAAGGAACGTACCCGTGACTACAGTGGGGTCTGCCACGGCCTCATTGTGGCCAATAGCAAGTAGTCTTCCAGCTCCTCCCGCGTTTCCAGCTTTCGGACAGTTTCTTTTGAAATGTCCTGTCTCGCCGCACCCGTAGCAGGCCTGGCTTACTCCTGCACTAGGGACCTGGGAGATAGGTTTGGCTGCAGTTCTGCAAAACCGGACAGTATGGCCCTTCCGGTCGCAATTGGTGCAGTGTAATTCCCGGCAGGGGCCGTTGTGATGGAAAGAGCACTTATCGCACTTGGGTAAGTTCCCTGCGTATGTTTTGGCCGGTACAGGGGCAGCTGGAGTAGTGGCAGCATGGACAGCCACCGTCTGTTGGTTCTTGGAAGAGGATCGATTTGATTTGCCCCTCCTTCGGTCCTCACGCTTCCTTTTGTTGTCAGTTGCGTGGGTTGGTGTTGTGGTAGTGGTTGTTGGAAGAGAAGGAACTTCATGATCAATCAGCCTTTGGGCCAATTCCTTGGCACTATCAAAGGTCGCAAGGTGTGATGCTAGAACATTCCGTCGATACGGGGGTACCAGACCCCAGACGTATCGTTCGATTTTCTTGCTTTCGGTGGGCACCATGTTAGGACATAGAGCCACTAGGTCACAGAACCTGGTTGTATAAGCCACTATGTCGGAACCCTGCATTTTGAGGTTCCATAGTTCCTCCTCGAGCTTTTGAATTTCGCCCCTTGGGCAGTACTCCCTTGTCATAAGGTCCTTCAGTGTGTCCCAGCCCATGACGTTAGCAGTTACCAGGGAGAGTGATTTGACATGGCCATTCCACCATGTCAGTGTTCTTTGGGTGAAGGTGCAAGTAGCAAATTTTATCTTGCTTCCCTCGGGGCACGAGCACATTTCGAAGATTGCTTCGGTTCTTTCGATCCATTGGGATAGTGCAAGGACCCCTCTGGTTCCATTGAAGTACGTAGGTTTGAAGTTGATGAAATCTTTATATGTACACTCCCGTGTACGCGGATAGATTTCGCCTTGGCTAGAGTTAGTGCCAGTCCCCATTCCACTAACACCACCAGAATTGACTTGCACCATGGCGGCGGTCACAGCTACGGTCACAACTGCTTGAAACATCACTGGGTCGAACTGCGGTGGGGGAGGTGGTGGTGGAGTTTGATTCACAGGCGTGCGTCTGGTCGGACGCTTGCGGGGAGGCATCTTTTACTGAAAATTTTAAAGATGATGACAACAGTGAGAATCAATTGTAAGTATGATGAGAGTGTTTCATGGACTAAATCGCCATAGCCCAACTGTCAGATAGAGTTATAACGAATAGAGTAAAAAAACATAAGAGTATAGACTTTCCCATAGAGTAGTCAACTGCTAATGTTACTGGTATTAATGATGTAAAATGAGTTCGGGAAAAATGACCTAACAATAGGTCTTACATCAAACCATAAGGGAAAATGTTGGCAGTTTAGAAGCCTAGTTAGAGTATTTTCAAAGTTAGGAATGTTTACAGACACGTGCTCTACCGAGCCTAGAAACGAAAAGGCTATTCCTTAATCAAAAGAGAAGGATGAGTTGACATCTCCTACTGGCGACAGGTATCCCTTGGGCGAACCCTAAGGTCAGCCAGGTGGCGTACAACTTCCTGAAGATGTCGCTCATGCGCCCTCTGACGCACTCGGAGTTCCATGACTTCAGCTCGAGATGCAGCTAGTTGTTGCTGCAGAGCCTCATTGGTCCTCCTAGTCCTATCCATAGCTTCTTCGAGTTGGCGGATACGGACAACGTTAAGGTTAGAGTTGGCGTCAATTTCCACAACTCTGCCGATGGCTGCATGACTTTGTTCGACGTTCCTAGCAATCCTACGGACCATGATGGGCAAGACTCGGTCAGCTGAACCTCCCTCGCTTATGTTGTAAAAGCTTCGATCTCCGTTGAAAGGTAAAGGCTGACCCTGTTCATCACTCCATCGATTCAAGGTTGTTGCCCACATGGGAGTGGGACCTTGAAATGTCGGAAGGGGGTTGGGGTTTGGAGCTACTGGGGGTAGGTTGTTGACTTCTGGTTCGGAGTCGGAGCCATCTGAAAAGCCTTCTGCGAGGTGATCATCCAAAGGGATTGGGTGATCATTTTCTGGCTCTTCATCAAGCCATCCTCCAATGCCTTGGTTTGGATAGTACGGATCGCTAGGGAGATGAAAGTCAGCCATGCTATCTACGCGAGAAATGGGGAAAGAATAGTTAATAGGCGTACTAATCTAAGATACTTATAAGATGATCGTTATTAGTCGACCCAATACTTGCATAATGCATACCAATTACATGTAACCGAGACAGGATAGACCTTCGAATAAGTGACCCTAACTCTAAATCCACAACCAAACAAGGAACATGAAGTAAAGCAAAGATCACAGATTCTAAGTCTATAGCGTCTTAGTCACATGTAACCGTAGAGTATCCACTTAGCAACTATTGCCCTACTAGTAACGACCCTTTTTGTTCTCACATATGTAATTCATAAAAATGCAGAATACTCCTATAGTATTCTTGTTCCAATGTTCTTGTAGTAGTGTTGGTAAGTTTTTAGACTTGTTGCAACACCACAACCATTCTTAGGCACATGCTAGTCACTCCTAGGAAAATGTAGTTGATCAGGCTACATCCACCCAGATTTGACTATATGTCTCTAAGCCTAATTGTGTTGTTCAACAATCTTAATACTTTTGTTATGTTCTAGTATGATACTGACCCTTTGTATGGATGGATGTATATATATACTTAGTTAAATATTTTATTATTTAAAAGTATATATTCTTGGTCAGAGTGTTTTAATCCCGAATGTGTTTATAGTTCGTATATCTTTTATGGGTTGATATACTTGATTCACTATAAACAATGCTCTGATACCAATCTGTCACACCCCAAAACCGAGAACGGCGGAATACTTTCTGGGGTGGAGGACGTCATGTAGAGTATCATAACAATGCATAATAGTAAAGACAAGCAATCACATCCATTGCATTAATATAATAATTGTAATACAAGCGTGTTCTGTACACTTTTAAGACACCAAAAGTATAATCAAAATAAAAGAGGAGTCTCGTACGTGCTCCATCTTCTCAAAAGCTGCATCTGTACCTGTCTACGGATGACCTGAGAATACAAGTTATTTTGAAAGTGAGTATCAGCATAAAGCTGGTGAGTTCATAAGTATTTAGTGTCGTTGCTTGTATAAAAATGAACATATCAATGTAGTATAATAATTTATCTCAATGTAGGAAAATAGTATGCTCCCTAGAAAACCCTATGTTTTCCAGTAAAAGTAGTCTTCTACCAAGACCCGGTTATTTGTATGTTTGATCCTTTAAAATGTAAAAGTGTTCCCAGTGAAACTATCAGTATGAAAATATAGTTTTAAACTCTGTTCATGTAAAGTACTTGGGAAAGTAGTGTTTTACCCCAGCAGTATCACTGCCGGCTAATGTAATAAAAATGCAGACTCCAGGTGATATTAAATGTACAATACACCTCGGGAAGTCTGTTTTGCCTTTAATTCTTAATGTAATAATTAAAGGTCGGAATGTGAACTCGTATGTAACCATGTTGATTGACGATCGAATCCCTGATGACCCTCCGAGTCATATGTAGAAATGTGACATTTTGTCACCCCTGGGCCTAGTCGGCTCGGACTGTAGCTAGCAGTCGGGATGTGGGAGTGTCTGTCCCGTATAGATCTATACACATAATGCCCGCTCTCCCTCCGGGAGACTCTGGTTACACGGTGATAGCACAGTGAAGTGTCGTATCGAGAAGTAGTATGTCACATTCTATTTTAGTATATGCTCTTGAATATCGTATAATGTACTTTCTGGTATGATGTATAGAGTGTTCTCTTGTATAGTATATAGTATTCTCTTTGTATAGTATTTAACATGTATTGACTCATGATTGTACTGACTCTGGTAGATACCAATGTAATAGTAGTAATGAGTAGAAAATCCTTAACTATACCTATTATAGTTAAGTAGTAATGTTGGTTGCATACCTTTGGTACACAAAGGTACTGAACTGAAGTGAAGACTTTTATATCCAACACAAACATATATGATATATAACTAAGAATTCAACGACAGTCGGACAAATAACAAAATACCCTAAGTCCACAACCAAACAAGGAACATGAAATAAGGTGAGCTATCAGTCCTAAGTCCTTCAAGTCTTACTTATATAAATATATTGGTGTAGATATGGTTTGGAAAATAAAGGAAGTTTAAAAGAGTTTGGAAATAGTTTTATAACAATTTAACATGAAAAGGAGTTTGATAAACATTTTGAAGCAGTTTTGTTGGCAAAGCAGCTAAAAATATAGAAAATCCATTTGGTTGCAAGTTATAAATCACGTGTGATTGATACTATAACTTGTTTGATTCAACTTGTATTCCCCCCCATAAAAGCATTTAAAAACATTTAAAAGGTTGATTAAGGGGTATGAACTGATGTATAAACAATAGATTAAGTGTTGTATGAAGAATGCTTGAAGATCTATGTAAAAACCAAGAATCCATGGATGAAATGATGTATAAACAATAGATTAAGTGTTGTATGAACGAATTTAGGAAGGAAACCTTACAGTTTTGGCGGATTTGGAAGAATAGACTTATGATACTTGAGAGAAAAAGCCTTGTATTCTTGGGGTGAGAAGTGGAGAATGAGGAAAAGATGTGTAAACTCATGCTATATGCATGAGTCTTGGGAAAATGGTGTTTACGGCCCAAACACCACTTTTTTGTCCGTAAACACCTAAGTAAGGTGTTTATTGTTTTCTTTGCTACACATCACTAATAACGTCACTTCCTTTTATTTAATCGTTTGACGAAAATAAAATAAAACACCCAAACGGACTTAAATCCGGCTAAAAGTGTACTGAAATGTTTTTGAATATTATATGAAGTTTTTAACTGTAGAATTTATACAAATGAAAATTTCGGGTTGTCACATATAGTTACCTGAAACTCCTCCCAATATAATTCGCGCATTTCTTTGCTTACTTGTGCCCAAGCGTACCCTTCTGGATCTACTCTTTGTTTAAAGGACTGACTAATAAAGTGTGCACAAGGGCCTGGTAGCATTAGCCTGCAAGTAATCATGTGATGTGTTAAGTTATGAATTGATATGTAGGTGTAAACCAAAATTTAATACATAAAAAAAGTTGTAATTAAGATTTGAATTGGTAACTCACATATTTTTCCAAAAATGAAGATTAAGACGTCCATATGGTCCACAATCATCAGAGGAATTGTTTTAACCTTCTACACTTTCCACTACAAATCCATTCATGGGTTTTTGTGTTGGTGATGGGGTAGATTCTGGGATATGTGTTGTTGATATGGTATATTCTGGGGTAGGTGTTGGGATAGATGTATATGTTGAGGATGTGGTAGTTCCTTTACGTAAGGAGGGTGTGGTAGTTATTGTAGTTGTGGAGGATGGTAGTGTAGATGCAGGTTTTGAGGTTGTGGTAGTAGATATAGGTGTTGATGATGTGGTAGTGGGTGTTGGTGTTGAGGATGGTTTAGATGATGTAGGTTCTGAAGTTTTGGTTATTGATGTTCGTGTTGACGATTGTATTTTTCCAGTTTCTGAAGTTTTAAATGTTTTTTCTAAGGAGGTTGTGGATGTTGTAAGTCATGCCGAGGAAGTGGTAGTCATGGGTGATGTTAATGATATAGGTTTAGGGGTTTTGTTGGTAGATGTTATAGGTGCTTTGGATGTGGTTGCGTTTCATAACTTGTGGTGCAATGAATTTAGTTGGCTTCACACTGGATGCTCCTTTTGCTTTCGAGGTCAACATCTTTCTGACACAAACAATAAAAATAAATTATATATGAAGGCATTACTTTGCATGCAAACTATTGAATACAATCAAAACCAATTTACATGAAGATGATCAGAGAACAAAAAACGATCGATCATCACGACAATAGTAAATTAAATAAAAATAAATTTTAGATGAGTGACAACCTATATCGCCAAAGTCACTGCACAAACGTATAATGAACAAAGATTTTGATCAATTAGCTGCCAGAGATGATGATTACAGAAATTGTAAACCCTATTTCTAATCGGTAAACTTACACTAATATGCAACATAAACGTGTGTAGATTGGAAGGAAACGAATTCTGAAATACTTTGAACCTACGCTAATAAAAAATTCGAACTGTGCTAATTACCGCTAAATATTTAGTAATTCAAATTTATTTAAAGTAGTTACAGATCGATAGATAGGGTATATACATATAAATAACGTCAAGAAAGAACATATACTAACAATGTGTTCATAGTATAAATTTAACTTAAAATTATATACGAGGACTAAACATTAATAAACTATACATCTTTATGCTTTTCTATTTAAACCGAAATTTATATACAAAAGACGTACGGGTCATGTCAATATATATGGTAGTGGCTTATGGTGTCCATGGATGACATATGGGCCATTAGTCAACATGGTAGTGGCTTATTGTGTCTATGGATGACATATGGTTGATTGGTCCACATGGTAATGGCTAATGGTGTCAATGGTTCACATATGGATGACATATGGGCCATTGGTCAACATGGTAGTGGGTTATGGTGTCCATAGATGACATATGAGCCATTAGTCGACATGGTAGTGGCTTATTGTGTCCATGGATGACATATGGGCCATTGGTCGACATGGTAGTGGCTTATGGTGTCCATGTATGACGACATATGGGCCATTGGTTCACATGGTAGTGGCTTATTGTGTCCATGGATGATATATGGGCCATTGGTCAACATGGTAGTGGCTTATTGTGTCCATTGACGACATATGGTTGATTGGTCCACATGCTAATGGCTTATGGTGTCCATGGTTGACATATAGTTGATTGGTCCACATGGTAATGGCTTATGGTGTCCATGATTGACATATGGTTGATTGGTCCACATGGTAATGGCTTATCGTGTCCATGGTTGACATATGGGCCATTGGTCAACACGGTAATGGCTTATGGTATCCATGTATGACATATAGGCCATTGGTCCACATGGTTGTGGCTTATTGTGTCCATGGATGACATATGGGCCATTAGTCGACATGGTAGTGGCTTATGGTGTCCATGGATGACATATGGCCATTGGTCGACATGGTAGTGGCTTATTGTGTCCATGTATGACATATGGGTCATTGGTCAACATGGTAGTGGCTTATTATGTCCATGGATGACATATGGGCCATTGGTCCACATGGTAATGGCTTATGGTGTTCATGGATGACATATGGTTGATTGAACCACGTGGTAATGGCTTATGGTGTCCAGGGTTGACATATGGTTATTTGGTCCACATGGTAATGGCTTATGGTGTCCATGGATGACATATGGGCCATTGGTCGACGTGGTTGTGGCTTATTGTGTCCATGTATGACATATGGGCCATTGGTCAACATGGTAGTGGCTTATTGTGTCCATGGATGACATATGGCCCATTGGTCCACATGGTAATGGCTCATGGTTTCCATGTATGTCATATGGTTGATTAGTCCACATGGTAATGGCTTATGGTGTCCATGGTTGACATATGGTTGATTGGTCCACATGGTAATGGATTATGGTGTCCATGGATGACATATGGGCCATTGGTCGACATGGTAGTGGCTTATGGTGTCCATGTATGACATATGGGCCATTGGTCCACATGGTAGTGGCTTATTGTGTCCATGGATGACATATGGGCCATTGGTTGACATGGTAGTGGCTTATGGTGTCCATGGATGACATATGGGCCATTGGTCGACGTGGTAGTCGCTTGTTGTGTCCATGTATGACATATGGGCCATTGGTCAACGTGGTAGTGGCTTATTGTGTCCATGGATGACATATGGGCCATTGGTCCATATGGTAATGGCTTATGGAGTCCATGGATGATATATGGTTGATTGGTCCACATGCTAATGGCTTATGGTGTCCATGGTTGACATATGGTTCATTGGTCCACATGGTAATGACTGATGGTGTCCATGGATGACATATGTGCCATTGATCGACATGGTAGTGTCTTATGGTGTCCATGTATGATATATGGGCAATTGGTGCACATGGTCGTGGCTTATGGTGTCGATGGATGACATATGGGCCATTGGTCGACATGGTAGTGGCTTATTGTGTCCATGTATGACATATGTGCCAATGGTCAACATGGTAGTGGCTTAATGTGTCCATGGATGACTATGGCCTATTGGTCCACATGGTAATGGCTTATGGTGTCCATGGATGACATATGGTTGATTGGTCCACATGGTAATGGCTTATGGTGTCCATGGTTGACATATGGTTGATTGGTCCACATGGTAATGGCTTATGGTGTCCACGGATGACATATGGGCCATTGGTCGACATGGTAGTGGCTTATGGTGTCCATGTATGACATATGGCCCATTGGTCCACATGGCAGTGGCTTTATTGTCTCCATGGATGACATATGGGCCATTAGTCGACATGGTAGTGGCTTATGGTGTCCATGTATGATATATGGGCAATTGGTCGACATGGTAGTGGCTTAATGTGTCTATGGATGACATATAGGCCATTGGTCCACATAGTAATGGCTTATGGTGTCCATGGATGATGATGAGAATAAATCTCAGATCGACTAGATCTTTTACAGGAAAAATATGAAGATCAAACAAAACAAACACAATAATAATATGAACACAATATGGAATCAACGTTATGCTTATGATTCAAATATAGTCACGCCTCAGCAGAGCTCGATGAAGAACTTCCACTATAGAGGCGAGCTAGGGTTTACAAAAACTCAATGAGAAAAATAATGAAAGCGTCAAACACAAAGACTGCATGCATGCAGCTTAAATACTAAACCCTAGAATAAAACATGCACGGTTGGACATACCCAAACCGGCAACCAAAACTAGGCTAAGGACTGAGACCATGACGCCACACTATAAGCCTAACAATCTCTCCCTTTGCGTCAAATGAGGCGAGAGATCATTTCCTTTGAGTAGGCTTCATAGTCTTGACAACCTTAAACAGCCGAGGGATGATTGCAAGAAGTGTCTGCCGAAATTGAATGTACCATCTCAGTATATCAGTAAACATCTTCTTGTCGGCTGTTGTATTCTGACTACACCTCTGAATAATCTCCAAAATGTGCTCCAAGCAAGCAGTTGAGAAGAGGTGTTTGTCAACAAGAGCGAATAGGCATTTCTGACCTTCGCCCCTGATAAACATCACTGTGTGATACTTTGAGTCAATTTTGCCCTTGACCATTGTATTGACATCGCCTGCTCTGCCCATTGTTTTGATCGTGGTTCGCTTGTGAATGGCAGAGGCAATTTCTTGGTCCATTTTCGCTACTTCGTGAATGTAGCATACAAGCATTCGCTTGACATGGTCAATGATCGGCTGATACTCCTGTGGATTTGACAGCAAGATATTGTTGAGGAGTATCCAGTCGTGGGGATTGAGGTTCGGTAGATCAGCAAGAGTGAAGTTGTGAACCGAGCCTTCAGAGCCTCGAGTAACTTTGAATTTGACGTTAACAAATTTCCCAGCTGAATAAGGCTTCAGCACCTTGACAGTAGTGATTTTCTTTAAGCTCCATGTCAGGTACTGTGGCTGAGCAAATTCCAAATAAAATTCCAACAGATCCCGATCTACCTTCGGGTCCGGAGAAGGAATAGGAACAGTGGAGTTGAATCAATGGAAGACAAATGCCTTTCGAGTGATTGGCATATCAAACTGAGCGTCCTTCGAGTTTTCAAGGCCGAACGACATTACAGGTTCGAGCCAATGAGTACTCGGTTTATCAATTGCTTCTCTCTGGAGCGAAGTGATGGTCCATTCAGGAAAGAGCGACTTCTTTTTCTCCAAGAGCTCCTTTTCCTTCTGCTTCTTTTCAAGCTCTACCGATTCCCTCATAAGCTTTTCTTCAAGCTCCTTATCAGTCAGTTTTTTTTTCTGAAAAGGGTTAGTGGGATCTGCCCTGAAAGTATCTTCAATATCATCATCATCATCAATTTCATCATCTTCTCCAATTTTCTTTTTCTTTTTATCCCTTTTTCTGACCGAAGCTACATTAACCTTCGGTGCAGCAGTTGATGTGGGTTCGGGAGTAGGTTGAGTTTTTGCTACCTTCTCTCCCCCTTGTTTCGGCTGGACACCAGTCACCAAAACACCCTCAATACGACTAAGGATGTCCAATGCAGGCTTGAGTTTGTCAGCCAAATGCCTTCGGATGGTAATGATTATGATGGGATCATGGTCTTCAAGGAGGTGAAGTAAAATGGAGTGAACATCGCCAGCAGAGCTTCGTATAACCTCCCTCTCAGATTTCAAATCATTGAGTTCAGCTGTGGCAGTGCGAAGCTTGAGGTTCTGCATCTTCAGCTGAGAGGTTCTTTTGTCGAGCTCATCCATGATACGATTTTCGACAGCCAGTTCGGCTTCCAGCTGAGTCAGACGGTCCTTGACATTACCATGAAGTTTTTCATTAGCAGCTTCAATGGCCTGTCGAGCGGCTTCAAGATTAGACCGTTCGGTTTCAAGAGAGCGTTGGAGATTATCGACAGAAGCATTCACTGTCTGAGCATTCTTTTGAGCAACAGCTTGTAAAGAGTCTAGGAATAACTGAGCCTCAGAAATTAGTTTTTCGACTTTTGCGGTCGCATCTTTGCATTCTTTCGTTGAGGCCTCAACAGCAAGCGAGGCCTTCTGACATTGGGAACTGGAGGCATCAATGGCCTTTGCTGCGGCAGAGAGAGATGCATCGTGCTCTTTGACAATAGAAGAGAATAACGACTTCAGAGCAGCATCGGAGTAAGCACCAGTGGATGAAGAGGAAAGAAGCTAATCAAGTTTGTCAGTAACAGCCTTTAAATGGCGCTTGGTAACAGGTGCATCATCGTCTTCATCACTTTGTACATGGTAAGGACTGAAATAAGTGGAATCAAATTCCAAGTCCTCACCGCCTAGAACTAGGGTGGTGTCAGTAGATGGGGTAGGTGATAAGGGTTTGGTAGTGGTAGGAGGTTCGGTTGTTACTGGTGGTTCGGTTGTAACAGGTGGTTCGGTTGTAACAGGTGGGGTGGGAGTTGTAGAATGAGCCCCTATAGTAGTGGTGGTAGTGGTAGTGTCTGTGAAGATTGGAGCAGGGATGGGAACAATGGTTGATGGTTGAGAGGTAGGGATAGGAAATATTGGAGGGATGGATATTGGGATGGTAACGGGTGGAGGAGAAGGAGGTTGGGAGCGAACGGGAATTTCTGGGGTAGGCGAGCGAGGCGGGGTATCACCACGACCCGAAGCCTCATCATCAGAGCTTTCGCTTTCAGAATCTGAAGGAGGAGCAGATTTGTGTTTAGGAGGAACATACTCTGTATCTGAATCGCTTGAAGATTGGAGTATGAGTCTCCGAGCGGGCTTCTTCTGCTTCTTCGGTTGAGACTGTGATGGAGCAGCTTTGTCTGACTTTCGCTTCTTAGGGGTTTGACCCTTGGTTGGTTTAGCGACATTCCCTTCTTTCTGGGTTGCGGTTCGCTTTCCCTTCTTTGCTGGCTTATCAGCCTCTTCAATGGAGCGAACCATGGCTGGCGTGAGCTCCCTTGGACCCGAAGAAGTAATCTCCCTGTATTGTTGTAGAACATTGCTTGCTGCAGACACACAGGCAAGCATGGTGTCAGGGATGGATCCAATGAAGGAGTACTTGGTGGGATCAGTGACGATTATCTTGGTGGTATGAAAGGTGGCGATGGAGGAGAGAAGAGAGTCCGCCATGATTGGAACGTGGAGACGATCCATAGCCCATTTGGTGATGATGGACCAGAACCTCCCACAGGAGATCTCAGAGTGTCTTGAAGAAGAAACCAAGCTTTGAACCAGTTGTTGCCAGATGATGGTTCCATAATCCAAATCTATCCCGTGATATAGACCATAAAGCACAGTCATAAATGACTTGCTTGCTCCATCTGAGCCGACGCTAGGTTCTGATAGTCCTTTGAAGAGAAGAGTAAAAAGGCCGTTCCATTGAGGAGGAAGGCAAGACTTCTTGAATTTGGTAACTGTGGTTAGGGTTTCTGTGTACCCCATTTGGTAGAACATGGAGAACAGTTGACCAGTAGTAATCGAGTCAGGGTTTACCAGAGTAGGTTCGTGAGCAAGACCAATTAGGGCACAAAAGCGATTCTTAGAGATGGAGGTCTTCTCGTTGTGAATATCAAAGTGAATCCTTTCAGCAACCTTGTCATAATAAGTGGTTGAATAGATGTGTGAGAGACAAGACATGGGAACAATTTCAACTTTTGACAGAGCGTCGACAAGAGGCGAGTATTTGAGACACTCGACGACATACAACATGTAGGGTTCATAGATGAAAGGAGTGAGATCGATGATCAGGTTTTGTTGAGGTTTGATGGTGACGAGGGTTTGGTGAACAGATGTGTCGTGAACTGAAGAGGAGTCTGCCATTGTTGAAGCTTTGAGAAGAAGAAGATGAACAGTAAGAGAAATTGCCGGTTTTCTTTGAGAGAGTATGTAAGTGATAAAAGGGTAAAGTGGAGCGTGCCTGATCCTTTTATACGTACTAGTAAGAGAGAGAAAAATCCGGCTGATGTCTTGGATTTATTTGAAACCGTGCCTGATGTTACGGAGTGAACAGTTGTCATACCCGATGATGACGCAGGAAAGAGAAAGGATGTTTCCTTTTTTCACGCCATTCCATAAAAAGTGCTTTTTCAAATCGTCAAAACGATTGGATAACTGCTGAGTCAGCCTTACTCTATCCCAAACATCACCCCATATTTCACATGAATCGTCATTGCCTTTTAACGTTATCGAGCATTGAAATACTTTTAGAGACGAAGCTGTAACAATTAGGTTATCATGAATAGAACCAGATTTTGGAAAATCAAAGATTTTCGTGCACAGAGTGTGAAAGATAAGGAAATGAAGCAAACTTTCTGTGGGTATTTGTGATGTCTTGTTGAGACATAAAGCGACTGATTCTGGGCACGAATCTCTTCCTTCAAAGTCAAGAGAGACTTCAAAGTGCTTGTGGTGTTTCCCATTAAATAACGATCAAGTACTTGTTAAGAAGTATTGAAAGGCATCTTTTGAATCAAGGCTATAAAGGGTGGCTTTCGCTTCAATTCATGATTTCGATACTTGATATAAGACTGAAACTGAACGAAGTACTTGTGAGATCAATGTGATCTGTTGAACAAGTAGGTAGGGAAGATATGTATTGACTGTTGGATAGGTGAGAAATCCCAAAAAAAAATTAACTGGATCCTTGGGGAAGAAAAGTTCTTGGTAATAGAAATTTTCAGAAGAATCACTCAAAATAAAAAGAGATTTCATTTAAAATTTGTAACATAGTGATCATGTACCATCAATTCATTAATGGTGTTGAATGGTGGGTTTCACTTAGTACATAGTGACACGAAACTAAGATCATTAACACAGATTTTTGTATAACCATAAACCTCAGTGGTAAATTCTGAGAGTCTCAAGGGTTATATTGGTGAGATGAAGTGTGATTAAGAAAAATGATAGAGGTGGTATGAGAAACAAATGTACCTCTGCTATAAAAGAAGGACTAAGCAGAAAACTCTAAGCTCAATATGAGTAGAGTAAGGTAGCTCATGATTAGAGTGAATATAGCAGCCTAGCTTGGGAAAACATGATTTGTATGTATCATGTTATGAAGGCTTCACTCAAAATCTGTCGAGGCTTTAGTCAACATGCAACAGCATGCTTCTAGGGACACGTAGAATGTGTATAGAAAAGAAAATATACCTTCTGGATCTTCATCATCGAGAGTAACACTTATGCAAAAGAAATCATTAGATTAAAACGAAAAATATTTTTGTATTTTGTGAAAATTGTTCAATTGAACGAAAAAGAGAAATATTTTTGGATTTTATGAATATAAAAAGAAGTATTTAAAAGAATGTACAAAGGAATACAGTCAAAAAGCCTTGATAAGAAAAAGAAGCGAACAAGTTCAGAAGGACCGAACCCGAAATAGACCGAACGCTCGGTTCATTTCGGTTCTTGGTCAAGCTTCACCCGAAATAGACCGAACGTTCGGTTCATTTCGGTTCGCTCTATTTCGCTTCTTACCTTTATTGGAGCGAAGGCGATTTTGGTACTGATTCTGTTTCCATCATTCCTAGGCCTTGCAAAATCTTGTTGAAGCTTGCTTCAGGTAAAGCCTTAGTGAATATATCTGCCAGTTGATCAGTTGTCCTTACGAAATGAATTTCCACGTTGCCATCTTCCACGTGATCTTTGATAAAGTGATACCTCAGTGCTATATGTTTAGTCTTCGAGTGTCGCACTTGGTTGTGGCAAATCCTAATTGCACTTTCAGAGTCGCAATATAGTGGGATTTTCTTCATGTTCAGCCCGTAATCTCTAAGCTGACTTTGTATCCATACGACCTAAGATGTGCATGAGGCAGCAGCGATGTATTCAGCTTCTGCCGTGGAGAGAGAAACACATGTTTGTTTCTTTGATTGCCAGCTAACCAATTTACCATCGAGAAATTGGCATCCTCCAGTGGTACTTTTTCGATCCAATCCACAGCCACCTAAGTCAGCATCTGAGAACGCGTGGACAAAGAATCCTGAGTCAGCATATGAGGTTCGCGTGGGTTAGCTTGGAATCAGGCACAATAACAAATTGAGAACATGATGTCGGGTCTGCTGGCTGTGAGATACATTAGTGACCCAATCATTTGACGATAAAGTGTCATGTCAGCGGCTGGCTTCTCCAACGAAGGTGTAAGCTTTGTCCCAAAAGCCATTGGAACTTTAACTTTGGAGTCTCCCATCAAGCCAAACTTAGCAAGCAATGTCTTTGTATATGCCTCTTGATTGATAAAAATGCCTTCGGGTCCCTGTCTAATATTTAAGCCAAGGAAAAAGTTAATTGGACCCATTGAGCTCATCTCAAATTTAGTTTCCATCAACTTCCTGAATTCAGCTGTTAAGCTAGGATTCGTGGAGCCGAAGATGATGTCATCAACATAAATTTGGACTATCATAAGGTGGTTACCCTCTCTCTTACGAAAGAAGGTTGGGTCAACCGAACCTTGTTTGAATTTTAACATTTTTAAGAATCGAGTGAGAGTTTCATACCATTCTCTGGGAGCCTGCTTTAGGCCATATACCGCTTTGTCAAGTATGTAACAGTGATCTGGATACTTCTCGTTCACGAAGCCTGGCGGTTGCTCAACATACACAGTTTCTTCAAGTTCTCCGTTGAGAAAGGCACATTTGACGTCCATCTGATAGACTTAAAAGTTTTTGTGTGCAACATAGGCAAGAAAGATACGAACAGAATCTAATCTTGCAACAGGAGCGAATGTCTCTTCATAATCAATACCTTATTCCTGACAGTAGACTTTCACAACCAACCGAGCTTTGTTACGAATCACGTTCCCCTCCTTATCCAACTTATTTCTGAATACCCATTTGAGACCGACAACCGAAGCATCCTTTAGAGTTGGAATAAGGCGCCATACTTTGTTTCTTTTAAACTCATTCAACTCATCTTGCGTGGCTTGAACCCAGTCAGAATGATGAAGTGCTGAATTAATAGTCTTTGGTTCAACTTTGGAAACAAAGGAGTTGAACATGCAAAACTCTACTTGAGAGAAGAGAGCATCTTGTTTCGCTTTGATCTGTGATCGAGTTAACACCTTTTCTGAAGATTCCCCAATGATTTGACTTTGTGGATGATCTTTGGTCCATTTAATAAGAGGTGGGTAATTTGGATCACAAGAGGGATCTAGTTCTGCATTGATTTCTTCTTCCAATTCTGATAGTATATCATCATCATTGACATTTGTGTTCTCCCCCTCGAATGATGACACCTGTTCAGTATCGGGATTAGAATGTCCTCCTTCGTTTGGACTTTCAGAAGAGCTTGATGATTGTGACGTTGAATTCTCCCCCTGGAATGAAGAACCTTGATCGTGTTGTAGAGACGGACCCTCCCCCTGGATAGAAGGACGGTCATTCGAAGGTTCGCTTATGTCTGGCCTCTCGGTTGCTTTAGGTTGATCAGCAGCCATCTTTTGAGCAGCATCGTTGATGATTTGCTTTAGACTATCAACCTTGTTGTCTTTCGCCTTTGATTCAGAATCAATTGCCGTTTGAGGCTCATAAAAAAGAAGCATATATTGCTCGAAAAGATTTGAAATAGAAGCTGTAACTTCACTGGTCTTTGGAAAGATTTCCTGCATTGAACCTTCGGTTGTCTTCATCTTCTTAACATAGCTATCGTCAAAAGTGACATAGTATGTTTCTTCAATCTTCTTAGAGCGCTTGTATAGAACTCTATATGCCTTAGAATTCATGGAGTAACCTAAGAATATTCCTTCATCAGCCTTAGCAGCAAACTTGTTTCGATTCTCTTTAGAGTTGAAGACGAAGCATCTTGAACCAAACACATGGAAGAATTTCACATTCGGTTTGCGATTGTTCAAGATCTTGTAATGAGTGATAGAGAATCGCTTGTTTAGATATGATCTGTTCTGAGTATAACAAGCAGCATCAATTGCATCAGCCCAGATATATAAAGGCAAGGATGCGAAGCATAACATCGTTCGAGCTGCTTCACACAGAGATCGGTTTCGCCTTTCAACGATTCCATTCTGCTGTGGAGTATATGGGGCTGAGAAATTATGAGTCGTTCCCTTCTCAGCAAGAAAATTTTCAAAATCTTTGTTCTTGAATTCCAAGCCGTTGTCACTTCTTACGTTACGAACAACTTTCCTCAGTTGAATTTCTACCTGCTTTATGAAGAGCTTGAGCTTTGGAGTAGCCTCAGATTTTTGCTTCAGGAAAAACACCCATGTGAACCGAGAGAAATCGTCCACTATAACCAGAATATACTTGTTTCCACCAATGCTTTCAATGGAAGAGGGACCACACAGATCGATATGTAACAGCTCCAACGGTTCTATCACCTTTGTGTTGATAATAGAAGGATGACTTTGTCTACTCTGCTTTCCCATTTCACAGGCTGCGCATAGATGTTCTTTGTCGAATTTGAGAACTGGAAGACCTCGAACATGATCTCCTAAAACCAGCTTATTGATATCCTTGAAATTAAGATGAGAGAGTCTTCGATGCCATAACCAGCTTTCATCTTAGTGAGCCTTCGTAAGTAAGCAAACTGCTGGTTTACCTCGAATTGGATTGAGGTTTAAAGGGTACATTTCCCCCTTTCGCTTCGATTTCAGCAGAATGTTATTGGACTTCTTCTCGACTATTTCTGAGCCTTCATTATCAAACGATACCTTCAATCCAGTTCCAACTACCAGCTGAGATACGCTGATAAGGTTGTGTTGGAGCCCTTCAACATATGCGACCTTTCTTATCGAGAAATCACCATTCGTAATCATTCCATAGCCTTTGATAGTTCCATATGAGTTGTTGCCGTACTTCACAATTCCACCATCCTTGAGAGACCGAAACTCCCTCAGTTCTTCCTTCCTTCCTGTCATGTGACGCGAGCAGCCACTATCAATATACCATTCTTCGTCAAACTGCTCGTCACGGATAACCTGCAAAATATTAAGCAGATTTAGGAACCCAAAGTTTCTTGAGTCCATGTGAGCCTTTTACAGGATAGGGAATAGTAAGAGAGATATCAACCAAATAAGTACGTTTAATCAAAGCTGTTTCATCTTTTCTTTTTATAGTGAAAATTTTAATTTTGTTTGACTTTGATTCAGTAGGCGTAGGATTTGAGGTGTTGACGTCTGCATTCTTTTGGATCTCTTTTGGACGTCTGCCATCTTCTGGAAATAGCTTTCCTTTCCCCTTTAAATCTTGTGAAGGAGAGGAGTTGGGTTTAGAAGTGACATTGGATCTTCTGTTCGTCTGATTGAACTTGTAGGGTTGAGGACCGAAACCGCTCTTTCGGTTGCTATCGGTTTGAGAACCGAAACTGCTCTTTCGGTTGATGTTGTTCTGAGGACCGAAACTCTCCTTTCGGTTCCTTTCAGTCGAGGGACCGAAACTACCCTTTCGGTTCCTTTCAGTCGAGGGACCGAAGCTACCCTTTCGGTTCCTTTCAGTCGAGAGACCGAAACTACCCTTTCGGTTCCTTTCATTTGAGGGACCGAAACTATCCTTTCGGTTCCTTGATTCCTCTTGTGACTTATGCTTCCTTTCGTTCCTGACATAGTGAGGATTTTGTGATCTCCAAAACTGTTTTCTTTCTGAGAGATTCTTCTTGTATCTCAGATTTCGTTGGTGTTTTCGATCTGCCACCTGTTTTGGATTTTTGTGGATGTTATCCTTTTTCTTTGAAGTACGAGCATAGTTGTCGCTCTTTGTTGAAGATGTTTCACTGGTAGTTTGCACCGATTCGCCCAATGATGTCTTGGTTCCACTTGTGCTTGGCACATCATATCTTGTAGGCTCATTTAGTGGTTCTGGCACGTATCTACCTTTCACTCTCCATGAGGTCTTCTAAGATAGACCTTTTGTCTCTTCAGCGTTGTCTATTGGTGCTGACCAGAAGAACTCATCACATCCAGCTGCATTATCTTCTTCCACCATAGCTGTCAGTTCTGCGGTTTGTTGTGGAGTGACTCCTGGAACTGTGTAAACTTGATTTGGAGTGGTTTGTACCTTTTGATACACAACAACTTTTTCTTTGAGAATTTTGGTCTTGTCTGTTGATGAGCGAGCGAACTCAACCGTATTTTCAGAAATCAGATTTTTGCGTGTTTCAGGTTCGCTCTTGACAAGTTCTGAACAGTCCACCAAATCCTCTACAGAGATTTCACTCAAATCATCATCCTCATTAAGTTCAGATGCATTTTCAACATCAATTTTATTTTCTGAACTTAATTTGGCATTCAATGAGTCAAATTTCTGTACGGTTTCGGTTCTTAACTTCAATCTATCATTCTCATCTAACAGATTTTTGAGCATGTCCTTATGGTCTTTGGACTTTATGTAGGACTCAATTTTGTCAAGACCAATTTTGTATGCAGGTGAGACCTCATCAGAAGATACAACGTTTTCACAGTTGTAAGCTTCGGCATCGACTTCATCCTCCTTTAACTCAAGGAAGGGTAAAATCATGCGATGTATCTTCTTTCCTATTTCACAATCGAGATGCAACTGAGTGATATTAAAATAAAGTCTTTTAGCAATCAAACAAAAAACATTTCGTTGTTTTAAAAGTTTAAGATTGTCTCGTTGTAAATAAATCGATTCATCCTTAGACCTAATCAACTCTTTCTCCTTCTGCTCAATCCACATCCTCCTTTCCTCACTCTTCGACGATATCCTGCTAATTTGATCAGTCAGGTTAGAGTTTGTGACACGGGTTTGGGTAAGACTGCTACTTATACTTGAAAATTTAGATTTTAAGTTATTCAATTCTTTTTCATAGTTAGTAACATGTATATTTAGAGAAGCAAGAATATTTTGTACCTTCTTGATCAACTCATCACATTCGTTGATCTGTACACTAACAGGTTTCGCAGCAAAACACCTGTCCTCTCGTTCTTTCTCGCCTTCTATCCCACCATCAGTTGTATATCCTCTCATCTGACATACACCTTCGGTCACCATTAAACACCTTCCTGCAGCAGGTTCTTCTTTCACCAGCATCGCCTTGCCATGAGTGGGTTTTCTTACTTCTTCATCCTCTGAATCCGTAGACCACACTTCTACTCCACCGAATTCATCATTGTTACCTGTATCCTGTACAATCAAAGAATTCATGGTTTTATTGTTAGCTGCTGATTTTCCTTTCTTGATCTCCTCCAATAGTCTCAGGAGGCTCGCTTCCTCATCATCTTCATCTATCTTTTCTGCCTTTTTCTTCAGCATACAATCCTTGGCGAAGTGATTCTTGCCTCCACAATAATGGCAATCAAATCCTGAGTCACCAACAATCTTCGCCTCTTTCTTGGATTCTTCTGACTTCGAACCTAACTTCGGTTCCTCCTTAATCTTTTCAGCGCTGTAACTTCCCTGCCAATTTCGGTTCTTGTTGGCTGGGAACTTTCTTTTAATGAACTTTCTAGGATTGGACACTATCAGGGCATACTCTTCACCGGTTAGATCGTAGTCGGCAAGATCCAATTCCTCTTCTTCTTCAACAGAACTTTTCCCTTTAGAAACAAGGGCTAACGAACCCAAACTAGAAACCACATTCGTTTCCTTAGACAGATCACTTTCATGGGATTTCAAAATTCCCACCAATTTCGCCAGAGAATACGATTTAAACTGTTCATGTGCTTTAACAGTGGATACGACAGCCATCCATTCAGGTCTTAGACCGTTCATGAATGTAACCTTCTGTTCAATAATCTTCCTTTCGATCCCATGCTTTATCATCTTACTTAAGAGTTGATTAAAGCGATCAAAAGCCTGAACCAGTTTCTCTTCGGGTTTCTGTTTGAAATCACCAAATCCAGAAAGCAAAAGAGTTTGAATCAAATGTTCCAGATCTTCATCAGTGGAATACAATTCTTTTAGCCTGTCCCATATCTCTTTAGCAGTAGCGCAAAAACTCACCAAACGGAACGTATCTGACTGCAAAGCAAACCTAATCATCCTCAAGGCCTTGATGTTGCATTGAAACTTTTCCTTCTCGTCTTGAGGAATATCTTTTACATCATTCACAAGCTGATAGTACTCCTTCTGAGTTTTGACAATCTTTGAGGTGCTTGAGTGAGCGAAAGGGCCAACAGTGATAGCTTCCCAGATCAAGTACCCATTATCTTCCGGTCCAATCACATAATCTTCAAAGTGATACGTCCAAACTTCATAATCTTGAGTATACAAGATTGGAATCCTTGTTGTTGAACCAATGCTGTTAGAGATGTTGATTGGATTGGTTTGAGAATCATCCATGGACATTGTGACGTCGTTTGATCGATTACCTGTTTTAAGATCAGACATGTAATTTTATCAATTAGAGTAAGATTGGCGATTAATGAGATACGTCAATATGGAATGACGGCTCAATTAATATCAATAAATGCGGAATAAAACCCTAATAACTTCTTCGACAGAAGAGATGTGTATGAATTACACAGTCTCCTGCTCTGATGCCAATTGATTAGAATAAATCTTAGATCGATTAGATCTTTTACAGGAAAAATATGAAGATCAAACAAAACAAACACAATAATAATATGAACACAGTATGGAATGAACGTTATGCTTATGATTCAAATATAGTCACGCCTCAGCAGAGCTCGATGAAGAACTTCCACTGTAGAGGCGAGCTAGGGTTTACAAAAACTCAATGACAAAAATAATGAAAGCGTCAAACACAAAGACTGCATGCATGCGGCTTAAATACTAAACCCTAGAATAAAACATGCACGGTTGGACAGACCCAAACCAGCAACCAAAACTGGGCTAAGGACCGAGCCCATGATGCAACACTATAAGCCCAACAGATGACATATGGTTTATTGGTCCACATGGTAATGGCTTATGGTGTCCATGGTTGACATATGGTTGATTGGTCCACATGGTAATGGCTTATGGTGTCCATGGATGACATATGGCCCATTAGTCGACATGGTAGTGGCTTATGGTGTCCATGTATGACATATGGGCCATTGGTCCACATGGTAGTGGCTTATGGTGTCCATGGATGACATATGGGTCATTGGTCGACATGGTAGTGGCTTATGGTGTCCATGGATGACATATAGGCCATTGGTCGACATGGTAGTGGCTTATTGTGTCGATGGATGACATATGGTTGATTGGTCCACATGCTAATGGCTTATGGTGTCCATGGTTGACATATGGTTGATTGGTCCACATGGTAATGGTTTATGGTGTCCATGGTTGATTGGTCCATGGTTGACATATGGTTGATTGGTCCACGTGATAATGGCTTATGGTGTCCATGGGTAGTGGCTTATGGTGTATATGATATACCCATGGATGACATATGGGCTGCAATATTATTGAGCATAATTTTATGGTTTTTCAATTTAAAGAAATGGAAGTTAATATAGTTTAGCTAGCAAGCGCATTTTACTTCTTACCCGAAGTTGCAGGTTCGAATCCTACTTATGTCAATAATTTTATTTAAATTCGTTTCTCTAAATGTAATTAATATTTTTATTTAACGTCATCTTTTTTATTTTAAACTGTTCAATTTAATTACAAAAATGCACATAGGTATTGACAAAAATACCCTAACCATTTATGTAGTAAGCTTTTCACATTCAAGGGCAATTATGTCAATTCGTAGTCTAAACACTTAGGCGCCATAATTTGTAGTCAGAGTCGTCCCGTCGTTTCAGTTTATCGGCGATAGATCTTCTACAATCCATTACCAACACTCAAAATTCCCGAACGTTGATCAATAAACCCTAAAATCGTTGTTGCTACATAATTTGTATTACACTCCACGCAGATCAACATAATGGCAGCGAGTTGTTCTTCAGAAAGAATGCAAACAAGGCAACAAGTAACAAGGATCACTGCTTTGCCATCGCACTTGATCGAAAAAATAGTAACTACGGTTGGGGGAAACTCACCAATCGATGCTTTTAAGTGCCTGATAGTGTAAGTATGATGTGGATTACTTCTATTAAACTTGTTTACATACTTAATTTATTGTTTAATATATTAATTTTGTGTTGATTTGTGAATTATATATGTATGGTTGCAAACTCTTTAGGGATTCTGTAACATCAGACACATTATATAAAAGCATAGACACAAGTCGAATAAGGTTTCGTCCATTACGTGTTCACCAGTATGAAGTCACAAGGAAATGCAGAAAGTTGAACAACCCACACGTACTCTTCAGCGATGGAATGGTACACTTTTTTTAAGCAATCCGATAATTGCGAATTCAATTAGTTTTCTACATTTGTATTTTTAAAATTGTATGATTACTTATTGTATGTCAGGCGAAGTATTTTAGGATAGGGGAAAAATAGTAGGGAAAAAGTTGCTAAAAAATGCAGCCGATCAGGGGCAGTTGGATGCGATTTTCATTCTGGGAATGATGTTGATGGCCGAAAGCATTGAAAGGAAGCAAGAAGCTCTGATCATGTTAAATAAAGCCTACGTTAATACTGGAAGAAGTTGGAATCTAAGAGATACCTATAACAAGGTTCATAACCACTTGGTAAGGAGAACAAAGGAGATAAAGTTCCATGGCTTACATAGAAGTTGTGCAGAGCATCCTTCTGTGGGCAGTTATTACACAACTTTTATGAGTCAATACAGGTGGTTATTGAATTGTGATATTTGTTTGTGGGATGCGTGTTTCGTTAGGTTTGCTTTGATGTTTGACATTAGTTTCGAATATATATATATATATATATATATATATATATATATATATATATATATATATATATATATATATATATATATATAATAGTTGTTTGGTTCACACAATTAGTGATGCATATTGTAAGTGTATTTTGATGTAATGTGAATACACACTTTTAACTTTATTAAATGTTACTATATATATATATATATATATATATATATATATATATATATATATATATATATATATATATATATATATATATATATATATATGTTATTTTGTCTTTGTCATTTTACTATCCAAAAGTCCCCTGTGACCTATAATAGGTGATATTGTTTTAATAATGTGTTTTGACTGAAATACCCTTACTAATAAAATATATGGATTGATTTCTAGAGCACTTTGGTCTATTTGCAATCTCTACAGTGAAGACGTCATTTTTGCTATGGAAATAAAAATAAGTGTTTAATCAAGTCGTTATTAATAAGGAAAATACCGTATACAAAATTTATATTTTAAGTAGCTATATATATATATATATATATATATATATATATATATATATATATATATATATTACGAATGTTATTTAAAATTAACATTACCCGTATACTACATGGGTTTTAACCTGGTATTGAATAATATCGACCCAATAATTTGACCTAGTATCCATCCAACACATTGAAATCAAGGGTTGTCGAATGTTCCCTAATCGATACACACTTTGTTTGCATATGTGTTCTGCAAGTGTCGATCTCAATTATACCATTCTACTAAGGTAAAATATTGTGTTATTTAAAATTATAAGTTACTTTAAATATTAAATACAATGAACAATCAAAGTAGAAAGTGGATTTATGAAAGAAAAGATAATCGTAGTTGTGTATCCCGTGTTTTCGTACATGGAGTGAACAATTTTATAGATTTTGCTACCAGTCAACATAGGTTCATGGACCAAGATAAAATCAAATGCCCATGCATCAGATGTCGTAACGTACCATATACAGAAGTTGATACTGTTAAGCATCATTTGTACAAGTTTGGTTTTGTTGAGGAATATTGGTTTTGGGATAAACATGGCGAAACATCAATTGATGATGTCAATACGTTTTTTGGGGTGGATGATTCAAACACCAATTTTAGTGAAGGTGCATGTTCTTATAGAGAAATGGTCATAGATGCAATGGCTCCTGATTTAAATAATAGTAATCCTGAAGAGGAGCAAAATGATCTAGATAAAAAATTCTTTGATAGGCTAGATGTAGCCGATAAATAATTGTGGCCTGAATGTAGAAAAGTGACACAACTATCTGCTGTAGCTAGACTGTTGAATATAAAATCAGAGTATCACATACCTGAGCAAAGTTATGATGCTATCTGCTAATTGATAAATGATGTGTTATCGGAGGAGAATAATATGGTAGGTAATTTATACGAGAGTAGAAAGTTAATACAAGCAATAGGTTTTCTTGTGGAGATGATTGACTGTTGCAGATCTGGATGTATGATATATTGGAGGCAAGACAAAGATCATTATCAGTGCAAATTCTGCAATGCAGATAGGTACAAACAGTCAAAAAATTTGGCCAGATGTTCTCGCATATCCTTCAAGAAAATGCATTACTTTCCTTTGACTCCAAGGTTGAAGAGACTGTATGCTTCACAAGCCACAGCCGCTTCCATGCAATGGCACTCCGAGAATCATGGACATGATGCTGGAGTAATGTGTCATCCATCCGTTTCAGAAGCTTAGAAGCACTTTGACAAAAGCCATCCTTCATTTGCAGCAGAAGTATGTAACGTAAGATTAGGCGTAAGTACAGATGGGTTTGCACCACATGGAGCATTTGGAAAACAATATTCATCTTGGCCTAATATTATAACACCTTATAATTGGCCACCTTCTATGTGCATGAAAGAGCCTTACATGTTTATGACCACACTTGTGCCAGGTCCGTCAAACCCTAAGCATAAAATAGATGTATTTTTGCAACCAGTTGTTGCAGAGTTGGAGAAATTATGGGAAGAAGGCGTAGTAACATATGATATATCTTTAAAACAAAATTTCCATCAAAGAGCAGCTTTGATGTGGACAATAAAAGATTTTCCAGCATATACAATGTTGTCCTGATGGTCTACAGTAGGTAAGCTAGCATGTCCACATTGTGGGAAACATACACAAGCATTCAGACTAAAGAATGGTAATAAGATGTCATGGTTTGACTGCCATAGAAGATTTCTACAGGTAAATCACCCATATAGAAAGGATAAAAATAAGTTCACGAAGAATCGTGAAGTGATAGAAGGTCCTCCTCCAAGTAAGAATGGTGAACAAACTTTAAGGGAGATTGAACAATTAAGTTTGGTAAAAGTGACTGAACTAAATGCTGATGATGTAAACAAAAGATGTGGCGATCATGGTTGGAAAAAGAAAAGCACATTTTGGGATTTACCATATTAGAAAACAAACCTCATAAGACATAATTTTGATGTTATGCATATTGTTAAAAAAGTATTTGAAAACTTTTTTTACACTGTAATGGATGTCAAAGGGAAGACGAAGGACAATGTAGCAGCCAGAAGAGATCTGAAGCTCTATTGTAGGAAGAGAAAAGGAGTCGAAGATAATGAAAGAGCATACTACACTCTAGACAAGAATCAAAAGAAAGCCATATGCCAATGGGTGGAGAAATTGCGTTTCCCCGATGGTTATGTTTCTAATTTGGGGAGGTGTGTTGATTTAACAGGGTGTAGACTGTTCGGAATGAAAAGCCATGATTGTCATGTTTTTATGCAAAGATTGATGCCAATTGCATTTCGTGAGATGTTTCCAAGACAAGTGTGGGAAGCATTAACAGAGTTGAGTATTTTCTTCAAAACATTAACGACAACATCAATCACAACAAAAGACATGGAAAGGATTGAAACCAAGATCCCAATAATATTATGTAAATTAGAGATCATCTTTGTCCCTGGTATTTTTAACTCCATGGAACATTTACCAGTACATTTGCCATACGAAGCGAAGATAGCCGGTCCTGTCCAATATCGATGGATGTATCCATTTGAAAGGTTTGTATGGTACATCATATTGTATGTTGCTATTTTTGTAAGCTAATTTAAATAATCTTCACTATAGGTATCTAAATCAGTTGAAAACAGATGTGAAAAATAAAGCTCGAGTGGAAGGGTCCGTTGTTAACGCGTACTTGCTATGTAAAGCATCTATATTTTGCACTCATTATTTCGAGACTGGTGTCCCCACACGTAATAGAAAGTTGTCTCGAAATGATGATGGAGGAGGAGATGAGAAAGTGGATGCTAACAACGACATGTTAGATATATTTTCATATCCTGGGCGTCATTATGGAAGATTCACAAATAGAATGATGTCTGATGAGGAAGTGCATGCTTCCCAAACTTACATACTCCTTAACGAAGATATGATCAAGCATAACATCAGGTTCGTACGTAACATATCCATCACTTTTAATTATAATAATCATTTGTTGTGTAATTGATATGATCGAATAACATTTACATGCATGATTTTGTTTATTACATTCATAGTAACTTTAAAATGTTATTGAAATGGTGATACAAAATATTTGAAGAACATTTGAATGAACTTATGGTGGATATGGATGAACATGTCCTTGCAGCTGAAGTTGAGAAGAACTTTGCATTATGGTTTGAAAACTATGTGGGTGTTATTTTTGCATTTTTTAAAATTTATTATTTTTTGTTATGGTTATAATTAACTCTAATTAAGTGTTTTACCATTATTCATATAGGCACGTAAGATCCCGATAAAAAACAAGTCTATATCTGACCTATCCAAAATGCCATTCAAAAAAGTGAAGTTATATAGTGTATACTTTGTCAATGGTTACAAGTTTCACACAGAAGCTCATAGTCTGAACAAATCAACAACCAATATCGGATTGTGTGTTAGTAGCCAAGGAGGTGATTATTATGGTAATGTAGAGGAAATTTTAGAAGTCGAGTACCCTGGTTACCCAATTAAAACCACGGTTTTGTTTAAATGTCATTGGTACGATCCAACACCTAACATAGGAGTTAAGGTTCACAAACAATATAACTTGGTCGAGATAAACGTCAAAAGAAAATACAACAAGTTCGAGCCTTTTGTTTTAGCCATGCAAGCCACTCAAGTGTGTTACATTCCTTACCCAAGTTCGAAAACAAACAACTCGGACTGGTGGGTTGTATTTAAAGTTAAACCTTGTGGTTGGACCGATGAAAATCATCCTCAGAAAGACGTTGCTTTCCAAGAAGATGAAGTTAAATAAAATGAAATCATTATACCAAGTCTATTTGATATAGACAATTATGATGATGATCACGAAATGTCAAGCAACGGTTCAGATAATGAAAATAATATTGATGAAGAAGGTGAAATTCATGAGGACGACAATGATGGTATTCCTGACAGCGAGGGTAGTTATGAGTATAGTACATCGAGCAATGAAGAAGAAGAGGATGAAGAAGAGGAGGAGGAAGAAGATAATGACTAGATGTTTTTGTGTTTAATGTTTTTTGAGATGAAGTTAATTTGTAAGTTGGTTTAATATCAATAGATAAATGTAAACTAGGAAGAAAGCTCGGGCTTCGCCCCGGGATGTTTTTTTGTGTTTTTTATGTCAAAATGTAAAACTATTGACTGTAAAGCCCAAGAGTGTCAAAGTGGCTACAAAATTCTACAAAAAACCTAAATGTTTTTAGTGTATATTGTGCCAAATGTATAATTTTTTATAATAAGGACCAATAGTGTTAAACTGGCTAAAAAATTGTGGCAAAAATCTAAAGTTTTTTTGTGTTTTTTTACCAAAATGTAAAAGTTTTGTTTCCAAGGGCCAAAAGTGTCAAAGTTACCAAAATTCCACTGTTACCTATAAAAGGTTATAATATTTGAATAAAGTGTTTTGACATAAATATCCTTAGTATTCACATATTTGAAATGATTTCAAGGGCACTTTGGTCTTTTTGCATTCTGAAGCGCTGAGGCGCCATCATACCTCTGACGTCCGACCGGCGTTATCACTTCTTCAACCATTCATAATGTCTCAACTATTCCGGACGATAAATTTTCATAGAAACACTAAAACCCCCAAATCGTCGAAGGGTAATCGTTCTTAAAATCGATTTTTTCCGATAATAGACACTCATGTACACCTCATAACCAGATCATCATAAAGTAAGTATTTTTTTCCATACCCTGTTACACTGTTTTTCATAGTTACGCTTATTTTTTAAAAAGAAATTGAAGTCAACTACTCGAATGTCTATTTTGTTAGTAGAATGTTGATTACTAGAAGTCGCCGTTCGTTAGATGATCTCCCAATAGACATTTTGAGTCGGATATTTGTAGTATTAGGGTCAGAATCTGTGAAAGACATCGTCTCTGCAAGACTTTGGTAATTCTCAATAAACATCAACTAATGAATGTATATTTGATGAAATACAACTTTCTTTATTTGCTATTTACTGTGTACTTAAATTTTTGAAGTTCAAAGAAGATGTATGAAGCGGGGGGGTGATCCTCAAGTGTTCAGAACATCATGCATTGACATGATTGAAGGAATGGGTCCCAAAAATCTGAATGCTGATTCATTTATACACACATGTGCATTGCATAATAACATTAAAGCCATGGTCAGACAATGAATTGTATGTGTAATTTCATTAATTATATGTAATCTATACAATTTATTAATATTTTGTGTCATTGATGTTATATATTGATATTGTTATTCTGTTAACAGGAAGAGTGCTTCTATTATGGCCATTTTGATTTAGGATTGTCTTTGTTGAGACAAGCAGCAAATGAAGATCATCTTGAGGCAATTTATTTGCTTGGAATGATCTACATTTCAAGAGTGTGTCATCAATGTGATGAAGGTATGTATATATGGTATATATGTAAATTAAATTATATATATAGTTAATTAAAGGCATGTTTGTAGTTTGGGGTTAGTATTTAGTTGTGTTGTGTTTTATAATATTTTCTGTTGTATTGAAAAGGATACATTGGATTAAGTGATAGATATTTTAATGTGTAGGTTTACAATTACTTGATACCTATTTTGGTTGGGCAGTTCCGGATGATGGGGAGTATGCGGGTGTTGTTGATAGTGCCAAAGAGTTGTTGCGGGCTGTTGATGTTGTTCATAGACTTACAACGAATAACATCACATTCCAATGTGAAGACCCACGACATTTTGTTAAAGGTGCATTTGCAATAGGCCATGAAGAGGATGAGGATCGACAAAGATATTGCATGGTTTGTTGTTGGTATGTAGAGTATGGTAGGTTTTGTTCATTTCTTAAAAATATTAATGGTTGATAATAGATTGGACAATGAATATTATTGTTCTTATTGTATTGTATATGAAGTTGTATAGTACTACTATAATTTTATTTTGGTTTTGTGTTTACATCATTCTGTTAAAAGGGCATTTTAGTCATTTTTTCTTGCTATGTTGTTTGAGTAAGATGAAGTATACGTAAAACCCATGTTATTTCTGCGATGAAGTATACTTAATGTAATTAAAAATAAGTTTGTAATGAATTTGTTATTAAGGAAAATAATCTACATAGATTATATACTTTAACATGCCCGGTTAATGTAACTAAAAATAAGTTTGTAATGAATTCGTTGTTAATTATTCATTATATACTATGATTTCAAGAAATTATACACAACTTGATTAGCACAACTGGCTTAACCGCGCCCTTTTCTAGCATAAGCTTAAGTTCGAGTCCACTTGCCAGCAATATCTACTTTATAATTCATTTTTACATTTTTTAGCCATTAGTTTATGCCACATATTACCAATTCAAAAACATTTCATTCAAACCAATAAATGTCATTACAAATTAGCTACGCGTTTTGTTTCATAGAAAAACAAGCAAACAAAATCATACTCCATAGCAGAATTCCCTAGCAAATACCTACGAATGGTACTTCCATAACAATTCAACTATGGATTTGGTTTCCGTCACAAACTCTGTTGCATAGTAACCACGATTTTGAATTCCAGTACAATGGAAAATGATTTGGTAACAAATGTCATTAGAAAATTGCTATGAATTTTTGTTCCATAGAACTATCGGTAGCATAATACCAACGTATATGGACTCAGTAGCAGTTTCCCTAGCAACTCCCACTCTCGCTACCAGAAATAAAATCCGTACACAATGTGGTAGCAACATTGCTGTGGAACGACATTCCATATCATGATCCATTGCAGATTAACAACAAAAATACGTTCCATAGCGATCTTCCTTAGCAAAATCGTGTTTTTCTTGTAGTGTTAGGTGATAAACATTATGAGTACCAAGTTAATTTGCATGGTTATTCACTCCTTGTTTTGTGATCCTCGGCATCCCAGTCACAAAACTTGAAGGGCACAATCGAGATTGAAACATGCCATTGAAAAGTTCAATGAATCTCAAAAGAATCTAGGAGTTTCAAAACAAATTAAAACCTAATAATACATTTCGTTTTCATGGTGTAAATTGGTGAATCGTCATTCACCTACCTTCAAATATTTTATAGCTTGGATTATGGCATCCTTCTTCTAAGTTATAAAATATTTTGTTGGGTCCTAGCCTTTATATTACATTTGGGTGTCTTATTAAGGACTATCTATATAGCTAATCTAAACTTGTATTTCTTCCTTTTCAGATGTCTACTAACAATGCTGCTTCTGGCTCAAACCCTACCGGCTCCTTCTCTCTCATAAACCTCTGTGGGAGAGTCATCTTTGATGGGACTAATTTCAATGATTGGATTAGGAACACAAGGATGGTCACTCGCTATGAGGACAAGGAATATGTCCTCGACAAGGAGCTGAAGGAACTTGATGAGTCTTCTGCTACTCCAGAGGGGATCGCTGACTTCAGGACTCATGAGAGAGATGCCACTAAAGTGGCATGTATCATGCTGGCCACGATGACAGCCGAGCTCCAAAAGTCCTATGAGTACTTTTATCCTTTTAAGATGCACCAGGATCTGATGGAAAGATACCATCAGAGTGCTCGTCAAGAGCGATATGAAATAATATCCTCCATGATAACAACCCGAATGAAGGATGGTGAACCCATCACGGGGCACATGCAGAAAATGCAAAGGTTTGTGGACCGTCTGATGAAGTTGAATGTGAACTTCCCCGAGGAGTTGGCAATTCACATCATATTTCACTCCTTACCTTCTTGTTATGATCAATTCCGAATGACCTATCATAAGAACAAGGAGGAGGTCACATTCAGCAAACTTCAAGGACTTTTGAAGACCGCAGAAAGTGGTCATAAAGGTAAATCGGTTGTTACCACTCCTACTCCTACCACCACACCTGTTCTGGCCATCGGGCAAGGTAAAGGGAAGAAGAGGAAGAGCCTTTCGAAGGGTACCAATGGAAAGTCTCTTGATGGCTCCTCTTCAAGTAGAACCAAAGGTGGTTCTATCACTCCTTCTGCCAACCCTAAAGAAGCTGAATGCTTCTATTGCCATGAAAAGGCGCACTGGAAGTGAAACTGCCCAAAGTACTTGCAAGATGCTAAGGATGGGAAAGTGAAACCCAACCATGCAGGTATTTACACTATATTGTCTAATAACTCACCATATTCTAATTCTTGGGTCCTTGATACACGTCGTGGTATTCACATATGTTCTGATTTGCAGGGACTAAGAAGAAGTGAGAATGTGGAGCATGGGATGATAAACTTGATCATGGGGAATAGGAAAGCTTCACCCGTCACCAAGATTTGAGTTTATTCTTTGTTGCTAAGTAGTGGGTTAAGATTAGACTTGAATAAATGTTGTTACTCGTCAGATATGGCGATAAATATTATTTCCTTTCACGGTTTGTACAAGAAAGGATTTACTTTTTTCATTTGATAATGAATGTGTTGGTATTAATGCTTTTTATAATGATGTACTTTATTTTAAAGCATTACCTTGTGATGGTGTATATGAAACTGTGTCGGTTGTAGACAACCTAGGAAATAATGTGTTGTGTATTGATTCTTCCACTAGCTTGGATAAAGCATCATATGGCATTGTCGTCTTGGACATGTAAGCAAGAAACGCATAGGCCAACTACAAAAGGATGGAATCTTGGAGTCATTTGACCTAAAGTCGGATGATAGTTGTGAATCTTGTCTACTTGGGAAAATGACAAAGTCACCCTTCACTAGTACTTGTGCTATGGGTGAGGGTTTGTTGGATCTCATACATGCTGATGTATGTGGACCCTTCAAAACCGCCACAAGGGATGCTAACCGCTTCTATGTGAGTTTTACTGATGATTATAGTAGATATGGATATGTCTACTTAATCAAGCATAAGTCAGAAACCTTTGAAAAGTTCAAAGAGTTTAAACAGGAAGTGGAGAATCAGCTGGGCAGGTACATTAAGATGCTTTGATCCGATCGAGGTGGTGAGTATCTTAGTACAGAGTTCCTTGACTATCTTAAGGGATGTGGGATTGTGTCACAATTGACACCACCCAGAACACCACAGCTTAATGGTGTGGCTGAGAGGCGTAATCGAACCTTGTTGGACATGGTTCGTTCCATGATGAGTCGAGCTTCGCTACCAATTTCATTTTAGGGGTATGCCTTAGAGACTGCCACCCATATCCTTAATCTAGTCCCTACCAAAAAGGTTGCCAAAACACCTCACGAGATGTGGACAGGGAAAGTTCCCAGTTTAGACCACATCAAGATTTGGGGTTGTGAGGCTTTCGTGAGGCGCGGGACTCACGATATGCTCGAACCTCGGAGTGAGCGGTGTATCTTCATCGGCTACCCACAGTGATAATGTGGTCTTTGTGGCAAGGATAGGAGTCTTTCGCGAGAGAGAGAGTTCATAAGCCAAGGAAACAGTGGGAGGCAAATTGACCTTGAAGAAATTGAAGAGTCAAGTGGTGAAGGAACCTCAAACCCTTGCAATCAACCTGAGGAGGAAACTCCTGTTGATCCAACTGACGAGTCTGTACCTCTGAGGCGTTCCACGAAAGTTAGGGATGCACCTATCAATGATAGGACACTAGTAATTTTGGATGAACCTAACAGCTACACGGAAGCCATACCAGGCCCCGAGTCTGCTAAATGGAAAGAGGTTGTGGACAGCGAGATACAGTCCATGTATGACAATCAAGTTTGGAACTTAGTTCACAATGTACCAGGCCGTAAGACAGTCGGGTGCAAATGGATCTTCAAGAAGATGACCGACATGGATGGGAATGTACACACTTATAAGGCACAACTGGTTGCAAAGGGCTTTTCTCAAAATTCGGGAGTTGATTATGATGAGACCTTTTCACCAGTAGTGAAGATTAAGTCTATCAGGCTTATTCTAGCCATTGTTGCATTTCATGATTGTGAAATATGGCGAATGGATGTCAAAACTGCTTTCCTTAATGGAAAGTTGGCTGCGGATGTTTGCATGAGTCAGCCATAGGGTTTTGTCAGCATAGAGTACCCTAATAGAGTGTGTAAGCTTGAGAAATCCATCTATGGATTGAAACAAGCACCTCGCAGATGGAATCTTTATTTTAGTGAGAAAGTCAAAGAGTTTGGTTTTTCGAGGAGCGAAGATGAGTCCTGTGTATATGTCAAGGCTAGTTGGAGTATAGTTAGATTTTTGGTATTGTATGTGGATCACATACTACTCATAGGAAATGACATCCCAACTCTGCAGGAGGTGAAGTCCTGGCTTGGGAAGTGTTTCGCTATGAAGGAGCTTGGAGAAGCTGCTTATATCCTAGGGATAAGGATTTTGAGAGACAGGAGTAAGAGATTAGTTGGACTTAGTCAAAGTACCTATTTGGATAAGGTGCTGAATAGGTTCAGCATGCAGGATTCCAAGAAAGGAGAGTTACCGATCCATAGTAACGCCAAATTGAGTAAAACTCAGAGCCCAAGTACAGAGGCTGAGGTAGCTGAGTTGAGTCGAGTACCATATGCTTCCGCTGTAGGCTCAATCATGTATGCTATGACTTTTACTCGTCATGATGTGCCCTTTGCTTTGAGCATGGTCAGCAGATATCAGGGGAACCCTGGCAAGGGTCACTGGACTGCGGTAAAGAACATTCTCAAGTACCTGCGGAGGACTAAGGACTGGGTCCTTACCCTCGGTGGGAGTGATGACTTGAGAGTAGTAGGGTATAGTGATGCTAGCTTCCAGACTGATATGGATAATTTCCGCTCTCATTCAGGCTGGGTCTTTACCTTAAATGGAGGAGCCATTACTTCTAAAAGTTCCAAGCAAGAGATAGTGGCTGATTCAACTTGCGAATCAGAGTACATAGCAGCAAGCGAGGCAGCGAAGGAGGCGATATGGCTGAAGAACTTCATTGGAGACCTTGGAGTTGTACCAACTAGAAAGAAGCCTATGGATATTTTCTGTGATAGTGAAAGTGTAGCTGCCTTAGCCAAGGAACCAAGGGATCACGGGAGATCCAGGCACATCGACAGAAAATACCATTTCATTAGACATCGAATAGAAGAAGGACTCCTCGTGGAAAAGAGGGTATCGTCGGATGAGATCCCAGCTGATCCCCTCATGAAGGGACTGAGTAGGGTTAAGCATCTTCAGCATGCGAAGCACAATGGGCTAAAGGATGATATTAGTTTTAGAAATTAGTTAGCTTTTGAAATTTGTAAATTGTAATTGACATTTGATGATAAATAAAATTTGTTATTTATTTATAAGTAAAGTGTTACTATCTTCTGTCAATCGTTTACTATCATTTCAATTTTTTAATGTTTTGACTTCCATAATAATTATGTTGTGGTATATCATATTATTCAAACCATCTACAGTCAATCATACTTTGGAAGTAGGTAATGAGGCAAGACTGTCATGAAGGGTCTGTAGTTTGTCTGGGACAAAGGGACTGCATTGTTCATGAGTATTCCTGGAATGGGGATTCGAGTATTGGATTCAACCCATGCTCACTTATATCACTTCATGGAATTTATCTCGAGTGATCGTGAGACGGTAATATCATATAAGTCTTCAAACCTAGAGATATGAGTTGTTGACTGTGAGTTGGTTATACATTGATTGTATGAAACCGCATTGGTAACTCAATGTTATAAAACGTGCCTTTGTGTATGATTCAACAAGTAGTAGAACAAGCATATGAGTCGTAGTTTATCTGTTCCTTTTAGTCGTTGGAGGATTAAAAGCGATATTTGCACCCCTTAATGATTTTGTTTTGACCTATGTACTGGGCCCGGTCAGAAATAAATTGAGGTGTTCGATTTAGTTCTATGTCAAACAAATCGGAAATCGGGAAACAAACTGCTGGACAATAAGTACGACATTTTTCCATGTATTTGTCCGACTGATATCTTGAGAGCAGAGGACTATATGATCACTTATCTTAAATGGTAGGTCATCTTAGTTCCGCAAGACTTTGAAAGAGCTACGATTACTGATCGGTTCCTGAAGTCATCCTTGCAGTTATAGTTATTAGACTTATCCCAGTGGGAGACTGTTGGATAAGGTGTCTAAGTCCATAACTATTTCTAGTATGTACTTGACCCGGTTGGCATGGTCCATTTGGGTTACATGGCATCATGATAATTGGATAGACAAAATGAGAAGAAGGACACTTATGATTTGTTAATATATTATAAGTTATAATATATTAATATGAAATCATATTATTTAATTAGTATTGATCAATAATTAATTTGGAATTAATTTTGTGATAAAAAGCAGACTAATTAAATATATGGGGATTGATTGTGTAAATCATCCATTCTTATATAGTGGGCTAATGATCCATGGTTTATTGGATTGGGCTAAAACCCATAGGGTGCTCCATGGATGCTCCATGGAGGTTAAAACCCATGGATCATGGAGGAAATGAAAAGCCATGTCAATTAGGGTTTACATGTGTAACCCTACTTGTGACACACTAAATAAAGACCCCATAGGCTAGCAAAATCGGCACTAAGACAATAATAAGGAGGGCTAGCCGATTTTGAGTGATAATGTGCTTCTCTCAAGTTATTCCAAGATTTGTGGTGTGGTGTGAAACATTTGAGGCATCACATTTGGGGTGCTAGGCTCACAAAGTTCTTAAGGAATCCAAGCAACAAGAAAGGTATGTTATTCTACTAGCTTTTATATTTCAAGTTCCCCATGCCATGCTAGTTAGGATAAGAACCTTGGAAAAATCAAATTTGCATGTATCTTAGTAAAACATAGATCCAAGGTTTCTAGGGTTGCATGTACACCATAGGAGTGTTAGAATGCTCAAAACCCATCAGGTATCTCAGTCACATACTTGAAGGGCATAATCGAGATTTAAACATGCCATTGAAAAGTTCAATGAATCTCAAAAGAATCTAGGAATTTCAATTCATTTAAAACTTATGATTTTTCATTTTTCATGGTGGAAATTGGTAAATCATCATTTACCTACCTTCAAATTATTTGCAATTAGATTACGACATCCCTTTTCTGAATTGTAAATAATTGTTATGGGTCCTAGCCCTAATATTTCATTTGGGTGTTAAATTGGGGATTCATATCTAATCTAAACTTTGACTCTTTTTTTTTCAGATGTCTACCTCAAAAAACAACGCTTCTGGCTCCAACCCTTCTGGCTCTTTCTCACTCATGAACTTGTGTGGGAGGGTGGTCCGTGATGGATCCAATTTTAACGATTGGATTTGCAACATTCGCATGGTCTCCCGCTACGAGGACAAAGAGTATGTTCTCGACAAGTAGCTGAAGGATATTGACCACAAAACTGCTACTCCTGAGCAAATCTCTCAATATAATGCTCATGAGAGGGACGCGGCAAAGGTGTCGTGTATCATGCTCGCAACCATGACTGTCGAAGACTACTATCCTTACGAGATGCACCAAGACTTGATGGAAAGGTACCATCAAAGTGCTAGGTAGGAAAGCTACAAGATTATGACCTCCATGATTACTACAAAGATGAAGGATGGAGAGTCCATCACGACCCACTTACAAAAGATGTAGAGATTTGTGGACCGCTTGCTGAAGTTGAATTTCAACATCGACGAAGAGTTGGCCATAGATATTATTCTACACTCTTTGCCTCCTTGTTATGAGCAGTTTCGTATGACTTATCATATGAACAAGGAATAGGTCACTCTAAGCAAGCTCCAAGGCCTTCTATGAAATGCTGAGAGTAGTTTGAAAGGCAAATCTGTTGCATTTACTCCTACTGATGCTGCCCCTGTCTTGGCAATTGGACAAGGGAAAGGGAAGAAGAGGAAGACTCCTTCTAACAATCGAAAGGGAAAGTCCCATGATGGATCCTCTTCTAGTGGGACCAAAGGTGGTCCTGCTGCTCCCTCTTCCAATCCGAAGGATGAAGAGTGCTTCCACTGTCACCACAAAGGGCATTGGAAACGAAGCTGCCCGAGGTATCAGCAAGACATCAAGGATGGGAAGATAAAGCCCACCTTCGCAGGTATTTACAGCATTCAATCTAACAACTCATCACATGCTATTTCTGGAGTCCTTGATACAAGATGTGGTTATCACATTTGTTCTGATTTGCAGGGTCTAAGAAGAAGTAGTGATATGGAGCATGGGAGGATGAACTTGATCATGGGGAATAGGAAAGCGTCGCCTGTCACAAAGATTGGAGTTTATTCTTTAGTGCTTAGTAGTGGGTTAGGTTTAGAGTTGAATAATTGTTGCTACTCATCAGAAGTGACACGAAAAATTATTTCTGTTCATGGTTTGTATAAACAAGGTTTTAGATTTTTGTTTAATAAGGAAATTGGTTCTATTAATGCTTTCTTGAATCGTACTTTCTATTTTTAAGCATTGCCTTGTAATGGTATATATGAAATTGTGATGGTTGTAGACAACTTAGGAAATAATGTGTTGCATATCGATTCGTCCAATGGTTTGGACAAAGCATTCTTGTGGCACTGTCGTCTTGGACATGTCAACAAGAAGCGCATAGCCCAACTCAAAAAGGATAGAGTCTTGGAGTCATTTGACCTTAGGTCCGATGACACGTGTGAATCTTGTTTGCTTGGAAAGATGACCAAGTCACCTTTCACTGATACCTTTGAAAGGGGTGAGGGTTTATTGGATCTCATACATACGGATGTATGTGGGCCTTTTTGTGACAACCCGAAATTTCAATCTTGTACAAACCATTCAATCCAATCAAAGTTAGACTCGTTTCTACTAACTTTAGCGCTAATTAGAGTCTGTTTGAGTATTTTGGGCTTAGTACATCAAAGGAATAAGTGAATGGAAGTGCCATTAGGGGTTGTAAACCATCAACCTTGCCATAAACGCTCAAAAGAGGAGTTTACGGCCAAGGTCATGGGTTTACGGCCGTAAACACAGGCTGGCCGTAAACTCGCTCATATATATTCAACCCTTAGTCATTTTTCAGCCATTCTTCACTTCTCCAAGCCTAGAACTCGAATTCTCTCTCAAGGATCTTGAAGTTTTTGCTCCAAATCTTCAAAACGGTAAGTGAATCCTTCCATAAACAAGTTAGTACATCTTTTCTCCTTGATTCACCCTTGATTTCACCCATGAAATCTCTTCTTTTGGGTAGATCTTCAAGTGTTCTTTATTTCACCAAGAACACCAAGAACACACACTAGTGTTTTGGGCTCTAACCACTCTTTCGAGCTTCTACTATGTAAGTACACTATCCCTAGCTTGTTATATACTAGAAACACTCTTTGAACACCAAGAAATCGTGCCAAGAAAAAAGTTTACGGCCAAGGCAATCTCCCTTGGCCGTAAACCCTAATGTTGTGTCCATATGGTCCCTAACTCCTTCCTAAGGCTTGGTATTTAGTCTAGAACCCTTCCTGGAAACTTGTAGGACCTTAAACACACAAGAAGGAAGCTTGAAAACATGAGTTTACGGCCGTAAACACCATGGGCCGTAAACCCATGGGCCGTAAACTCATGGGCTTTACCATTTGGGCTGTAAACTCCAATAAGAGGCCCAACAACCCTTAGGTGCAACCCTATGTGCTTCTAACACTTGAAGCAAGGTGTTTTCCATGTCCTAGGGTGTCCTTACTTGCTTAATTAGTTGTCTAAACACTAATTAGATACATATATGTGTCTTGGTATGTTAAATAGGATCCGTGTGTGCTCAAGTCTTCACTTGACACTCAGCATCCCAACCAGCACTCCAATCCCAACCACTCACTGCAGGTGAGTTCATACCCCTTAATCAACCTTTGAAATGATTTTAAATGCTTTTATGGGGGGGAATACAAGTTGAAACATTCTAGTCATGGTTTTAATCACATGTGATTAATGACTAGAACAAACAGAAAGATTTACTATTACTTTCAAGATTTCTATCAAACTTATGGATTTCAAGCACTTCAAAACCTTTTACTAAACTCTTTTAGAAGTTAAAACTGTTTTCAAACTCTTTTAAACTTACATTATTGTCAAACTCATATCTATACTAATATATTTATATAAGTAAGATTTGAAGGACTTAGGACTGATAGCTCACCTTATTTCCTGTTCCTTGTTTGGTTGTGGACTTAGGGTATCCTGTTATTTGTCTGAATGTCATTGAAACCTTAGTTATATATCGTATATATGTGTTTGGATATAAAAGCTTTCACTTCAGTTCAATACCTTTGAGTAGCAGAGCATACAACCAACATTACTATTTAACTATAATAGGTATAGTTAAGGTTTTACTACTTACTACTACTATTACAACGACACATACAAGAGTTAGTAGAGTTATGAGTCATTCACACTATACAAGAAAACACACTATACATTATACAAGGGAACACACTATACACTATACAAGAGAATATACTATATACTAGTACAGAGAAAACATCACTACACTATAACATACAATACAAACAATTGAATACTATAAATAGAATGTGACATACTACTTTTCGATACGACACTTCATTGTGGTATCACCTTGTAACCAGAGTCTCCTGGAGGGAGAGCAGGCATTGTGTGTATAGATCTATACGGGACAGACACTCCCACACCCCGACTGCTAGCTACAGTCCCAGCCGATAAGGCCAAGGGGTGACAGAATGTCACCATACTACATATGACACCGGAGGGTCATCAGTTATTCAGTCGTCGATCAGCATGGTTACATACGAGTTCACATTCAAACCTTTAATTAACCAATTAAGAATTAAAGGCCAAACAGACTCTCTGAGGCGTATTGTTCATTTAATACCACCTGGAGTCTGCATTTCATTTCTCTAGACTTTTCAAGGCGTATCGTTCATTTGATACCACCTGGAGTCTACATTTTATTACTTTAGACTCCCCGAGGTGTACGGTACAATTAGTACTACCTGGAGTCTGTGTTTCTTCACTTTATAACCAGCAGTGTCTCTGCTGAGGTAAAACACTATTTTCCTATTACATTTACTTGTGACCTTGTCACATACACATTTAAGTAAACTATACATTCGTAATGATAGTTTCACTAGAGAAAATTCTTACACTACAAATGAACAAAACATACAAGCAGTCGGGTCTTGGTAGAAGACTACATTTCAGTAGAAAATATAGGAATTTCTAGAGAGTTCAACTATTTACAAACATTACAACCAGTTACGAATATTTATACTACGTTGTTACAAACATTTTCATACCAGCAAAGACACTAAGTACTTATAAACTTAACAGTGCTATGCTGATAAACTCTTTTCAAAATAACTTGTATTCTCAGGTCATCAGTAGGCAGGTACCGATGAAGATTTTGAGAAGATGGAGCACATACAAAACCCATCTTTTATTTTGATCATTCATTTTTGGTGTCTTACATACTATACAGAACACGCTTGTATTAAAATTATTTTGTTAATTCAATGGATGTTGTTGCTTATTTACTATTATGCGTTGTTATGATACTGTACATGACGTCCTCCACCCCAGAACGTTTCCGCCGTTCCGGTTTTGGGGTGTGACACTTTATATCCACCATAAGGGATGCGAACCGCTTCTATCTGACTTTTACCGATGATTATATCATATATGGGTATATCTACTTAATCAAGCACATGACAGAAACCTCTGAAAAAGTTCAAAGAGTTTAAGCAAGAAGTGGAGAATCAGTTGGGCAGGAAGATAAAGATGCTCTGATCCGATCGAGGTGGACAATATCTTAGTATCGAGTTCCACGACTATCTCAAGGAATGTGGAATTGTTTAGCAATTGACGCCACCAATGACACTACAGTTGAATGTTGTGGCTGAGAGGCGCAATCGAACCTTGTTGGACATGGTTCATTCCATGATGAGTCGAGCTTCATTACCTATCTCATTATTTGGGTATGCCTTAGAGACTGCCGCCCATATCCTTAATTTAGTCCCAACTAAGAAGGTTGCCAAAACACCTCACGAGATGTGGACAGAGAAGGTTCCCTCGTTGGCACATATCAAGGTTTGAGGTTGGGAGGCTTTCGTAAGACGAGAGACTCACGACAAGCTTGAACCTCGTACTAAGCGATGTATTTTCATCGGCTACCACCAGAAGTCCTTTGGATATCTCTTCTATAGACCGAGTGACATTGTTGTCTTCATTGCGAGGAGAAGGGTTTTCCAAGAGAGATAGAACTCATATGCCAAGAGGATAGTGGGAGGCAAATTGATCTTGAAGAGCTTCAAGAATCAAACAATGAAGGAACCTCTAACACTGGCACTCAACCCGAGGAGGAAACTCTTGTTGAACCGATTGACAAGTCATTACCTCTTATACGTTCTAGTAGAGTTAGTGTTCCACCCGTATTATATGGTTTCCATATAGCTGCTGAGGATGATACGTTTATTAGTGATAGTACGCTAATAAATATGGGTGAACCTAACAACTAAAAGGAAGCCATGCCAGGCCCGGAGTCTGCGAAGTGCAAAGATGCTATGGACAGCGAGATTCAGTACATGTATGACAATCACGTTTGGAACTTGGTTGACAATACACCAGGTCATAAGACAGTCAGGCGCAAATGGATCTTCAAGAAGAAGACCGACATGGATGGGAAGGTACACACATATAATGCGTGATTGGTTGCAAAGGGATTTACTCAAACTCTCGGAGTTGACTATGATGAGAGCTTCTCACCAGTAAAGAAGATTAAATCTACAAGGGTTATGCTAGCCATAGTTGTGTTTCATGATTATGAAATATGGCAGATGGATGTCAAAACCGCTTTCCAAAATGTAAAGTTGGCTAAGGATGTTTACATGAGTCAACCAGAGGGTTTTGTCGATGCGAAGCACCCTAATAGAGTGTGTAAGCTTGAGAAATCCATCTATGCATTAAAACAAGCGTCTCGCAGATGGAATCTTTGTTTCGATGAGAAAGTCAAAGAGTTTGGTTTTTCGAGAAGCAAGGATGAGTCCAGTGTATATGTCAAAGCCAGTGGGAGTATAGTTAGCTTTCTCGTATTGTATGTGGATGACATACTGCTCATAGGAAACGATGTCCCAACCTTGCTGGAGGTTAAGTCCTGGCTTGGGAAGTGCTTCGCTATGAAGGACCTCGGAGAAGCTGCTTATATTCTACGGATAAGGATATTGAGAAATAGGTGTAAAAGATTAATAGGACTTAGTCAAAGTACTTACTTGGATAAAGTGTTAAAACATTTTAGCATGGAGAATTCCAAGAAAGGAGAATTACCGATACAGAGCAATACCAAGTTGAATAAGACTCAAAGTCCGAGTACCGAAGCTGAGATAGCAGAAATGAGCGGAGTACCTTACGCTTCCGCTGTTGGCTCCATCATGTATGCTATGACGTGTACTCGCCCTGATGTGGCCTTCTGTGACAACCCGAAATTTTCATTTGTACAAACTCCACAGTCAAGCACTACAAATAATAGTCAAATTCATTTTTTTGAAATTTTTAGCCGGTCTTAAGTCCGTTTGGGTGTTTTATTTTAATTTTCGTCAAACGAACAAATAAATGGAAGTATCTTTTAGGAGTGTTGTGTAGCAAACAATCAAACAACACCTTAGCTAGGTGTTTACGGCCAAACATGAGGAGTTTGGGCCGTAAAATCATTTTTACCAAGAACTCATGCATATAGCATGAGTTTACCCATTATTCCCTCACTTCTCACTTCCTAACTCAAGAACACCCACCATTCTCTCTCAACTATCATAAGATCACCTTCCAAATCGTCCAAAAATGTAAGTTTTTCTTCACTTGTTTTGTTGTTATAACACCTTATCTAGTGTTTATACATCATTTCATCCATGAATTCTTCATTTCTACTTAGATCTTCAAGAGTTCTTCAAAACACCAAGAACACCAAGAACACACACTAGTGTTCTTGGCCCTTAAACACTCTTACAAGATTCCTATAAGTAAGTACACTCCTCCTAACTAGTTACTTGCTTAGAATACTTGCTAAATCATTGAAGAACATCAAAAACCCTCAAGAACACTTGTGGTTACGGTCAAGGGATATCCATGAACCGTAAACACCATCAAGTGGTGTTTAAGTGCCCCTAACACCTTCTAAGGCTTGGATATTGGACTAGAACCTTGCATGCATGAGCTAGAAACCCCAAATCACGAAATGGTTGGAGTAACCATGAGTTTACGGCCGTAAACTCATGGTTTTACGACCGTAAACTCAAGGGTTTACGACCGTAAACTCCCAAGGGGTGGTCCAAGGACCGTAAACTCCAAAGATGGGCCATTTTGTGCCCTAGACCCTTCCTAAGCCTTTGATTCAAACCTAGAACACTTCCTTGAGGGGTATAAGACCTTAAATCACACAATGGTACCATTTACCATGAGTTTACGGCCGTAAACTCATGGGGGAAATGACCAAAAACCGTAAACACATGTAGGGTTACCAAATGAGGAGTAAACTCCAATGTGAGGCCATACTCTCCTTAGATACAACCCTTTAGCACTCCTAGCACTTGAAACAAAGTGTTCCCATGTATTAGGATGTCTTTACTTGATTAATTAGTTGTTAAATGACTAATTAGATACATTTATGTATCACTACATGTTACATAGGATCCGTGTGTGTGTTCAAGTCCTCACTTGACACCTAGCATCCTACCCGACACTTCCATCCAAACCACTCACTGCAGGTGAGTTCATACCCCTTAATTAACCTTTTAAATGATTTTAAATGCTTTTATACAAGTTGATAAATTCTAGTTATTGCTTTAATCACATGTGATTTATAACTAGAATAAACAGAAAGATTTATTACTACTTTCAAATTGCTATCAAACTTATGGATTTTCAAGCTTTCAAACCTTTTTATTAAACTCTTTTGATGCTAAAACTGTTTCAAACTCTTTTGTATTTGTAATATTTTCAAATCCATATCTACACTAGTATATTTATATAAGTAAGACTTGAAGGACTTAGGACTGATAGCTCACCTTACTTCCTGTTCCTTGTTTGGTTGTGGGCTTAGGGTATCATGTTATCTGTCTGAATGTCGTTGAATTCTTAGTTATATATTCTATATATATGTGTTGGATATAAAAGCTTTCACTTCGATTCAGTACCTTTGTGTAACAAAGGCATTCAAACAATCTTACTATTTAACTATTATAGGTATAGTTAAGAGATTACTACTCACTACTACTATTACAACGACCCATACAAGAGTCAATACATTTATGAGCCACTACAGAAGTACTACAATGAGTAACAGAACATACTATACACTGTACAAGAGAACATACTATACACTATACAAGAGAACATACTATACACTATACAAACATTAAATACTAAAACAGAATGTGACATACTACTTCTCGATACGACACTTCATTGTGCTATCACCGTGTAACCAGAGTCTCCTGGAGGGAGAGCGGGCATTATGTGTATAGATCTATATGGGACACACACTCCCACATCCCGACTGCTAGCTACAGTCCGAGCCGACCAGGCCCAGGGGTGACAAAATGTCACCATACTACGTGTGACCTGGAGGGTCATCAGTTATTCAGCCGTCGATCAGCATGGTTACATACGAGTTCACATTCAAACCTTAAATTAACTAAATAAGGACTTAAGGCAAAAATAGACTTTTCGAGGCGTATTGTTCATTCAGTACCACCTGGAGTCTACATATTTCTACTTTGGACTTTTTGAGGCGTATTGTTCATTCAGTACCACCTGGAGTCTACATATTTCTACATTTAGACTTTTCGAGGCGCGCTGTGCATTCAGTACCACCTGGAGTCTGTATTTCATTACTTTGTGACTTTGTCACATACTCGTTTAAGAAAACTATATTTTATACTAATAGTTTTCACTGGGGAAAACCCCTATATTTACAAAAGGACAATTATACAAACACTCGGGTCTTAGTAGAAGACTACCTTTTTACTGGAAAACATAGGGCTTTCTAGGGAGTATACTATTTACAAACATTTGAAATCGATTACTACACTACATTGTTACTAACATTTTTATACAAGAAATGACACTAAATAATTATGAACTCACCAGCTTTATGCTGATACTCGCTTTCAAAATAACTTGTATTCTCAGGTCATCAGTAGACAGGTACAAATGGAGCTTTTGAGAAGATGGAGCATACAAGACCCATCTTTTATTTTGATTATTCTTTTGGCGTCTTACAAATTATACAGAACACGTTTGTATTACAATTATTATATTAATGCAATGGATGTTGTTGCTTGTCTTTACTATTATGCATTGTTGTGATACTGTACATGACGTCCTCCACTCCAGAACGTTTCCGCCGTTCTTGGTTTTGGGGTGTGACAGATTGGTATCAGAGCACTGTTTATAGTGAATCAATTATATCAACCCATAAAATATATACGAACTATAAACACATCGGGATTAAAACACTCTGACCAAGAATATATACTTTTAAATAATAAAATGTTTAACTAAGTATATATATACATTTATTCATACCAGGGTTAGTATCATACTACAACAGAACAAAAGTATTATGATTGTTGGACATCACAATTAGGTTTAGAGACATATAGTCAAACCTAAGGGTATATAGCCTGATCAACTATATTTTCTGAGGAGTGACTAGCATGTGCCTAAGAATGATTGTCATGTTGCAACAAGTCTAAAAACTTACCAACACTACCACAACGAGAACATTAGAACAGAATACCATTGGGGTATTCTGCATTACTGTAGATTACATATGTGAGAACTAAAAAGGTCGTTACTAGTAGGGCAATAGTTGCTAAGTGGATACTCTAAGGTTACATGCGACTAAGGCGCTATAGACTCAGAATCTGTGATCTTTGCTTTACTTCCTGTTCCTTGTTTGGTTGTGGATTTAGAGTTAGGGTCACCTATTCGAAGGTCTATCCTGTTTTGGTTGCATGTAATTGGTATGCACTATGCAAGTATTGAGTCAACTAATGACGATCATCTTATAAGTATCTTAGGTTAGTACGTCTATTAACTATCCCTTCTCTTTTCTCGCATAGATACCATGGCTGACTGAAGGGTTTGCCCAAAGGGTGCCCGTCGCCAGTGGAAGATTATCTGCTCATCCTCTCTCTCTTCTTAAAAGAATAGCCTTCCTCTTCAGTATCTCTGTTTCACTTATCTTTAAACATTCCTAACCTTGAAAGTACTCTAACTAGACTACTAAACTGCCAACATTTTCCTTTATGGTTTGATGTAAGACCTACTGTTAGGTCACTTTTCCTGAATTCATTTTACATCATTAATACCAGTAATATTGGCAGTTGTCTAATCTATGAGAAAGTCTGTTCTTTTGAATTTCCCTACTCTATTGTTATGACTCTATCTGATATTTGGACTATGGCGATTTAGTCCATGGAACCCACTCATCATACTCACAATCGATTCTTACTATTATCATCATCTCTATCAATTTTCAGTAAAAGATGCCACCTCGTCCTCGTCCGACCAGGGGCAGACCTACTAATCAAACTCCACCACCACCACCCCCTCCGTAGTTCGATGCGGTGATGTTTTAGGCAGTTGTGACCGCCGCCATGGCCCAAGTAAACTCTGGTGGCGTTAGTGGAACGGGTACTGACACAAACTCTAGCCATGGTGAAATCCATCCACGTGCACGAGAGTGCACCTATAAATATTTCATCAACTGCAAACCTACATACTTCAACGGAACCGGAGGGATCCTTGCGTTGTCCCAATGGATCGAGAGAACGGAAGAAATCTTCGAGATGTGCTCATGCCCTGAAGGAAGCAAGATAAAGTTTGCTGCCTGCACTTTCCTCGAAAGGGCCCTGACGTGGTGGAATGGCCATGTCAAATCACTCTCACTGGTAACAGCCAACGTCATGGGCTGGGACACACTGAAGGACCTTATGACAAGGGAGTACTGCCCGAGGGGCGAAATTCAGAAGCTCGAGGAGGAACTCTGGAACCTCAAAATGCAGGGTTCCGACATAGTGGCTTATACAGCCAGGTTCTGCGACCTGGTGGCTCTATGTCCTAACATGGTCCCCATCGAAAACAAAAAGATCGAAAGATACATCTGGGGTCTGGTACCCCCGTATTGGGGGAACGTTCTAGCTTCAAACCCTGCGACCTTTGATAGTGCCAAGGAATTGGCCCAAAGGCTAATTGATCATGAAGATCCTTCTACTCCATCAACAACTACAACCACTACCACAACACCAACCAACGCAACCGACAACAAAAGGAAGCGTGGGGATCGAAGGAAGGGCAAATCACATCAATCCGCTTCCAAGAATTAACAGACAATGGCTGTCCATCCTGCCACTACTCCTGCTGCCCCTGTACCAGCCAAAACATATGCTGGGAACCTACCCAAGTGCACTAAGTGCTCTTTCCATCACAACGACCCCGGCCGGGAAATACACTGCACCAATTGCGACCGGAAGGGCCATATCGTCCGGTTTTGCAGAGCACCTCCCAAGCCTATCACCCAGGTCCCTAGTGCAGGAGTAAGTCAGGCCTGCTACAGGTGCGGCGAGACAGGACATTTCAAAAGACACTGTCCGAAAGCTGGGAACGCGGGAGGAGCAGGAAAACTACTTGCTATTGGCCACAATGAGGCCGGGGCAGACCCCACGGTAGTCACGGGTACGTTCCTTCTCGATAACTCTTATGCTTGTATCCTATTCGATAGTGGGGCAGAAAGAAGCTTCGTAAACCAAAAATTCAAACACCTACTTAAACAATCACCGCAAAAACTAAAAGAAACCTTCGTCGTACAAATGGCTAACGGCAAGACAGAGAGTTCTCACGAGATTTACTTAGGTTGTTCCCTCATGCTAGATAATCATTTGTTCCCAATCGACCTCATACCAGTAGCTATCCAGAGTTTCGACGACATCATAGGCATGGACTGGCTGAGTCTTTATCGTGCCGACATTCTGTGCTTCGAAAAAGTAGTCCGCCTGAATCTACCGAATAACGAAACCTTGTTGATCTACGGAGACAAACCCAGTACAAGCCTTCGTATCATCTCAAGTATTCAAGCCCAAAAGTACTTGCGTAAGGAATATCGTGCATTCCTGGCGCATGTTGTAGATACGAGCCAGAAAAGAAAAGACCTAAAAGACCTCCCCATAGTACGCGACTTCCCAGACGTTTTTCCGGAAGAACTCCCAGGATTACCCCCGCAACATCAAGTCGAGTTCCGAATCGACTTAATTCTAGGAGCGACCCCCGTAGCCAAATCGCCCTATCGTGTAGCACCTGCTGAGATGCAAGAACTGTCCGGTCAACTTAACGAACTACTCAGCAAGGGCTTTATAAGACCAAGCTTCTCACCCTGGGGAGCACCAGTCTTGTTCGTAAAGAAGAAAGACGGATCGTTCCGTATGTGCATCGATTACAGGGAACTCAACAAGCTTACAGTCAAGAATCGTTACCCTCTTCCTCGCATAGACGATTTATTTGACCAACTGCAAGGGGCAAGCTATCTAAGATCCGGGTATCACCAGTTACGAGTGCTTGAGGAGGATGTTCCGAAGACAGCCTTCCGAACTCGTTACGGACACTATGAGTTCGTAGTGATGCCATTCGGACAGACCAATACGCCCGCAGTATTCAAGGACTTAATGAATAGAGTATGCCGTCCTTACTTGGATCAGTTCGTCATCGTCTTCATTGATGATATACTTATCTACTCTCGAAGTAAGGAGGAGCATAGCGATCATTTACGACAAGTCCTAGGAACCTTACGATCAGAGAGACTTTATGCGAAGTTCTCTAAATACGAATTTTGGATCCGAAGAGTCGAATTCTTAGGACACGTGGTTAGCAAAGAGGGAATCCACGTGGACCCTTCCAAAATTAAAGCCATCGAGAACTGGTCAGCACCAAAGACGTCTACAGAAATTCGTCAATTTCTAGGCCTCGCTGGCTACTACCGCAGGTTCATTCAAAACTTCTCTCGAATCGCGAAACCTCTTACGACATTGACCCAGAAAGGCGTGGCCTTTGACTGGGAAGAGAAGCAAGAGAAGGCATTCCAAACGCTGAAGCGAGCCTTGTGCACCACACCGATACTGTCCCTCCCCGAAGGAACAGAAGACTTTATGGTCTATTGCGATGCGTCAAACCAAGGGCTCGGCTCTGTTCTGATGCAACGAGGTAAGGTAATCGCCTACGCCTCAAGACAGCTGAAGACACACGAGGTTGTTGGGTTTTTGAGCATTCTAACACTCCTAAGTGTACATCCATGTAAACCCTAATCCCCATGACCTTTCATTTACATAGGATCCATGGGTTAAAAGCTCCATGGACCATCCATGAAAGCTTAGCCCAACCTAAATGAACTTGGCCTGTTCCATATATATAAGAGTCCATATTTAATTAGTTCTTTTTGATCACTTAATTAATTCTAAATTAATTCTTGATCAATACTAATTAAATAATATGATTCCATATTAATATATTAGAACTTATAATATATTAATATAAATCATAAATATACTATTCTCAAAAGACTATCCATATAAATTGTACCGGTGAAGTGCAACCCAAATGGACCATGCCGGGTCGGGTCAAGTACATACCAAATATAGTTATGGACTTAGACATTAATCCAACAGTCTCCCACTTGGATAAGTCTAAAACAATTATTGACTATGACTTCAAAACCTAACTGGCAATCGTAGCTCTTAAAGCCGCTGTCGAACTCTGACCTTGTCAATGACTTGTCCATTAGATAAGGGATCATATATTCCTCCATTCTAGATATCATATGGACTGAGACATGGATTATAATCATTCTCTCTGTCCATTTGTTGTTTCCCGATTTTCGATTTATGATGACTGACTGATTGAACAAATCAAATCAGTCCTGGCTTGGCCAAGCACTCACATGTGTCATCGCTAAATCATCGAGGGGCCCACAGATATCGCTTTTATCCCGAAGGTAAAAGGAATGGATTAACTTCGACTCATATGGCTTGTTCTACTACTTGTTGAATCGTACACAAAGGCACGTTTTATAACATCGAGTTACCAATGCGTTTTCGTGCAATCAATGTATAACCAACTCATAGTAACAACTCATATCTCTAGGTTTTAAGAATATAAGATATTATCGTCTCATGATCACTCATGATAAAATCCATGAAGTGATTCAAATGAGCGCGGGTTGAATCCAATACTCAGAACTTATGAGCACTCATGAGTGTTGTAGCACCACTTTGTTCACCAACTTGGACCTCTACAAACCAACCCATGACATTCTTGATTCATATCTACTTCCAACATATGACCGACTGTGGATGGTTTGAATAACTTAATCATTCAGGAAGAACGACTTAGTTATTCTGGAAGTCAAAACATGCAAAGTGAAACACAAGAATAAATGAATCAAATATGGTATCAAACCCTATGAATATAAATAAACACTTTTATTTATCACCATACTGATTACTCATTATTCATTGTTTCGGTTTTATCAACTTTATACTTGAATTAAAAACACTAGTTGTCCCATGCTCCAAGCATGTACACTATGTTTTTCTTAAACAATAGCTTTGCCATACACCAAGTATGCACTCTATGTTTGTCTATGATCCTTACTTTGTGAAATAAAACAATTGAACATAATTTCAATGATTCTAATTTCACACTCCCAAATCCTTATCGAAAAATGTGAGAATTTCAAATTCCTATCATTTATCGAAATCTGTTTAGATTTTAAACTTATATGCACTGACCCTCCTGTAATGAATATGTACAAAGTCACAAAGACTTGTCAACAGTCATTATAAGGTATTCCAAAGGAGATCAACTCCATGGAAACTAAGTCTCATATTCAAAGTACATTGCTTTGGACATGCTTCTTGCATTAAGTTTTCTAATCTTACACAGATAACTTCCACCTATGGAGACAACTCCATATTCTCATTTTGACTATCACTTCTGAATAAGAGATGCCTCTTTTGAGAATATGTCAATATGGTCCTTCCAAAATTAGCACTATACTTCCAACTGTCCCTGAGCAACCAATCTTTGGTAAACCTCAGATTGTCCTCGACAATTGCTTAATCATTTTAGTCATATCCAATTCTAGACCTTTTCCCTTCTTAATGCCTCTGGGCATTTGGAAAAATTTAGAAATGACAAATATTATAGCACATGCAATCGATCCTGTACCCAAAGCAAATGGTACACGATTCATGATGTCTCACATAAAGACATGATTCTAGACCAGTCTTTTGCTACAATATTCTTATTTGCCATGTTTTCAAAATTTGACTATGAAGAGGGATGCCGTAATCATAATCGAATTTTGAGAACGCAATATATAGAATTTCCTTAAGTTGAACCAATCCAACATGAAATTCATATATATATTCTTGACTAAAGATGATTAAGGTCTCAATCTAAGCCTTTAGAACTGAAATGAAGTATATCCTCTCCCTTAATTATAGCAAAACAACTTTTTCAATCCCTGCAGCCTCACGAATTGAAACTTTTGTTTTCTATAATTAACATTGCTAACTTGCAACACTAACAATAATTATCATGCTCCCACTAATATGATGATGATTAGCATAACACTTATGCTCCCACTAGCTTTGACATGTACTCAGAAATCAGCTGGACTTCTAGAAATCAATACTTTATTGACTTTCTTACCAAAGTTCAGATTTCTGATACGAGATGCTTTGATAAAACTTTATCAAAATCATACACCTTTCCTTAGATAGCATGCATGTGTGTCTAAACAATTTCAGAACTATGAAAAGGGATGTCATAATCATAGTCTCAATTGTTTAGACCTTTTGCCATCTGCTTCAAATCTACTAGGTGGAAGTGTTTCCTCACCATCATTTTCATGAATCGGAGAGAAACCTTATGAACCTTAGATTTTATGGTGTATGTGTTCTTATCCATGTGAATCGTCAAAACCATAGTCACAAGACAAGGATAATGACAAATCCAAACTCATATGGACTGAACTTATGCAATCTTAACTTCTTGCCACCTGGCAGTACAGGGCTTGCCATTGCTTCCAAGTTGTTATGCAACCAATTGAGAACTTTCAGAACTCCTATGCAAAGCCAAATTTAACTGGAATGGGCACAGAATATGTCAACACGATAGGTTGTAAACCTCAAGTCGTGTGCTAGTGAAGAACCTCAGATTTTATTCTTGATTAGTTCTTGAAATTCTTTTTAGGATCTTTAAGACTCCCACTATCCTCTTGACATATAAGACTATCTTGCCAAATATTCAAGAGATAGTGCGGATTCTTTATCAAGACAAACAGTTCACACAATTGGCCTTAGTTAGTCTTTGTTTTATCCAAAACATCACAACTTACCAATTTCAAATGTACAAGAGTAGGACACTTTTACTCTTACATTTGACAAGTGTTTTAAACCTTTCTTTAAGATATATCACTCAAGTTACAATCTTGGAGTATGACTCTATGAATTGTTTTGGAACGAAGTATGACTCATCTTCCTGATCTAACCATTTCAACAATTCATGACTCCTCTTCTTAGTCATAAGAATGCACTAAGATGACCTTTAGAGGACTAATTGTGATATGATTTCTAAATCATTAAGATGATCACAAACATGATACTAAAGTACTCTCCCATCTTTTCAGATTTTAGAAATTTTATCTTTCTGCCTAATTTGATTCTTCCCATTCGTTCTTCCATACATTGAGACTTTTCCAATGTTTCAGAATTATACTTAAACTTGTAAGTATAACCATATTTACTAAACTTTAGTAAATCAAATAGTCTTAACGAGCTTTGTGGTGGACATGACCAGTGCACAAGAATGTGTACTCGATCCCTTTAGTCCTTCACTTGACTCACACATCCATGTGAACAAGTAATTAGTCTTGATTTTCCAATGCTTGAAAGTTCTCATTCATCATACTATTCAACTTGCATGATTCCAAGTTTCGGTCCAATTGAAACTTGGGCGATGAGGAACTTTCCTGATTTGGTAAATTTAGACATTACCACAAATGAAAGAATCAAATCCATTTTCCAATATTGCTGTCAGTGGAATCATATAAGCAACAATTTTCCACAAATGCCATTGTAAGGATACTTCAAATAAATAAAATTAAACAATTTTCTTTTATTTTAAAACTTTGCGGAAAAACTTATCCTTACAATCCATATGAAAACCTTGTTGTTATATATTCCTTAGCAATATATCATAACTCCTTAAGCAACTACTCAAAATTCTGATGCGATCGAAATCCACCTACGCGATCAGAATCAGCATATACTTCCTTTAAGATTTCTCTCTATTCTTTGATTCTTAAAACATCAACATGTGACCCAGTCACATCATGTAATGAGGATCTCATAATAGAACTTAACAGAGTTAGATAATGGGCTCTACCAGATGTAGAGTCAAACTTATTGACTTTAACATCCTTAGGTAAATTTGGCAGCTTTGCAATCAACGCCCCTTCCTTTGGCAAAATAAACATATGGACCCTTTGGTAATGGAACTATCTCAGACTTAACCTTTCTCTTTACCATTTGGTCAACCGGGTTGACTATGGCCAATCCCTTTCCATTGGGAAGAGAATGCTTTTTCTGGATTTTCAGTGTCACCATTATCACTGTCCATAAAGTTTTTGGGAAGTTGATCTTCTAATTAAATTTGCTTTACTATCGTTCCAAATCATTGTTGATTCAGCAGCACCAAGCAAATAGATATGATCATTAAGGTTCATGTCATAGTCTGTTTCATAGTAGTCCCAAAGGAACTCACTATGTGACTTAGAAAGTGATTGAACATCCAACTTTCTCAAGACTTTGACACCCAACTCTCCCGGCTTGTCAATATGTGACTTCATCTCTAAGATGTGATCACACATAGACCTTGCTTGCCATTAGGGCTTGAGCGACCTTGAACTTGTGGGTTAGGGAGAATAATTGGAGAAGGTGGAGGAAGTGAAGTTCCAAGAGATTTGGGAGGATCATAGATGTCTGAACCAGACATCTTTTGGGAGATATTCAAGATAGTTGATCTAAAGTCCTTAATATAACACCCAATATGAAATATTAAGGCTAGGACCCAACAAACTATTTTATAACTTGGAAGAGGGATGTCGTAATCCAAGCTATAAAATATTTGAAGGTAGGTGAATGACGATTCACCAATTTCCACCAAGATAAACGAAATGTATTATTAGGTTTTAATTGGTTTTGAAACTCCTAGATTCTTTTGAGATTCATTGAACTTTTCAAAGGCATGTTTCAATCTCGAGTGTGCCCTTCAGGTTTTGTGACTGGGATGCCGAGGATCACAAAACAAGGTGTGAATAACCATGCAAATATACTTGGTACCCTTAATATTTACCCCTCAATCGATGTGTCGGTTAACCACACACGCTCCACCGATACTATGATAAACATTAAGTTACCCTTTTCCTACCTTGTTAAATCAAGCTAGTGTGCCGGTTAACCACACACGCTCCACTAACTGACTTAAGCAAAGTGCAAAGTGTAATTTCATGGGTTAGCACCAAATTCACATTTTCCTAAGTAACTAAGATTGGGTATTAATAAGAGTTTAGTTACTTAGTATTTATCATTAATACTTTTAATGAAGGGAGAATTATAGTCCTTGTCCTACCCGTTTGGCTATCGACCCTCCACCGGTCAATGAAGCGGTGGGTGAGAGTGGACAACCATTAAACTGCCATTTTATAGGCAGTAACCTTATACCCCCCTTATAGACCGGCTTCGTGAATGAGGCCTACTAATGGTAAGACGACTTTACTCTTATACATATATATAAATATTATTAACTTATAATATTATAAAGTATAATGGTTGGATTTTAACTTTTAAAATTCTAAGGGCTTAACTTGGAATTAAAGTATTCATAAGTGAAAACTTTACAAATTCCAAAACTTGAGGGCAAGTTTTTGAAACTATTCAAACTTTTCATTTCATAACTTATGAGTTTAATGGTTCCTTAAAATGAAGACTCTTCATTTTTTACGTAACCTCTTATTCTTTAATAACACTTTTAAAGAAGTGACTCTTACATAATACTATTTAATGAAAAAGACTCTTCATTTTTTATGTAACCTATGGCACTTTTATGAGTTTTAAGATTCATAAATGTGACCTTTTATGTAACTTGAGGACAAGTTACAAAAACACATTTTATGAACTACCTCTAGATTAATTAGGATTGAAAAAACCTAAAACACAATTTTTTTTCATTAATCTAAACTAACTCATAAATCAAGGAAACATAAAACTTTTGGTAATCCATAACTTATGGAGTTAAATGCTTGTTTTATGATGAAACTTTTCATGTTCCATAACTTAAGAATAAGTTATGAAATTCTTTAAAACATTAACACCAAATTTTGTAACTCCATAAAAACTTTGAATCAATTTTTTTTTAAAACCTTTTCATATCCATAACTTATGGAGGTTTCAAAAAAAGAACTCTTTAGATCAAACTTTTAAAACTAATAAAATAATCATATCATTTTATATTTTACTAAATTTGACCAAATTCAACTCATATAGCAAATGATTCAAATTTTACAAACAATTAGTTTTTCACAAAAACAAGTAATTATCTTAAAATTTGACAAACGTCATATTTTTTTCTTCCTTTTTTTCAACTTTGAAAATAAAACATTTGCATGAATATAACATAAAACAACCCATGGCTCTGATACCACTGTTGGGTTTTTGAGCATTCTAACACTCCTAAGTGTACATGCAACCCTAAATACCTTGGATCTATGTTTTCTCTATTATACATGCAAATATGAATATTCCAACGTTTCATCCTAACTAGCATATTATAAAGCACCTATACTACAAAGTTATAGTTAGATGACATACCTTTTGATGTAGCTTGATGTCTTCAAGCTTTAAGAGCTTAGCCCCAATAGTGTGGAAGCCTCTAATGGAATCACAAATCACCAAAACACCTTGGAAGAACTTGAGAGAATATGTATGCACACTAAAATCGGCCCACTCCTATTTTCACACACTTGTGCCAATTTTGTGAGCCAAGGACCCCTTTATATATTATGGAGGATTAGGGTTACATCCATGTAAACCCTAATACCCATGACCTTTCATTTACATAGGATCCATGGGTTAAAAGCTCCATGGACCATCCATGAAAGCTTAGCCCAACCTAAATGAACTTGGCCCATTCCATATATATAAGAGTCCATATTTAATTAGTTCTTTTTGATCACTTAACTAATTCTAAATTAATTCTTGATCAATACTAATTAAATAATATGATTCCATATTAATATATTAGAACTTATAATATATTAATATAAATTATAAATATACTATTCTCAAAAGACTATCCATATAAATTGTGCCGGTGAAGTGCAACCCAATTGGACCATGCCGGGTCGGGTCAAGTACATACCAAATATAGTTATGGACTTAGACATTAATCCAACAGAGGTCAACTACACCACACACGATCTCGAACTAGGGGCAGTTGTGTTTGCCCTAGAGATCTGGAGACACTACCTGTATGGTACAAAGAGCACCATCTTTACAGACCACAAAAGCCTGCAGCACATATTCAACCAGAAGGAGCTCAATATGAGACAACGACGGTGGGTAGAGCTACTCAATGATTACGAATGTGAAATTCGTTATCATCCGGGTAAAGCAAACGTGGTAGCAGACGCCCTAAGTCGGAAAGAATATTCTGGTCGAAGAGTCAAGTCATTGACCATGACTATCCATTTGCATCTATCCGCACAAATTAAGGAGGCTCGAAGCTTTGAAACCTGAAAATGTAGCGGGAGAATCCCTGCGATGAATGGATAAGAACTTGAAAGCCAAGGGTGACGGAACCTTATATCTCATGGACCGGATCTGGACACCAAAACACGGTGGCTTCAGAGACCTGGTCATGAAGGAAGCACACAACACTCGATATTCCGTCCACCCGGGTTCAGATAAGATGTATCTGGATCTCAAAAAGTCATACTGGTGGCCTAACATGAAAGCTGAGATTGCTACCTTCGTGAGTAAATGCCTTACTTTCACTAAGGTCAAGGTCGAATACCAGAAACCGTCAGGTCTACTCCAGCAACCGGAGATACCTGAATGGAAGTGGGAGCGGATCAATATGGACTTCATAACCAAGCTACCCAAGGCAACGGGTGGACTTGATACCATTTGGGTCATCGTCGACAGATTGACCAAGTCCGCACACTTCCTACCCATCAAAGAAACCGACAAAATGGAGAAGCTCAAGAGAACCTACATTAGGGAGATCGTACGACTACATGGTGTTCCTATGTCAATTATCTCCGATAGAGATAGTAGATTCACTTCGAGGTTCTGGCAATCACTACAAAGCTCTTTAGGAACGAGGCTAGACATGAGTACAGCCTACCATCCTTAGACCGACGGACAAAGTGAGAGAACTATCCAAACCTTGGAAGATATGCTGCGAGCCTATGTGATCGACTTTGGGAAGACATGGGATACCCACTTACCCCTCGTCGAATTCTCATACAACAACAGTTATCACACGAGCATCAAGGCTGCTCCATTTGAAGCCCTCTATGGCCGAAAGTGCAGATCTCCTCTGTGCTGGGATGAGGTGGGTGACACCCAGTTAGCTAAAGGACAAATTCCTAACAGCACTCTCACGGGTCCGGAGATCATTTGGGAAACAACAGAGAAGATCGTTTAGATTCGTGAACGATTAAAAGCCTCTAGAGACCAACAGAAAAGATACGCAGACAAACGAAGGAAACCTTTGGAGTTCCAGGTGGGAGACCGAGTCCTTTTGAAAGTCTCACCCTGGAAGGGCTTGATACGCTTCGGAAAGCGTGGAAAGCTAAATCCAAGATACATAGGACCTTTTGAGATTCTCGCTAGAATCGGCCCCGTAGCTTACAAACTCAATCTACCCCGCGAACTCAGTAATGTACATCCTACCTTCCACGTCTCGAACTTGAAAAAGTGCCTATCCGACGAGACTTTTGTAATCCCACTCGACGAGATCGAGATCAACGAGAGCCTCAACTTCGTGGAAGAACCTGTAGAGATCACGGACCGAGAGGTAAAACGAATGAAACAAAGCCGCATCCGAATCGTGAAGGTTCGCTGGAACGCCAAGCGAAGACTGGAATTCACATGGGAGCGCGAGGATCAAATGAAACTTAAATATCCTCATCTTTTTACTTAGTTATTTGTAATAACTTAGTTGCATGAACTCTAATTTCAGGACGAAATTCCCTCTAACGGGGGGATGATGTGACAACCCGAAATTTTCATTTGTACAAACTCTACAGTCAAGCACTACAAATAATAGCCAAATTCATTTTTTTGAAATTTTTAGCCGGTCTTAAGTCCGTTTGGGTGTTTTATTTTAATTTTCGTGAATCGAACAAATAAATGGAAGTATCTTTTAGGAGTGTTGTGTAGCAAACAATCAAACAACACCTTAGCTAGGTGTTTACGGCCAAACATGAGGAGTTTGGGCCGTAAACTCCTTTTTACCAAGAACTCATGCATATAGCATGAGTTTACCGATTATTCCCTCACTTCTCACTTCCTAACTCAAGAACACCCACCATTCTCTCTCAACTATCATAAGATCACCTTCCAAATCTTCCAAAAATGTAAGTTTTTCTTCACTTGTTTTGTTGTTATAACACCTTATCTAGTGTTTATACATCATTTCATCCATGAATTCTTCATTTCTACTTAGATCTTCAAGTGTTCTTCAAAACACCAAGAACACACACTAGTGTTCTTGGCCCTTAAACACTCTTACAAGCTTCCTATAAGTAAGTACACTCCTCCTAACTAGTTACTTGCTTAGAATACTTGCTAAATCATTGAAGAACATCAAAAACCCTCAAGAACACTTGTGTTTACGGTCAAGGAATATCCTTGAACCGTAAACACCATCAAGTGGTGTTTAAGTGCCCCTAACACCTTCTAAGGCTTGGATATTGGACTAGAACCTTGCATGCATGAGCTAGAAACCCCAAATCACGAAATGGTTGGAGTAACCATGAGTTTACGGCCGTAAACTCATGGTTTTACGACCGTAAACTCAAGGGTTTACTACCGTAAACTCCCAAGGGGTGGTCCAAGGACCGTAAACTCCAAAGATGGGCCATTTTGTGCCCTAGACCCTTCCTAAGCCTTTGATTCAAACCTAGAACACTTCCTCGAGGGGTATAAGACCTTAAATCACACAATGGTACCATTTACCATGAGTTTACGGCTGTAAACTCATGGGGGAAATGACCAAAAACCGTAAACACATGTAGGGTTACCAAATGAGGAGTAAACTCCAATGTGAGGCCATACTCTCCTTAGATACAACCCTTTAGCACTCCTAGCACTTGAAACTAAGCGTTCCCATGCATTAGGATGTCTTTACTTGATTAATTAGTTGTTAAATGACTAATTAGATACATTTATGTATCACTACATGTTACATAGGATCCGTGTGTGTGTTCAAGTCCTCACTTGACACCTAGCATGCTACCCGGCACTTCCATCCAAACCACTCACTGCAGGTGAGTTCATACCCCTTAATTAACCTTTTAAATGATTTTAAATGCTTTTATGGGGGGGAATACAAGTTGATCAATTCTAGTTATTGCTTTAATCACATGTGATTTATAACTAGAATAAATAGAAAGATTTACTACTACTTTCAAATTGCTATCAAACTTATGGATTTTCAACCTTTCAAACCTTTTTATTAAACTCTTTTGATGCTAAAACTGTTTCAAACTCTTTTGTATTTGCAATATTTTCAAATCCATATCTACACCAGTATATTTATATAAGTAAGACTTGAAGGACTTAGGACTGATAGCTCACCTTACTTCCTGTTCCTTGTTTGGTTGTGGGCTTAGGGTATCCTGTTATCTGTCCGAATGTCGTTGAATTCTTAGTTATATATTCTATATATATATGTGTTTGATATAAAAGCTTTCACTTCGATTCAGTACCTTTGTGTAACAAAGGCATCCAAACAATCTTACTATTTAACTATTATAGGTATAGTTAAGGGATTACTACTCACTACTACTATTACAACGACTCATACAAGAGTCAATACATTTATGAGCCACTACAAAAGTACTACATTGAGTAACAGAACATACTATACACTATACAAGAGAACATACTATACACTATACAAGAGAACATACTATACACTATACAAACATTAAATACTAAAACAGAATGTGACATACTACTTATCGATACGACACTTCATTGTGCTATCACCGTGTAACCAGAGTCTCCTGGAGGGAGAGCGGGCATTATGTGTATAGATCTGTATGGGACAGACACTCCCACATCCCGACTGCTAGCTACAGTCCGAGCCGACCAGGCCTAGGGGTGACAAAATTTCACCATACTACGTGTGACCTGGAGGGTCATCAGTTATTCAGCCGTCGATCAGCATGGTTACATACGAGTTCACATTCAAACCTTAAATTAACTAAATAAGGACTTAAGGCAAAAATAGACTTTTCGAGGCGTATTGTTCATTCAGTACCACCTGGAGTCTACATATTTCTACTTTGGACTTTTCGAGGTGTATTGTTCATTCAGTACCACCTGGAGTCTACATATTTCTACATTTAGACTTTTCGAGGCGCGCTGTGCATTCAGTAGCACCTGGAGTCTGTATTTCATTACTTTGTGACTTTGTCAGATACTCGTTTAAGTAAACTATATTTTATACTAATAGTTTTCACTGGGGAAAACCCCTATATTTACAAAAGGACAATTATACAAACACTCGGGTCTTAGTAGAAGACTACCTTTTTACTGGAAAACATAGGGCTTTCTAGGGAGTATACTATTTATAAACATTTGAAATCGATTACTACACTACATTGTTACTAACATTTTTATACAAGAAATGACACTAAATACTTATGAACTCACCAGTTTTATGCTGATACTCGCTTTCAAAATAACTTGTATTGTCAGGTCATCAGTAGACAGGTACAAATGGAGCTTTTGAGAAGATGGAGCATACAAGACCCATCTTTTATTTTGATTATACTTTTGGTGTCTTACAAATTATACAGAACACGCTTGTATTACAATTATTATATTAATGCAATGGATGTTGTTGCTTGTCTTTACTATTATGCATTGTTGTGATACTGTACATGACGTCCTCCACCCCAGAACGTTTCCGCCGTTCTTGGTTTTGAGGTGTGACACCTTCGCTTTGAGCATGGTCAGTAGATATCAAGGGAATCCTGGTAGAGCTCATTGGACTGCGGTAAAGAACATTCTTAAGTACCTGCGGAGGACTAAGGATTGGTTTCGTATCCTCGGTGGGAGTGATGACTTGAGAGTGCGAGGGTATAGTGACGCTAGTTTCAGAACGATCGAGAAAATTTCCGCTCTCAGTCGGGTTGGGCCTTTACCCTGAATAGAGGAGCGGTGACTTGGAAAAGTTCCAAGCAGGAGACCGTAGCTGATTCAACGTGCAAATCAGAGTACATAGTGTCACACCCCCGAACCAGACGGCGGAAACGTCCGAGGGCTCGTGTGACTACCAATTGAATAATCATCACAATGAATATACATGAATCATAACACGATCATCACCAACATTACATAACACAACTAGCATTGTTCACATCAAGTACATTGTTAAAATATATATGTTCAAATTGTTAAAAGTACGATAAGTGCTATTACATAAAACGAAACCATACACACTTGCATATCTTCCCGCTTAACGATTACCTGAGAATACAAGTTATTTTGAAAACGGTCAACATATATAATGTTGGTGAGTTCATAAGTATATTTGAGTAAAAGTCTTTGTATCTTTCATAAAAACCCAGAAAATCCGATATTTTCTGTAAAACGTTTTGAAAATGATGCGAAAATCGAGTATAAATGCAAGTGTGAATTGAATCGTTAAAAACTTGTATGAGTGTATTTTAGGTTCACTCTATTTTGAATAAATGAAAATTTTATATGATTAATCTTCCCAGAAAATCCGATATTTTCTGTTTTCTAACATTGTTTAGATTTTTGTCTCGTTAGTTAAGTCGTTTTGCATAGACACAATTAAAGAATTTATCTTCAAAAGGTTATCTTTTGGTATTGAATCCCTATTTGAGTCGTTATAACCATGCATGATATGGACTAGGTCGCCCGTCTTGGTATTTTTCCAAATGTCGGTCTTGCTAAGGATGTTGTCGCCCTAGACTGGCCTAGTCTAGCTGTAGCGAACAGCTAAGGCGTGGGGGGTCACCCCGTATAGATCTATACACAAACTCCCGCTTTCCTACCAAGAAGCTCTGATTATAACTACAGGCTACAATTGTACACTCAGAGGTGCCAACCGACATGTCTCACTAGATTCTTAACCCCTTTTTGTTCTATGTTTAACGTTTACGTATATGTAGTCTGTTTTTTTATTCGAAAGGTAAATATAAAAGTATTCGAAATTTAATGATTTCGCAAAGGTATAGTTACGGTCATATTAACATGTGAAATTTCCATTACAAGCCCTATTAGCATGTAGTTGGACCACAAAGGCCCAATAACATGTAAGAGGGTAATTTAGGCCCAATAGGCATGTAAATGGGCCACAAAAGCCCAATAACATGTAATCCAATACCTTGGGCCCAAATTAACATGTAAATGGGTCGCAAGACCCAATAAACACATCATGGAAAGCATTGGGTTCAATATACACTTAATTGGGCCCTTAGGGTCCAATGGCCAAGTACCGTGTATATTAGGCCCAATAAATAGTTATTGCTGTATTTCGTTCGTTTTGTTTTATTCCGTTGTTTGTTTTGACTTGAAGTTCAATAGATGGTTGATAAAAATCCTCTTTTTGTAAAAACGACATTTTTGGCCAACAATTCTCAAATTATTAAATTAGGCCCAAAGTTTTGTAAAAATGACACTTTAGTCCATAATTTATAAAAGTTTGCAATGTTGTCCCAAATATCTATAAATTTACGGTTTTAACCCAAAATGTTATATTTTCACATTTAAAACCCTGTTTCGCAGAAAAATACATTTTCAGCCCCTTATTGGTAAGAGTTTACACTTTCGGCCCAATTTTGGAAAACTTTATATTTTTGGTCCAAGTTGAAAATAATTGATATTTTCACCTCTAAATTTGGTTTATTTACATTTAGGACTCAAACTTTGGCCAAATAACATTTTTAAACCTTAAATCTTCATTTTTTCGCAAATTGGGCCCAAAGGTCGTGAGGCCCAAAAGTTTGGCCCAATAAACATAAAATTTCATTTTTGACCCTTTTAAAAGCATGTTTAGCATAAAAATACCTTTTATTACATGTAGGACCTGTTTGGCCCTTTTAAAAACAGAATTTTCACTTTTTACCCTTATCTTTTGTTTTCTTGACAATTTTGACCATTAACAAGGTTTTTGTTGAATTCTTTTGCATCTTAAACATGTGTTTACTTTTGGCTTGATAATATGATGTATATAGTGTTGTAGTTTTTAGATCTTTGCTACATCATACTTAAAATTTCGAGATTCACTAAGATCTAACATATTTTCACCAAATAAACTAAGAATTCACACAAAACATGCAGATAACACAAGGTTTGGGCCAAGAAGAAATGATGGAGTAGTTTGGGCCCATTAACTTTAGCTAGGATATTTGGATCCTAAACATAAGGTTTTTCGGCCCATTGGGCTCTTGGAAGCATTCACGGCCCAATTAGAGTAAAAGAATGTGTTTATGGCTCACTAAGGTTAGTTGGATTAGTTATGGCCCAATAAGGCCCATTAGGGTTAGAATGGATCATTCTAGACCCAAATGGTCCAAAATGTTTTAGATTTATGAATTGGGTCCAATTAGGATCCAATTATGGCTTCTAAGTACATTGAAGTTGAATTTGGGTGCTTATTGGTCCATTGGGCCCAATAAGGAACTCCTAGTCCAATATGGGCTTACATCATGGATCTTAGGGCTTCAGACTCTTTGATGAATATGAATGCTGAATCTAAATGTGCATTGAGTGAGATTTACTTAGAATATAAAGTTTACAATAGTTGAATGGTTACACAGGAATAGAATTTCCTAGCTAAAATGCTAGTTGTGAAACATAGCAGCGAGCAAAGCGTCGAAGGAGGCAATATGGCTAAAGAACTTCATCGGAGACCTTGCAGTGGTACCTTCCATAAATGAGCCTATGTATATTTTCTGTGATAATGAAGGTGTGGTCCCCATAACCAAGGAACCGCGGGATCATGGTAGTGTTGGGTTTTGAGCATTCTAACACTTCCTAAGTGTACATGCAACCCTATTAAACCTTGGATCTATGTTTGTCTAAGATACATGCAAAATATTATTTTCCAAGGTTTATAACCTATCTAGGATGGAATGGGGTACTTTTAACCATAAAAGAACTAGATGAATTACATACCTTCTGTTGATTGTTGATTCCTTGGAGTTTGAGAGCCAAGCACCAATAATGTGAATGCCTCAAATGGAAATCACAAATCACCACAAACTTGGAAAATGTATGAGAGAGTATACTAACTCTTGATTTTGGCCACCACACTTACACACACCTTAGAGTGTTTTTCATGCAACATAAGCTTGTTTATATAGTGTACATGGTTAGGGTGAAACCCTAATAACCCATGTCTTTTCCTCTTCCAAAGATCCATGGGTAAAAGCTCCATGGATCATCCATGGACTTCCATATAAGCTTGGCCCATTCCCAAATGAGTGTTAGCCCACACCATATAAATATAATAGCCCATGATTTAATTAGTCTTCCTTTTAATCACTAAATTAATTCATAATTAATTCAAGATTAAAACTAATTAAGTAACATGACTTTATAGTAATATATTATAACTTATAATATATTAATAAATCGTAAGTATACAACTCTCATAAAATTATTCATAACTAGTTTGGGTGAAGTGCAACCCAAATGGACCATGCCGGGTCGGGTCAAGTATATACCAAATAAGTTATGGACTTAGACATCTTATCCAACAGACTCCCACTTGGATAAGTCTAATAACTGTATTTGCCTATATTACTTCAGGAACCAACCGGCAATCGTAGCTCTCGAAAACTCTTGTGAACTATGAAGCGCCATTTTAGATAAGTGATCATATAATCCTCTGCTCTCATGATATTAGCCGGACAAATACATGGAACAATGTCTTACTTATTGTCTAGCAGTTGTTTCTCGATTTCCGATTTGTTTGACAAAGAACTTAACTGAACACATCAATTTAGTTCTGACCGGGCCCGGTACATGGGTCAACACAAAATCATCGAGGGGCCCAGATATCGCTTCTATTTCTAGAAGGAACAGATAAACTTCGACTCATATGCTTGTTCTACTACTTATTGAATTGCACACAAAGGCACGTTTTATAACATCAAGTTACTGATGCATTTACGTGCAATCAATGCACAACCAACTCATAGGTAACAACTCATATCTCTAGGTTTGAAGACTTATATGATATTACCGTCTCACGATCACTCGAGATAAATTCCATGAAGTGATACAAGTAAGCGTGGGTTTATTCCAATACTCATAACTTATGAGTACTCATGAATGTTGTAGCAACCATTTCTATGGCTAAACACCTTTAGTCATCTACAATCCCAATTCATGACAGTCTTGATTCATACCTACTTCCGACATATGACCGACTGTGGAGAGTTTGAATAAATTAATTTTTCTGGAAGTCAAAACATGCAAAGGCTATCTAATTTTACTCATAAATAAATCACAAATTTTATTCATCATCAAACGTCGATTACATTTTACAAGTTTCAGAAAAGGCTATCTAATCTGTAAAACTAATATCGTCCCTCAGCCCGATGCGCCTCGCATGCTGTAAATGCTTCACCCTCGTCAGTCCCTTCGTAAGGGGATCCGCAGGGTTCTCATCTGACGATACCCTCTTTGCCACGAGGAGTCCCTCTTCTATCTTGTGTCTTATGAAGTGATATTTTCTGTCAATGTGTCGGGATCTGCCATGATCTCTTGGTTCCTTGGCTAAGGCAACCGCACTATTGCTATCACAGAAAATCTCCATAGGCTCCTTAATAGCTGGTACAACTCCAAGGTCTCCGACGAAGTTCCTCAGCCATATCGCCTCCTTTCCCGCTTCACTCGCTGCTATGTACTCTGATTCACAAGTCGAATCAGCTACAGTCTCCTGTTTGGAACGCTTCCAAGTGATTGCCCCTCCATTTAAGGTAAAGACCCAGCCCGACTGAGAGCGGAAGTTATCCCTATCAGTCTGAAAGCTAGCATCACTATACCCTACTACTCTCAAGTCATCACTCCCACCAAGGGTAAGGATCCAATCCTTAGTACTCCGCAGGTACTTGAGAATATTCTTTACCGCAGTCCAATGAGCCTTGCCAGGGTTCCCCTGATATCTGCTGACCATGCTCAAAGCGAAGGTCACATCAGGACGGGTACAAGTCATAGAATACATGATCGAACCAACAGCGGAAGCATAAGGTAATCGACTCATCTCAGCTATCTCATCTTCTGTACTCGGGCTCTGAGCCTTGCTCAGTTTGGCATTGCTTTGGATCGGTAATTCTCCTTTCTTGGAATTCTGCATGTTGAACCTTTTCAACACCTTATCCAAGTAGATACTCTGACTAAGTCCAATTAGTCTTTTACTCCTTTCTCTTAATATCCTTATCCCTAGGATATAGGTAGCTTCTCCAAGGTCCTTCATAGCAAAGCACTTCCCAAGCCAGGACTTAACCTCCTGCAAGGTTGGGATGTCATTTCCTATGAGTAGTATGTCATCCACATACAGTACCAAAAAACTAACTATACTCCCACTAGCTCTGACATACACGCAGGACTCATCTTCACTTCTTGAGAAACCAAACTCTTTGACCTTCTCATCGAAACAAAGATTCCAGCTTCGAGATGCTTGTTTCAATCCATAAATAGATTTCTCAAGCTTGCACACTCTATTGGGGTACTCTGCACTGACAAAACCTTCTGGCTGATTCATGTAAACATCCTCAACCAACTTTCCGTTAAGGAAAGCGGTTTTGACATCCATTTGCCATATTTCATAATCATGAAATGCAGCAATGGCTAGCATAACCCTAATAGACTTAATCTTTGCTACTGGTGAAAAGGTTTCATCATAATCAATACCCTGAGTCTGAGTAAACCCCTTCGCAACCAGTCGAGCCTTATAAGTGCTCACCTTCCCATCCATGTCGGTCTTCTTCTCGAAGATCCATTTGCACCCGACTGTCTTACGGCCTGGTACATTGTCAACCAAGTTCCAAACTTGATTGTCATACATGGACTGTATCTCGCTGTTCATAGCCTCCTTCCATTTAGCAGACTCTGGGCCTGCCATAGCTTCCTTAACACTGTTAGGTTCATCCAGATTTACCAGTGTACTGTCACTGATAAATGTATCACCTTCCGTAGTAATATGAAATCCATAATAAAACTCAGGTGTGTTCCTAACCCTTGTGGAACGCCTCGGAAGTATAGACTCGTCAGCTGGATCAACAGGAATTTCCTCCTCAAGTTGATTGCTAGTGTCTGAGGTTCCTTCACCAATTGAGTCTTGAATTTCTTCAAGGTCAATTTGCCTCCCACTGTCTCCTTGGCTTATAAATTCTCTCTCTCGAAAGACCCCTCTCCTAGCCACAAAGACCACATTCTCATTGGGTCTGTAGAAGAGGTAACCAAAGGATTTTTGTGGGTAGCCGATGAAAATACACCTTTCACTTCGAGGTTCGAGCTTGTCATGAGTCTCGCGCCTCACGAAAGCCTCGCAACCCCAAATCTTGATGTGGTCCAAATTGGGAACTTTCCCAGTCCACATCTCATGAGGTGTTTTGGCAACCTTCTTTGTAGGGACTAGATTAAAGATGTGGGCGGCAGTCTCTAAGGCATACCCCCAAAAAGAGATTGGTAGCGAAGCTCGACTCATCATAGAGCGAACCATGTCCAACAAAGTTCGATTGCGCCTCTCAGCTACACCATTCAGCTGTGGTGTCCTGGGAGGTGTCAATTGTGAGACAATCCCACACTCCTTAAGATAGTCGAGGAACTCAGTACTAAGATACTCACCACCTCGATCGGATCGAAGCATCTTAATGTTCCTGCCCAATTGATTTTCTACTTCCTGTTTAAACTCGTTAAACCTTTCAAAAGTTTCTGACTTATGTTTGATTAAGTAGACATAACCATATCTACTAAAATCATCAATAAAAGTCACATAATAGCGATTAGCATCCCTTGTGGCGGTTTTGAATGGTCCACATACATCAGTATGTATAAGGTCCAACAAACCCTCACCCCTTGCACAAGTACCAGTGAAGGGTGATTTTGTCATTTTTCCAAGTAGACAAGACTCACAACTATCATCCAACTTGAGGTCGAACGACTCCAAGACTCCATCCTTTTGGAGCTGGCCTATGCGTTTCTTGCTTACATGTCCAAGACGACAATGCCACAAAGATGCTTTATCCAAGCTAGTAGAAGAATCAATATATAATACATTATTTCCTAAATTATCTACAACCGATACAGCTTCATACACACCATCACAAGGTAATGCTTTAAAATAAAGAACATTATTAAAGAAAGCATTAATACTACCAACTTCATTATCAAAGGAAAAGGTAAAACCTTGTTTGTACAAAGCATGAAAGGAAATAATATTCCTCGCCATTTCAGACGAGTACACACATTTATTCAAATCTAACTTTAACCCACTATCTAGCAACAAAGTATAAACTCCAATCTTGGTAACAGGTGCAACCTTCTTGTTCCCCATGATTAAGTTTATCTTTTCGTGCTCCACATCCTCACTTCTTCTTAGGCCCTGCAAGTCACAACAGATGTGAATACCACAACCTGTATCAAGAACCCAAGAATTAGAATATGGTGAGTTATTAGACAATATAGTGTAAATACCTGCATGGGATGGTTTCACTTTCCCATCCTTGACATCCTGCAAGTACTTTGGGCAGTTTCGCTTCCAGTGCCCCTTATTTTGACAGTAGAAGCATTCAGCATCCTTAGGGATGGCAGAAGGAGTGATAGAACCACCTTTGGTTCCAGATGAGGAGCCTTCAAGGGACTTTCCCTTGGTACCCTTCAAAGGGTGCTTCCTCTTCTTCCCTTTGCCTTGCCTGATAGCCAAAACAGGGGTAGTAGTAGGAGTAGGAGTAGCAACCGACTTACTCTTAAGACCACTTTCGGCAGTCTTCAGAAGTCCTTGAAGCTTACTGAGTGTGACTTCCTCCTTGTTCATGTGGTATGTCATACGAAATTGATCATAACACGGTGGCAAGGAGTGCAAAATTATATCAATTGCCAACTCCTCAGGGAAGTTCACATTCAGTTTCATTAGACGGTCGACATACCTTTGCATTTTCTGCATGTGGCTCGTGATTGGTTCGCTATCCTTCATACGGGTAGTGATCATGGAGGAGATTATTTCATACCGCTCTTGACGAGCACTCTGATGGTATCTTTCCATCAGATCCAGATGCATCTCAAAAGGGTAATAGTCCTCATAGGACTTTTGGAGTTCAGCTGTCATGGTGGCCATCATGATGCATGCCACCTTGGTGGCATCTCTTTCATGTGCCTGATACTCAGCGACCTCCTCAGGAGTAGCAGTGGACTCATCAAGCTCCTTTAGCTCCTTATCGAGGACATATTCATTGTCCTCGTAACGAGTAACCATCCTGATGTTCCGGATCCAATCCATGAAGTTGGAACCATCAAAGATGACCCTCCCACAAAGGTTCATGAGGGAAAAGGAGCCAGTAGGGTTAGAGCCTGGATCATTGTTGTTGGAAGACATCTTAAAAGAAGAAAACAAGTTTAGATTAGATATATGTCGAATCCTTAATAATACACCCAAATGTAATATTAAGGCTAGGATCCAACACAATATATTATAACTTAGAAGAGGGATGTCGTAATCTAAGCTATAACATATTTGAAGGTAGGTGTATGACTATTCACCAATTTCCACCATGAAAACGAAATGAATTATTAGGTTTAATTGGTTTTTGAAATTCCTAGATTCTTTTGAGATTCATTGAACTTTTCAATGGCATGTTTCAATCTCGATTGTGCCCTTCAAGTTTTGTGACTCGGATGCCGAGGATCACAAAACAAGGTGTGAATAACCATGCAAATTCACTTGGTACCCTTAATATTATCACCTAATCAATGTGCCGGTTAACCACACATGCTCCACCGATCTATGATAAACATTAAGTCACCCTTCGTGATCCTTACTAGTCCAAGTTAGTGTGTCGGTTAAGCACACACGCTCCACCAACGACTTGGTAAGGTACAAAGTGTGAATTTCATGGGTTAGCACCATATTCACATTTTCCTAAAGTAACTAAGATTGGGAATTTATAAAAGGTTTAGTTACTTTATAATATTCATCATACTTTTAATGAGAATTTATAAGTCCTTGTCCTACCCGTTCGGCTAACGACCCTCCACCAGTCAAGCAAGCGGTGGGTGAGAGTGGACACCCATTAAGTTGCCATTTTATAGGCAACAACCTTATACCCACCTTATAGACTGGCTTCGTGAATGAGGCGTACTAGCGGTAAGACGACTTTGATCTTATACATATATATAATAATTAACCATTAATGTTATAAATAGTATAAGGGTTGAATTTTAACTTTTAAAACTCTAAGGGTTTGGAATTAAAGTATATTAAAGTGTGTGTAACTTTACAAATTCCAAAACTTGAGGACAAGTTTTGAAACTATTCAAAACCTTTCATTTCATAACTTATGAATTAAAGGTTCATAAAAATGAAGACTCTTCATTTCCATGTAACTTATGTGTTTTAAGTGTGTGTTTAAAAGAAGTGACCTTTGGATATCCATAACTTGAGGACAAATTATGGACTCCATTAAAACACATAAATGATCAAGAATTAATCCTAAACAATTCAGCAAATAATTCCTATCATCTTCTAAATTCATAAGAACATGAACATGATTATCAAAATTTTAAAAATTATATGAATACATACAAAGCAAGAAATTTTGATATATTCTATTGTAAATGGATTAGAACAACCATTACACCAACCAAAAACAAGTTTTAAAACACAAACAGTTTAGGGTAATGTTTCTAGTCCATTTCCAGCATCAAAAGTCGAAAATCTGCATTCTGAGGCTCCTACTCGCCGAGTGCACGAACCTACTCGCCGAGTAGGATGAGTTTACTCATGAACTCGGCGAGTCCCCCCATGGACTCGGCGAGTTCATCAGGCAGACAACAAAAAATTCGACTTTTTTCACTATTTTGCATCAAGTATCAAACAAACAAGCCTAGGCTCTGATACCACTGTTGGGTTTTGAGCATTCTAACACTTCCTAAGTGTACATTCAACCCTATTAAACCTTGGATCTATGTTTGTCTAAGATACATGCAAAATATTATTTTCCAAGGTTTATAACCTATCTAGCATGGTATGGGGTACTTTTAACCATAAAAGAACTAGATGAATTACATACCTTCTGTTGATTGTTGATTCCTTGGAGTTTGAGAGCCAAGCACCAATAATGTGAATGCCTCAAATGGAAATCACAAATCACCACAAACTTGGAAAATGTATGAGAGAGTATACTAACTCTTGATTTTGGCCACCACACTTACACACACCTTAGAGTGTTTTTCATGCAACATAAGCTTGTTTATATAGTGTACATGGTTAGGGTGAAACCCTAATAACCCATGTCTTTTCCTATTCCAAGGATCCATGGGTAAAAGCTCCATGGATCATCCATGGACTTCCATATAAGCTTAGCCCATTCCCAAATGAGTGTTAGCCCACACCATATAAATATAATAGCCCATGATTTAATTAGTCTTCCTTTTAATCACTAAATTAATTCATAATTAATTCAAGATTAAAACTAATTAAGTAACATGACTTTATATTAATATATTATAACTTATAATATATTAATAAATCGTAAGTATACAACTCTCATAAAATTATCCATAACTAGTTTGGGTGAAGTGCAACCCAAATGGACCATGCCGGGTCGGGTCAAGTATATACCAAATAAGTTATGGACTTAGACATCTTATCCAACAGGTAGATCCAGGCACATCGACAGAAAATACCACTTCATCAGACATCGGGTAGAAGAGGGATTCCTCATAGTGAAAAGGGTATCGTCAGAGGAGAACCCAACAGATCCCCTAACAAAGGGACTGAGTAGGGTTAAGCACTTACAGCATGCTAGGAGTATTGGGCTGAAGGACGATATTAGTTTTACTAATTAGATAGCTATTTAGAAACTTGTAATAGATAAAATCTAATTGACATTTGATGATTAAATAAAGGAGTTTTATTTATGAGTAAAGTTACTGTCTTGTGTCAATTGTTTACTATTGTTTCATTTTGCACGTTTTGACTTCCAGAATAATAAGATTATTCAAAATTATCCACAGTCGATCATACTTTGGAAGTAGGTATTGAGACAAGACTGTCATGAATTGGCTTGTAGATTATCTAAGCGTTTAGACATAGCAAAGGTTTGTTGCAACGTTCATTAGTGCTCCTGAAATAAGATTTGAATATTGGATTAAACCCACGCTCACATGAAACACTTCATGGAATTAATCACGAGTGATTGTGAGACGATAATATCATATAGTCTTGAAACCGAGACCTATGAGTTGTTGTTTACGAGTTGGTTATGCATTGATAATATGTAAATGCATCGGTAACTTGATGTTATAAAACGTATTGTTGTGTACAATTTAATGGGTAAATTGTACAGGCATATAAGTCAAAGTTTATCTGCTCCTTTTATCCTAAGAGGTTAAAAAGCGATATCTTGGGCCCCTCGATGATTTTGTGTTGACTTATGTGTCGGGCCGGTCAGGACTGAGTTGATGTGTTCAATTAATTTCTATGTCCGACAAATCAGAAATTGGGAACAAACTGTTGGACAATAAGTATGACTATGTTCCATGTATTTGTCCACATGATATCTTCAGAACGGAGGACTACATGATCCCTTATCTATAGGAGGTGTGTAACACCCAAAAATTTCAAACCAATTTAAACTTTTAAAACATGTCAAATTCATCAAAACATTACAACCTTGTTTTCAAAATATTATTTATCAGAGTATTCCCAGAAACATAAACGTAATATGAGGAGTTGTACGATCATGCCCTCGCCTTGCCGCGATCCCCTGATGTACCTGAAACAATAAACTGAAACTGTAAGCCCGAAAGCTTAGTGAGTTACCCCCAAAATACCGATACACATACAGTCCACATAACCATGTCAGCAATAACATATCATAAAAAACTGAACAGAACAGCACATAACGGGTCCACAGCCCTACAGACTGAAATACCCACGAGCCCACAGTACGAGTCTCCCTTAGCCCGTAACTGGAATGCTCTCGAGCCCACAGTACGAGTCTCCCTTAGCCCGTAATCATAACCAACTGAACAATATGTAATGGGTCCCCAGCTCCACAGACTGGATTACCCCCGAGCCCATAGTACGAGTCTCCCTTAGCCCGTAATCATAACCAACTGAACAATATGTAATGGGTCCCCAGCTCCACATACTGGATTACCCCCGAGCCCACAGTACGAGTCTCCCTCAGCCCGTAACTGGAATGCTCCCGAGCCCACAGTACGAGTCTCCCTTAGCCCGTAACTGGAATGCTCCTAGGGTTTGTTGGCTACCGCACGAAGCAGTACAACCTCAACCCATCCCACATAACAAACACATAACATAACCACTGAGCATGCAATAATCATATAACATCACAGGTAGTCCTACAGGTCTACCTAACTGGCATAACCACTAGCATGCAACACTAACTCATACTCAACATCTAACACTACTAGGATAACATAACCAATGGGCCGGCCTTGGTGCCTTAGACCCCTTAGTATAGTGAGGATAACTCACCTCGCAAATGTCGCCCGGAAGATAAAACCCAACCCTCGAGTCACTTGGCACAGGCTCCACCACCTAATACCATAGCACAATCTACTCATAAGTCCTTAACCTTATAAGGTACTCCATAACCCACTAGTCAACCCCTGGTCAAAGTCAAAGTCCTCAGTCAAGGTCAACAGTCCATGTTGACCTTACTCGCCGAGTACCCTCAGCTACTTGTTGAGTTCCTTGAAGCACTATCCCACTCGCCGAGTTTCTCCGATTCTCGACCAACTCTATGGCCACCCGTCGAGTCTTCCTTTTTGCACACAACGGACACACACACACATTCATAACTTGGGGAAAACTCATCCGACTCGCCGAGTTGTTCTTCAACTCGTCGAGTCTTATGGTAATCTTCATCGGACTCGCCGAGTTGTTCATCCAACTCGTCGAGTTCACGGCCATCTTCATGTGACTCGTCGAGTCAACCTTGCGACTCGCCGAGTCCATTCAGTCTTTTTTCCATACATACTTGTTTTGAGCCATGCAGCGGCTCCAAATCACAGATCCAAGCTTCTAGGGCATGCTTATCACGTAAAGTTGCAAACTTTACGTGCATGCATGGCTATAAAGGCTCTAAATGCCTATTTTAAGTTCTTAATGGAACTTCATGCTTAAGAGGGACCTTAATCACGACCAAAACAGAAACTTTATGCTTATAGAATCCAAGGAGGGTCCAGATCTGAAGTTACAACCTCAGATCTAGCCCATAGCTCATCTTTCCAACTTAATATCTCACCAAAAGCCCTAAAACTCAACCAATAGAAGAGATTCACAAAGAAAAGGCGATTTGGTTACCTCCAGAAGATGATAACTGAGATAAGAGTTGATTCCCACACTCTACTTGCTCCAATCTCCTTCTCCTCTAAGCCTTCTCCCTCCAAGGATCCTCTCTTCAAGCTTCAAACACACAATGGGCACACACACACGTATTAGGGTTTTAAGGGGCTCTCAAAGACTGCAAAGAGGCCATAGGAGGCTTATCATTCCTTAAATAGGGTGCAAAACCCCGAGATTTAGGGTTTCATCTGCCAGCTCCTACTCGTCAAGTCCCTTAGTGGACTCGTCGAGTAGGTCACTAAACACGCGTTCCAACCCCGCTGCTACTCGACGAGTAGGTCAACCAACTCGTCGAGTAGGAGATTAAACCAATTAACCTTTATTTAAATCCATACCTGGAATCGGGGCGTTACAATTCTCCCCCACTTGAACTAGACTTCGTCCTCGAAGTCTGCTGCAGCGAATAACTCCGGGTAATGCTCCTGCATTTCGGCCTCCGTTTCCCACGTCCACTTGGACCCCTTCGATGCTCCCACTGTACTTTCACCAAAGATATCTCCTTATTCCTCAGAATCTTCCTCTTCTTCTCCAAAATGGCCACAGGTCTCTCCACATAGTTTAGGCGCTCATCGACCTGAATATCATCCAGCGATACTACTGCCTCCTGGTCCATGATGCACTTTCACAGCTGCGAAACATGGAAAGTGTTGTGTATCCGACTAAGTTCCTCCGGCAGCTCTATCCTGTAAGCCACCTTGCCAACCCTGGCAATGATCCTTAACGGCCCAATATATCGGGGACCCAATTTTCCCCTCTTCATGAAGCGAATCACGCCTTTCCAGGGCGAGACCTTCAGGAGTACCATGTCACCCACCTGAAATTCCAACTCAGATCGGCGTCTGTCGGCATAACTCTTCTGCCGACTCTGAGCGGTCTGCAAACGCTGTCTAATCTGCTGGATCTTTTCGGTAGTCTGCAAGACTACCTCCGTACTACCCATCACTTTGTGTCCAACTTCACCTCAACAGATTGGGGTGCGACATCTCCGCCCGTACAACAGCTCGAAAGGCGAAGCGCCAATGCTGGAATGATAGCTGTTGTTGTAGGCAACTTGGTAACAAAATCCATCGTGATCTGTTCCCATTTCCACATGGGAATTCTCCAGGGGCTGCAGCTTGTCATGCGGCCTCTGATACTCGGCCACCAGCAACTCACTCAGGTCTCTATACATCTTGGTGCCCCCTAGTTGAATAGAAAAATGAGACTTGTGAGCCTCCTCCATGACTGTCTGTCTGTCCCCACTAGACATCGGAACCCAAAACCCGACGACCCGACCGCATCGGGTCAATAATCCCCGGCTATCCTGAACAGACCGAGTGTTCTCACCATTGATCCTCTCCAGTTTCCAATTTTCTGGTCGCATGCCCTCAACCTGGGCGTCTCTGATCAGACTCACAAGTGGAGAATCCACCGCTATCCTCATACATATAATAATCGGCTCATAAGCACAAATACTCATACCTGGCCCAATCAGCCTCGGGCTGGAATACCAGGCATGCCTACGACGGGTCCAGTCATCCCTAGGATGGAATACCCTCGTATCACGTACATGTTTGGTCCAATCAACCCTCGGGTTGGAATAACAAACCCGTCAGTTCCACTCAATCGTAGGGTCTGGTCATCCTCACGATGGAATACCCTAGATTGAAATACCACTTTATACGTAACTCGGGTGTAACCCATAACTTGAAATCCAAGGACCTATCCTTGCATCTCATCCAAAATCCTCTGATTCGTCACAACTGAGTAACACTCATCTGAAATACCGGGTTCCGGCTCGGTTGCGGAGCTAAAGGATTCCCACATAGTTGCCTCACATGACTTCCGAACGAAATCCTTCCCTGGAACTAGTTGGCACTAGATATCATGCCTCTGCGACTCTAACAACCTCCTGATCCAACCGATCGGATCCATGCATCAAATCCTGACGTCGCCAAATCCAGGGCTAAAAGTGATTGCTACCTGACCAACGGTAGACTTATATCACAACGACCATAAGCAATTCCTTGCTCCCTTGAACTCTTAACTGTAGTGGCATTCCTACAGTCTTATCGCTGGCTTAACCAGGTCTAATCCCTTTGGGGAAACCCATAACCAATCTATGGATTTCCATATCCTCACTGCTACACCCGAACTGGTGGATACTATTGTTCCCTCCGCGTCCTAGCAACGCGCTCATACTATCCACCAACCTAGCGAATCTTGTGGCTACACCCACAGACTTACATCACTCTGGCACTATTTGCTGCTAGTGAATGCTACGGCTACCCCCGCAGTCTTACAACACTTCCATACCGGTCGAACACGCGCTCGGCCTAACACACAATTGAACTTAATTCATGGCTAGAATCCCATCCTGTTTTTCCCCAAGTTCTGCTATCAAGCGTCGAGAAGACTCGATTCACATGCTGGGGAGCTTTACCGAACTCCCAACTCCCACAACACTCAAACCAAGCAGCCAATTGGGTTGTCTTCCTTCCTGACAACGATGCGAAACTTATCCCATTTTCAAAACCGATCCTGCTTCTGCATTCCGGTTTGATTCTCCCCCACTTAGATTCAACTAAGTCTTCACAATACATGGAAATTTGAGAATTCCCAATCCTTCTTACTTCCAACGACCGATCTGATGACAATCAGACCCCACCCACTAGTACTCCTTACTAGCTGCCCCAAATGATCACACGCTTCTAATAACCAGATGAACACTTCTTGAATCCCAGTGAAACCGACAGTCCCTAATGCTTGGATGACCCCACGTTCAAGTCCTGGAGACCAAAAGATAGATGCTCCAACTAATACCTCGTCGACGGGTTACTTCCCTTGGCGCCTTAGTCCGTCAACCACCAACGGCTGCTAGAACCACTGAATCCTGACAAAGCTGTATAACCATCCTGTGGAATCCTGTCCGTAGACCTCCCACATAATACTCTTCTTCCCAAGATGCTCCAAACAAGTTTCCCGTTCTCGGGCTCTAGAATCATTCTCTTCAGGGTTCTCACCCTGACTCACTTACCAGCTTAAACATCCACAGCTGAACTGCAGCAGCCGAAACAACCTTTGCCCTAATCCGGGCTACAAACCACTCCCAAAACAGAGTCTGCAATCCCAAAAGTGCAATAGACCGCATAATCAATCCTTACCACCTAATAACAGAGATCCAAGGCAAACCGAACCTCACAAAATACTTATGTCACATCGACCCACCTGCGCTCACCGGCGCTGAAATAATATCGCCATTCCCTGCAACGAACTGACCCAAGCTGGAATACAGTCTGATCCTGGGATCACAAGCCTGCTCACTCCTTCGAACTCGAAAAACTGAAAGAGCACAACCCTTGCCATAGATGATAAAATTCTAATCAATCACTCTACCTTCCTTCTTCTAATGAATCCCTGAACTCTAATCACCTACAATTCTTTGATAATAAAATTTATCCCGACACCTCCAATGTCCAAACAACTAATGAAACTCCGCAACACATAGATCAGACGGGACAGGCAACTAACCCGAAATTACTGCTTATCCATATTCAATAATATTACCAGATAAAAATAAATACCAATCATGGACGATTGACCACAATATTATTACAGAATGGGGGGTTTTCCAATTACATACCATAGACTTCTTGCGGCTCGACCTTGACCTCCTGAGGAACGATCACCGCTGGAATCTGAATTCCTTCCGTCCTCAACGCAGGACAGCTGGACCTGAAATGACCTGGCTGGTGACAGTGAAAGCATATCTGATCCTTCTTGCAATCCCGTTGCACATGCCCTCTCTCCCCGCACTTTTAGAACCTGAATTTGTGACAAGAAAATCCGTGGGTACCCCCACACTTGCCACACACCTCCTGACCCTCCTGACTTCCAGTACTTAGGTTAGCTGTCTCCAACTCTTCGTCCTCTGCTGAAAAGTCCCTCCTCCTCTTTCCTAGTTGTGACCCCACCACCGGCACTCCCCCAGTAGCCATCCCGGTAGCAACATCTCTCACAGATTGCAATGCTGCAACATGCTCCTCGAACTTGGCGATCACCCTGGCGGTGACCCGGTCCACGACACCGAACAATTCTTCTTGCAAAATCTGAGAAACCTCCACGGAAATCATCTCCCATATCTGATCGACGGACAATACCGGCCTATCCTGGCCACTCGCTCCCAATCCTGATCCCGCCTCAAATCGATTCGCCATCACCATACTAAACATATACCAGAAAGATATCAGATAATCCGCATACACGACGGGGAACCTACTCCCAACCAAACCCTAGGGCTTGTAACTTCCTTGATACGCATATGGGTCCTATGCTTTCAGTAGTACGGGCCCATACTACCTTCCACACCTACCCATATTTGTCTCAAGTATCACCACAACACCCTACAATATACATATACATAGTGAGCGATAAATCCTCACTCCTAGAGGAATGCTAAATATCTCATAACTGGCCTCCCGGCCTCTCACTACCCACCCATCCACCAACTGCCACATGACCCTCCATTGGTGCCAGTTAACTATTACATGAATACAATCACATACCACACGACTTAAACAGTCTTAGACTAAAAGATTTAACCCTACAACGGTTGGACTCAGACAAGAGCTGCGCAGCAGGACCAAATCCCTTACCCTAAGATCATTTAACCCATGTAGCATGTGACTTAGAGTATTCACCCAATAGTTAGTTCACATGCGAAAGAGTCACAAACAATCAATTGAGGTACTCTACATAAGATAAGGCATCAAAGATCAGGCAATTCTATCATACGAGTCGTGAGGATCCCTATCTTATTACCAGCAAGCTGTTCTAACATATCACATAATATCAAATAACTTGTATGATATTTTGGGGTGTACTTACTGGCTCCGGCTGATCGTACACCCTGCATCCTCTTTTACTTATTTTGAAAACCTTTGGAAAAATATTTTTTGAAAATCCTTTCCTTGATTTGAGACTGGAGTTACACGAGTGTTCCTCCAATTCACTCAAACCAACGCTCTGATACCATCTTGTAACACCCAAAAATTTCAAACCAGTTTAAACTTTTAAAACATGTCAAATTCATCAAAACATTACAACCTTGTTTTCAAAATATTATTTATCAGAGTATTCCCAGAAACATAAACGTAATATGAGGAGCTGTACAATCATGCCCTCGCCTTGCCGCGATCCCCTGATGTACCTGAAACAATAAACTGAAACTGTAAGCTCGAAACCTTAGTGAGTTACCCCCAAAATACCGATACACATACAGTCCACATAACCATGTCAACAATAACATATCATAAAAAACTGAACAGAACAGCACATAACGGGTCCACAGCCCTACAGACTGAAATACCCACGAGCCCACAGTACGAGTCTCCCTTAGCCCGTAACTGGAATGCTCCCGAGCCCACAGTACGAGTCTCCCTTAGCCCGTAATCATAACCAACTGAACAATATGTAATGGGTCCCCAGCTTCACAGACTGGATTACCCCCGAGCCCACAGTACGAGTCTTCCTTAGCCCGTAATCATAACCAACTGAACAATATGTAATGGGTCCCCAGCTCCACAGACTGGATTACCCCCGAGCCCACAATACGAGTCTCCCTCAGCCCGTAACTGGAATGCTCCCGAGCCCACAGTACGAGTCTCCCTTAGCCCGTAACTGGAATGCTCCTAGGGTTTGTTGGCTACCGCACGAAGTAGTACAACCTCAACCCATCCCACATAACAAACACATAACATAACCACTGAGCATGCAATAATCATATAACATCACAGGTAGTCCTACAGGTCTACCTAACTGGCATAACCACTAGCATGCAACACTAACTCATACTCAACATCTAACACTACTAGGATAACCTATCAAATGGGCCGGCCTTGGTGCCTTAGACCCCTTAGTATAGTGAGGATAACTCACCTCGCAAATGTCGACCCAGAAGATAAAACCCAACCCTCGAGTCACTTGGCACAGGCTCCACCACCTAATACCATAGCACAATCTACTCATAAGTCCTTAACCTTATAAGGTACTCCATAACCCACTAGTCAACCCCTGGTCAAAGTCAAAGTCCTCAGTCAAGGTCAACAGTCCATGTTGACCTTACTCGCCGAGTACCCTCAGCTACTCGTCGAGTTCCTTGAAGCACTCTCCCACTCACCGAGTTATCGAGGTGACTCGTCGAGTTTCTCCGATTCTCGACCAACTCTAAGGCCACCCGTCGAGTATTCCTTTTTGCACACGACGGACACACACACACATTCATAACTTGGGGAAAACTCATCTGACTCGCCGAGTTGTTCTTCAACTCGCCGAGTCTTATGGTAATCTTCATCGGACTCGCCGAGTTGTTCATCCAACTCGTCGAGTTCACGGCCATCTTCATGTGACTCGCCGAGTCAACCTTGAGACTCGCCGATTCCATTCAGTCCTTTTTCCATACAGACTTGTTTTGAGCCATGCAGCGGCTCCAAATCACAGATCCAAGCTTCTAGGGCATGCTTATCACGTAAAGTTGCAAACTTTACGTGTATGCATGGCTATAAAGGCTCTAAATGCATATTTTAAGTTCTTAATGGAACTTCATGCTCAAGAGAGACCTTAATCACGACCAAAACAGAAACTTTATGCTTATAGAATCCAAGGAGGGTCCAGATCTGAAGTTACAACCTCAGATCTAGCCCATAGCTCATCTTTCCAACTTAATATCTCACCAAAAGCCCTAAAACTCAACCAATAAAAGAGATTCACAAAGAAAAGGCGAGTTGGTTACCTCCAGAAGATGATAACTGAGATAAGAGTTGATTCCCACACTCTACTTGCTCCAATCTCCTTCTCCTCTAAGCCTTCTCCCTCCAAGGATCCTCTCTTCAAGCTTCAAACACACAATGGGCACACACACACACGTATTAGGGTTTTAAGGGGCTCTCAAAGACTGCAAAGAGGCCATAGGAGGCTTATCATTCCTTAAATAGGGTGCAAAACCCCGAGATTTAGGGTTTCATCTGCCAGCTCCTACTCGTCGAGTCCCTTAGTGGACTCGTCGAGTAGGTCACTAAACACGCGTTCCAACCCCGCTGCTACTCGACGAGTAGGTCAACCAACTCGTTGAGTAGGACATTAAACCAATTAACCTTTATTTAAATCTGTACCTGGAATCGGGGCGTTACAAGGTGTCAGAGTTCAACAACGGCTTTTGAGAGCTATGATTGCTAATTGGATTTTGAAGTCGTACTTGCATTTATAGTTATTAGACTTATCTAAGTGGGAGACTGTTGGATTAGTGTCTAAGCCCATAACTATATTTGGTATGTACTTGACCCGATAGTAGCATGGTCCTTTTGGGTTTCCTTCACCAAAGCAACTTGACTGGATGAATTATGGAGAAAGTGGTTAATTATGATTTATTAATATATTATAGGAATAATATATTAAAAGAGAAATCATATTATTTAATTAATATTGGTCAATAATTAATTTTGTGGTCAAAAGAGATTAATTAAATTAAGGGGACTAATAATGCCATTATAAGATAGTTACAAAGTTGGGCTTAGGATCCCTAAAGAAGGGATGGACGAATTCTATGGGGAATCCCACATAGAAATTGTTCATAGGGGCCTTCTGAAGGATTATGTGGACTGCTTAAAGTGTAAGCAATCAGATTAGGGTTTTGACTGAAACCGTAGCAGCTCAACTATATAAGGAACCCTTGGGGCTCTTATTTTCTCCACTTAAACCCTAAGAAGATTACCAACCGATTTTTGTGATCCCTAGCCTCTCTCCAATATTCTTTCATTGCTCTTGGTGTTTGTGATCTATTAGAGGCATCACATTTGAGGTGCTAAGTTCTCAAAAGTTGAAGATAAAGCTAGCTACAATTGAAATGTAAGATTCTAAATTTGTTTTGAATACAAATTTCGATTTATGCATGCTAGATTAGGGGTATAACTTTGGATGATTATTGCATGTACAATTAGAGAAAACCTAGATCCAAAGCTTTAGGGTTGCATGTACACCATAGGATTGATGTAATGCTCAAAACCCATCATCCAAAGCTATAACCCTAATCTAGCATGCATAAATCGAAATTTAATACTAATACAAATTTAGATGATTACCTTTCAATTGTAGCTAGCTTGATCTTCAACATTTGAGAACTTAGCACCACAAATGTGATGCCTCTAATAGATCACAAACACCAAGCGCAAGTTGGAAGAATGAGATGGAGAGAGAGAGAGAGGGAGGGATCACAAAATCGGTTGGTACTCTTCTTAGGGTTCATGTGTCGATTTTAGGAGTCCCATGGGGTCTTTATATAGCCGAGCAACTAGGGTTTCAGTCAAAACCCAGATCCATTTGCTTGGTCCTTAAGCAGCCCATAGGATCCTTCCAGAAGACCCCTTGGACAAATTCTATGTGGACTCCCACATAGATTTCATCAATTGCTTCCTTATAGATCTAAACCCAACTTTGTAACTATCTTATAATTTTAGTATCAGTCCCCTTAATTTAATTAATCTCTTTTGACCACAAAATTAATTCTAAATTAATTCTTGACAAATATTAATTAAATAATATGATTTCTCCTTTAATATATTGTTCCTATAATATGTTAATAAATCATAATTAACCTCTTTCTCCATAATTCATTCAGTCAAGTTGCTATGGTGAAGGCAACCCAAAAGGACCATGCAACTATCAGGTCAAGTACATATCAAATATAATTATGAACATAGACACTATCCAACAGTTCTCACCTGGTCAGGACTAAGTTGATGTGTTCAATTAAGTTCTATGTCAGACAAATCAGAAATCGGGAAACAAATTGCTGGACAATAAGTATGACTATGTTCCATGTATTTGTCTGCATGATATCTTGAGAATGGAGGACTACATGATCCCTTATCTATAGGACGTGTAAGAGTTTGACAGCAGCTTTTGAGAGATACGATTGCTAATCAGATTTTGAAGTCGTACTTGCATTTATAGTTATTAGACTTATCTAAGTGGGAGACTGTCGGATTAGTATCTAAGTTCAAAATTATATTTGGTATGTACTTGACCAGATAGTAGCATGGTCCTTTGGGTTGCCTTCACCATAGTAACTTGAATGGATGAATTATGGAGAAACAGGTTAATTATTATTTATCAATATATTATAGGAATAATATATTAAAGGAGAAATCATATTATTTAATTGATTTGTGTCAATAATTAATTTAGAATTATGGGGACTGATAATGTAATTATAAGATAGTTACAAAGTTGGGCTTAGGATCCATAAGGAAGTAATGGACGAAATCTATGTGGGAGTGAAAATAGAATTCGTCCAAGGGGCCTTCTGGAAGGATCCTATTGGCTGATTAAGGACTAGGCAACTGGATTAGGGTTTTGACTGAAACCCTAGTTGCTCAGCTATATAAAGACCCCATGGGACTCCTAAAATCGGCACTTGAACCCTAAGAAGAGTACCAACCAATTTTTTTTATCCCTCCCTCTCTCTCTCTCTCTCTCTCATTCTTCCAACTTGCTCTTGGTGTTTGTGATCTATTAGAGGCATCACATTTGACGTGCTAAGTTCTCAAAGGTTGAACATCAAGCTAGCTACAATTGAAAGGTAAGATTCTAACTTTGTTTTGAATACAAATTTCGATTTATGCATGCTAGATTAGGGTTATAGCTTTGGATGATTATTGCATGTACAATTAGAGAAAAACCTAGATCCAAAGCTTTAGGGTTGCATGTGCACCATAGGAATGATGCATTGCTCATAACCCATCAGTGGTATCAGAGCATAGGTCATTTTTCTATTGTATTTGATGCATTGCTTAATTTTTCATAGCTGGAAAAGTCGAAATCTTGCAATCTACTGATGAACTCGTCGAGTCCTCTGATGAACTCGACGAGTCCAAAGTTTGACTCGGCGAGTTGGCTTGTCAGTCGGTAGATTTTTCGGGATTTTGACCAGAATTGGATTGGGATAATTACCAAAAATGTTTTTAACAGATAAAATTCGATTTTTATTATATGGTAATGAATATCCTCGTCTAATTAGAATATCATTGTCATATTATAAGATAATTTACTAGTTTATATAATAAAATTAATTATTTGTATTATTTGGTTTGAATTATCTTGTTTTGAAAGTGGATTTGGTCAAATTATGTGATAAATATTAATTATATGATTATTTAATTATTTTTCAAATTTGATCTAAAAGGTATTTTGAAAAGTTTCAAAATTTTCCCTCAAGTTTTGGAATTTAAATTTTAATTAAAAAGTTTTAATTTTGAAATATTTAAATTCCAAACCCTAGAATTTTAAAAGTTTAAAATTCAACCCTTATACTATTATAATATTAAAAGATTAATGATTATATATATATGTATAAGACAAGTCAGTATTACCATTAGTAGGCCTCATTCACGAAGTTGGTCTATAAGGGGTGTTTAAGGAAGCGACCTGTAAAATGACTGTCATTGGGTATCCACTCTTACCCACCGTACACTTGACTAGTAGATGGTCGTTAGTCGAACGGGTAGGATAGGGCAAACTAATTCCTCATTAATAAGTATAATGATTTATAAAGTAACTAAATTTTTTCACAAATTCTCAATCTTAGTTACTATAGGAAAAATGTGAAATTGATGCTATTCCATGAAATTTCACTTCGCACCTTGCCAAGTCGTTAGTGGAGCATGTGTGGTTAACCATCACCCTAATTTGGGACTAGCAAGAGTGGCAAAGGGTAGCTTGGTGTTTATCATAGATCAATGGAGCGTGTGTGGTTAACCGACACATTGATTAGGTGATAAATGACATCGAGAGTACCAAGCACATTTGCATGGTTATTCACACCTTGTTTGTGATCCTCGGTATCCCAGTCACAAACTTGAAGGGCATAATCGAGATTTAAGCATGCCATTGAAAAGTTCATTGAATCTCAAAAGAATCTAGGAATTTCAAATTCATTTAAAACTTAATATTCTTTTTCGTTTTTCATGGTGGAAATTGGTAAATCGTCATTTACCTACCTTCAAATATTTTACAATTGGATTACGGCATCCCTCGTCTCTTTTCTTTTTCAAATGTCTACCTCAAACAACTCCAACCCTTCTGGTTCTTTCTCACTCTTGAACTTGTGTGGGAGGGTGATCTTTGATGGATCCAATTTTAATGATTGGATTCGCAACATTCGAATGGTCACCCGCTACGAGGACAATGAGTATTTTCTCGACAAGGAGCTAAAGGAGATTGACCAAAACACTACTACTCCTGAAGAAATCGATCAATATGATGCTCATGAGAGGGACGCGAAAAAGGTGTCGTGTATCATGCTCGCAACAATTATTGCTAAACTCCAAATATATCGCAACAATGATGCGGCAAAGGTGTCCTGACCGGGCCTGACACATAAGTCAACACAAAATCATCTATGGGCCCAAGATATCGCTTTTAATCCTCCTAGGATAAAAGGAACATATAAACTTTGACTTGTATTCTTGTACTATTTACTCATTAAATTGTACACAACAATGCATTTTATAACACCAAGTTACTGATGAGTTTACGCATTATCAATGCACAACCAACTTGTAAACAACAACTCATATATCTCGGATTAAAGACTATACGATATTATCGTCTCACAATCACTCGTGATTAATTCCATGAAGTGCTTCATGTGAGCGCGGGTTTAATCCAATAATCAAATCTTATTTCAAGAGCACTCATGAACGTTGCAGCAAACTTTTGCTATGTCAAAACGCTTAGACAATCTACAAGCCAATTCATGACAGTCTTGCCTCAATACCTACTTCCAAAGTATGATCGACTGTGGATAGTTTTGAATAATCTTATTATTCTGGATGTCAAAACATGCAAAACAAAACAATAGTAAAAAAATTGACACAAGACAGTAACTTTACACATAAATAAAACTACTTTATTTCATCATCAAGTCTCAATTACATTTTATCTATTACAAGTTTCTAAATAGCTATCTTATCACTATAACTTATATCGTCCTTCAGCCCAATGCTCTTAGCATGCTGCAAGTGCTTAACCCTACTCGGTCCCTTCGTAAGGGGATCTGCTCGGTTCTCTTCTGACGATACCCTCTTCACTACGAGGAGTCCCTCTTCTGCCTGATGTCTAATGAAGTGATATTTTATGTCGATATGCCTAGATTTGCCATGATCCATCGATTCCTTGGTTAAGGCGACCACACCTTCGTTATCACAGAAAATCTCCATAGGCTCCTTTATGGCTGGTACAACTCCAAGGTCTCCGATGAAGTTCTTTTTCCATATTGCCTCCTTCGACGCTTTGCTCGCTGCTATGTACTCTGATTTGCACGTTGAATCAGATACGGTCTCCTGCTTGGAACTTTTCCAAGTCACTGCTCCTCCATCCAGAGTAATGACCCAGCTCGACTGAGAGCCGAAATTGTCTCGGTCGGTCTGAAAACTGACGTCACTATACCCTCGCACTCTTAATTCATCACTCCCACCGAGGATAAGGAACCACTCCTTAATCCTCCGCATGTACTTAAGAATGTTTGTTGAAACATAAAAGTGACCCTCTTAAACTTAAAAGAGATCTGAAGCTGTCATCAGGAACCGCAGTCAAGCTCAGCACCGCAGTCAAATACCAAGTATTAGTCTTTTATCTGTTTTTCTAGAAGTATTTTCTTTTATCCAATGTGCCCTGCGTGGCAACATTTAACAGATAGGACTTTTGTAATCTTCAAGACTCTATAAATAGAGTTCTCTCTTTTGAATAAAAATACATCTCTACACATCTTGAATCTTATCTCTCATCTTACTCTCTTGTTACTCATAACTTAAATATAATCCTAACTATTTGAAATCTCTCTACGGAGCAAGTCTTTCTTGACTTCATCACTAAGTTTGATCTCACTTACTAACTTGGTATGATTGCATTCCTTGTTAAGAATCAACTTAAGTGTATACTTGATATAATACTTGCTGTCTTTTATATTTCCTTATATTTCTGCATTTAACTCTCTAACTTTCTAACTCTAACTTATTATTATTATTGAGCTTTAATGATCCTTTGAGTTAAACTTTATTCCGCATTATCACTTGTTCTAACGTTTGTTCAAGTGTGACTCAAGTTTTTCTCTCAACAATTGGTATCAGAGCCAAAGTGGTTGCTTTTTAAAGCAAAACTCTGATTTTCAAAAGGCCTTCTATACCACTGAAGCTCATTTCTCAAAATAAAAAACAAAAAAAAAACATTTTCAAAACAAGGAAATATGGCACAAGCATTATCTCTCAATGTTTCTGTTGGATTAATGTCTAAGTCCATAACTATATTTGGTATGTACTTGACCCGACCCGGCATGGTCCATTTGGGTTGCACTTTACTGGCACAATTTATATGGATAGTCTTTTGAGAATAGTATATTTATGATTTATATTAATATATTATAAGTTCTAATATATGAATATGGAATCATATTATTTAATTAGTATTGATCAAGAATTAATTTAGAATTAATTAAGTGATCAAAACGAACTAATTAAATATGGACTCTTATATATATATGGAATGGGCCAAGTTCATTGAGGTTGGGCTAAGCTTTCATGGGTAGTCCATGGAGCTTTTAACCCATGGATCCTATGAAAATGAAAGGTCATGGGTATTAGGGTTTACATGTATGTAACCCTAATCCTCCATAATATATAAAGAGGTCCTTGGCTCACAAAATTGGCACTTGTGTGTGAAAATAAGAGTGGGCCGATTTTAGTGTGCATACATATTCTCTCAAGTTCTTCCAAGGTGTTTTGGTGATTTGTGATTCCACTTGAGGCTTCCACACTATTGGGGCTAAGCTCTTAAAGCTTGAAGACATCAAGCTACATCAAAAGGTAAGTCATCTAACTAGAACTTTGTAGTATAGGTGCTTCATAATATTTTAGTTAGGATGAAACCTTGGAATATTTAATATTTGCATGTATAATAGAGAAAACATAGATCCAAGGTTTATAGGGTTGCATGTACATCATAGGAGTGTTAGAATGCTCAAAACCCAACAGTGGTATCAGAGCCAAGGCTTGTTTTCTTATATACTTGATGCAATTGCTGAAAAATCGAAGTTATCTTGCTGTCTGAACAGTGGACTCGCCGAGTTCACTCATGGACGCGACGAGCCTGTTACAACCCGAAATTTTCATTCGTACAAACTCTACAGTCCAACACTTCAATTAAAAGTTAAATACTTTTCTGCTAAATTTTAGCCGGTTTAAAGTCCGTTTGAGTATTTTTTTTTTAATTATTCATGAATCGAATGGATAAAAGGAAGTGATTTCTAGAATATCGGGATAGCAATTGATCAACCAACACCTTAGTTAGGTGTTCACGGCCAAACAAAGGGAGTTTGGGCCGTGAACTCTATCTTGGCCGTGAACTCATGGCTTAGACATGAGTTTACTCCCCAATTGGTTCATTCCTCATTTCCAAACTCAAGAACAATAGCCATTCTCTCTCAAGTAGCATCCTGTTCTTCACCCGATCTTCCGAAAACGTAAGTTTTTCTTGACTTGATTTGTTGTTATACCCTATCACCTAGTGTTTATACATCATTTCATCCATTCATTATTGATTTTCACTTAGATCTTCAAAACACCAAGAACACACACTAGTGTTCTTGGACCTTAAACACCCAATCAAGCTTCTATCTTGTAAGTACACTTGCCCTAGCTTCTTGTGTGCTTAATATGAACTTGATAACACTTGAAAATCATCAAGAATCATAAGAACAAAGGAGTTTACGGCCAAGGATGTTCTTGGGCCGTAAACCCTTCTTAAGGTGGTTAAATGGACCCTAGTCCCTTCCTAAGCCTTGGATGTTAGCCTTGATCCTTCCTAGAAGTGTTTAAGACCTTAAACAACAATCAAAACATGTTCCCATAAGAGTTTACGGTCGTAAACACATAAGGAAATGGTCCTTAGGCCGTAAACTCTACAAGGTGGTGATATTGTGCCCCTAATGCTTCCTAAGGCTTGGACTTGATCATTGGATGCTCAATCTTGACTTATACGACCTTAAATCACCAAATGGCATTAAGTACCATGAGTTTACGGCCGTAAACTCATGGGGGAAATGACCTTAGGTCGTAAACTCCATAAGGAGTGGTCCTTGGGCCATAAACTCCAATGCCATAACATGCAACCTTTAGATGCAACCCTTTGGTACCTATAACACTTGAATCAAAGTGTTTCCATGTCCTAGGGTGTCTTAACTTAGTTAATTAGTTGTTAAATGACTAATTGGATACATATATGTGTTATTATATGTTAACTAGGATCATTGTGTGTGTACAAGTCTTCACTTGACACCTAGCATCCTACATCATCCGTTCATCCAAACCACTCACTACAGGTGAGTTCATACCCCTTAATCAATCCTTTTAAATGATTTTAAATGCTTTCATAGGGGGGGAATACAAGTAGAAAACAGGAAGTTATAGAATCAATCACATATGATTTATAACTATGTTTTCAACCAGCTGATTTCACATACATAAAAATGTGTTAAAAACAATGGTTTTCAGTTATTTTATACTTTGTTATCAAATAAACTACTTTTGAATCATTTTATAAACTGACATCAAGTCATTATTATTTATTGTTCAAAACTCTTATATGTATTACAAAACCTCTTTAAACTTATTGTTAATAAGCATATATATACACTCATGTTTCATGTATATATGTATTGATATGAGAGCTTTCATTCCTTATTCAGTTCCAACACTCTTGTGTAGCAAGGGTGTATAAACCTACTTGGACATTCAATTTACATTCCAGTAAACTATTATAGGTATAGTTTAGGGGATACAAATTATTATTCCTATTACAAAGAATTACACCAGAGTCAGTTCATTCATGAGTCTATACTAATATATGAAGAGATACTATTACATGGATACTTTTACATAGATACTATATGATGAGATACTATTACATATTATATGAATAGATACTATTATGTATGTACGGGACTAACCATTCTACACCCAGTTGTTAGCTACATAGGGAAAATGCACATCGACGGATGTCTACGGTTAATACTATTCGGCATTTACTATGCCGTGTTTATCCTAGTACCAAAGGATAATACTTAAATGATTATATAATTTCCCTTTTACTTTTATTTTGTGACACATTCACATAAACGATGAGGTAGACTATATATTTATAATAATAGTCGCACATGGGAAAAACTTTCATTTACACAGAAATGCAACTTCAAAGCATTCGGGTCTTGGTAGAAGACTACCTTTTATACTAGTAGGAAATATGGGATTTTATAGGGTTTTCACACTTATACCAAATGTTTCATTAACATTTGCATGTCTTTCTTAACAGCTTTCCAAATCAATGACACTAAAATACTTATGAATTCACCAGCTTTATGCTGATCTACACTTTCAAAATAACTTGTATTCTCAGGTCACCAGTAGACGGGTACGATGACCAGGTTTTGAGAAGACGGAGCACAGACAAGACTCGTCTTTTATTTTGATTACATATTTTGGTGTCTTATTACAATGAAAGAACACTCATGTATTAAAAATTTACTTTTAATGCAATGGATGATGTTGTTGCTTGTTTACTACTTTGCACTGTTATGATACTTTACATGACGTCCTCCACCCCTGAACGTTTCCGCCGTTATTGGTTTTGGGGTGTGACAGATTGGTATCAGAGCATTGTTTATAGTGAATTGAGTATATCAACCCATAAAAGATATACTAACTATAAATACAATGGGATTAAAACACTCTGACCAAGAGTTTATACTTTTAAATAATAAAATATTTAATTAAGTATACGTGCTTGCATTCATACTAAAATCAGTGTCACAATGACAAGAACAAAAGTATTACGATTGTTGCATATCACAAGTAAGCTCGGGGATGTATGGTCAGTCATGGGAGTGGCATAGCCTGATCAACTATGCTGGTCCGAGGAGTTATTAGCATATGCCCAAGAATGGTTGTGATGTGGCAACAAGTCTAAAAACTTACCAACACTACCACAATGAAATACCATAGGGGTATTTGGTGTTATTATGATTACTTATATGAGAATTAAAGGTCTTTATCAATAGGTCAATAGTTGCAAGGTGGATACACTAAGATTATATGTATCTAGGATGTCATAAACTTAGAATCTGTGAATCTTTGCTTTATTTCCTGTCCTTGTTTGGTTGTGGCTTAGAGTTAGGGTCACTTATTCGAAGGTCTATCCTTTCCTGAATACATATAACTAGTATGCACTAAACAAGTATTGAAGTAACTGATAAAGATCATCTAATAATTATCTAATTAGTACGTCTATTTAGTTATTTCTTATATCCCTTCTCTCGCGTAGATATCATGGCTGGATTCCATCGCCACGGTGACCCGTACTACCCTAACCACGACAATGCTGGATGGCTCGGAGAGGAGCCAGAGAATGATCACCCAATCCCTATGGATGGTCACCAAGCTGAAGGCTTTGCTGATGGTGCTGAATCTGAACCTGAAGTGGAGAACCTACCCTCGATGGCTCAAAACCCAAACCTGAACCCTCGTCCAGAATTTCAAGGACCCACACCTCTGTGGGCCACAAACTTGAATAGATGGAGTCAGGAACAGAGTCAACCCATCCCCTACAATGGAGACAGAAGCTTCTACAACCTCACTGAGGGAGGTTCAGCTGACAGGGTCCTACCCATCATGGTTCGTAGGATTTCCCGGAACACCGAACAGGGTCGAGCTGCTATCGACTGAGTCATGGAGATTGACGCCAACTCTGGCGTTAACACGGTCCGCATTCGCCAACTAGAGTCTGCTCATGAAAGGACTCTGGTCCACAATGCAGCTCTGCAGAGAGAACTTGTTGGAACCCAAGCTGAAGTCAGGGAACTTCGAGCTTAGCAAGTATGATCTGACAGGAGTGTGAGGGACATAGATAGCCTTCTGTCGGAATCAAAAACTCACCCTAGTAGTTCTCGTCGCCGATAGAATCTCATCGACTTCTCTTTTGGATATAACCTAGTTATGTAAAACTCTGGTCTAATTTCCTATCTTTGTAAATCTTAGACCTGTTAGGTCATGATTTGGTCGTAGTCCTGTCAAAATTTTCCCATCTTGGTTGATGTAAGGCCTCCTACTAGGCCATTTTTCCCGAACTTGTTACATCTATAATTCTAGTAATATTGACAGGTACCTAATCTCATGGAAATTATTATCCAAATGCTATCATCTGTTAGTTCTAGATCTACATTTAATCGTGTTGTTGGACTATGAAGTGTTAGTCCATGAGTCATTTTCATTAACTTTCCTATTGAATTCTTATTAATATCTTCATCTTTCTAAACTTATAGTTAAAAGATGCCTCCTCGCAGAAATCTGAGGCGTAACAATAATAACGAAACACCGATACCACCACCACCTCCACCACCTCCTCAGTTCGACGCTGCTATGTTCCAAGCAGCTGTCACGGCGGCCGTAGCGGCTGCCATGTCACACATCCATACTTCTGTCCCTAGTGGATCGGGAACAGGTGCACCTCCTTCCAACCATGGCGAGAGCCATGGGCACCCCCGGGAATGCACCAACAAGGATTTTACGAATGCCAAACCAAGAAATTTCAATGGAACTAGAGGGGTTATGATCTTAAGGCAGTGGATCGAAAAGACAGAAGCAGTCTTTGAAAACTGCGCCTGCCCAGAGAGCAATAAGGTCAAGTTTGCTACTTGTACCTTTTCTGACAGGGCTTTAACTTGGTGGAATGGCCACGTTAAGTCACTGACTCTAATAGTGGCAAATTCGATAAGTTGGAAAAACTTGAAAGCCATGCTGATGAGAGAGTACTGTCCACGAGGGGAAATTCAAAAACTCGAACAGGAACTCTGGGGTCTTGAAATGGTTGGTTCTGACATATCAACTTATACTAATAGATTTTGTGATCTGGCAATTCTTTGCCCTGATATGGTTGCTCTTGAGAGCAAGAAAATAGAGAGATATATTTGGGGACTGTCGCCCCAGATCCAGTCAAGTGTGTTAGCATCCAGGCCTGTTACTTTTGACAGTGCCAAAGAGCTGGCACAATCTCTTATAGATCACGGAAACAACCAGAACCCCACGATTTCTACACCTGAGCAACAAAAGGGAAACAACAACAACAACAACAACAAGAAAAAGGGGTGGAACAAGAGGAAAAGCGAGGCTTCGCAAGAATCCTCAAAGAGACAACAACTAGTTACAATCAATGCTGCCACAGTAACTCCTGTTGTCCCTGCTAATCCCTTACCAGCGAAGCCTTATGCCGGTAATCTTCCGAGGTGAAACAAATGCACCTTCCATCACAACGGACCTTGCCGGGAAATGCAGTGCACGAACTGCAACAGAAGGGGGAATACTGCCCGTTTCTGCAAGACTCCAGCAAGGCCGACCGCTCAAGTTCCTAACGCCGGTGTGGGCCAAGCTTGCTACGGTTGTGGCGAAGTGGGCCACTACAAGAGGAACTGCCCTAAGGCAGGGATAGCTGGCGGAGTAGGAAGAGTTCTGGCTATAGGCCACGAGGAAGACGTAGCTGATCCTACAATAGTTACTGGTACGTTTCTCTTCGATAACTCATATGCTTGCATACTTTTCGACAGTGGAGCGGAGAAAAGCTTTGTAAACTAGAAATTTGCACACCTGCTTAAACAAAAACCACGTGCACTAGATAAATCATTCACTGTAGAAATGGCAAACGGGAAAACGGAAAGTACTAACTGCACATACGTAGGTTGTACTCTAACTTTAGATGGCTATACTTTTGAGATAGACCTCATGCCGGTCCCAATTAAAAGTTTCGACGTCATTATCGGCATGGATTGGTTGAGTCTTCATCACGCCGACATCTTGTGCTTTGAAAAAGCAGTTCGTCTTAACCTTCCTAACAGCAAAACTGTAATTATCTACGGCGACAAACCTAGTACGAGTTTTCGCATCATTTCGTGCATCCAGGCTCAGAAATGCTTACGAAAGGAATGTCATGCATTTCTTGCTCACATCGTTGATACGAGTCAAGAAGTGAAAGACATTCAGAACATCCCCGAAGTACGCGACTTTCCCGACATCTTTCCAGAAGAACTCCCAGGATTACCACCACAACGCCAAGTCGAGTTCAGAATCGACTTAGTGTCAGGGGCTACTCCAGTAGCCAACTCTCCATATCGTCTGGCACCAACGGAGATGCAGGAACTTTCCAGTCAGCTTAACGAACTTCTCAAGAAGGGATTCATTAGGCCAAGCTTCTCACCATGGGGAGCACCGGTCTTGTTCGTCAAGAAAAAATACGGATCGTTTCGTATGTGCATCGACTACAGGGAACTCAACAAGCTTACAATTAAAAATCGTTATCCCCTACCCCGCATTGACGATTTATTTGATCAACTTCAAGGAGCCAACTACTTCTCGAAGATAGATCTACGATCCGGATACCACCAACTACGAGTGTTAGAGGAGGATGTTCCCAAGATAGCCTTCCGAACTCGTTATGGACACTACGAGTTTGTAGTGATGCCGTTCGGATTAACAAACGCGCCCGTTGTATTCATGGATTTAATGAATAGGGTGTGTCGTCCTTACTTGGATCAGTTCCTCATTGTCTTCATCGATGACATACTCATCTACTCTCGAAGTAAGGAGGAACATAGTCAACACCTACGAAGAGTCTTAGAAGCATTACGATCGGAGAAGCTCTATGCGAAGTTCTCTAAGTGCGAATTTTGGATTCGAAGAGTTGAATTCTTGGGCCACGTAGTCAGTGAAGAGGGAATTCACGTGGATCCTTCCAAAATCAAGGCCATTGAGAACTGGTCAGCACCGAAGACACCTACATAAATTCGTCAATTTGTAGATCTCGCTGGCTACTATCGCAGGTTCATTCAGAACTTCTCCCGCATTGCGAAACCTCTTACAACACTAGCAACTTGACTTGATTTGATAGTAGCATGGTCCTTTTGGGTTGCCTTTACCCTAGCAACTTGACAGGATGACTTTTGGAGAGAGAGGTTGAATTTATTATTTGGAATAATAAATTGATTTATTAATGTATTATGAAAATAATATATTAATTAGAAATCATGTTATTTAATTAGTATTTAACCAGAAATTATTTTGGAATTAATTTTGGGATTAAAGGAACTGATTAAAGGAACATGGGTTGTTTTGCAAATCATTGATAGTTGTGAAACTGGGCTACTGGACTCCTTACAATGGAGTGGACGAAAATTATAGGAGGCCTATGATATTTTCATCCAAGGCTCCTTAATGAAGGTCCATGGGTTGCTTAAGCCTGAAGTAGGAAATTAGGGTTTCCTCCAGAAAACCGTAGCAGCCCACATCTATATAAAGACCCCATGCCTTGTGATTTTGGAAAATGTTGGTATTAGGTAAACCCTAGCCGAAATTCTTAGGGCATTCCTCCTCTCTCCTCTCATCCTCTTGCTAGTGGTGTTTGTGAACCATTAGAGCTGCAACATTTGAGGCACTAAGCTTTCAAGAGTCAAGGATCTTCAAAGTTTCTTGTTATTGCTACATAACAAGTGAGGTCAACTTCTAAACCCTAATATATGTAGATTTCAAAATTATATATGCTAGATCTAGGGTTTATTGCTTTAGTATTCAATTGCATGTTCAACTAGTGAAAAACTTAGATGCAAAGCAATTAGGGTTGCATGATCACATAGGTTGTTATTATGATCAAAACCCATCAACACCAACCTACAACGCCACCCATGCTTCATAACCTTCATCATGTGTGAAAAACTTCTGGTAGATTCAAAGGTTGAGGACGGATACATGCAGGACAACATCTCCATCATGATTGCAAATGTGAAAAAGAGGATTGTAACTTACAAAAACATCATGAAAGACATCCCTGACGACTACGTATAGGTGTCTCGTCTTCACATAGTGAACTTGTCTCTTTTGCCTAACTAAGTGCATGCAGATCTCTATAATATTTTGCTTATATCCCTAAAGGTGATGATGTTTATCCATCCGCTTTCTATGTAATCAATCCTAACCATAATCAAGTTCATATCATCTATTTTCTTTGTGCATAACATTTTATTATTAAAATAAGTATTTATAATGCGCTACAATATATATTACATACAAAGACTTAGTAAAACTAAACCCAAACACATAACAAATAGTAGCTAACCCCCGCATCGCGGGGGACTCATACCTAGTTTATATTAATTTAAAACGAATTACAAAAATGGTCAATGTGGTTTACCAAATGTCACGAATTTTGTCCCTTTATACTTGAAAAGACGAAAATGCACTTACGAATCTAGTCCATAGTCCATAACGGTTGAATACTAAAAGAGTTCGTAAAAAGGGCCATCCGTGCAAGTTTTGCAAACCAAAAGGACAATTTGCATAAAAAATTAGAAGGGATTGACTTTGTGACTTTTGGCAAACCACAGAGACCATTTTTGTAATTTTATCTTAAAACAATGGCTCTCCCTTTCTTTGAATTATCAGCATGTCAAACATGTCGTCGAGTTATAGGATCCATGCCAGTAGGCTGAAGACATGAAGTTTAGACCAACATGGATTGAGTGATGATGATATTGATTGACATAAACTACAGTCAAAAAACAAATTTGAACTTTTTTTACTGGCTCTTCTAAGAAGACCAACTTTGATTCACCAATTAGAGTTATTGCAACTGTGAGATGGTGGTTTATTCCTCCACTATAGTTGTGAGATGCCAATGATTTTTGAAGAAGCTGTATAACAATGAAATAAGGATAAATTTGAAACTATTTAAGCAAAAAAGTGGTTGCATTACATTGTAATTATGACTTCTTGTTGATTTTAATGGATAAAACTCCTTTATTAAGTGCTTAATGGGTTTTGAATGAATTAGACACAAAAGTTAAACAAAAATGAGCATGTTGTGAAATTTGTCCTCTGTTTTGTAAAAATCAACGAAAATAAATCAATGATGATTTAAGTGATAGGTCAGGGGATGGAGCTTTGTATGGGTGTCTAATCTCCTCAACCAAAATTCCATAATCTGATTCCTACTCAATTCATGGGAAAGTTGCAATCTTTCCAGAGTGGTTTGTGCAGTTCACTGTTTGCATTAGTCCACTTAGGAAATTCATGATAAATTCTAAAAGACTCCAAATGAGGTCAATCCAAATCCCAGAGTTGTGTGTGGATATCTAATATCATGAAAAAAAAATCATGATCTGACTCCATTTCTATGTACAGAAGACAATGAAATTTTAATAGACTTGTCCAAATAGTCTACTAACTTCCCATTGATTAATGGAATAAATAAATTTGGTTCATGTGGCATTTGTTCCATTATGTAATATTTTGTGGCACGAAAAATATTATAGGGATATTATACTATTGTGTAGTTAAATTAATAATGTTGCATTTTGTACTGCTTAAAATTATTAATTGCAACCAAATTTTCTTTACCATTTTGATCAACTTCTTTCAGCTTGTGCCTAATCTTATTCGACAACTAAAGAATTTCAAGGGTCTGCACATTTAACAAATCAAAATATTAGATAGATAAACTGATATGAATATCTATTACGGAAATTTATGTATGTTTGATCCAGTTTGTATAGTTGATTTTTTTGAAAAGGGGACCAAAATACTGAAATGATGACTAGAAGTGCAAGAGAAGCTTTTGGGGCCAAAATTGCAAAAATCAACTATTCTAATGAAATCAAGGGTTATTTGAATGGTAAGTCTTTTCATCGTCTATGCTACCAGCATCTCGATCTACGTTCATATGTGGCTTGATTTATCGTATATACCTCAATCAACTTGGCTTTAGTCTTTTCATCTGTTTATATCATTACCCAATTTGCCCATACAACAGTAGGGTATGGTATACCTGAAATCAAGGGTTATTTGAATGGTAAGTAAGCCTTTTCATTTACATTTTCTAAACATATTGTAATTCTCATAGCTTATGAAGTGATTTTTATGAGAACTTGAAGGGATTGGTACTCGTGGTATACTTCTTTTTTGAACCCTAATAGGAAAGGTGATGACAATTTCTTATTATGATAATGTTATGTATGGATGTTTCATTGTTAATTAATATTTTGATTTGAATGATATTTAGCTTAAAAGCAGATTTTGACATAGTGACCACTTTCAAATTTCATTGGAAGTAAATTAGTTTCAGATGAATCCGAATGTAAAGAATCACTTCAAAAGGTGAATGATGCATGTAAAATAGTATAATAAAATAAATCAAGTAATAAGTTAGAAGAAAATAGTATTATGGTTTACATTATTTGACATCAGGCTTACTTTTTTTTAAGTAATGGAGAAAGAGGACCACATGTATCTTTAATGTTGTATGAGTAACAGGCATGTTCTATTCACACAATCTTCCACTAAAACAATTTTCATGGGTTTTGATATTTTCCACATACACACACATAAAGAGGATGTGTCTTTTATTGTATATTTCGGCTGATTTGGTTTTCGGGGATATGTGTGATTATGCCACTAAAAAAAATACAAATGAAATTCTAAAAAAAATAAGTATCTTACCCACCTTCACAAAGTTGAGACGGGAACTCAAACTTCTTTGTATTATTAACTTACCATCAAAACTTACATTGAATGAATAAGATATAACATATTATAATCCATTAATTATTCCATCAAGAGAAGCTTCATATACTTGAAAATAGAATATTTGACTATTATACTTACTGTGTAGGGTACTTGTACCATGTAAATTGCTAATCAACAATGTGACTCATCAGTTGTACAAAATCAACCTAGGCCAAAAAAGATAATCATAGAAGAAAATATCATTTTTACAAAAATGAAAAGTGTGTGAAAGATCAATCAATCTTATACCAGTTTTCAAGTAACATAAAGATAGTTAGTGCCAATCCATTGGTCACTTGTTATAGAAGATTATATTTGTACCAACGGATATTCACACATCATAGGAGCTTCTTGTCCACCAAGACTACAGTTTAAATCATCAAATCTTAATTCATTGAAAAAATGTAACATCACATATCAGTTTCAATTGGGCATTTTCACAAACAGTTGGCATGCATTGTTTATGTATTAGAAACAAATAAGAGAAATTCCTTGAAATAGAATCCGAAAAGGCCCAATCAACCGTAATAGCTTTTGCCTCTTTATTTTGCCTCTTTATTTCTTGAATAGAGTTGATGAAGATAAAGGCAATGAGAAGCAATATGTGATTGGAAGACATAGCGGTGCTTTGAAATCTACATCGACTACAAACAACATGGTATTCAAGCTACAGCCAAACCATCTAAACTGGGACTGTTCTCAGTTCCCTTTTTTATTGTAGATGAGTATAAAAACACAACGAATATAAGACAGTTAACCGAAGAAAATTTCGTTTGAGCCCTAATTTTTCAGGGAAGAAAGGTTGTCGGAAGCATGGAGGAATACACAGCAAGAGGGTAGCAAGAATTAGAAGATTGTAAGTGTAAAAGAGAAGCAAAAGAGAGTAATCGGTGATGGAGTAAGAAGGAAAACGGGATTATCAGTGACTCCAATCAAAGAAGAATGTAAAAATACCTAGAAACAAAAGCGGCGAATTACCTGTAGAGAATCGAAGGACATGAACGAAAACCAGAGGAAAAACGCGACAAAGAAGGATAATAGGTGAGTAGGCAATAGAAGAATATTAAAGTGAGAACACGTAGAGGATCAATCCAGTTTCCGCACCATGTGTAAAGGGACACTGTCAAAGGAAGGACAAAAGTAAAGGGGGATATACGGAAAAAAAAAAACAGTAAACAATAAAAAGAACATCCAATAAGATCAGAGAACTGTTGATAAAGGCACTTCAAAATTCATATATATATATATATATATATATATATATATATATATATATATATATATATATATATATATATATAGAGAGAGAGAGAGAGGAAAGATCATTTGAGAACTCATAGTTTTCCGAGAACCCGAGAACTAAAAGTGGAACGTTAGATCATAATTTTTAATGGTTTAGATCAAAGATGGCACATTTGTAATTATCAAAAATTTAAATGGTAACTCTGAGTTTTTTAAACAAATAACGAGGGTATTTACAGTATAAAAAGTTAAGATACCTATTAATTACTAATTAATCAAAATAAATTTATAAACACATATTTCTATTTCTCCCCACGTCAATGTTCTATCTTTCTCTCTCTAACAACTTGATCCAGATCTAGATTTTCAATCGCCGGATCTCACATCTTGCAATCGTCGGAGTGGAATCGATCCTCAAAGTAGAAGAAAACAATATAACCAATACTCCGACCACTAGTGACAGATGCAAGCCGCCATTAATCTCTCTCTGTTGTCACCATTAAAATTCAACTCGTAATCAAATTGAAGACTGCAAAATTTCCTTGTTCATCTTCCATAAGACTATAGATCTCCGAATGCATATATCGTTCGTCGGTGGATCCTCGATAGACTAAGTATTCACCTCCTACAGAACCAGATCGTGATTGAAGATTTCATGAGACTATCATTCAAACGATCGATATATTAGGCATAATTGAGATTAATTCATATTTGAGAAAGGTCAATAGAGTGGGTAGATCGGCAAATCCTACTGTTTAATCTCCATCTCGACTCATGGTTTCATCCGATTGTGAAAGGTATCGTAAACCTCTAATGTATCTTTTTTTAGTCAATGATAATCCTACCTGGTTGGAAATTTTAGAGAAAATGCTCAGTACTCTTATGATGGTTTGTTTGTATTTCATCAGCAATTGTTTTTTTTTTCATTCAGTATGATTCATTTCATTCATGTAATACATTTGTTTGACTGAATTTGCATAAGACTTTTTTTTAATGTACATATTATTACAAATCAATTAAATCAATGTTTATAACTTATGATATCCGGTATGTATTAATTGTATCATTTCACACTTGTTTATTATCCAAAAATCCATTTGTGTGTGCTGTGCAAATTAAGGCATCTTGAAAAATTCATGCTTCTAAATGTAGTTAATGTTGTACTTTATGTGAGTTAAAGCATCCTGAAAAATCCTCATTTTCAAAACATAGTTAATGTATTTCCCTGTTCAGGTACTGCTTTTCTATATTAATTAATAAAGTATTACCCACAACAAACAGGGAGTTGAAACTTGAAAGTGAAGTTAACATTATCATTTTTGATTCTATTTGCAGAGTGCAATATGCTCCTGAATATGAATAACTCAAAATAACAAGTGTTTTTATCTGATGTGTTTGCAAGGGCAATGGCGGAAGATTCACCTGTAATGAGTGTATTACCACAATATGGAATGAATTTGAGCATGAACATTGCAAATCATGAACCTAAAAACTGGATACAGCAAATCATGTCTGTAGAGTAAGCTTTTCCCTAATTTCAATATAAATTCACAAAATTACCTAGTTTCAATCATGCGATTCATATGAATTACATGTAATTCACATGTAAATCACATATGAATTACATGTGATTCACATGTAAATCACATGTAATTCACATATGAATTACATGTGCTTCACATGTAATTCACATATGAATTACATGTGCTTCACATGTAAATCGCATGTAATTCACATCTGAATTACATGTGATTCACATTTAAATCGCATGTAATTCACATATGAATCACATGTGATTCACATGTAAATCACATGTAATTCACATATGAATCACATGTGATTCACATGTGAATCGTCTGTGATTCATATGTAATCACATGTAATTCACATATGCATCACATGTAATTCATATGTGAATCGTCTGTGATTCATATGTAATCACATGTAAATCACATATGTATTTTTGTAAGTGTTTTTGCATCAATCAATTTTTTTTTAATTTTCTTTTAGATTTGGATGAAATTGTGATGAATATTGAAGAGGCGAAGATGATAAATTGAAGAAAATATGCAAATATTGAAACAAAGACATGAATACGCTTTGGAATTTTATAGCATTTTTTTGTTTTTTATATTTTATTTTGTATCGAATAAAATATTTATTCTATTGTAGATGAGGACTATAAACGTTACCTTGCGATGAATTTGCATCAAAAAATCTTCAAGACCTAAATATAAATGAGGTTTTTTATGATTTACTTATGAATATTATAGTATAAAAATATGAATATATGCATTTGAAAAAATATGAATATATGCACCTAAATTTTTTTTTTAAATGCAATTTTTTTTAAATGCAGTTTTTTTTTGAAAAAAAATGTAACTTTTTTTAAAGAACTTGCAGTTTTTTTATTAAAAAATGTAGTTTTTTTTAAAAAAAAATTGCAGTTTTTTTTTTAAATGCAGTTTTCTTTAAAAAAATTGCAGTTTTTTTGAAAAGAATGCAGTTTTTTTTTAAATTGTATTTTTTTAAAAAACAATATTATTTTCAATTTTTTTTTTCAAAAATACAAGTTTTCTATAAAAAAAATTAAAAAATCTGCATTAAAAAAAAAAACAAAAAATACTATTTTTTAAAAAATCTAAAATTTTGATTTATGATGTAAATTTTTAGACATTTATATTAATATGTTAAATAACACAAAAAAATTAAACACTAAATGAGATTGGTAAATGACGATCATGTCCTTAATGAATTACTTTTGATCCAACGCTCCACTTTTAGTTTTCGGATTCTCGGGAAACGATGAGTTTCAACCGATCTCAACCCTAATATATATATATATATATATATATATATATATATATATATATATATATATATATATATATATATATATATATATATATATATATATATATATATATATATATACAAAAAATCTTACGATAATATAAATATATAAGTCATGGATATAGAATTAATGTATGCAATTTATATAATTCATACCTTTAAAGTTATTCCTTTATCTATTTTAGCAAAAGTTAAAGATAGAGTGAATTGGAGGGAAAACATCAGAAGAAAGTTGGGCATACCTTGCAACAATAAAATATTCTTGTTCTTTATTTCTCTATTTAACAACATTATAGAATCTCATTTTTCAATCTTTGACGTCTAAATATATCAATTTCCACATCTACAATATAGGTGCACATTCTCTCTCTCTCTCTCTCTCTCTCCTTCCTCTCTACATCTTTTTTTTCGTTTTTTTTTTAAACCAAAAAAAACTCTCACACAAACATATGCAATGCATTACGTCGATAGGTTAGAAAATTTTAATTTTTATATGTTTAATTAGTATATTGAACGTTCTTATTCAAAAATGAAAATCACTTTCAACGATTTTAAATATTTGTCATCCACAACCACGTCTTTCTTTTATGCCGTTCTAACGTTTGTGACATATTCACACAATACCAATTTTATATTTATAAATGATTATTATTATTTTCTTTTGCTTGTTAGTTTTTTTTTGCATGCCATCTTCACCAACACCAACACGAGCACCATCATTATCTCATCCGCTACCAACCATCATAATTGTATATAATCATTTTGTAAACAATATATATATATATATATATATATATATATATATATATATATATATATATATATATATATATATATTTAAAACATATTTTTTATATATCTTGAATTTTAAAAGGTATAAATTAAAAAGTTTTTTTTTGTACAAATCAAATATTCATAATTAATTCATTAATACTTGTCAAAAGTTTGAATACTTAAACTAAGGAAACTAATTCAGCAACTGAATTTGAAGCAAAAATAAAATTTTAAAATATTATATTCATGTATGTAAATTTATTTATATTTCTTAAACTAGACACCAATATTAATTAACTTACATCAATAGTATAATAGACAATATAAATATAAGGTATAAACACAAATATTTTACTTCAAAGTGGTAATTTTTTTATTATATAAGAGCAAATAATAAAATCAAATAAATATTTCTCCTAAGAAACTATTCGCTAAAAAAGGTATTTATGTCACCGCTTTGTACAAACATGCATCTAGTGTATATATATATATATATATATATATATATATATATATATATATATATATATATATATATATATATATATATATATATATATATATATATATATATATATATACTGATTCTTATAACTTATTTTTCACTTTAAACATATTGTAGGATCTGATTTATCAATCTTTGACATCTAAGTATATCAATCTCTCCACCTCCATTACAAGTACTCTCTCTCTCTCTCTCTATATATATATAGCAAATCAATAGAAAATACATAAAGATTTGGAAACGTTAAAACCTAGAAAATCAATAAAAATATATAGAAAAGAAATATTTTTTTACATCTATTTTTTTTTACTTTATAGGGTTAAAACTCGCAGGTTTTTGAAGAAATTCGCTAAAAGACTAGATATCTCAAAAAAAATGTAGCGATTTTTTATACTTTCATCGATTTTTTACTTTAAGATAAGTTGACTTTATAGGCCTAAAAATCGCAGGTTTTTGACTTCAAAATAACTAATCTTTTTTCTTTTCTTTTATACTTTTAGCGATTTTTTGTAAAAAGTAGCGATTTTTAGTTTTGTAAAGTCAAAAAAAAGATTAGATATATGAAATTATTATTTTGTGATACATTTTTAGGGTTTTTAGTGTTTTTTTAGGTTTATGCATTTTCTGTTGATATTCCGACTATCTTTTATTAGAATAGGAATATATATATATACATATATATATATATATATATATATATATATATATATATATATATATATATATATATATATATTCCTATTATAATAAGACATAGTTCTTTTTTTCTTTTGTCATGTGTAACTCTATTAGGTCTCCTAATTAAAGTCATACCACTTGTCAACGTATTGATTACCCATTCGAAATTTGAAATTTGAAAATTTTCATTCTAGTTACATTAAATTAATAACATTAAAATAAAAATTGTAATAAAATTAATACATATTATTTGTTGATATAATTTCACGCATTTATTTTAATCAATGTTTATAATTTTGTATAACTAAAAAATATCTCTTAATTAATAATTTATTTAAAATAATTGATTGATAATTTTGAGTTTTTACGATTAAAGTTTAATCAATTCTGTAACTACGAATTATGTAAAAATTATAATCGTTGATTTAAATAAATACGTGAAATAATATCATCTTATAGTCTGTATTAGTTTTATTTTAATTTTTATTATAATGTTATTAATTTAATGTAACTAGCATTAGAAATTTAAAATTTGAAATGGAGAATCAATAGGTTGACAAGTGGCATGCCTTTAATTTGAAAACTTAATAGGATGAAACATGTCAAAAGGAAAATAAAAGTGTAATTTTATTAGAATATGAAGATACAAGATCGTATATTTCAATATTTCATAGGTTGAAAAAAAATTGTATAAGTTATTTAGGAATATTGGTTAATAGTTATTACAACATTAATATTAAAAATAAACAAGTTGATTCAATATAATTATTTAGTAAATTTAAAGAATTACTTAATTAATATCTTTAGTAAAAGTAAAAATTAATGTACTTGTTGATCTTTAAACGTTGAAATAAGAATTAGAAAGTAATTGCTATAGACCGATATCAATTTTGTATCAACGAGAGTTTTTGGAAATAAGACATGTTGGTATCTTGTACATGTATACTTGGTATGATACTAATAGCAAAAAGATGTGTATCAATTATAGTTTGTATGCACAAAGTTTGGGGAGAAAAGATTGATACTATACCGTGTTAATTCATATTTATGAAAAACCATGTTATTAATTTACTCATCTCATCTTTCAGAATGTAATCACTCTTATTGAAACCCCTAAATTATAGAGTGATTATATGAATAAACAAAGTCTCTGTAGCCTAAAAATATTTAAGTAACCCTCCAAATACAATAATAAATCTCTCATTTGAAACATAATTTGAATAGTTATTTTCATCATTATCTTCTTTTTTTAAGGTATACACAGGTGACTTAAGTTATTGTATTCTAACTAATTATTGTGTAGATGTAGGAATGATTGTGGACCAATCATTTTAGTTATTTTAAGAAACACATTTATCCATATTATTAAATTAAAAAAATAGAAAAATATCATTTAATTAAAATAAGGGTAAAAATGTATATCTCCATTACTTTCAAGTTAGGAAACACAAATTTAAAAAGGAGATTATCGGATTTTAAGGGATTTTTATTATCTTAATTTTGAATTCTGATTTTTTTAATTAATTCAATTTGAATTCTGTCAGAATGTTATTCTGTTAGAATGATGTTCTATGCTATTGTTTTGTTAGAATGTTATTCTATTAGAATATTAATGAAAAATAATAAAATTCTTGAACCTGAAATTGAATAATAACAACATTATAATATATTCATACACATCAGAACTTAAATATAAATTCACAAATATTCTTACAGACTGATACATTTTAATATAATTGTATATATTCTAACAAAATGTTGTCATAAATATTCTTACAGATTGATACATTTTAATATAATTGTACATATTCTAACAAAATGTCGTCAAAATGAATAAAATTCTTAAGAATAGAATTATAAAATACACAATTATTGAACAAATACACTTAATCTTCTTCAATGTAACTTGTTATTGAACTCAATTCCAAGTCTTTCTCTTGTATGATCAATCCTTGATTCATTCTTGAAGCCATCATGAAAGAATAAAATTGCAACTTTTAAAGTTTCTGTTATAACTCCAGTGATAAAAACAGAGAACAAAAGCCCTATGGTAAATAATCAACACATGAGCATAAAATTATTCTGATTCAATCAATTGAGGATAATGGGAATGAAGTTGAAAGTTTTTGTAACACCGTAAATTTTCAAATAAAATTTTCATTTAAAATCGCATATTTCTCATAACATATTTCACAAAAATCTCATGTGTTTAATTTACAAATCGCAATTCCATAATTGTTTGATTAAAAATCCAGGATCTTCAAAACATAACTCTTTCACTGGTGTGTACAATCAAGCCGGTGCCTTCCCGCGATCCTGCGAAAACCTGAAACACATAACACATAACACGGTAAGCACGAAGCTTAGTGAGTTCCCCAAAATACCACATATGGCACATTAGCCACTCAAGCCTATAACTCTGTAAGACCCTCCGGTCAATGTGTCTCAGTGGGACCCTCCAGTCCCACAACTCTGATGGACCCTCCGGTCCTAACTCTGTAAACTCTGAATACACATAGCATAAATCACACAGACATAATGCAGTAATATCACAGTACTTAAATAAACACATAAGACCCTCTAGTCACACATGAATACCACTATCGGCAAAGTATAGTGAGAAGACTCACCTCGCAAGCTAGCGAGTAACAGTCTCGTACTCGGAAATCTCGAACTAGCCTCCGCCTAACACATAGGATAACATCTCTAATTAATACTCTATTCATACTCAAATACACCAAAGGCTATTCTTTTTCTTTGTCTAACTCTTGAAGTGGATAAAAGACCATTTTACCCCTCCATGGCCTCCATTACTCATGATTGACCCAACCCTAAAGTTAATAAAAGTTAAACTCAAGTCAACATTCCATGTTTGACCCGACTCGCTGAGTGCACCTATGTGACTCGTCGAGTCCACTCATTTCCTCAGAAGTGTCATGAAGGTCCAGCTCAACTCGTCGAGTTGACCCCCCAACTCGCCGAGTTATCGCACGATCAAGCTCATCGAGACAAACCCTCACCGACTCGTTGAGTCAGGCCATGGACTCGACCAGTCCCTTCGATCTGATTTCTCATTCAGACGATTCTAAGCTGATCTACAACCCCACACTACAGATCTATCCTCCCAAGGCTCGAATAGCACGTAAAGCTGCAAGCTTTACGTTCATACATGGCATATAAGGCTCATAATGCCAACACATGCACCAACAAGGGTTAGATGCACAAGAGCTTGCCTCCAGCTCAATAAAGCTCGAGTCTTTGGACTCGCAACGCCACTTATAGTCCAGATCTGAGGTTCCAACCTCAAGCCATGCACCAATCACTCTATGACACAAGATAGATGGAAGAAAACCCTAAAGATCCCCTAAACAAGATCTCATAAGGAAATGATCAAGCTAGCATCTTTTTACCTCCAACTGAAGCAAAACTCTGAAGAATCTATGGATCCAAAAGCCTCCTCTTGATCCAAGCTTTGATGCTCTCCACTTCTTCCTCCAAAAGGTCACAACATGCCCAAAATGATGTCTCTTCTCTCTTTTAGTTGCCTCTAAGCGACTAGGGTTTCTCTCTGGAAGTAAGGAGGCAGGTGAGGCGGCTTAAGGTCCTTTAAATAGGACCCAACCCCGAGAATCTAGGGTTTTTTTCTGCCCAACACCTACTCGGTGAGTCGGCTATCTGACTCGTCGAGTCCATTCATTAAACGCACGCGGATACTCGACTCTACTCGACGAGTTGGAATCACAACTCGTCGAGTCGCTCCATAAATCTCAAAACTACCCTCACAACAATATGCCTGGAAATCCGGATGTTACAGTTTTGATCACCTAGCACTGCATGGTGAAGATCATAAACATCTCTTCTACAAAGATAGAATGCGAGGAATATAGTAGTTGGAAGTAGAACTCCATATAGATAATTGAAGGGACATGAAATCAGAGAAATCAACCTTGGAATTGTGTTTGTGTATGGAAGATGGAGAAGATGAACTTACTGGAATAGACCAAAAAGGGATGGTGCTAGGCTTCATCGGATACTTGAGATCGACCATCATGTCTTTTATAATAAAACGATGTAAAGGATGGAGAAGACCTAGAAGCCCCATGATTGCTAATAGTAGTGCAAGTATCAACCAATCATGCATGTGAATCCTGAATGTGGTTAGTCAATGAGACCTTATGGTATATGTTGTAGGCTGTGAATTCATCATCCTGGTATAACGAAAAAGATTCAGCAATTTCCATCCCCAAATTAGGCGAAAATTAGGTATAAGATTATAAGAGTTACTCGATTTAACTTCATAACTTTTTCGAACAGGACAAGAACTGAGAAACCCATTAAACCCACATGAGAAATTTCATGGGAATCCTTTATCCGAAAAGGGGTCTCAAATTCTACGGATAATAGTTGCACTCATTCATTGATCACCATACAAAAGCATACAAACTAATGGAAGAAGCATATATACTAAGCATTAAATGAAATAAGTAGTCAAAATTGCAAACGAATTTTGGAAGGGAGAAGAAATAAAGGAATAAGCTTCTTAAGAAAAAACAGAATAACAGATATCGAGGAGAGATAACCATGAAGAAGAGAGAATCACAGGGACGAGTAATTAATATGGTTGCCTTGTATTAGTTATTCTCGTAGTAGTTATTCGAAACAGGTAGGTTTTAAGGGGTCAATATTTTTAGCATAATTATATGGAATTAAGTATGGAATTTATTTTTTATCCTAATTAACTATATTTAGGATTAAGTTAACTAAATTAAAATGTAACATTACACAAATACCCTTTTGGAATGATTGACCCATAATCATTCCTACATCCACACAATAATTAGATAGAATATTTGAAGCTATCTCACACACATATATCAATAAGGAATGTGCATTGTATTTATATGCATAAATCCATCATTCGAGAATAACAACTCTCATTGTTTTTTTTTATAACCGATTTCAACCATCGCTTGGTTAATTAAGTAAAACCTTTAATAGAAGCCTTTATCAACTCCCAATAAATATCTTTAGTAGATATTCATGTTGGAAGTTGTCAGATAGTAGAACCATGGACATAAGTTGTCAAGCATCAATTGTTAGTTCTTATTCTTTAGATATGCTAAACAAAGAAAACTCAAATTTTAAAGCCTTTAAGGACCTTACTTAACATTATAAGAAAACACAAAAGATTGATATATAAATGTAGTAATGTTGTGAAAAATTGTATCACAAATTTATGTAGAAAAACCCAAATGATTCTAGATTTGAAAAGTTGACTTCAATAATTTTAATCTGGCGGTTAATTGCATAAATAGCTGACAAACTATTTTAAATAGCTGACAAATTATTTTTTCACAAAGCACAACTATTTTAGGTAATCACTACCAAAAGGTAAGCAACTAGACTTTGTGTTCTTAAAATATCATTATTATGGTTTTTAATGAACTATATGTATAAAAATAAACAGTTGTTACCTATTTATTGTACATTTTAAAAAATGATCTTTAGTAGAAAAAAATAGTTTGTTACTATTTGAACAAGTGGTGATCGTTCACATATTGAGACGGGTTTATTTTTCCTACATTTTCGACTAAATTAACCAATATAAAATACTGGTATGTAAGATTATTCAACAGTTCAAAAATAAAAGATTACTTGTGTAATTTATATCTACTAGGTGTGACACCCATGTATTACATGAGTTTATTTAAAAAAATTAAATATGAAATTTTAACAATTTGAAAAGTTTGAATTTATAGGAAAAATGAGAAAAAATTTGAATTATTAAAATTAATGAAGTTTTAATGTATTGAATACATTACATATATAAACTCTTTCTAATAAATACCTTACATTACATATTAAATGAGGAATTTTAATTTAATAAAATGAAAAATACAATAAAATAATAAGTTGAAAATACAAAATTCAAAAATTCTAGAAAATGACATGTGTCCAAATGAAAGAGAAGATGACACGTGGCAAAAAGTTCTTTATTTATTAAGGATGATGTATTGAATACATTACATATATAAACTCTTTCTAATAAATACCTTACATATTAAATGAGGAATTTTAATTTAATAAAATGAAAAATACAATAAAATGACAAGTGCAAAATAGAAAATTTAAAAATTCTAGAAAATGACATGTGTCCAAATGAAGGAGAAGATGACATGTGGCAAAAAGTTTTATTTATTAAGAACGATTGAGATACATAGACATAAAATAATTAAAAAAAATAAGAGAGAGGAACTTTTTGCTAACAAATATAACAAGTAAATTTTATAATAAAAACTTAAATGAATAAAAAGACAAAATGGGGGCAAAGTAGTTATTTTAGAAGATTTAACATACGAGGTTTAATGGTAACAACCTCAGGGATCAAAAGTACAATTTTTTTTCAACCATACCGACCATCCATGTAAAAGTTTCAAAGCTTGGACCAAAAGTGTAGAGTTATGTATAATGCAAATTCACTATTGGACCAAAACAATAATTAATGCATAAATATTTCATAGAATAAAAGTTTATATAAGTAATAACGCAAATTTGAAACTATAATAACGACAACTGTAATTAATTGAAATTAAAAACTACAAGCACTAAAAATAAAATTATCCTAACTTAAAAATATAAGGACCAAAACTTAAATTAATGCAAATTAAAAGCTATATGGCCCATAACTATAATTATTAAAGTGAAAAACTAAATGGAACAAAACTGTAACTAATACAAATTAATAACTATGAGGACCAAAAGCATAACTATCCAAAATAAAAAACTACATGGAGCAATACTATAATTAATGCAATATAGAAACTATAGTGACCAAAACTATAATTATGCAAATTAAACACTATAAGGACCAAAAGTGTATTTATCTTAAATTTAGAACTACAAGCACCGAAACTATAATTACTGAAATTAAAACAATATGAAACAAAGTTGTAGTTAGGTTATTTCCTAATAATTAAATGGATAGTACAACGTTGCATTTGATGATATTTTTTATGTTATGATCTTTTTTAGCATCATGTTTACGAGTACAAGTTCTGCCCATGAAGAGCAAAATACCATCACAGAAACCACAAAGACCCTTGATGAAGATGTGAAAAAGGATGATTCTGCTAAGCAACCCGATTCTATTTCCTCGCCTAAATCCCAATATGCCACAGATCCACCAAAAGATGTACCAACCGAAAAAGACATCTCTAATAATGAACCTACCCGTGACCAGGTGCGAAAGCATCTTATGAACTTGATAGATCAAGAACTCCACTTTATTCAAAAGATTTGTCCGAAACTTGGAAAACACGAAGAACATATAAAGAAAGAAGTCCAAGAAGCCTCTGGCATTTTTGCAAAGTTAACAGCGGAAGTTTGTCAACTGAAGGAACTCAAAGATCTTAAGAAGACTGTCACTAAACTGAAACTTCAAATCCCAGCAAAATACAGAACATATGACCTAACCGACCAACAAAAAGACCAACAATACGATGTCGATAACAAAGGCATCCTTTCCACCAAGTTACAGAAAATCATGCCCAGGCTGCATAACGAACTGTTCCATGATAGTTCGTTTTGTAAAACCATACAACAACGTTATGATGAACTCAGGCGTGAGTTAAAGCTTTGTTTGCTATGTTTTTCAGTGTTTCCAGAAAATGCATTGATTAGCAGAAGGTTAATGGTTTATTGGTGGATAGGAGAAGGATTTGTCCCACGGGAAGATGATTTGTTAGTTGGAAGAACCCAAGAGGACTATGCTAATGATTTATTTAAAGAGCTTATGGAAAAGGAATTCATCGAGCCTATTATCTCAAAATCGCATGGTCGTAATGTGGCTATTTGCAAAATGCACCCTATGATTCGTGCTTCAATTATTATGATTGCAGACAAGGTGAACTTCTTTGATTTTGATGAGTATGGTAACCCAAAAGACTTTGGAAAATTTGATGAGATAGATACTCCAGACGAAATTCCTAGCAACTATCCCCTTGGTGATCCAAGAGAATTCTTTGATTTCTACGATGAAAACTACAAAGAAACAGAAGAACCCATCGAATTCTTTGATTCATACGGGGACCCAACTCCATTCTTTGTTTATCCCCAAAACAAAGATCAACTACATGAGGAAGATCAAAATATAATTGAGCTAAAAGATACGCATAAAAAATACTACTTTTATAAGAAAAAGAAGATCATCACAAGGTCCTATAAGGTGTGTTTAATGGGTAGTGGGCTATCAAAAGGTATCACATGGGAGAAGCTTCATCTGTTATTTAATATCAAGGATGATATTCTAGAGTTCAAGCCAGAATGGTTTATTAGAATGAAGAATGCGAATATGGTCTTCCTGGGAAGGTGGCAAAGCTCAGCTGCTCACCATATTGAGGTTGAGGATTTCAATTTTGAAGAGACTTTGGAGAATATGAACCATGTGAGGTTCTTTAGTCTTCAAGGAGTTTCTAGGATTTCCCAACTTCCAAATTCTATTTCAAAGCTTGAAAGCCTTCTCATTCTTGACCTCAGAGCTTGCCATAATCTTGAGTTAATTCCTAAAACCATTGGTTCACTTAAGTTCTTGACGCATTTAGACATGTCTGAATGTTACTTACTACAAGAAATGCCCAAAGAGATTTCGTGTCTAGAATCGCTTCAGGTCTTGAAAGGGTTTGTTGTGGTCGAATCACCAGGAAGGCATGTATGCACCCTTCACGATTTGATAAATCTAGAATACTTGAGAAAGCTTAGCATGTACACACATATGATAAATTTCCCTCAAGAATCACATCTAGATGCGTTACAAAAGTTGGACATGCTTCGTAAGCTAACAATCTTGTGGAGTGGCCATGTGTCAAATTTGAATTATGATAAGTTGACAGTACATGGTCAATATAAAAAGAAACTTAAACTTCCATCGATAAAACTCATTCCAAAGAAAAAGTGGGTGAAAGGGTCCATGAGAAGAATGAATGCCTTCAACAACTCAACATTGGGTTCACGACTTGAAAAACTTGACCTCAAGTGTTTCCCCAGCAACCTTACTCCAAATTGGCTAACCCCTGGTAGTCTTAAAGCGCTAAAGAAACTATACATCCGTGCTGGAAACTTCTCTGATTTAGGTCAGTATCAGGAAGTTCTTGAATGGGATGATTTCCCCACTCCGCCCAAGGACACATGGAATGTTGAGGTATTGCGATTGAAGTACTTAGATGAAATCAAGATGGATTGGAGGGAGCTGCAAGATTTATTTCCGAAAATCACTTCTTTGGAAAAAGTTAAATGCCCAAGGCTCACACTTTTTCCTTGCAATGAGCGTGGAGTATGGAATAAGAAGACATCATCGACTACATGATTCAATGGAATATTTACAAAATTTCAAGATATGGTTTGCTGGCTAAAATGTCTTACGATTTATCGGTTGTGTAAGGATGATTCAAATTCATAATTCCATAACAAATACCAATGAAGTTGTATATGTGTTCATTGTTATCTGAATATGTTGTCTTGTAAATATATAACATTAGAAATAAATTTCACGATTTAACGTTTGCATAATGTTGATTCCAATTTGGCAATTCATAATTCTATAACAAATACCATTAAAGTTGTCTAAATACGTTAGTTTTATAAATATATAACATTATAATAAGGATACAAGTGTGTGATGCAAGAATTTTAATATTAGAAAATTCTAATTTATCTTTACTATTATATAAATCATATTAGATGTTTCTTGAATATTTTAAGAGGTACAACTACTATAGTATCAAATACAATAATAAAGTGCTTGGGGAAAACGCTCATTAATTTAAATTAATTTAAATGGTAAATCTTATAAATGTTTGGAGAGAACACTGGTTAATTAAATGGTAACTCTCCTTCTACCACCAATCACGACCCCAATCATCCGTTATCTCGCTCCCGTTACACTCATCTTCCCTTTTTCGACCCAAATATTCAAAAAGTCTATTCTCTGCATCGTTGTATCCCTTCTCTGCCTTCTCCGTCATCCATGGCCACCCTTATTTGAAGCTCTAATCTGCCACCACCTTTTGTCTTCGACCATCAACAATGATTGTTTCTTTTCCACTACTGTTTCTAATGCTTCAATCCAAATCTGTGACCACGAAATATGAAACATCAAGTGAAGTAGAATACTCGGAATTTGTTACCACAAATTAATCTTGGCTGAACCCTAAATTGGATTTTCATTTTTCTAATATATTTTCTTTGGAAATCTCTTTTAATTGGATTTTCAGGTAAGATCCAAATCATAAGATGAAGAAATCGATTAAGGAGATCTTATGAAGAAATCATACGATCCAGAGAGGAGACTTTATGTTGTTACTCTCATTTTCATTTTTCTAATCTATTTTCTCTGGAAAAATATATTTTAATTGGATTTTCAGGTAAGATCCAAATCATACGTTGAAGAAATCGATTAGAGAGACCTAGCAAAAGGGTTATTTGTAACAAGATATGACTATGATGCCCTCTTATTATATTTGGTATATTATAAAGCCTTTTAATATTTCATTTTATGCATGTATTTAGTATGTAAGACCCCTAAATCGCATCAGTGCTGTCTCCAGAAACCCTTGCATCACCATTGCACGTTTTTCACGGCTAATAGACTGAAAGACCCCCAATACACCACCACCACACCACCTCTCTGTTTCTTTCCTTCTACAAATGAAACGACTCCAACACTATATTCTCAAGTGTGTTTATATTTTTGGTTTCAGGTTATAGTTTCTTGTATTAATCGATATCAGGTTCCATCTAATGTTTATATCCATTAAATTTTCAAGTTATTTATTTAATCTTCTTGTATTTGTCTTCTCAGCTGGGATTTTGTTTTCTTAGGTTTTATAAAATGGCTTCTTTAACATTAGATCGTTCTTGATATGAAATTGGGATATATGTAGAAAAAATCCAGAGCAAATGGGTTTAAAAGCTTACCTAGTGAAAAACTCAAAAAATGTGACCTTTCTTATCAATAATTTAATGGTTATATTAAGACTATTACATACTAGATCTTGGCACACTTCTTTCTCTCAGACATAAATGATTTTGTTGATGTTTTTTTGGAGCCAAGCCAAGAAGGTCTCAAGGTAAAAGACGGACCCCAAATATCTTACGTTTGTACCCTAAAACAGATCCATCCTTTCATTAGTTTATTGTTTGTCTGTGATCATAAAAATACTCATCCATAAACAGGGGCGGTCCTAGCTAGGTGCCCGGTATGACACCGGCAACACCTAGCTTCCGCACAAGTAGTAGAAAAAATTTCGTTTTTTTAAAATTTTTTACCTATTGTGCCACTACGTAAAAAGAATCGTGCAACTACTAAAATTTTTTTGTGCAACTACATAAAAAAAATATTGTCACTCTATCAGGAATTACCAAGAAAAAAATTAATAACGAGCCTAATGTTTTAATCAATTATTGTCTAATAGTCCAATTGCCCAAAGCCCAAAATAAAACTTAATTAGATAAATTAGCAATTGGGCTAATTGCTTGTAAAAAAGATAGCCCAATCCTAATTAATTAATTGAGTGTGTAATTGTGTATTATCGGTACAAGGGAGAAAAAAAAGCACACAATAACATAATCCATCGAGGCATCGACTACTCGACTTCCGATTCCAAAATTCGTTCAATCGTTGCTTGGCTACTGTCGACAATCGTGACTCGTGACCTCCTATTCGAACAATTCTTGATCGATTTCATTGTTGGATTGATTAACATTCAAGTATTCAACAATAGTCAATCTCTTGAAGCAAGTAACAAAATCGACTTCTTTCAGTTTCTACTGTTTTGGTTAACAAAATCCACTTCAAAGCCCTACAATGAAGCAAGTAAGTTTTACCAATTCATTTAGATATTTGAAATTGATATGTTTTTTTGAAGTTATTGATTGACTTGGGTGAAATTGATTTGTTTTATTGAAGTTATATTGTTTGCTTAGGTTATATTGCTATGTTTTTTATTGAATTTATTGTTTGATTAGGTGAAATTGCTAACTTTTATTGAATTTATTGTTTGATTAAGTGAAAGCAACTTGTTTTATTGAAGTCATTGTTTGATTAGGTGTAATTGTTATGTTTTTATTGAATTTATTGTTTGATTAGATGAAAGCAACTTGTTTAGTTGTTTTATTGAAGTCATTGTTTGATTAGGTGTAATTGTTATGTTTTTATTGAATTTATTGTTTGGTTAGGTGAAAACAACTTGTTTAGTTGTTTTATTGATGTCATTGTTTGATTAGGTATACTTGTTATGTTTTTATTGAAATTATTGTTTGATTAGGTGAAAGCAACTTGTTTTATTGAAGTCATTGTTTGATTAGGTGTAATTGTTATGTTTTTATAGGTTAAACTAAGTGGTTTTTTTACCAAAAGATAAAGACCTAATCCTAATGAAAGTGGTGAAGAATGTTCCCAAATACCAATCACCAATTAATCAATCCCTTCCGTTTCTAATCCTAATGCAACTCCACAAACACCAATCACCAATCAATCAATCCCTTCGGTTTCTAATGCAACTCCACAAACACCATACTCTAATCAACCTAATGATAATGTTGACTTGAAAGATCTTCCAAATGACCCAGCGGATAGGCCATTGATTACAAGTTACAAATCAAATATAAGAGATGATGTAAGAAGAACATATTTGCTTCAAGGACCGTGTCAAGTAAGGGCACATAAGTTTCCTAAAAAAAGTAGGCGATAGATTTAGAAGATTCGTTCCTTCATGGTTTGATGATTTTGATTGGTTGGAATATAGTGTGAAAAAGAATAGTGCATATTGTTTATATTTTTATTTGTGTGGAGACCTCATGGGACAAAAAGAAGGGAGAGATGCATTTGTTTCCCAAGGTTTTGATACTTGGAATAAAAAAGATGCATTTCAGACTCATGTGGGTGGTGTTGATAGTTTTGACATGAGTTTTTACCGAGGGAAAAACAAGCTATTAATGTAGTCTTGAGGAGGCAAACCGAAGCAGAGGACCATAAATATAAAGCTCGATTACATGTTTTTATTATTGTTGCTAGACTTTTATTGAAAACCGGTTTACCGTTTCGTGGTCATGACGAGTTGGTTAACTCGGAAAATAGAGGGCTTTACATTGAAGTGTTAAAAGCCATTCGAGAGACTAGTGAAGATATTTTCAACAATACTTTAGAAAATGATCCTAAAAACAATCAACTAATTTCCCCTAAAATTCAAAAAGAACTTGTGCAATGTTTTGCACAAGAAGTACTTTTGAGTATTCGTGAAGAGATTGGTCAAGATGTTTTTGCTTTACTAGTTGATGAATCTAGTGATGTTTCAAAAAAGGAACAAATGACTATTGTTTTGCGTTATGTCGATAGTCTTGGCTTTGTGAAAGAAAGATTCATAGGACTAGTGCACGTGAAGGATACATCCTCTTTGACACTCAAAAACGCCATAAATGAAGTACTTACAAGTAATAAGTTGAGTTTTAGTCAGGTAATTTATTCTTTACTTTTTTGTTATTTTAGGTTAATATATATATATATATATATATATTAATTGTTTTAAATTTTAATAGATAAGACAAGGTTACGATGGGGCTAGCAATATGCGACGGGAATTCAATGGTTTGAAAGCTTTGATATTACAAGAGAATGACACGGCTTTTTATCTATTAAACCGTCAACAAGCATCTGGAATCTTAGCATATTTTAAATCATATGAGTTCGTGTTTTACTTACATATGATGTATGACATTTTACACCTCACGGGTACATTGTCAAAGCAACTTCAAAGAAAAGATCTAGACATTTTAGAAGCGACTTCGATGGTTAGAGGGACAATGGAGGCATTGCAATCTTTTAGAAACACAGAGTTTGCTATTTTGCCAAAAGTATCCTCTTTTTGTCAAATACACAAAATTGATACTTTAGATATGGAAGAGTTGTATATTGGTGCGAGAAACCGTAGGACTACAAAGACTAATAGGTTTCATTTCGAGGTTGAAATCTTCAACACGGTGGTAGATATGCAACTTATAGAATATCGGGATCGATTTAGTGAAACAAGCACCCAAATACTAGAATACATGGGTGCTTTGAGCCCTTGTGATTCATTTGCACAATTTGACAAATCAAAGCTATTGAAGTTGGGTAAGTTATACAAGTATGACTTTGATGATTCAGATATGTTAGACCTTGAAGGACAACTTGAGATATTTTATCACTCTTGCATCAAAGATGAGCGCTTCAGTAGTTTGAAAGGAATTTCCAACCTTTCTCGTTTGATGGTTAGTACGGGGAAGCATCGGTATTATCCTTTGGTTTATAAACTTTTAAAGTTGACTTTGATATTACCCGTAGCGACCGCAAGTGTAGAAAGATGTTTTTCAAAGATGAAGCTCTTGAAGACCGACTTGCGTAACAAAATTGGCGATGAATTTTTGAACGACGCATTGCTTTGTAATGTCGAGACCGAAGCACTTGCGAAAGTTGAGAATGAAAAAGTAATGGAGCGGTTTCAAAAGATGTCTGCACGAAGAGGACAAATTTAAATTCTAATAGAACGTTGTTATATTATGTTTAACCAGAAAAAAATTTTGTATTAGATGTTTTATATTATGTTTGACCTAAATTTTTTTTAATGTTTTATATTATGTTTGACCGAAAAAAAAATGTACCCCTACTACTAAATCCTGCGTCCGCCCCTGTCCATGAACCAAATGAACTTACATAAGAAAATAATTTTGGGGTCTTTAATAATTTCTTTCTTTTTAATGTTGAGTCATTAATTATCGATTTAGTAATCAAAGTTATTTTTCTTTGTAGTTTCGTGTTAACCGAAAGATTGATTTCGCAGTTGGGGCAAATGAATTTGGCAAGTCCACTTATTCTTGGTATGTGTAGCTCCGCTTAATATTTTTAGTTATCTACTATTCTCAATTTTGGTTGCAAATTTACTCCTCAGTTTTTTTTCTCCGTAGTAATTTGTTTTGTAGTAAGTATCGTATTTGATATTATGTAGAATGAAGGTAAAAACGCTTTCCTCCATTTATCCTTCTCAATAATGCTTAAAGTAGAACAACAAAAGGAGGAAGAAACAGAAAGGGGGTGGGGGTAAACATTGAGATAGAGGGAATAATATTTAAGAATTCTATGAAACACAACATGGAGGAAACACATGAGCAATCTCTGTGAGAAATTCATCATCAACTATGGTATAGAAACATGAATGATGTGGTGTGGAGATGTAAAACATGTAGCTTTGTGAGAAATTCATATTCATCTGTTCATCCTTAATCATCATGGTTACATTAAACGACTAAAATACCCTTATTCTTCTTAACAATTACCTTTTGCTTAAACAGGCCACATCAAAAGTGTGGTTTGAATTTATTCTATTAAGAATAAAGGATTCTGTTTTGGAAGAGTCCAAATCACACCTGAAGTACTGTGTGCATGTGTAATGTGTTGTGTGTGTCTGATGTGTTTATGTGTTTTGTGTATGTGGTGTTGGTATATAGTGTGGTATGTCTAGGTTCCATGCATGTGTATATGTGTTGCGCTTGAATATTTACATGTTTCCGAGTTATTTGGTGACATTGTTCTTGGTTACCCTCAGACGAACAATTTTGGTTTTGGACAAGTCTGCACTGCACTACTCTCATTGAACAAGTGTTTCTTACATATACTTCTAGATTATAGGGTTTGTGTTTGTTATGTTCACTGTCAATGTTCTTTTCTTAAAAATTGGGTGTTTTATATTTCGCAGAATGTAAAAAGCTATTTTTTAGAATTGACAATTTATAATATTTTAGCACATATGTTTAGGGTTTGTGTTTGTTTCGTCACATATTGTGGTTGGTGGGAGGAACAAATAGTTTATCAACGGACATCTTACACAGGTTCAAGATGTGCTCAAGTTGGATCAGATTGGACTTCATTGTTAAATAGAAGGCAACAGTTTTAATGGTTTTATGTTTGATATTATTAAATTTTGATTTAATGAATTTTCTTATGATAATTAACAATTTAACTGAAAATTACTGATAAGACATTATAGTGAACGAGTTGTTACTATGGGATTAATGTTTGCCATACTAGAGGACTTGCCGAAAACACTATTTATATTCTTGAGGTACGTAATTTATTTACTTATTCTTTTTGGTCTACGCACATTTTCAAAAATATATAATAAGTCACTATATGTTTTTGTAAAAATTCGTTTATAGTAAGACGTATTTCTAATGAGATCGTTTTACTTGTGGATCTATTTACTTGATAACCAATTAACAATATTTCCCTTTTGAACCCCATCATTTGACCTCTTTTTTTTATGTGACTTCATAAAAAACTCCATATTGTAATTGGAAATTTGTATATTAACAATTTAAATATATCTCATCTCGATACATTTCTTTAAAGCAATTGCTAATCCAAAACATAATTAATTAATAACTTAAAAAGTAGTTTGTATTGCTCAAAAGTCAAGAACAGAGACTTTGTTATGTGGTATTTAAATAATTATTTTTTGCTAGCGACGAGCATAGGTCGGCAATAGACGAGAGCTCGAAATAAAACCAATGTCAATGAGACAAAAATGAAAATAATTGTCCTTTGAGTATCTCAAATTTAAAGGTTAGTTATGTAGTAGTGTCAATTTTTTAATCTCCAATAGATTTGTCAATATAGTGATGTCAATTTTATAATCTCCAATTAGACAGTCTGTCAAACTATAAAAGCATAAAAATTACCAATTTTTACTTTTGTCCGATATATCTCAAATTTAAAGAAATATATATTTTTTTATTTTTAATCCACAGCAATAACATATTTTTATTTTAACCAAAATGTAATGTAATGTATGTGTGTTTATTGAAATATGATATGTTTCCAAAATCACAATAATCATCAAAAAGAACTATTCACCAAAAGTAAAATATTTTCCGTACGCCAAAAGTCGCCCCCTGAAAATTATTCACTGCATTGAAACTAATCGTCGCCCGCTGCTTTGCGCGGGTTCTCTAGTAGTATGTGTGTGTGTATGTGTGTGTGTGTATATATATATATATATATATATATATATATATATATATATATATATATATATATATATACACAGTATATGTTTACCCGCGCCAAGCGACGAATGCAAATAGTTTTATTTCGGCAGTTAGTTTCTTTTTGTCAGTCAATGATTAGTTTCAACCAATCGATTAGTTTGCGTTTGGAAAGATGTCATTAGAAATAAGACACAATGTATTCCCTTTTCGGGTTCCTTTCCGCGATTAGTTTCCTTTCAAAAGCCGTCATATTTCAAAGATTTTTCAATGCAGCGAGCATTGAATATGTTGCTTTCAATGAGTAGTTTTCTTCTAGTAGGGGTGAAAATTTTACCTTATCCGTAGTACTTCCAAAATTTTTAACGTATCATGTGTTTATTAGGTAAACCTGCATGGTATAACAAGTTACGGGAAAACACAGAACAGGTCAAACACACATTCTTTGGGTAAAAATTAGAACATATATATATTTTTTGTTCCTCTTTGATGTATACTTGCAATCTTCTCAAGCGATTCAAACACATCATTTGGGAAAATTCTATGCGAGTTGTATCGTTTTGGTAAAAACATAACATGTTCTTTGCTCTTAATCTTTTATGTATACTTGCAATCTTCTCAAACGACTCAAATGCATCATTGGGGAAAAACATAAGATAATATTTGTTATTCATCTTTTATGTATATTGTTTGCAATCTTCTCAAGCGAGTCACACAAAACATAGAAAAGTGAACCTCCAAACAAATTGTCTTCCAATACCTGTATAAACAGGTCAAAATTGAAAAAAAAAACAAAAAGAATAATTGTAAAACCAATGAAAAAGTTCAACTACTTTTAAAATTTGATATAACCGAAAAATAAAAAAATATGAAGTGTTTATAAAAAAATAAATTTGTCAAAATAGCAACCTACTTCAAAAATATGTCATTACATTTGTATATCTATAAGTTATTGAATTCTAAGGTTAGTTGCAACAAAATTTAAAAACTTAAGTTGGCGATTACATAATCCACTCCATGATGATATTTTTATTAGCACGTTTAATTGGATAAAAAAATAGATCAAAGGTGGGTAGAGTTTAGTAAGGGATATTATTGGTATTTTGTGCTAAAAAAACTCGGTGAAGAAAAATATAAATAAGACATACAAGTTGTTACGGTTTTTTATTCATAAGAAAGAGGTATGTCTTCAGTGAAATTGTATATGCGGAAAATAGATGGAAAGGGTTGGTTCAAACTTGGCAGTAGGCTTCAGGGATTGTACCTTTAGCTCCTCCTTTTGTTTCATGAATTTGAAACATGGATAAGAATTATGGTAAAATGACTTTTTAACCAAATTAAGTGATGGATTTTGGAGTTGTACCATATGCTTCTTAAACTTTTTATGGATTGATTGGTTTTGGGGAAAACCACAAAAGATATTTGGAAAGTGATTAGTACTCTTCATTTATCTGGTACTCGAGAATGAGAACTTACACAAGCCATCATTTTCAAAAGCAAGAACATAAACAAAAAAAAGGGAATGACAGTTTACAATCACAACTAAATCTGAAAAATTAATTAACATATCGTTAAAGCTCAAATGAATTCTCAAAAACAAACAAAAGCATCAAAATATTTTGTTGGTTCATTGACACAACATGGTTCCCACTCTCTCTAATTCAGCTCTGCAACTAAAGACAACACTAAAAAGTATAAACAACCAAAAAAAGAATATCCCAGAATCTGCAAAACCAATTGCACAAAAGTAACAGTTATACAACATAAAAACAAAAACCACATGCACATTTTCAATAAGAAATATACATATCAAAGCCTTATATACAAGAAATGGCAATATACTTTCATTGATATGTTAATTGTAGCATTTTTGTTTCTTTCTATTACAACAATGTATCTTGAAAAAAAAACTCCTAGTTATAGAAATCTAATCCAAATAAAAAGAAATACAATGCCTTAGTAAGAAAAAAAGTGTAATGATGTAGGCTGCTATAATAAAAAAGTGTAGACCAATTTTTTTTGCCCTGTTAACAAACTAATCAAACGCTAGAATATAGATAAATTTGAAATTGTGGCCTAAAACGGACAAAATCACATAACTGGAAGGTGTTATTATCTGATTTAAAGTAATAACTATTGTTTTATTGATAAACTATATATGAAAATTTATGTTTGACCAAAATGATTTAATAATCAAATACAATGAGGAAGCTTGCCATTGGGTTCATTATTAGCCAAGTTATCGATGGTGTTCAAGCTTGATACCAGGTCATTTTTGCATTTAACCTTTACTTAGTACAACTTCGTCGATTCTTGTCTTGTGTAGACATGAAAAATGGTTAAAGAAACAATTTGAAGTCAAATACTTTTAACTGTAAGTAAATAGGAGATTTAGGTCTAACCGAAATTGCACAGCTCCACGAATCCAACACTTCCTTCATTTTTTTAAGGCCCATCTAACTAAGTACATTTTTCGATTCAGAGAGTATCCTTGCAGGAGGATTGAAAGCAAAAGTTAGCATCCACTTCTCTTCTTCTTCCATAAAAATCCGTTTTGATATCTATGTGTAATAATTGAAATGAGATGAAGTGATCAAACTAAAAAAAAAACCATGAAATTCTAAACTTCATTGTTCCTGGTGGCAAATGAAATTTTGAAAGCAATAATTGTCATGGACCAATTTCATATCCAATGAGCTAGAATGGAGTGAAGTACTGATTAGTAAATTGATATTTCTTGATAAGACACATCATAGAGCAGATAAATTAATGCGAACATAAATGATACATGTTTGGCTTATCACAATATTCAAGCTCCATGACCTTACTACAAGCTTCTCAGTTACCTCAAAGTAATACAAATAATAGTTATGGACCAAGTTCGCCTAGGGGTAGAATGGTCATTCTACCCTATGAAGGATTATTGTATTGGACTAAGTGTTAATTTGGTGTTGGTAGCTCGGGGAGCCGAAGGAGCAGAAGTTCGGAATTTGGCAGATAGCAGCCAGAGAGATATCGGCAAGGTTTCAACAGTGCAAGGTGAGTCTCCTCACCGTGTGAATGGGTCTAAGGCCACAATGCCGACCCATGTAGTTTATGAGTAGGAATACCCGGGGGATAGCCCTAGGCACTGTATGCTAGTATGATATTCCAGACCAAGGTCTGATGTCGGGCGGGAGCCCGAGGTATGTTTGCGTGATAGACTATACTTGTTGTCTGTGTGATACTTGTTTGTTCCTGGTAGGGAGGTGAGTGTGGGCAAGGTCCCGTATCTCACCATTAGCAGAAAGTGGACGGGGTTCCATATCTCATTAGAAGTAGAGTAGGGCGAGGCCCGAGTGAGGAAAGGAATGAGTGTGGTCGGGGGCCCGTATCTCACTATCAGCAGGAGTGTGGACGGGGTTTCATGACTCACCAGTAGCAGGTCAGGGGCGGGGCCCAAGACAGGCGAGGCCTTAGTACAGGTATACAGTAGAATATGTCTAGCTTATGTGTTATGTGTTATATTATATGTTTGGATATGCTTAGTGGGCGGGGCCTGGAGACACGCGGGGCCTAAGAGAAACAGATCTGTATACCGAGCGGGGCTCGATGCCAGGAGGGGCCTGATGCTGGGTGGGGCCCGATGCCAGAACTAGTCCGACGCCGGGCAAGTCCCGATGCAGCGGGCGGGGGCCCAGTATGTGGTTATGGGTATGGTATGTGGTAAATTGGGGAACTCACTAAGCTTCGTGCTTACGGCTTTCAGTTATGGTTTCAGGTACTTCCGGTAGCGGAGGGAAGAGCTCGGGGTGATCGCATGGCACACACCATTGTTTATTTAGTCTGGGATGTTTTACTCTGATAATTAGATATGAAACTCTGATAATAATGTTTTGGAACAATGTGTCTCATGTTTGATGGAATGATTTGATAACTTATGGTTTGTTGGTTGATTAATGATTTTAAAACAAAAATTTTGGTCTCGATTTTTGGGATGTTACAAGTTGGTATCAGAGCCTTGGTTTGAGGGATTCAGGCACACTCTCGGGTGTGTCTGAACTCAAACTGAGGACTTGGTTTGAAAATTTTCAAAGGAAAATCATTTTTATAAAAGAACTTTGGAAAAGAGAAAAGAACTTTGAAAAAGAGAGAAAGGGTGTGGTGTATGCAATCAGCCGAGCTCAAGTAAGTTCTCCCAAATTACCCATACAAGTTTATGATATGATATGTGCTTCAGGATTGCATGCTAGATTAGGACTAAGTATCTAGGAGGATGCCTTATGTGCCTGTTATGTGTATGAGCTTTATGAGTTGCATGCTAGTATAGATTCCTGAGTAGGAGATAGAACAGTTAATTGGATTATGTGGTTAGTTTCTCCCATTGTATGAATGCTGCCTGCTTTGTGCTTTGTGGAACTCTTAGTAATGTGAGCTAGCTATTAAGTGAATATGCTAAGCCACATGTGGTGCAGGCTGGATAATCTCAGAGTGATAGATTTGACCCTATTACGCAGCTCTCGTCTGAGTCTAACCGTTCCATTGATGAGCCTTTTACTCGAAGGATTATCTGATCTTTGTCGCATGTGGCTATATTCATGAGGTAACTAGTTGACATTACTGGGAAGGCCTTCGGCAGCTGAGGACGGAGTGAGTTAGAGGATACCCTAGGGAAAGCCTACGATGAGATTAGTGCTGAGAGCCGTGTTAGTAGAAGGGACCTGGTGGAGTCAAAGCCATTCTTTAGGAAAATACAGATAGATGTGGAAGGTATTATGGGCCCATATAACTGAAAGCAGAGGATCTGTACTCGATTCAAGAAGGGCCGAGACGAGACCAGGGAACTGGTAGTTTGTGATCCCTCGTTGGGGATGAGTTTTCTGATGATTGTTGCGTTATGTTTTCAGCATGGTGACGTTGCGTGAGAGACCGGTGGGCGGATCAGGCGCCGGAGAGGGATCTGGCTCGGGTTCAGGAGCTGAGCAGCTCGAGGAGCGGATGAGGGAGTTTATTTTAGCTGAGGTTATGTGCAGTATTCTAGACCAGACTCCTGTGATCTTTGGTTCGGTCAAGGAGGGTATTTTGGAGCTTCTGAATGAGATGCTGGGAGATTATCGTATTGAGATGATGGCCATGATGGGAGCGAGTTCGCTGACATTCCGAGAGTTCAGAGCTTGTGGAGCTCCGGATTATCATGGGGCTAGGGACCCCATTGCTAGCAGCAGGTGGTTGGCTGATGTCGCCAACGCTTTCCGTACGAGCCGGTGTCCCGAGGGGGACAAGGTCCGACTTTCCTCCTGTCTTCTGAAGGACAGAGCATGGGATTGGTGGGAGGAGGTTGGTCATTCCATTGGGGATGATGCCGCGTTGGACGTGATGACATGGAGTGATTTCTCGACCAGGTTTAGGGCCGAGTTTGCACCAGTGATTGAGGTGCAACAGTTAGCACGAGAGTTTCAGGATTTGCGGCAGACTAAAGAGAGAGTGGCGGAGATCACCGCCAAGTTCAGGGAGAGGGCTCTTCTTGTTCCGCAGTATGTCGTAGACGAGGAGATGAAGAAGGCCCGATATCACGAGATGCTGAGGAGTGACATCAGGGAGTTTGTGAGCAGGTCCAACTGCAAGACGCTGGAGGATATGATTGCTCGGGCCAGAGAGAGAGAGAGAGAGATCGATCTGGAGCACCTCAGGAAGAGGAAGTCGGAGGAAGTTCAGGTAGCTGCAGGTTCAGGCAAGAGACACAAGGGGTCGGACGTGAGATCGAGGGATTATCAGGGCCGCAGTCGTTGTGGCAAGTGTGGCAGGACACACGAGGGTGCGTGCATGGGTGGTAGTGGTGGTGATTTTGGCTGCTTCAAGTGCGGCCGGACCGGTCATTTCAGCAGGGATTGTACTGCTACCACCACTCAGGGATCAGACCTGATATGTTTCCATTGTAGTCAGAGGGGCCACAAGAAGGCCTGGTGTCCGAGTTTGCTTCCAACAGGACAGGTGATGCCACCTGCCCCTGCGACCATGAGGATCACCGACGGCCGCCAGGGCCGAGCAGAGACACATGCGGTGGGGAGCAGGGCTTTTTAGTTATCTACAGTGGAGACGCGAGCAGCACCGGACATCGCAGGTGTGTATCTTTTGCTTTCCTGTCAACTCTTAATCATGACCATATTATTATGGTACTGCATCTATGTTAATGATTGTATGTTAGAATTTTATTTCTGTTCGTGCTCGGATCATATGTCATCTTCATACCATGGATGTTAGAGTAGTAGTCGAAGATGTTTCCTTTGTTTGAGCTGGTTCTCAGGATGCAGTCACTGTAGCAGGTGTGAGTGGGGTTCGGGAAGTGTTTTGTTAGTCTTCAAGAGTGGTTCAGATTGGGTATTGTTTGGTTGGAGCGGTAGCAGTGGTAAGTGTTGGATGTCAGCAGATCGACCCTTTAGATGGAGAGAAGGATTTGGGAACCCTTCCCAAGCTGGGAGCTGTAGGGATCTAGTCGAATTGAAGTGGGGGGCGAAGTAACCCAGAGGTCAGGAGCAGGGGCAAGCGCAAATTGGGATGAGTTCACAACTTTGTTGGAAAGGAAAGCGGCCCCAGTGGTTGCTGGGTTAGAGGAGCGCGCGAATTGGGAGTTTGGGAAACTTCCCAACATTGAGTTCGTGTATTCGCGGTAGATGATGTTGGATTAGGTGTCTAAGTTCATAACTATTTCTGGGATGTACTTGACCCGGTTGGCATGGTCCATTTGGGTTGCATGGCATCATGCATTTGGATAGACCAAAATGAGAGAAATAACACTTAAGGTTTATTAATATATTATAAGTTCTAATATATTAATAATATTATTTAATTAGTATTGATCAAAGAATTAATTTGAAATTAATTAAGTGATCAAAAAGAGACTAATTAAATATATGGGCTGATTGTGTAAATCACTCATACTTATATAGTGGGCTAATGCTCCATGGATTATCAAGTTGGGCTAAAACCCATAGGATGCTCCATGGATGCTCCATGGTGTTTTTGAACCCATGGATCATGGAAATGAAGAGCCATGTCAAGTTAGGGTTTACATGGTGTAACCCTATTTATGACACACTATTAAAGGAATATGTGAGCAACCAAAATCGGCCACTAGTGGAGAACAAGAGGGCATAGCCGATTTTAGAAGTGTTCTATTTCTCTCAAGGTTATTCCAAGTGTATTTGGTGTTGTGTGAAACATTTGAGGCATCATACTTGAGGTGCTAGGCTCACAAGGTTCTCAAGGAATCCAAGCAACTAAAGGTATGTATTTCTTACTAGCATTTATGTTTTAAAGTTTCCCATGCTATGTTAGATAGTTGAAGAACCTTGGAAAATCAAATTTGCATGTATCATAGTAAAACATAGATCCAAGGTTTCTAGGGTTGCATGTACACCTTAGGAGTGTTAGAATGCTCAAGACCCAACAGTGGTATCAGAGCCTAGGCTTGTTTTCTTGATATTTGATGCAAACATATTGAAAAACTCGAAAAATTAACTGTCTGGACAGTGGACTCGCCGAGTCCATGGGGGGACTCGACGAGTCCATGCCTATATTCAACCAACTCGACGAGTCAGTTCATGCACTCGACGAGTTGGCTTGTCAGAATGCAGTTTTTCGACTTTTGCTGCTGGAAATAGACTAGAAACATTACCCTATACTGTTTTGGTCTTATAAAACTTGTTTTAGATGGTGTAATGGTTATGCTAATCCATTTTCAATAGCTATTATCAAAATTTCAAGTTTTATATGGTTAATTTAATGATTCTTGAAATTGTTGATATGCATGTTCATGAACTTATGAGTTTAGAATATCATAGGAATTATTTATAACTTGGTTGTTAGTTTATTTCTTGATCATTATGTGTTTTAATGGAATCCATAATTTGTCCTCAAGTTATGGATTACCAAAAGTCACACTTTTAAAGTCCATTAAAGAAACACATATGTTACATAAAATGAAAAGTCACTCATTTTAATAAACCATTTAACTCACAAGTTATGAAAGATGAAAAGTTTTGAAAGTTACAAAACTTACCCTCAAGTTTTGGAACATGTAAAGTCATTTTAAAAACTTTAGTTCCAACCCCTATAATTTTAAAAGTTAATATTCAACCCTTATACTTTATAATATTATAAGTTAATAATAATTATATATGTATAAGAACAAGTCGTTTTACCGTTAGTAGGCCTCATTCACGAAGTTGGTCTATAAGGGGGGTATAAGGTTGCTGCCTATAAAATGGAAGCTTAATGGGTGTCCACTCTCACCCACCACTTCCTTGATCGGTGGAGGGTCGTTAGCCGAACGCGTAGGACAAGGACTAGAATTCTCCCTTCATTAAAAGTATTAATGATGAATATAAAGTAACTAAATTTTTTTTTTATAAATTCCCAATCTTAGTTACTTTAGGAAAAAGTGAATAAGGTGCTAACCCATGAAATTACACTTTGCACTTTGCTTAAGTCGGTTAGTGGAGCGCGTGTGGTTAACCGACACACTAGTTGGACTTAACAAGGTAGGAAAAGGGTAACTTAATGTTTATCATAGTATCGATGGAGCGCGTTTGGTTAACCGTCACATCGATTGAGGAGTAAACATTAAGAGTACCAAGTAATTTGCATGGTTACTTCACACCTTATTTTGTGATCCTCAGCATCCTAGTCACAAAACCTGAAGGGCACACTCGAGATTGAAACATGCCATTGAAAGCTCAATGAATCTCAAAAGATCTACGAATTTCAAATCCAATTAAAACCTAATAATTTATTTCGTTTTTCATGGTGGAAATTGGTGAATCGTCATTCATCTACCTTCAAATATTTTATAGCTTGGATTACGACATCCCTCTTCCAAGTTATAAAATATTGTGTTGGGTCCTAGCCTTAATATTTCATATTGGGTGTTATATTAAGGACCTTAAATCAACTATCTTGAATATCTCCCAAAAGATGTCTGGTTCAGACAATTATGATCTTCCCAAAACTCTTGGAACAAGCCTTCCTAATGAAGATGATGTCCTGTGACTGGATCATGGAAATCATACTTCAATTCCTTCACCTCCTCCAATTATCCTCCTTATCCCACAAGTTCAAGATCACTAAATCCCTATTGGCAAGCAAGGTCCATGTTTGATCACATCTTGGAGATGAAGTCACATATTGATAAGCCGGGAGAGTTGGGTGTCAAAGTCTTTAGAAAGTTGGTTGTTCAATCACTTTCGAAGTCACATAGTGAGTTTCTTTATGGACTACTATGTAAAAGACTATGACATGACCCTTAATGATCTTATATATTTGCTTTGTGCTGCTGAATCAGCAATGATTTGGAGCTCTGGTAAAGTAAATTTGATTAGAAGATCAACTTCCCAGACTTCAATGGACATTGACAATTGGTAACATTGGATGTCCAGAAAAGCTTTCTCTTCCCAATGGAAAGGGATCGGCCATAGTCAACTTGGTTGACCAAATGGTAAAGAGAAAGGCAAGTCTGAGATAGTCCAGTGCACCATTCCCAAAGGGTCCATATGTTTCTGTTGCCAAAGGAAGGGGCATTGGTTGCGAAGCTGCCTTAACTACATGAAAGATTTGAGAGAAGGTCTAGTTAAAAAGCTTGACTCTGCTTCAGGTAAGTCCACTATCTAACTCTCTTATGTTCCTATTTGAAGATTCTTAATACATTTTTAATGTATGGCAGGATCAAGCAAAGGGAAGGGAACTTAGAGAAAGAGTATGCTGAATCTGATCGCGAAGATGGATTTCAATCACATGGTTCGAAGATCGGATTCTTAAGCTACTACTTAGGAGTTATGATAGATTGCTAGAAAATATGTAATAGCATAGTTTTCATTTAAAGTTGCATTGTAAGGAAAGTTTTTCCGCATTTATAAATAAATAAAATCTTGTTTTATTTTTTTATATCTCCTTGCAATGGCACTTTATGAAAATTTGATGTTTGTATGGTTCTAGCAATAATGGAAATTAGAATTTGATTCTTTCATTTGTGGTAGTGTCTAAATTACCAAATAAATAATATTCTCATCAACCAAGTTTTAATTGGACCGAAACTTGGAATCATGCAAGTTGTATAGTATGATGAATGAGAATTTTCACATTTGGAAAATTAAGACTATTTCCTTGTTCACATTTATATGTGAGTCAAGTGAAAGACTAAGGGATCGAGTACACATTCTTGTGCACTGGTCAAGTCCACCACAAAGAGATCAATAAGACTATTCGTCATGATTTACTACAGTTTAGTAAATATGGTTATACTTACCAGTTTAAGTATAATTCTGAAACATTGGAAAAGTTTCGATGTATTGCAAGACGAATGAGAAGAATAAAATTAGGCAGAAAGATAAAAGTTACTCAAATCTAAAAAGATGGGAGAGTACTTTAGTATCATGTTTTGTGATCATCTTAATGATTAAGAAACCATATCACAATTGGTCCTCTAAGGACATCTTAGTGCATTCTTATGGCTAAGAAGAGGAATCATGAATTGTTGAAGTGGTTAAATCAAGAAGATGAGTCATAATTCATTCCAAAACAAGTCTTAGAGTCATACTCCAAGATTGAAACTTGAGTGACATATCTTAAAGAAAGGTTTATAACACTTGTCAAATGTAAGAGTAAAATGTGTCCTACTCTTGTACATTTGAAATTGGTAAGTTGTGATGCTTTGGACAAAACAAATATCAAATAAGGACAATTGTGTGAAGTGTTCGTCTTGATAAATAATCCGCACTATCTCTTGAATATTTGGCAAGTGAGTCTTATATGTCAAGAGGACAGTGGCAATCTTAAAGATCTTGAAAAAGCTTCTAGATCTAATCAAGAAGAAAAAACCTATAGTTTATCACTAGCACACGACTTGAGGTTTATAACCTATCGTGTTGACATATTCCTATTTCTGTGCCCATTCCAGTTAAAGTTGGCTTTGCATATGAGTTCTGAAAGTTCTCAATTGGTTGCATAACAACTTGGAAGCAATGACAGGCTCTTGTGCTGCCAGGTGGCAAGAAGTTAAGACTGCACAAGTTCAATCCATAAGAGTTTGGATTTGTCACTAATCTTGTCTTGTGATTATGGTTTTGACAAACTCACATGGATAGGAACACATACACCATAAAATCTAAGTGTCATAAGGTTTCTCTCCGATTCATGAAAATGATGGTGAGGAAACGCTTTCACTAAGTAGATTTTAAGTAGATAGAAATTGTGATATTTGTATTCTCAAAGTTGTTAGTGGAGCGTGTGTGGTTAACCGACACACTAACATGGACCTGTGAGAAATGACAAAGGTCTAAATAATTGAGACTATGATTACGACATCCCTTTTCATAGTTCTGCAATTGTTTAGACACACACATGTGTGCTATCTAAGGAAATGTGTATGATTTTGATAAAGATTTTATCAAAGCATGTCGTATCAGAAATATGAACTTTGGTAAGAAGGTCAATAAAGTATTGATTTCTAGAAGTACAGCTGATTTCTGAGTACATGTCAAAGCTAGTGGGAGCATAAGTTTTATGTTAATAATCATCATGGAAGTGGGAGCATGATAATTATAATAAATGTTGCAAGTTAGCAATGTTAATTATAGAAAACAAAAGGTTTCAATTGGGAAAAAGTTGCTTTGCTATAATTAAGGGAGAGGAAATTATACTACTTCATTTCAATTTTAAAAGCTTAGATTGAGGTTGTAATCATCTTTAGTCAAGGATATATATATTAATTTTATGTTGGAATGGCTCAACATAAGGAAATTCTATTTATGGGTCCATTATTTGCGTTCTAAAATTCGATTATGATTACGGCATCCCATTTCATAATCTGAATTATGAGAACTTGGCAAATAGAAATAGAAATATTATAGCAAAAGACTGGTCTAGTATCATGTCTTTATGAATCGTGTCTCATATGCTTCGAATATAGGATCGATTGCATGTGCTATAATATTCTTCTGTTCTAAATTTTTCCAAATGCCCAAAGCATTAAGAGGGAAAAGTACTAGAACTGGATATGACTAATTTGATTAAGCAATTATCGAGGAAAATCTAAGGTTTACCAAAGATTGGTTGCTCAGGGACAGTTGGAAGTATAGTGTTAATTTTGGAAGAACCATATTGACATATTCTGAAAAGAGGCAACTCTTGTTCAGAAGTGATAGTCAAAATGAGAATATGGAAATATTCCCATAGGTGGAAGTTTTTTTTTTTTTTAATTTTATTTTATTAAATCTGTGTAAGATTAGGAATACTCTGTAATGCCCGTTGACAAGTCTTTGTGACTTTGTGCATAATCATTACAAGAAGACCAATGCATATAAGTTTAGAATCTAACAAATTTAGGTAAATGGCAGGAATTTGGAATTCTTGCATTTGCGGTAAGGATTTGGGATTGTGAAATGAGTATCAATGGAATTATGTTCAATCGATCTGTTTCACAGAATAAAGATCATAGACAAACTTAGTGTGCATACTTGGTGTATGGCATAACTAATGTTCGGAAAAACATAGTGTGCATACTTGGTGTATGGCATGACTAGTGTTTAGAAAAACATAGTGTACATGCTTGGAGCATGGGACAACTATTGTTTTTTAATTCAAGTATAAAGTTGATAGTTTGAAACAATATGCAATGAATGATGGGTAATCAATATGGTGATAAATAAAAGATGTTTTATTTATATTCATAAGTTCTGAGACCATATTCGATTCGATTATTATTGTGTTTCACTTTGCATGTTTTGACTTCCAGAATAACTAAGTCGCTCTTCCTGAATGACTAAGTTATTCAAACCATCCATAGTCGGTCATATGTTGGAAGTAGATATGAATCAAGACTGTCATGAAGATGGATTGTAGATGTGCAAGGTATGGGACATAGCAAGGATTGCTGCAACATTCATGAGTGCTCATAAGTTCTGAGTATTGGATTCAACCCACGCTCACTGGTATCACTTCATGGAATTTATCTCGAGTGATCGTGAGACAGTAATATCATATAAGTCTTCAAACCTAGAGATATGACTTGTTGCCTATGAGTTGGTTATACATTGATTGTACGTAAACGCATTGGTAACTTGATGTTATAAAATGTGCCTTTGTGTATGATTCAACAAGTAGTAGAACAAGCATATGAGTCGAAGTTTATTTGTTCCTTCTTGGATTAGAAGCGATATCCGGGCCCCTCGATGATTTTGTGTTGACCCATGTACCGGGCCCAGTCAGAACTAAGTTGATCTGTTCAATTAAGTTCTATGTAAAAACAATTCGGAAATCGGGAAACAAACTACTAGACAATAAGTAAGATATTGTTCCATGTATTTGTCCGGCTGATATCTAGAACAGAGAATTATATGATCACTTATCTTAAATGGCGTATCATCATCATCTCAGTTCCGCGAGACCTTGAAAGAGCTACGATTGTTGATCGGTTCCTGAAGTTATTCTTGCAGATATAGTTATTAGACTTATCCAAGTGGGAGACTGTTGGATTAGGTGTCTAAGTTCATAACTAATTCTAGGATGTACTTGACCCGGTTGGCATGGTCCATTTGGGTTGCATGGCATCATGGATTTGGATAGACCAAAATGAGAGAAATAACACTTAAGGTTTATTAATATATTATAAGTTCTAATATATTAATAATATTATTTAATTAGTATTGATCAAAGAATTAATTTGAAATTAATTAAGTGATCAAAAAGAGACTAATTAAATATATGGGTTGATTGTGTAAATCACTCATACTTATATAGTGGGCTAATGCTCCATGGATTATCAAGTTGGGCGAAAACCCATAGGATGCTCCATGGTGTTTTTGAACCCATGGATCATGGAAATGAAGAGCCATGTCAAGTTAGGGTTTACATGGTGTAACCCTATTTATGACACACTATAAAAAGGAATATGTGAGCAACCAAAATCAGCCACTAGTGGAGAACAAGAGGGCATAGCCGATTTTAGAAGTGTTCTATTTCTCTCTAGGTTATTCCAAGTGTATTTGGTGTTGTGTGAAACATTTGAGGCATCACACTTGAGGTGCTAGGCTCACAAGGTTCTCAAGGAATCCAAGCAACTAAAGGTATGTATTTCATACTAGCATTTATGTTTTAAAGTTCCCCATGCTATGTTAGATAGTTGAAGAACCTTGGAAAATCAAATTTGCATGTATCATAGTAAAACATAGATCCAAGGTTTCTAGGGTTGCATGTACACCCTAGGAGTGTTAGAATGCTCAAGACCCAACAAATGATACCTGAGTGGCAACCAGGTTGGAGATTTTCTCGGCAGGATGCGATTTTAGTCAGGATGTAAGACTACAGGGTCGCCATAGTAATCTCCAGTTTCTAGACGGAGCGGGAAGATTAGTAAGGTTGTGGGATAGCCGTGTCATTTTGTTAGCAGCTAGTTAGAGGAGTGTGGTCGAGGGCCCGTATCTCCTAGTTAGCGGGGTGTGCGCGAGGCCCGTATCTCCTAGTTAGCATGATGAAGATCGATATAGAGAGTAGTTTGTTGAGTTTTAGGTTGGAGTGGGGCTTGCATAGCCAAAGATAGGTGAGACTTGTGGGAGAGGCCACTCCGAGATGTAGTTGGGTGAGACCCGTGGGCGAGGCCCGTATGATTATAGCAGCGCAGTTGGGACCTGGTTGAGACCATAGGGCCAAGTTAGGGGATTGAGGATCCCAGGACTTAAGGAGACATATTGGCGAGGTAGATAGAGCAGTTTTAGATAGCCGAAGTTTCTTCGGAGGTCGTTGGAAGCGACTGAGAGTTTGAGCTTGGGTTCAGTAACCGGAGGAAATCCGGTATTCTGGATGGTGGACAGAAAGGTTCGGACCTGAGAGGTCCCCGCTCTTTCGGAGAGAAGGCAAGAGGCAGCATGGTGTTCGGGCAGGAGTGTCTATCATAATGGTTCCTGTGTGCGAAGTAGCTTGGGGTTTACGGAAGTTAAAGTTCGTCTTCTTCAGAATGGAAGACCGGGTTGGCTTTCAGTGTCTTTGGAATGTTGTTTCGTGCGTAGAATCATCGGTTGCATTCCGCAGATCAGTTGCTGGGAAGATGGGTGTTAGTAAGGAGAGAATTCGAGGACGAAGTCTAGTTTAAGTGGGGGAGAGTTGTAACACCCTGTTCTGAAAGTATCTGTTCATGGATTTCAGAGGCCAAGGTTAGGGGTATTTTGGTCTTTTATGGGTTTTGAGTTTTTATTCGAGATGTTTTGGGCGGGGTGTGTTGCTAGAAGCATAGGGATTCTCGCCACCTTTTCGTTTGATATAAAGTTCGTCAGAAACGGACTTAGCATGAAGGAGTTATAACACTTTGAAGTTATTATCGATTTTAGTCCCTCTTGAGGTATTGTGACAAGGTAGTCCCATGAATGCATGAAGTGCACGCGTGTGTTTAGCTGGGTACGCCCAACGTACAAAGGGAAATGGTCGCGGGTGCCTTAGGCGTACGCCCAACGTACAGGAAGTACGCCCAGCGTACGTTCAGTGCCCAGAAACCTTAATTTTAGGGCCAACCGCTATATAAAAAACATTAAGTCTTGAACCCTAGCTCCTTATCAACCTCCCCAACCTCATAGAAACGCTAGAACGCCTCATCCCTTCATTCTTGTGAGATCTTGACCTTGGGAAGCTCATCTTTATGGTTTTAAGCTTGGAAGAGGAAAGAAGAAGTTGACAAAGAAGGATTTGGGAAGTTGGAGCCCAAATATCTAGGATAGCATCATCATTTGTGACTCTCTGGAGGTATAAAGTTCATAAATTTCCTCTAGTATGCTTAGATCTAGTGTAGTGTGGTTTTGGAAATCATTTTGGTCCCAAGTAAAGAACTTTATTGTTCAAACTCGATTTCTAGACTTAGAGTTTCCACTCTTAGTTCAAAATGAGTCCCTAAGACAGAAAGTTGTCATCTTGAGTGTCTTAATGGGTTCATGCATGAGATCTAGCCCTCTTTATGGAAGAGGAACACCATTTTTGGAGTTTGGGCTTGTTTGAGTCAAGTGAAGTCACCAAGTCAGTGACTTTATGGATTAAGACGTGGAAAAGGACCAGGATATGTAATTATAGCTTCTGAAGTGGTGTATTAAGCACTTAATGAGAAATGGGCTTATCAGGGGGTTATGTTGAGCGTACGTGCAGGTACGCCCAGCGTACTCACCACTTACCTAGTACGCTTAGCGTACGTGGACGTACGCCCTGCGTACTCTGTCAGTTTGGGCTTAGTGTTATTGGGCCTCAGATTGGGTCATGCTTTTGGTCTTTGGGCCTTTTGGGCCATTAGAAGTCAGATATTATGGGCCAAGGATATATTTGGGCTTAAGGTAAGGACCATTAAGGGGATTGGGCCCAGTTTAGCAAATTGGGCCATTAGTGGGCCACTAGTAGGTTTGGGAAGCTTACCTACTGTTGGGCCTTCTATATTATGGTGTGGACCTTAGTTATGGACCAAGTTGGCCTAGGGGTAGAATGGTCATTCTACCCTATGAAGGATTATTGTATTGGACTAAGTGTTAATTTGGTGTTGGTAGCTCGGGGAGCCGAAGAAGCAGCAGTTCGGGATTTGGCAGATAGCAGCTAGAGAGATATCGGCAAGGTTTGAGCAGTGCAAGGTGAGTCTCCTCACTGTGTGAATGGGTCTAAGGCCACAATGCCGACCCATGTAGTTTATGAGTAGGAATACCCGGGGGATAGCCCTAGGCACTGTATGCTAGTATGATATTCCAGACCAAGGTCTGACGCCGGGCGGGAACCCGATGTATGTTTGCGTGATAGATTATACTTGTTGTATGTGTGATACTTGTATGTTCTTGGTAGGGAGGTGAATATGGACGAGGTCCCGTATCTCACCATTAGCAGAGAGTGGACGGGGTTCCATATCTCATTAGAAGTAGAGTAGGGGCGAGGCCCGAGTAAGGAAAGGAGTGAGTGTGGGCGGGGGCCCGTATCTCACTATCAGCAGGAGTGTGGACGGGGTTCCATGACTCACCAGTAGCAGGTCAGGGGCAGGGCCCAAGATAGGCGAGGCCTTAGTACAGGGATACAATAGAATATGTCTAGCTTATGCGTTATGTGTTATATTATATGCTTGGATATGCTTAGTGGGCGGGGCCTAGAGACAGGCGGGGTCTAAGAGAAGCAGATCTGTATGCCGAGCGGGGCTCGATGCCAGGCGGGGCCTGATGCCGGGCGGGGCCCGATGCCGGAACTAGTCCGGTGTCGGGCAAGTCCTGATGCAGCGGGCGTGGGCCCAATATTTTTTTATGGGTATGGTATGTGGTGGATTGGGGAACTCACTAAGCTTCGTGCTTCCGGTAGCGGAGGGAAGAGCTCGGGGTGATCGCATGGTACACACCATTGTTTATTTAGCCTGGGATGTTTTACTCTGATAATTAGATATGAAACTCTGATAATATTGTTTTGGAACAATGTGTCTCATGTTTGATGGAATGATTTGATAACTTATGGTTTGTTGGTTGATTAATGATTTTAAAACAAAATTTTTGGTCTCGATTTTTAGGATGTTACATAAAGCTTCTACCTTGTCTATAACATGCTTAGACCTAGTTTTAGGATGCTTTCTTCATGTTTTGGTCCAAGTATGTTGGTTTTTGGGATTTGGACGTTCCATGTGGGCAAACCCTTCAGATCTAGGGTATTGAAGGGGCTTCATGGCATAAAGGTGTCAACTTTATGGCCATTGAAGCCCCATGCAACTTTTAGACCATCTTTTTGGTATTTTGAGCCAAGTAGGTCATGCATGCAAGTGAAGATAGGAACTTTACGTGACCAAACTGTCCCTAGAGTCCAGATATATGACCTTATGGTCTATCTTGAAGTTGTGATGGCTTTTAAAATTGGATCTAATCCATTTCGAGTTAGGGTTGGAGTTTAATTCTTCTAGGATGGGTTTTAATGGGTAAATTTGGAAACTTTACCCTCCTAGGTGTGATTTCGTCCCAGATCTGGAATATGGGACTTAGACTCGAAGAATAATGGCTTATTGCATTAAGAAGGCTTAACAGACCGAAGAACTCGACGAGTTCATAGAGGAACTCGACGAGTTGGTTCGAGGTGTCCTGCGTTTGTTAAAAGGAAGGACTCGACGAGTTCAAGGATGGACTCGATGAATTGTTTTTAAAAGTCCCGATTCTGTTGATAGGAGGAACTCGACGAGTTCATGAAAGAACTTGATGAGTTGGATCGCGATTTCAGGATTCTATGATTTATGGAACTCGGCAAGTTGAAGGGCCAACTCAGCGAGTTGAGTCAACTCGGAATGTTGACTTTGACTTTGACCAGGGTGTTGACTTTGACTTTGACTTTGACCAAAGTTGACCCTTAAAGGGTTATGAGTATGAAAGGGGAATTAAAGGAAATCTTTTATGTGTAGAGGTTTGAGTTGGGTTGATTTCAGAGCAGAGGATTTTTCAGCTACTTTACAGCATTCGAGGTGAGTTACCTTCCAGTAGAAGTTGGTCGAAGGCACCAATGCCGGCCTACTAGTAGATGTTTATAGTAGATGATTGTCTTTGTGATAATTGTCTGGTATGCCAGTATCTGTTATGGTTATGTGCTAGTATGCTATGTTATTATGTGATAGTGGTAGGAAGGGTGGATTAGACCCTGTAACCGGTTGAGATAAACCGGAGGGTAGGTTGGGCACCCAAATATGCCTGAAAGTATGATTATGACATGGTATTATGTGGTAGTGGTAGGGGGTGAAATAGACCTCGTAACCGGTTGAGATAAACCAGAGGGTAGGTCGGGCACCCAGATATGCCTGGCAGGGTAGGTCAGGCACCCAGATATGCCTGACAGGGGTAGGTCGGGCACCTCGGTATGCCTGACATGGGTAGGTTGAGCACCCAGGTATGCTCAGCAGGGCAGGTCGGGCATGCATATATGCCTAACAATATGTTTGTTGTATGATATGTGGTATGATGGGGGAACTCACTAAGCTTTGTGCTTACAGTTTTCAGTTTTGGTTTCAGGTACTTCTAGCTCGAAGGGGAAAAGGTCAGCTTGATCGCATCGCATCACATTATGATTTTCCGTATTAGTGATTTTGGGATTATGACTCTGATAATGATTTATTATGTATCATGGATTGCACAACTAAATTATCTTTTGTTTTCGTGGTTTTGAGAAAATGAAATGGTTTGCTTTATGATTTTTAAACTTAAAAATGAAATTTTCGGGTTATATTTTTACGGGTGTTACAAGTTGGTATTTGAGCCTTGGTTTGAGGGATTCAGACACACTTTTGGGGGTGTCTGGACTCAAATCGAGGGTTTGAAAGTTTTTTACAAGAAAAATTATTTTTCTAAAATTTAAAATTAAGGGTTTTGAGAAAGAACAAGGAGTGTGATGCGTGTAATCGGCCGAGCTCAAGTAAGTTTTCCCCAATATACCCATACATGTTTGTTATGATATATGATATGATTATGAGAATTGCATGCTAGATTAGGGCTAGCGATCTAGGAAGGATGCCTTATATGCCTACTGTATGTGTATGAGAACTGCATGCTAGATTAGGGATAAGGATCTAGGAAGGATGCCTTGTATGCATACTGTATAAGTTTATCGAACTGCATGATAGTACTGATTAGTGAGTGACATGATGGCCTGATTAGTATAGGCTTGGTTTTGGTTACTCAATGCTCGAATTTTGCTTGCTTTGTGGTTTTTAGAGTTCTAGTTATCTCTAAATGACTAGTAAACGAATACGTTAAGTTACATGTTACGAGGACTAAATAATTTCAGAAGGTTAGGTCTAGCCCTATTTCGGAACTCTTGTCTGAGTCCAACCGTTGTAGGGTAGGACCTCTCATTTGAAGAATTATCTGGTGTTAGTAATATGTAATGGTATTTGTGAGGTAGTTAGGGAGTGATGGCATGGACTTCTTATGTTGATTATGGCGGAGACTAGGTCGGAGATTACCCTAGGGTAAGCCTAGGATGAGATCAGCATGGAGAGCAATAGTAGTCGAAGGGACTTGGTGAAGTCAAAGCAATTCATGAGGAAAGTACAGATAGATGTAGAAGGTAGTATGGGCCCGTACTACTGAAAGCAGAGGATCAGTACTCGAGTCAAGGAGGGCTAAGATAGAACCAAGGAACTTGTAGTGTGTGTGAGGCCTCCGATGATATGTATGACCTTGACGATTGTGTGTTTTGTTTCAGAATGGTGGTGACACGTCACGGAGGAGGAAGTTCAGGGTCTGGCTCAGGTTCGGGTACGGATTCCGAGCCAGTTGATGATGGATTGCGCGAGTTCATTGCATCCGAGACTACGAGAGGCATCCTTGAGGAGACCCCAATGAGTTTTTGGGTCGATCAAGGACGGCATCATTGAGCTGATCGAGGAACGCCTTAGGGCATTCCGGAGTGACATGGCACCTGGCCAGTCTGGGACCCGCACACTCTACTTCAAGGACTTCAGGGGATGTTGAGCACCAGACTTCAGCTGGGTGAAGGACCCCATTGTGGCCAGGAGATGGATTGCAGACATCGAGTCTGCACAGTTGACGAACTTTTACCCTGAGGGGTCGAAGGCCAGGTATGTTGTTGGTTGTTTGAGAGAGAGAGAGAGAGAGAGAGAGAGAGAGAGAGAAAGAGAGAGAGAAAGAGCTAGAGACTGGTGGGAAGCAATAAGTGATACTTTGGGAGCCCCAACCATTGAGGCTATGACCTGGTCGGACTTTGTGACCAGATTCCGAGCGGAGTTGTTGGGTCTAAAATTATGGTTTATACTTTTCTTTTCTTGGAAAATGTATTTTTATGTCTAGGACCGTAAACAGCTCAGTGTTTGCGGCTATATATATGTTTACGGTTGTGTGTACGGCCGTACACGGGTTTACGACCGTAAACCCATGTACGGCCAATTGTCTCATATATATAGGGTGAGGAGTGTATGAGAGTGTGAGGCTAGAGAAGGACAACACATTGTAGAGAGAGAAAGTAGAGAGAAGAATAGTGTGTGTGTGTGTGTGAATCTCTTGTAAGGATCTTCATTCATATCATCAAGACATTAGATTCATCTTATTCTTCTTCTCCTTCTCTTCTATTTTGATCTGGCATCATCCGTTTGATTGGGATTCCGCACCATCAAACGGATCTGATTGATACACAAGCAGATTGGGGACTTACAAGTGGTATCAGAGCTTGGATTGTATCAATCAAATTTTTTAGATCTGGAGCGTATTTGATCTTAATTTTGAAAGATTTTTGCGTTTTTAGATAGATCTTCGAAAATTAAGGGGGGTTTGTTCTTCGCGTTTTTCATAAAAACGAGTTCTGGATCGAGTTTTGGAGCAAAAAGTGTGAAAAACGTCGTTTTTCTTTGCATCTGAAGCAGGGTTTACTGCCTCGGAGTTTACGGTCGGAGTTTACAGCCGGAGTTTACGGCCTCGGAGTTTATGGCCGGAGTTTACAGTCGGAGTTTAAAGCCTCGCCTCGGAATTTAAGGCTCAGCATCGGTTCCAGCTTCAGACACTCCTCGCTAGCAGGCTCGTGTGCGCAGATTCCCCAAGTAGCAGCGTCTATTAAAAATTGTTGAGGGTTGCAAGATTCGAACCCGGGTGCTCTCTATATTGAATCCTCCGCCATACCAACTCCTCTAGAATCACTCGTGTTTCATTCCTTTCGATTTTAATTTAAAAGCACTCCCTTTCACACCTATTTTCGCAAAATTGACACTTTTAGCCCAAAATTCAAATTTCTTTTAATTTTAAATTCTATTTTCTTCCAAAATTTTAGCTTTTAATTTTTAAATTTCTAAATTGACTTTTGACCTTAAAATTTGACTTTGACTTCCAAGTTTGACCTTTGACTTTAGACTTTGACTTTCTCGTTTAATTTTTAAATTTTCAAATTTAGCTTTTCGGTTTGACTTTTCAAGTTTGACTTTTAAGTTGGACTTTTTTTAAATTTGAATTTTAAGGTTGACTTTCTCGGTTTTTAAGTCAAAGAATGAGTTCCTCAAACATCCCAGTCAATGAAGTTTCATGTACTCAATCTTGTGAAACTACTATTAAATTTCTCCGAGATCAAATCGATTTATTAAAAAGAGAAAATGAGGACCTCAAATACGAAGACTATACCCTTAGGAAAGGTCAGAAACCTCTAAAAGCACAACTTGAAGCCAAAACAAAAGATTTTAGGAAACTTCAGGAAGATTATAGCAATAAATGTGGAAACTATAGATTTGTGACAGAACAACTTGCTGAGTTAACTGCTGAACTTGACATATTGAAAAATAAGTTTGAAAATGCATAATTTAATTTCAGAAAATTTGATGTGTCAAGTGAATTAGTTGCGTCAATGATGGAAAATAGTTTGAGATTTAAAAATAACCAGCAAAAGGGTTTAGGGTATGATAAAGTGCATCCTCCTTTTAATCACACCTATCAGTATAACCCTTTGACAAAAGAGGAATTGGACAGAGAGGCACATCTCAAATATGGCAAACATGCTGTATTTATACCGACAAGTGGTCCTCAGATTGAAAATACTAATGCTTCTACTTCCTATGTAGATTCACCACTAAGTCATTGCAAGCAAGCAGCTGAAGAGAGTGTGTTTGATGATAAGATTGTTTCAAAGTCTGATGTTTTTGTTTCAAATGATGCTACTCTTGTTTCTAACTCTAAAACTAATGCTTTGTCTTGTGCTGATTCTGTGTCAAAGTCTGATGACTTCAATTTTTTTCGACATATTTGATGATATCTTTGATAATTCTGTCGTGGTTGTGCCAGAAAGTGTTGAGCTGAACGATCCTAATGCTTCTACTTCATGTGCAGGTAAAGTAGCAGAAGATGAGAACAAGGAGAAAACTATTGAACAATCGAATGACTCCTTGAACTCTGAATCTGTTGCCTCTAACTCAGTTACTTCTGATCAACCTGCTGTTGGAAAATACAAGCCACCAAAACAAGCAAAACCGACGACTTGCTGCAATTGTGCTTGTGGGAACAATAAGAAACGAGGCAAGGACACGCCATTAGGGGCAGGAAGAAACAACTTCCCAGTGAAGAAAAAGACTTGCTTTTACTGTGGAACACCTGGACACATTCCCAGAAACTGTCCAAATCGCGCATACGTTCCCTATTACGCACAAGGCTGGCAAAATGCGCCAAGTGGGAGATTTTCCTAAAGAAGCCCTTCAAGGTCACAATCGCACAATGGTAATTGGAACGCGCAGAAGGCGAAAAATCAAAATCCCAAGGACAAGAAAGGAATGCCGACCAAGAAGCCAATTTCAAGAAATGCTCCAACGAAACCAAGACCGGCTAGGTCAAAGTCATCTCAACGACCGACTTCAAGTTCAAAATCAAGTGTCGAGGCACCCATCCGATCGAACAAGAAATGGGTTAAACCCAACTACCGATGGATACTGAAGGTTCAATCTCCCAAATCTCCTAATGACTCTAATATTTCTACATCTTCTGTTTGTGATAAACAGGATATGTCATGGGAGAGAGTACTTTGGAAGGATGACAAAGTTCAAGCCAGTTTCAAAATGGACTGGGTTCCAAAGACCAACTGATCCCGCTCTGTGCCGGAGCAACTATGGAGGCATATCATCAGACTTCGGTTTGTTGGTGGTGGCTGTTCCAGGCACATGATAGGAGGCATCTCTCAACTGTGCAACACTCAGAACTTTGTTTGAGAGTATGTGTCCTTTGCGGGAAAGGAAGAAAAGAATGGATCACACATGGGGTTAGTGCTTAACGACATGAAGAATTTTCGGATCTATTATGAGATTATGCGTGCTGCTCTCAGACCTTCTGGATGCAAATTCAATCAGTGACTTACGGTTTGAGTTTTCTTCTCTCTACTCCTGAGTTTATCTTAAACTGATTCTTTTTAAAGACAACTTTTCATTTTCTTATAGTTTTTCGTTAGTAGGTATTATTTGGGAAGTGATATCAAGAAAGTGATAACGGGCAGTCTAAAACATGTGTAAGGGACTGAATCTGAATGGTCTAGACTCTGTGTTCGATGTGCTGGTAGGCTCAAAGGATTTGACAGTGTGGATTTAGATAGGATTATTTGGACTGACCATACGACACTCGGGTAGATTGAGCAGTGAGATAAACACAGGAACCCACGTGATACACTAAATTAATACGCATCTAGAACAGTGGTTCAACTTTTCTTTGATGTATGGACTTATGTCCTTAATTCTGGTTCTGATAGGGCGACTAGGAGGTTCTGATAAATTAGGTCTGTAGAAATTATTTTCTTGCTTTCTATCTGTCAGTCATATGTTGCTTCCTCTGCGTGATTGGAAGAGATCCGACCTGGATTGGAACATATGCAACTCTAATTCTATGCACCTCCTTATCTATGAAATTCTTTCTATCTGTTAGCCATATGTTGTCCCCTCTGCATGATCGGAAGATCCGACCTGGGACACAACATATGCAACATTCTACCTCTCAATCCCTCTATCTCTGTTAGTCATATGTTGTCCCCTCTGCGTGATTGAAAGAGATCCGACCTGGGACACAACATATGCATCTATCTCTAAATCTGTCTTCCTCCTCAATAATTGTTTACTCACCAAAAGTAAGGAGTTCTTTGGAAGTTCTTGATAACCAGGGTATATCGGGAAGTGGGGAACACATTCTAGTGCAACTAAAATTTAACCATTTAAGAGGTTGTCTGTAGATCTCGCTGCTTAATTTAAGTGGACAACAATACCCGTGGTCGTCGTCAGCTAAATGGTATATTTGGAAAAGTTTGTCAATATTCTTTGTGTTTAAGTGGACCACAATACTGGCAATTGACCAGATCTATTCATAAAGGTGAAGGTACTGATAAACAAAGTTAAGACTGTCTCACAACTTTGATCCCAAATATTTTTTTGTTAAATTCGTTCATAGTTTTCCTCTATGCACAAATTTAGGGGGAGGATTAAAAAAAATTCAAAATTCAAACAAAAATCAGAAAATTCAAAAATCAAATAAAAATCAGAAAATTCAAAAATCAAACAAAAATCAAAAAATTAAAAATCCAAAAATAGTGTTATTTATGTTTTATTTTTTTTCTCAGAAAAATCAAAAATCCAAAAATATTGTGTGCTAAGTTTTCTTTTAGTTTTTTTTGTCTTGAAAAGTGAATTCAGATATAGATGAGACTCATGGAGACTGTATCGAGATTTTCTGAGCCAAGGCTTCATCCGTGATCATCGAAGAATTATCATTCGAAGGAGCAAGAAATGAAGACTATTCTTTCAACATTCAATCCTTCAACCCCAAAAGCAAGGTGAAGCTGCAATTGAAGATTATGTGACGGATTGCATTGAAGCCTCCTCAATCAGTCTGCTGCTATCTTTGTACCTGCTGAAGTGATCCAGAAGATTAGTTCTCTCTATTATTCTCTCTGAAGATTCTCAAGCTAAAAGCACTATCTTTCAAGAATCTTATCAAGAAGCCTCCTCACCCAATGTGCGTTTAGAGTCAAATTTTAAAAGGGGGGGGGAGGGGTCCAACTGCTCAATATGAAGTCATTCGTTGAAGATTCATCAAGTTCATCTTGAAGTTGTGAAGAATTTGAAGATTAATGCTGAAGCCAAGATCCCAATGAAGATTAACAAGAAAAGCCAGTTGGGTCAATTAGAAAAGAAAGCTATAAACCAAGGGGGAGATTGTTGGGTCTAAAATTATGGTTTATACTTTTCTATTCTAGGAAAATGTATTTTTATGTCTAGTAGAGCACATTGTAGAGAGAGAAACTAGAGAGAAGAATAGTGTGTGTGTGTGTGTGTGTGAATCTCTTGTACGGATCTTCATTCATATCATCAATACATTAGATTCATCTTATTCTTCTTCTCTTTCTCTTCTATTTTGATCTGGCATCATCCGTTTGATTGGGATTCCGCACCATCAAACGGATCTGATTGATAAACAAGCAGATTGGGGACTTACAGGAGTTCACACCAGCTGTGGAGATTTAGCAACTAGCCAGGGAGTTTTTAGATATGAGGCAAACTACAGAGACAGTGGCGGAGATTACCGCCAAGTTCAAAGAGAGGGCCTTGTTGGTGCCTCAGTACACGGGTGATGAGGAGATGAAGAAAACCCGGTACCATGACATGTTGAGAGCTGTCATTCGGAAACATGTCAGTTACTCGGCGTGCCCTACCTTGGACGACATGATAGTGAAGGCTTTTGAGCACTCTAACAACCTTATGTTACACATGCAACCCTAGATGCTTTGGATCTATGTTTTCTCTAATTATACATGCATTTCATTTTCCAAAGCATACATATTGTAACTAGCATGCAAGTGATAATTTAACAATACAAATGGTTAAAAACTATAGCTCTTGTTGTAGCTAGTTAAATTTGGCCTTTAAAAGCTTAGCACCTCAAATGCTTCACAAAACACCACCAACAATGGAGGACTTGAGAGAGAGTTTCTTGCACACAAAACTAAAAGAAAACTTAGCACACAATATTTTTGGTAACATATATATATATATATATATATATATATATATATATATATATATATATATATATATATATATATATATATATTTATGGTAGAATACTAAGGGTCATGGTTAAACCCTAATCCATACCCTTGGGCTTATTATCCATGATCCATGATCCATATGAACCAACTCTTTATAGATTCATCCATAAACTTTGTCCATCATGTATCATAAGTCCAAACCATATATATAACTAATTTATACAATTAGTCCCCATTAATCGAATTAGCCTATTGTGATCACTAAATTAATTCCAAATTAACTCTTGATCAATACTAATTAAATTATAAGAGTCTCAATATATTATACATATAATATCTTAGCAAATCATAAACAACCTCTCAAACGTCCATCCTATCAGATTGTTCTGGTGCAATGCAACACAAATGAACCATGCTACTCTCGGGTCAAGTAAACACCAATTATAGTTATGGGCTTAGATACCTAATCCAACAGTGTCCCACTTGGATAAGTCTAATAACTATAACTGCAAGTACAACTTAATAAACCGACTAGCAATCGTAGCTTTTCAAAGCCTCTGTCTAACTTTGACACACCATTTTAGATAAGTGATCATATAATCCTCTGTTCTTCAAGATATCAGCCGGACAAATACATGGAACGTAGTCATACTTATTGTCTAGCAGTTTGTTTCCCGATTTCCGATTTGTTTGACATAGAACTTAATTGAACACATCAATTTAGTTCTGACCGGGCCCGACACATAAGTCGAAACAAAATCATCGAGGGGCCCAAGATATAGCTTTTAATCATCCAAGAATTAAAAGGAACAGATAAACTTCAACATTATATGCTTGTACTAACCACTTGTTAAATCATACACAACAGTGCTTTTTCTAACATCAAATTATTGATGCGTTTTCGCACTATCAATGTACAATCAACTCATAGTCAACAACTCATATATCTTGGTTTGAAGACTTATATGATATTATCGTATCACGATCACTCGTGACAAAATTCCATGAAGTGATTCAAGTGAGCGTGGGTTTAATCCAATACTCAGACCTTATGAGCACTCATGAATGTTGTAGCAATCTCTTGCTATGTCTAAAACACTTCAGACATTCTACAAGCCAAATTCATGACAGTCTTGCCTCAATACCTACTTCCAAAGTATGATTGACTGTGGACAGTTTGAATAATATAATTATTTTGGAAGTCAAAACATGCAAAATGAAACAATAGTAAACAATTGACACAAGATAGTAACTTTACTCATAAATAAAACACCTTTTATTTAATCATCAAATGTCAATTACATTTTATCTATTACAAGTTTCAAAATAGCTATCTAATCATTAAAAGTAATATCATCCTTCAGCCCAACGCTCCTCGCATGCTGCAAATGCTTAACCCTACTTAATCCCTTCGTGAGGGGATCTGCTGGGTTCTCATCTGATGATACCCTCTTTACCACGAGGAGTTCTTCTTCTATCAGATGTCTTATGAAGTGATATTTTCTATCCATGTGCCTAGATCTGCCATGATCCCTCAGTTCCTTGGTTGAGGCGACCTTACTCTCGCTGTCACATAAAATTTCCATAGGATCCTTTATAGCTGGTACAACTCTAAGGTCTCCGATGAAGTTCTTCAGCCATATAGCCTCCTTCGACGCTTAGCTTACTGGTATGTACTCTGATTCGCACGTTGAATCAGCTACAATTTCCTGTTTGGAAATTTTGCAGGTTATTTCTCCTCCATTTAGGGTAAATACCTAGCCCGACTGAGAGCGGAAATTATGCATGTCGTTCTGAAAGTTGACGTCACTATACCCCAATACTGTTAAGTCATCACTCCCATCGAGAGTAAGGACCCAGTCATTGGTCCTGCGTATGTACTTAAGAATATTCTTTACCGCAGTCCATTGAGGTTTACCAGGATTCCCTTGATATCTGCTGACCATGCTCAAAGCAAAGGCCACGTTAGGGCGAGTACAAGTCATAGCATACATGATCGAGACAACTGCGGAAGCATACGATACTCGATTCATCTCATCTATTTCAGCCTCTGTACTCGGACTCTGAGTCTTACTCAGTTTGGTATTGCCTTGGATGGGTAAGTCACCTTTCTTGGAGTTCTCCATGTTGAACCTCTTCAACACCTTGTCCAAGTAGGTACTTTGACTAAGTCCAATTAGTCTTTTACTCATGTTTCTCAATAGCCTTATCCCTAGGATGTAAACAGCTTCTCCAAGGTCCTTCATAGCGAATCACTTCCCAAGCCAGGAATTAACCTCCTGCAAGGTTGGAATGTCATTTCCTATGTGTAGTATGTCATCCACATACAACAATAGAAAGCTAACTGTACTCTCACTAGCCTTGACATACACAAAGGATTCATCCTCGCTTCTCGAAAATCCAAACTCTTTGACTTGCTCATCGAAACAAAGATTCCATCTGCAAGATGCTTGTTTCAATCCATAAATGGATTTCTCAAGCTTACACACTCTATTATGGTACTTTACGTTGACAAAACCCTATGGCTAACTCATGTAAACATCTTCAACCAAGTTCCGATTAAGGAAAGCGGTTTTGACATCCATTTGCCATATTTCATAGTCATGAAATGCAACTATGTGTAACATAACCATAATAGATTTAATCTTCGCTACCGGTGAGAAGGTTTCATCATAGTCAACTCCATGAGTTTGATTAAAGCCCTATGCAACCAGTCGCGCCTTATATGTGTGTACTTTCCCATCCATGTCGGTCTTCTTCTTGAAGATCCATTTGCACCCGACTGTCTTACGACCCCGTACATTGTCAACCAAGTTCTGAACTTGATTGTCATACATGGACTGAATCTCGCTGTCCTTAGCCTCTTTCCACTTTGCAGACTCGGGGCCTGCCATGGCTTCCTTGTAATTGTTAGGTTCATCCAAATTTACCAGTGTGCTATCACTGATAACTGTATCACCCTCAGTTGTTATATGGAAACGATATAACACAGGTGGAACACTAACTCTACTGGAGTGCCTCAGAGGTACGAAATCGTTAACTGGTTCAATAGGAGTTTCCTCCTCAGGTTGATCACTAGTGTTTGAGGTTCCTTCACCGCTTGACTCTTGAAGCTCTTCAAGGTCAATTTGCCTCCCACTGTCCCCTTGGCCTATGAGTTCTCTCTCGCGAAAGACTCCTCTCCTCGCAACGAAGACATCATTATCACTCGGTCTATAGAAGAGATATCCAAAGGATTTCTGTGGGTAGCCGATGAAAATACACCGCTGTGACAACCAGATATTTCAAATCCATGTAATGTTCAAAGTCATATGTTAAATCTATTTTGGAAATCAATAAAAACAGCGTCAAAAATGAAGTGTTCTAAAGTCTCAATTGGGTTACATAAAATTTTAGATATATTGTCAAGGGTTCCAAATATATAAACAACACTCAAATCCGAGTTATAACGAAGAAGTTATGACTAATCGAAGATTCACGACAAAACCGGTAAGACACTGCCAAGTGTAAAAAGTGAAATTTCAATAAAATACTTTTTAACCTTAAGTATCTAAACAAAAGTTATAGATTATGTTAAACCGTGAGCATACATAAAAAGAATGCTCAAATCTGACTTCGTATGAGGAAGTTATGATTTTTCTAAGTTTCGGAACAACAGTAGACAGCTAAAAACTCGAAATATAGATTGAGCGATTTTTAGCCGACACAACCTAAACGAGAATTGAAATTCTCGACAATAATAGTACAACGGTAAAAAGACAGACGAAAATGGACATCGGATGAAGAAGTTATGGATTTTTAACGGAATTATCCTGTCCCGGCCTATTAAATAAACTATAATTAAAAATAAATTCAAAATTAGCCGACGAAGTCTAAATGAAGTTGTAGAGTATTTTCTCACCTTCGTGTGGATATAAAGAACGTAAAAAACGGAGCTCGTATGCGAAAGTTACACATTTTGAAGTTTTTGGCACACACTTTGAGGCTTATCCGAATGAGTACGCCCAGCGTACTTCGGAGTACGCCCAGTGTACCCAATGCACGGCCTCGGATCGGCCACGTCACCCATCTACCCTCTACCCCGTCCCATCCGAAGACCGGAGACCAAAGACGTCATCACTGACGTATGCCCCTCGTACGATGGTACGCCCAGCGTACGAGGTACGCCCCACGTACTTCGGTGTACGCCCAGCGTACGAGGGCAGCTCCCCCTCCTATAAATAACATGCGCGACTTTCGACTTTCCTTGCTCATTTCACTCTTCTCTCTCACTTCTACTCCTCGGTTAGCACCCCGAGACGACCCCGACACCCCGGTTACGTACCCAAGTCCCGACGAAGGCCCGAACCTCCGAGATTCCCGAGAAATTCACCACTTTCCGGTCGAAGTGCCGCCCGAGAAAATCTTGTTTTCTTCAAATCACCACACTTTCCAGGTGAGTTCATACCCCTACATCTTCACGTCTTTTCATGTTTTAGGGGCGGAAATACAAGTGAAACACGAGAAAAACTTAAGTTCAAATACGCATTGTTATATATGGTTTCGAATATTTTACCTACATCCTGTTTATAAATGTTAAACAACATTAATACCGACGTTACACTTTACATGCAAAGTTGGTATTACGTCAAGTTTTTATCACCAAATGGAACACACTTTTTGAAAAACTATAATAGGTATAGTTTACGAGTTATTCATGACATCTGTACATAAACACTGTAAAAAGGAAACACTTTTGTTTACAAGAAACGTGGACTTTTCATTTCGTAAATCTATTTGATACTAAGTTTTGTGAGACATCCGGCTTCACCGTACTCTCAAGTACGCGTCTCAAGTCCTGTATTATAAACCATAATCTATTGTAGGGAGAGCGTGATACTTGTGTATAGATCTATACGGGATTGACAATCCCACACCTAAACTGTTAGCTACAGTTAGACCGACAGGTCTGGGGTGACAAACGTCATAACACTGCAACGCCTGAAGAACGTTGTTACAGGCAGTCTGGGTCAATAGCATGGTTGTAAAAATCACATAGAGTATTTGATTTACGAGACTCATAAATGCATTCAGTAATTACATTATATATGTATAAATCCATTTTCATTATTTAGCACAAAAGACATAATTGCATTCCAGCCTTTGGAACTTTTTCAAACTATCACACATACATAGAAAATATTGGATTTTATGGAAAACACGTTCAGTTATCTTTACCGAAAGACATACAAATTTTAGTACAAAAATGCTGATGAGCTCACCAACTTAATTGTTGACACTTTTTCAAAACTACTTGTATTTCTCAGCGAATCAGTAATACAGGTAAACATCAGATTTTGGAGAAGGAACGCTAAGGCGTCTGTTATCAAAACATTTTAAATCATCATATTTGTAATATTCTTTTGAAACATGTATTACATGCAACAATGTAACTTTTTATTATATTTATGATGGTTGGGTTTACTTTCTTTACAAATATTCAACTGTTGTGATACTACGTGAAGTCATCCGCCCCCGAATGTTTCCGTCATTCTGGTTTGGGGGTGTGACAGATTGGTATCATAGCAATGTTTATAGTGAATTAAGTATATCAAACCACATAAGATATACAAAATATAAATGCAAAGGGACTAAAAACCCTCTGACAAAAACGTTTTCGCAAAATATACTTTTAAGAAAATAAAATGCTAGTTTTATAAAAGTATAAGTACCTGCATGCATCAGTCTAGTATCATAGCCAAAATTATACAAAAGTATTAAGACAAGTTGCGACGCTACGATTAGGCCTCTGGGTACGTAATCAGATCGAGGATAAATATAGCCTGATCAACTATATTCATCCTAGATGTGACCAACGTATGTCGAGGAATGGTCGTAGTGAGCAACAAGTCAAAAACTTACCAAAGAAAATACTAGAATCATACTTACAAATTTGAAATACTATAGGAGTATTTTGTAAAACTAAAATAACTATTATAATCATGCGAACCTCGATATTTAGTTAGAAATAGAAATCGTCAAATAAATAAAATCATATTTATCAAAAACTACTTTTTTACTCCCAAGTTTTTATATATTTCTCTTGCCTCTATTCTCGACCAGACAAAATGGTAGGATTTCACATTCCTGGGGATCCCTTCTACCCCAACCAGGGTAATGGAGGCTGGATTGAGGAAGACCCAGAGGAAGATCCCGAAGAGATTCCCGAGGAAGAAGCAGAGGAGGATTCCGAAGAGGATCCCGAGGAAGACCCAGACGAAGATTCAGAAGAGGAAGGAGATGGAGGGAGCACTGACTCAGAACTCGAGGTCTACAATCCTCCCCGAGAAGCAGCAATTCCCCGATGGAACTTTTAGGGCCCGACGCCCCGCTGGGTTGTGGACCTGAAATGATGGAGCAAGGAACAAGGACAACGACCACCTTATGGCATGGAGCGAGGTTTTTATAACCTCAACAATGGGGGTTCGGCTGACAGGGCACTCCCTGTCATGGTTCATCGCATTGCCAACCAAGGCGAGCAAACAAGAGTGAATGCCATCCAACTCTTGTATATTGGGGCCTCTGCTGCTGTCACTGCGGTACGACTTCGTCGCCTGGACGAGGAACATGAACGAACAATAGAGCACACCTTTTCCCTTCAAAAGGACATCACTGCTGCAAGAGCCGAAGTAAGGGAGTTCCGTAAAAGCCAAGCCGCATTGGAAAGGCGCGTCATCGAGGCTGAACGACAAGTAGCCCGAGCTAAGACTTCCACAACCACATACCATGGTCCACAACGTGCTACCCGCTCAGAGTAGAGCGTGTACTTCTGGCTCTATGTACATACTTATCGACTAAGTGTTGGTGTTACTCTTTCTCTTATAAATGTAAAACTGACGGATTGTAAGTACACTGTTCGGAGGTCGAAATGCTGTCAAATTTTCCCTTTTTCATTGATGTACCCTAGACCTATGTAAGGTTAAATTTTCCTGATCGTTGTATCAAATATTAATATCAATGAAATTGACACGCATTTATTATTTCTTTGAGTATTCCATTAAGTCCATAAAACACTAAGGAAATCATACAATTATTTTTGATAGTTTCCATTAACATACAAAATTCGGTAAGGTTTAGAACACAAAACATATAATACTAAGACCTTTCGTAATCTTTTCTGAAGACTTATCAAGAATTCATATCTTAACTTATGGCAGAATCATGCCGCCAAGAAGGAATCCCCGACGCTTCAATACTACAGAAACACCAACACCACCTCCACCACCACCTCCAACGATGGATGCTGCTACCTTTCAGGCTGCCGTAACAGCTGCCGTAACCGCATCAATGGCACAAATGAGTAACAACAGATTAGGAGGAGGGATAAATAGCTCTACTAATGGCCAAAACCAGGGATGTTCCGGGAAATGTACTTACAAGGACTTCACCAACAGCAAACCCATCCCCTTTAATGGACCCGGGGGAGTAATGGCTCTATCCTAATGGATAGAGAAAATAGAAGCCGTATTCGAGATTTGCTCATGCCCCGAAGAGAGCAAAGTAAAATTCGATGCCTGTACTTTCTCCGAACGAACCCTGACATGGTGGAATGGCCACGTCAAGTCGCTAACTCTGGTGGTGGCGAACTCCATGGGTTGGGAGAACCTGAAGCAAATGCTACTGCGAGAGTACTGCCCCAGGGGCGAGATCCAGAAGCTTGAACAGGAGCTTTGGGGATTAACTATGGTCGGCTCGGACATCACAACCTATACGAATAGGTTTAGTGACTTGACAATACTTTGCCCAGGGATGATGATCTTAGAAAGCAAGAAGGTGGAAAGGTACATCTGGGGACTGTCGCCCCAGCTTAGAGGAAATGTGCTAGCTTCCAAACGTACGACGTTCGACAGTGCCAAACAACTGGCACCGTCCCTCGTTGATCATGGGGTCTGCCAAGATTTCACGACCGTCGTCCGAGAACCAACCGAAGGAAGCAACAACAATAACAACAATGCCAACAACAACAACAAGAAGAAGTGTTGGAACAAGAGGAAAGGTCAAACTTCGCAAGAACCTTCAAAGAAACAAATAGTGGCGGTCCATGCCGCTACTGACTCCACTGCTGTCCCTGTTACCCCTACCAAAGTGCAACAAATGCAATTACCATGACAACGGGAATTGCCGGGAGATGCACTGTAAAAAATGCGACAGGAAAGGGCACACTGCCCATTTCTGTAAGGCACCGGCACGACCAATCACCCAAGTTCCTGGTGATGGAGTGAGCCAGGTATGTTATGGGTGTGGGGAAACTGGGCACTACAAGAGGGATTTCCCTAAGGCAAAGAATGATGGTGGTTTAGGAAGAGTGCTGACAATAAGGCAGAACGAGGCAATAGGCGATCCCACAGTGGTTACGGGTACGTTTCTCCTCAACAACATTTATGCATGCATACTCTTTGATTGTGGTGCGGAGAGAAGTTTCGTGAGTCAGAAGTTCAAACACTTACTTAATCAAAAACCCCAATCACTCAATAAGATATTTACAGTAGAAATGGCAAACGGTAAAACATAAAGCACAAATGACTTGTATGTAGGCTGCACACTAGCTCTAAATGAACACTTTTTCCAAATCGATTTAATGCCAATCACCGTAAGAAGCTTTGATGTCATCATCGGTATGGATTGGTTGAGCCTTCACCATGCCGATATAATGTGTCACGAAAGGGCCATTCGCCTTAATCTGCCAAGTAGCAAAACTCTTGTCATCTATGGTGACAAACCCGGTACTAATTTACAAATCATCTCCTGCGTCAAAGCCCAAAAATATTTGCGCAAGGAATATCATGCCTTCCTAGCTCACGTGGTAGATAAGAAGCGAGAAGCGAAAGACATTAAAGACATTCCGGAAGTCTGCAACTTCCCCGACGTCTTCCCTGAGGATCTTCCAGGAGTCCCACCAGAACGTCAAGTCGAGTTTAGGATCGACTTGATTCCCGGAGCTACTCCAGTAGCGAAATCGCCGTACCGCCTAGAACCGACAGAAATGCAAGAATTGTCCAGCTAGCTGAACGAAATTCTCAGCAAAGGATTTATCAGACCGAGCTTCTCACCTTGGGGAGCACCGGTTCTGTTCGTAAAGAAGAAGGACGGATCTTTTCGCATGTGCATCGATTACCGGGAACTGAACAAACTCACGATCAAGAACCAATATCCCTTACCGCGCATAGACGATCTATTCGACCAACTACAAGGAGCGAGCTACTTCTCAAAGATCGATTTAAGATATGGGTATCACCAGCTGCGAGTCCTGGAAGGAGACATTCCCAAAACAGCATTTCGAACTCGCTATGGTCACTACGAGTTTGTAGTGATGCCCTTTGGATTGACAAACGCACCGGCGGTGTTCATGGACCTGATGAACCGAGTATGTCGTCCTTTCCTGGACAAATTTGTGATCGTGTTCATAGATGATATACTCATCTATTCAAGGAACAAGGAAGAACATAGCCAACACCTCCGACTGGTCTTAGAAACATTAAGGACAGAGAAGCTATACGCAAAATTCTCAAAGTGCGAATTTTGGATTCGGAAAGTGGATTTCCTAGGCCAGCGGGGCGCTCCAAGGACTCCAACGTAAATCCGACAATTCTACGGAATCAGTAATACAGGTAAACATCAGCTTTTGGAGAAGGAACGCTAAGGCGTCTGTTATCAAAACATTTTAAATCATCATATTTGTAATATTCTTTTGAAACATGTATTACATGCAACAATGTAACTTTTTATTATATTTATGATGGTTGGGTTTACTTTCTTTACAAATATTCAACTCTTATGATACTACGTGAAGTCATCCGCCCCCGAATGTTTCCGCCATTCTGGTTTGGGGGTGTGACAACCGCTCACTACGAGGTTCGAGCTTGTCGTGAGTCTCGTGTATCACGAAAGCCTCGCAACCCCAAACTTTGATGTGTGCTAACGAGGGAATATTCCCTGTCCACATCTCGTGAGGTGTTTTGGCAACCTTCTTACTTGGGACTAGATTAAGGATATGGGCGGTAGTGTCTAAGGCATACCCCCAGAATGAGATGGGTAATGAAGCTCGACTCATCATGGAACGAACCATGTCCAACAAGATTCGATTGCGCCTCTAAGCCACACCATTAAGCTGTGGTGTCCTAGGTGGTGTCAATTGTGAAATAATTCCATATTCCTTAATATAGTCTAGGAACTCGATACTAAGATACTCACCACCCCGATCGGATCGGAGCATCTTTATCTTCCTGCCCAGCTGATTCTGCACTTCTTGTTTAAACTCTTTGAACTCTTCAAATGTTTCTGACTTATGCTCGATTAAGTAGATACAGCCATATCTGATGTAATCATCAGTAAAAGTCATGTAGAAGCGGTTAGCATCCCTTGTGGCAGTTCTGAAGGGTCAACAAACATCGGTGTGTATGAGATCCAACAAACCTTCACCCCTTTCACAAGTACCAGTGAAGGGTGACTTGGTCATCTTTCCAAGCAAACAAGATTCGCAAGTTTCATCCGACCTTAATTCGAATGACTCCAAGACTCCAGCCTTTTGGAGTTGGCCTATGCGCTTCTTGTTGACATGTCCACGTTGAAAATGCCACAAGCATGCCTTATCCAAACTATTGGAAGAATCAATGTGCAACACATTATTTCCTAAGTTGTCTACAACTATCACAGTTTCATATACACCATTACAAGGGAATGCTTTAAAATAAAAAACATCATTATAAAAAGCATTAATAGCACCAATTTCATTATCAAATGAAAAACTAAAACCTTGTTTGTACAAACCATGAAAGGAAATAATATTTCTCGCCATATCAGACGAGTAGCAAAAATTATTCAAATCTAATTCCAACCCACTACTAGGAAATAAAGAATAAACTCCAATCTTGGTGACATATGACATTTTCCTATTCCCCATGATCAAGTTCATGTTCCCGTGCTCCACATCATTACTTCTTTTTAGTCGCTGCAAATCAAAACAAATGTGAAATCCACAGCCTGTATCAAGGACCCAAGAATAAGAATGTGATGAGTTATTAGATAGAATAGTATAAATACCTACATGGATGAGTTTAAACTTCCCATCCTTGACATCCTGCAAGTATTTGGGGCAGCTTCACTTCTAGTGCCCTTTATCATGACAATAGAAACACTTTGCTTCTTTCGGGTTGGTAAATGGATTAACAGAACTAGCTTTGGTCCCACTAGAATAGGATCCATCAAGAGACTTTCCCTTGCGGCTCTTAGAGGGAGCCTTCCTCCTATTGCCTTTCCCATTTCCAATTGCCAAGAAGGGGCAGTTGCAGTAGATGTAGAAACAACATATTTACCTTTGAGACTACTTTAAGCAGTCCTCAAAAGGCCTTGAACCTTGCTAAGAGTGACCTCCTCCTTGTTCATATGATAGGTCATACGGAACTGATAATAACATGGAGGTAAAGAGTGTAGAATGATATCTATGGCCAACTCTTCATCGAAGTTCACATTCAACTTCAGCAAGCGGTCCACAAACCATTGCATTTTCTGCAAGTGGGTCGTGATGGGTTTTCCATCCTTCATCTTTGTTGTTATCATGGAGGCGATGATTTCATACCTCTCTTGACAAGCACTTTAATGGTATCTTTCCATCAAGTCTTGGTGCATCTCAAAAGGATAGAAGTCCTCATAGGAATTTTGGAGTTAAGCTGTCAAAGTGGCCAACATAATACAAGACACCTTGGTGGCATCCTTCTCATGAGTCCTAAGCTCAGCGATCTCCTCGGGAGTAGCAGACGACTCATCAATTTCCTTAAGCTCTTTGTCGATGATATATTCCTTGTCCTCGTAATGAGTAACCATCCTGATGTTCCTGATCCAATCATGAAAGATGGAACCGTCAAAGATAACTCTCCCACACAAGTTCATTAGCAAGAAAGAGCCAGTAGGGTTTGAGCGAGAAGCAGTGTTGGAAGACATCTGAAAAAGAAAGAAAGAGTTTAGATTAGATAAGAGTCCTTAATATAAAAACCAAATGAAATATTAAGGCTAGGACCCAACACAATATTTTACAATTTGGAAGACGGATGCCGTAATCCAAATGCAAAATATTTGAAGGTAGGTCAATGACGATTTACCAATTTCCACCATGAAAAACGAAATTGATTATTAAGTTTTAATTGGATTGAAATTCCTAGATTTTTTTGAGATTCATTGAACTTTTCAATGGCGTGTTTAAATCTCAATTATGCCCTTCAAGTTTGTGACTGGGATGCCGAGGATCACAAACAAGGTGTGAATAACCATGCAAATGTGCTTGGTACTCTTGATGTCATATATCACCTAATCAATGTGTCGGTTAACCACACACGCTCCATTGATCTATGATAAACATCAAGCTACCATTTTCTACCCTTACTAGTCCATGTAAAGTGCAATATCATGGATTAGCATCAATTTCACATTTTTCCTAAAGTAACTATGACAACCCGAAATGTTTTTCCTTGTAAAGTCAGTACAATCAACCTTAAGTCAGACTCGCTCCTGTTATCTGTTAGCACTGATTAGAGCCTGTTTGAGTGTTCTAAGCCTAGTACATTCAAGGAATGAGTGTTTGGAAGTACCTTCTAGAGTCACTATACAACATTCAAGCCTTAAAACCCACCAAAAGGAGTTTACGGCCATAGCACATGAGTTTACGGCGGTAAACTCAAGGTTGGCCGTAAACTCTCCATTAAGTCTCATTTCCTTCACTTTTCTTTCATTCTTACACTTTCAACTCAAGAAACTTCCATTATCTCTCAAGTATAATCAAGCCTTTCATCCTAGATCTTAAAAAACATAAGTGTTTCTTACATCTTTGAGTTGTTATTCTTCTTAATCATGTATCATCCTTTGCTTCCATCCACAAAAATCAACACTTTTGTCTAGATCTTCATAATCATCATCTCACCCAGCACACCAAGAACACACACTTGTTCTTGGTGGCTGAAAACTCCTCAAAGGACCTCAAAGGTGTGAATATTCCATCTATCATCTAGTTAGCCATGTTAAGCATTAGATCATAGTCTTGAAACATCATCAATCTCATAAACTTCAAGAGTTTACGGCCGTAAACTCTTGGTTATGGTCGTAAACCCTTGGTTTGGTCATGTCTTGAGCCTTAAACACTTCTAGACACTTGCTATCCATTTGAACACTTGAACCTTTGAAACCCCTTTGATTTAAGACCCAAAATGACACCATTTGGAGTATTTACGGCCGTACACACTTGGTGTGGCCGTAAACACCTCAAAACCTTCCAAAAGGTTAGTTTTGCTCATCCTCTTGTTGACCCATAGTCCCATAAGCTTCCCTAGCATTTAATAACCCTCTTGTGCACATTTTACCATGAGTTTACGGCTGTAAACTCCATGGCCGTAAACCCATGGCCGTAAACACCAATTGGTGGCCATAAACATCCGTTTTATGAATCACATGTGATTTTAACTCTTAGTCCAAGTCTCTAAGGGTGTTTCCTAGCATGTTGGTCGTTTGAAACACTATATTAATGCCAATATATGCCTTTATATGTCATTAGGACTTGTTTGTGTCTCGGGAATTCATTTTTGGAACTTCTCATCCTTACGCGCATATTCGTTTGAATCACCCACATAAGGTGAGTTCATACCCCTATAATAAATCTTTTAAACTGTTTTAAATGCTTTTAAAGGGGGGGGGGGGGGGAGGGAATACAAGTTGAACACAATGATAATTGTGTAAATGTTTGGTATAAACATCTTTCAAAGGATTGCTTATGTTTTTATAAGTGATCAAAACATTTCAAAAACTCCTTTTAATTTATGTTACTTTATAGTTTATAAAACACCGTTTTTAAAGTACAATCATAACTTAGTAAATAAATGAGTCTTTTCAGTAACAATTCAAGTAAACGTGCTAGTAAACTATAATAGGTATAGTTTAGGGTTCAGTTCATACTAGATACTAGATCATACCATAAAGAGAAACAGTGAGGAAGATACAATACACGATAACAGAAGGAACATACTAAGATACTATAACAGAAAGAACATACTAAATGCTATAGCAGAAGAACAATACATGATCTAATTATACCAATAATCACTAAATCATTGTTCTAAACAAAAGGTGATAGTAAATTAGGTATATATGATCATATAACTTTAATGTGAATTTACACGGCCTAGCAATTTGTTTGCGGAAGTAGCGTTTGGTTCCCAGAATCTCTTGCAGGGAGAGCGTATAGTATGGGTACTATACATCACATTATGACCTTAATAAAACAAACTTGTTTTAAGGTAATTCAGTACTTCAGGATGTCATTTCAAAATACAACTGTGTACTTACATTTTCCCATTACTTTCACATTGTGATAGTTCCACTTGAAAGTTAATGCAAGCTATTTTCCAGTTAAGATAGTTATAAACTAGGGAAAACTTTCATCTTTTCAAACTACAAACAGAACAGTCGAGTCTAGTACATTCAGTAGAAAGGGGCCTATAATCCTAACTTTATTATTCCTTAGTGTATACATCAGGGATATATATTAATTGGATCCGGCAGGTAGTAGGATGTGTGCTTTCCGCTTCATTTCCTGTTCCTTGTTTGGTTGTGGGCTTAGAGCAGATTCACCCACCCTACTATCTATCTGATCTTAGCAATATATATGTTCCGTATACACCAAGTAATCATAAGGGGTACCATGTATGGGCCAAGTCATAGGACACTAATTCAATGCACCGTTTTCTAGTACAAAACATACTTTTCAAATAGAGCATTAGATATACAAAACTAGAAACTTACCAGTAAAGGTTTTAATCCATTTTATAAAACCAGCATAGCTTAAAGGACCTTAGGTGGTTAATTCTATAATACCTTAGTTTATACATCAAGGCTATATATAATTATTACCCGATAGATAGTTAGATGTGTGCTTTCCGCTTCATTTCCTGTTCCTTGTTTGGTTGTGGCTTAGGGCAGATTCACACAATTAACTATCTGTTCGATATTAGATTTTATATAGTTAGTATAAACTAAGAGATTATAGAAGGAACCACTGTGGTTACCAATTTTTACTAAAAGAAATATGAGTTTTCTTAAAGAATCTTTTCATTAAATATAAAGGAACTATTACAGTTAACTCCGTGAGTACCAAGTGAATACGCCAGGGTTATATACAACGATGATCTGAACAAACAATGAGATGTGTGCCTTCCGCCTCATTTCTTGTTCCTTGTTTGGTTGTGGGCTTAGGGCAGATACACACAACCGATTGTTTGTTTACTCTTGGTTTTATGTAACTTGTATCCATTTAGTACTCATAGAAAGGATTGTAGAGTCATTTTTACTTATATTTAATCAAAGCAGGAAATATAGGATTTTCTGGAGAAGCAGGCGAACTTTTCTAAAAAGAACTTACAACTTACTTACATCACTAAAATCTTATGGACTCACCAGCTTAAATGCTGATCTACACTTTCAAAATAACTTGTATTCTCAGGAGACCAGTAGACAGGTACGCGAACTGAGATTCAGAAGATGGAGCATAGTAGCTTCATGTCTTTTTGTTATTTACTTTGTAGTCTATGTTATGTGAATCATATACTTTGTAAACACTTTCTTTCAAATGAAATAGTTGTTTATTACTTTGATTACTATGATGCATGACTTGTGATACTAAACATGACGTCCTCCACCCCTGAACGTTTCCGCCGTTCCGGTTTTGGGGTGTGACAGTAACTAAGATTGGGAATTAAATAAAAGCTTAGTTACTTTATAATTATCATTATACTTTTAACGAGAATTAATGTCCTATCCTACCCGTTCGGCTATTGCCTGGATAATAAAATATTTTAAATATATAACAATACCTTATTAAAGTATACATACATGCTTATACATATATACATATTAGAACAAGTATCACAAGAAGAACAGAACAGAAGTATTTAAAGGTTGAACACTACGGTCAAAGCTGGACAATTATGTAATCATATCTAGGAACAATATAGCCTGATCAACTATTTTCATTCGAGATGTGACCGAAATGTGTTTTGGAGTGATGTCGTGTTGCAACAGTCTTAAAACTTACCTAACTCTATCCAAGGGATTTCTAGATTCAGTACATAAAGTTAGAATACTATGGGAGTATTTTATGATACTATAACACGATAAAAAGTCTAAAACATACCAAGTTCACTACATTAAAATACTATAGGAGTATTTTAGGAACTATAAATAACTTATGTGATAACTTAAAAGACCCTTATAGATAGATCTATAATTTTAGAGTGTATACTTCCAAGGTTTTATATAATTGAGATTTTATAGACTTAGAATTTGTGATCTATGCTTCACTACCTGTTCCTTGTTTGGTTGTGGTTTTGGAGTAGGATCACTCATTCGAAGGTCAATTTAATCTTAAATTATATACAACTTGTATACATTGTGTAATTATAGGAGGACTCTGTAAGGATCACCCCATAATGTTTCACCTAAATCTCATAGATTCTTTAGACACTTCCATTCCCACACGATAAACCCATATAGAGGCAACCACTTCCTCATAGCAGTCAACAGAAGAGTCAAGGAGGAACAAGAGCAGGTTCATGAGAAGTTTTCAAAGAAGGATCAACCGAAGTAACCAACACGTCTTATGCGTCACACTAATAAATAATAATATTGGTTAACTTAATGAGTTAGAGGAAAACACTGCTCACACTATGTGTTAGGATTATTTTCTTTACATGCAACTAGTAACAGTTATTCAAGTCACATAAATTCATTCGAGGATAGCCACTTCTGATTCATAAAGTTTATTGGTATAGACTCTTTTATGAATTGTTTCCAGAACCCTGTAAAAGTCCGAACCAGATACATTCAGAACTAGGATAACCTTGTATTTCAGCTTTTGGGTTCTATTCACTGCTATAGACTTATGTCCATCTCATCTTTGTATTCTTTTTAGCAAAGATGCCTCCTCGCAGATCAAACAAACACACTACTCCGATAACTCCAACTCAAACTCCACCACCTCCTCCTCAGTTCAATCCTGCTGCTCTCCAAGCAGCGATATCAGCCGCTGTGGCAGCTGCTCTATCTCACATCAACGAAAGTGGTACCTACGGGACTAGTAGCGGTACCCACTTAACAAACCCAGGAGTTACTCACGGATACCCAAGGGAGTGTTCATACAAGGACTTCATGAACTACAAACCCAAATCGTTTAATGGAAATGGAGGAGTCATCGCTCTAATGCGATGGTTCGAGAAAACTGATTCGATATTCGCAATCTGTTCGTGCCCAGAAGGAAGCAAAGTGAAGTTTGCTGCCTGCACCTTCTCCGACAGAGCCCTGACATGGTGGAATAGCCATGTTAAGTCACTGACCCTATCAGTCGCTGACTCAATAGGTTGGGAGAACCTAAAAGATATGATGTCAGAAGAATATTGCCCGAGGGGCGAGGTTCAAAAGCTGGAACAAGAACTATGGGAGCACACTATTGTCGGCTCGAACCTAGTGACCTACACTGACAGGTTTAGCGACCTGGCAGCACTGTGTCCAGGGATGGTTAACACGGAAAGTAAGAAGATAGAAAGGTACATCTGAGGTTTATCTACCCCGATTCAAGGAGATGTGCTGTCTTCTAGACCAACTACATTCGTTAGCGCCAAGCTGCCTGGCCCAGCGACTCATTGACCATGGAGTCCGCCATGGCATGGTGGTCCCCGTTCCCGAGCCATCTAACGGAGGGGACAATAAACAAAAGTCGGGGAAAAAGAGGAAGGAAAGAACAACACAGGAAACCCCGTAGGAGCAACAAAAGGGTTCTATATACGCCGCCACAACGCCTACTACTCCAGCACCTGCCAGTCGATATAATGGAACTCTCCTGAAGTGTGGAAAGTGCAACTATCACCACACCGGAGTATGTCGGGAAATGCAGTGCCTGAACTGCCACAGAAAGGGACACACAGTCCGTTTCTGCAGGGCACCGGCTCAACCGATCTCCCAAGTCCCCGACGTTGAAGAAAACCAAGCCTGCTATGGCTGTGGTGAGATTGGATACTATAGGAGGGCCTGCCCGATATCAAAGAACTCAGGAGCGGATGGACGAATTCTGATGATCACCGCAGGAGAATCTACACCGGAGTCGCCAGTGAGCAGCGGTACGTCTTCGAAATAATAATTACTTTAAATTAATTTATATTTATATAAGATTAAAACTTGGGGAAAAAATTTAAAAGTAATTTTAAATAACTCACATTTCGAAACAAGTCACAGTATTCAAGAGAACTAAAAGATCCGTTCAGAGAAGCTATGATGGCTTAGTATGTACATCAGGGGTGTGCATAGCTAAGATTTTGCAGACTTAGAGTGAGTGATTCCGCCTTAATTCCTGTTCCTTGTTTGGTTGTGGATTTGGGGTAGAGTTACTCAGTCGACCGTCTTATTCATCTTAATTATTCATAACTTGTTTATGTCAGGCAATCATAGTGGTACCAAGGAGGATCGTAGTATAAAGTATCGACACTAGTTATCAAAGCACTTGCATTATATATACTCGCACATCGCGGTACGATACGTAGAAGTGTTAATATCAAGGAGAAAATACAAAGCACTAGAAAGTATACACAGAGTACATTGTCGAACACACTATGGATACATCATCGTATAACAAACATTTCATTCAAATCGGTCAAACTTTTCTTCAGGAAAGAGTCCGTTACTATCATTCGTGATGAGTTGGTGTGGTCCTCACCATACTAAGTTCATATGTTTCCATCGCCTCGACCGTCAAATTCACGAAACCCTCGTCATTTGTAACGACAACCCAACCCAGACCTCGGCATAGTCTACCTCGTATTCTAAACCCCGAAGTACTCATGCGAAGAGTACTTTGCCCTCCGAAATCTTGCCGCCGTATATTCAGCATACCTTCCCGAAATACTACTCGTTCAACAGATCAAGTTCAAGCACAGAGGCTAAGGACGAATACAGCCAACTTATCACTAATAAGTGTGTACGCGAAAGTAGTATATAATTATGATTATACAGATTTAGTATGTGCGTTTCCGCTCTATCTCCTGTTCCTTGTTTGGTTGTGGACCTGGGGCAGAGCCGCACATCCGAACGTCTTACTAATCTTAATTATATACGACTTGTATACACGAGATAATGATAGATGGACCAAGTATGAACCCTATCGTGAACAAAGGACAAGTTGCCCAGATCTACGAGTGAGTATCCTGCCAGTCAGAGGAACAGTAGTACTATAAGAAAGCTAATTTCGGGACGAAATTCCCTTTAACAGGGGGATGATGTGACAACCTGAAATTTTTTGCCTTGTAAAGTCAGTACAATCAAACTTAAGTCAGACTCGCTCCTGTTATCTTTTAGCACTGATTAGAGCCTCTTTGAGTGTTCTAAGCCTAGTACATTCAAGGAATGAGTGTTTGGAAGTACCTGCTAGAGTCACTGTACAACATTCAAGCCTTAAACACCACCAAAAGGAGTTCACGGCCATAACACATGAGTTTACGGCCATAAACTCAAGGTTAGCCGTAAACTCCCCCCTTAAGTCTCATTTCCTCTACTTTTCTTTCATTCTTACACTTTCAACTCAAGAAACTTCCATTCTCTCTCAAGTATCATCAAGCCTTTCATCCTAGATCTTCAAAAACATAAGTGTTTCTTACATCTTTGAGTTGTTATTCTTCTTAATCATGTATCATCCTTTGATTCCATCCACAAAAATCAACACTTTTGTCTAGATCTTTATAATCATCATCTTTCACCAAGAACACCAAGAACACACACTTGTTCTTAGGGCTGAAAACTCCTCAAAGGCCCTCAAAAGTGTGAGTATTCATCAATCATCTAGTTAGCCATGTTAAGCACTAGATCATAGTCTTGAAACATCATCAATCTCATAAACTTCTAGACACATGCTATCCATTAGAACACTTGAACCTTTGAAACCTCTTTGATTTAAGATCCAAATGATACCATTTGGAGTGTTTACGGCCGTACACACTTGGTGTGGCCGTAAACACCTCAAAACCTTCCAAAAGGTTAGTTTTTCTCATCCTCTTGTTGAGCCATAGTCCCACAAGCTTCCCTATCATTCAATCACCCTCTTGTACACATTTTACCATGAGTTTACAGCCGTAAACACCATGGCCGTAAACCTATGGCCGTAAACACCAATTGGTGGCCATAAACATCCCTTTTATGAATCACATGTGATTCTAACACTTAGTCCAAGTCCCTAAGGGTGTTTCCTAGCATGTTGGTTATTTGAAACACTATATTCATGCCAATATATGCCATTATATGTCATTAGGACTCGTTTGTGTCTCGGGAATTCATTTGTGGAACTTCTCATCCTTACGCACATATTCGTTTGAATCACCCACATAAAGGGAGTTCATACCCCTATAATAAATCTTTTAAACTATTTTAAATGCTTTTAAAGGGGGGGGGGGGAATACAAGTTGAGCACAATGATAATTATGTAAATGTTTGTTATAAACATCTCTCAAAGGATTGCTTATGTTTTTATAAGTGATCAAAACATTTCAAAAACTCCTTTTAATTTATCTTACTTTATAGTTTATAAAGCACCGTTTTTAAAGTACAATCATAACTTAGTAAATAAATGAGTCGTTTCAGTAACAGTTCAAGTAAATATGCTAGTAAACTATAATAGGTATAGTTTCAGGGTTCAGTTCTGCGACAACCCGAAATTTCTTTTTTGTACAACATGTCAATTCAATAGAAGTCAGAACTGTTACTGCTAATTTTCAAGCTTTTTGGAATAAGTTTGAGTATTTTAGGATTAACACTTTAGGAGATATCAGGAGAGAGGATGCCCTAGGGTGTATTGTGCAACAATACTACTTCAAAACTCCAAAAGATTGGAGTTTACGGCCTAAACAATGGTGTTTTCGGCCGTAAACCCTATATGGGAGTATATATATGACACTTAGTCATTATTTACACTTTTTCACAAAATCAAGATCCAAATCTCAATTCTCTCTCAAGTATCTTCGACTTTTCCTTCTACATCTTTAACTTGTAAGTGTTTCTAACCCTTTTAAGTTGATATGTACCTTAATCTAGTGATCTAACACACTTCCATCCGTGAAATCATTCCAAAAGGTTAGATCTTCAAGTTTCACCAAGAACACACACTAGTGTTCTTGGCCTTTTGGTACCTTTTCAAGCCGCTATCTTGTAAGTACTTCTATCCTAGAGTAGTATAAGGCTTGATACACTTCATTACATCAAGAAAACACCAAGAAACACCAAGATCAAGGTGTTTACGGTCCAAGGTGTTCTTGGACCATAAACCCTATTTAGGGTGCCAAAGTGTGCCCTAGCCCCTCCTAAGCCTTGGTAACTTGCATAGATCCCTTCCTTGATGAGTTAAGGACTTGAAAATGGAATTAGACCATAATCCATAAGGGTTTACGACCATAAACCCAAAAGGAAATGGTCTAGGGACCGTAAACTCCATTTAGGAGTGAAATGGTGCCCTAATCCCTTCCATAGACTTATACTTCAAGTGGAAACACTTCTAGGGACTTGTAGAGCTTCAAAACAACTCATGGTCAAGAAAGCATGAGTTTACGGCCGTAAACTCATGGGTTTACGACCGTAAACTCAATGAGTTATGGTCATAAAACCGTAAACTCATGTAAGGCGTCCTTTTGAACCCTAAACTCAATAGCAAGGTCCTACAACACTTAGATGCAATCCTTATAACTTGTAGCACTTAAATAAGGTGTTCTACATATCTTCGGATGTCTTAACCTTGTTAATTAGTTGTTTAAATGACTAATTAGATACATATATGTTTGATTATATGTTAACTAGGATCATATTGTTCATACCCCTAAATCAATGCTTTAAATGATTTTAAATGCTTTAATGGGGGGGGGGGGGAATACAAGTAGAAAACAGTATGTTATAGTATCAATAACATGTGATTTATAACTGTGTTTTCAGCCAACTGATTTCACATACTTCAAAATGTGATACACGAAATGGTTTTCTGTCCTGATATACTTTGTTACCAAATGAATTACTTTTGAACTGTTTTACTAAATGAAATCAAGTCATTATTATCTATTGTTCAAAACTCTTAAATGTTTTACAAAACCTCTTTCTTCTCATTGTTACAAAACCATATCTATACACTTATCTTTCTTAAATCTATGTATTGATATGGGAGCTTTCATCCTTCATTCAGTTCGCACACTCTTGAGTAGCAAGGGTGTATAAACCTTCTTGAACATCAATTACATTCCAGTAAGCTATTATATGAATAGTTTAGGGGATACAAAACATTATTCCTATTACAAGGAATTACAACAGAGTCAGTTCATTCATGAGTCTATACTATATGCTATATGAAGAGATACACTTACATGAATCCTCTTACATGGATACACTTACATGAATCCTCTTACATGGATACACTTACATGAATCCTCTTACATGGATACACTTACATGGATCCTCTTACATGGATACACTTACATGGATCCTCTTACATGGATACTTTTACCTAGATACTATATGGTGAGATACCATTACATATTATATGTGTAGTTTGGATCTGTCTATCCTAGTACAAAAGGATACTGTAAGGGACTTACCATTCCTACACCCATCTGTTAGCCACAGGGGTAAATGCACATCTATGGATGTCTACGGTTGATACCATTATAGGTATACTTTAAGGGACTAACTATTCCTACACCCAGCTGTTAGCAACATAGGTAAATGCACATCTACGGATGTCTACGGTTAATACTATTCGGTAATTTCTATGCCGTGTTTATCCTAGTACCAAAGGATAATACTTAAGTTATTAGATCATTACCTTTATTTTGTGATACATTCACATAAACGACGAGGTAGATTAATACTTATATAATTTCCCTATTACTTTTACTTTGTGGCACATTCACATAAACGATGAGGTAGACTATATATTTTATTATTAATAGTCATTCAGGGAAAAAAATCATCTTTGTTACAGAAATACACCTTTCAAAACAGTCAGGTCTTGGTAGAAGACTACTTTCAAAACAGTCAGGTCTTGGTAGAAGACTACTTTCAAAACAGTCAGGTCTTGGTAGAAGACTATTTTTATACTAGTAGGAAATATGGGATTTTCTAGGGTTTTCATACTTATATCAAATGTTTCATCAGCAAATGTATGTTTTTCATAACTGCTTTCCAAATCAGTGACACTTAAATATTTATGAATTCACCAGCTTTATGATGATTCTACACTTTCAAAATAACTTGTATTCTCAAGTCACCAGTAGACAGGTATGATGACCAGGTTTTGAGAAGACGGAGCACATACAAGACTCGTCTTTTATTTTGATTACATATTTTGGTGTCTTATTACAATGAAAGAACACTCATGTATTAAAACTTTACTTTTAATGCAATGGATGATGTTGTTGCTTGTTTACTACTTTACACTGTTATGATACTTCACATGACGTCCTCCACCCCTGAATGTTTCCGTCGTTCTTGGTTTTGGGGTGTGACAGATTGGTATCAGAGCTTTGTTTATAGTGAATTGAGTGTATCAACCCATAAAAGATACACAGACTATAAATACAATGGGAATAAAATACTCTGACCAAGAGTTTATACTTTTAAATAATAAAATATTTAATAAAGTATACGTGCCTGCATTCATGCTAAAACCAGTGTCACAATGACAAGAACAAAAGTATTACGATTGTTGAATATCACAAGTAAGCTCGGGGATGTATGGTCAGGCTTGGGAGTGGCATAGCCTGATCAACTATGCTGGTCCGAAGAGTGATTAGCATATGCCCAAGAATGGTTGTGATGTGGCAACAAGTCTAAAAACTTACCAACACTACCACAATGAAATACCATAGGGGTATTTGGTGTTACTGTAATTACTTATCTGAGAACTAAATAGATCTTTATCAATAGGTCAATAGTTGCTTAGTGGATACATTAAGTTTATATTTATCTAGGATGTCATAGACTCAGAATCTGTGAATCTTTGTTTTATGTCCTGTCCTCGTTGGGTTGGGAGCTTAGGGTTAGGGTCACTTATTCGAAGGTCTATCCTATCCTAAATACATATAATTGGTATGCACTAAACAAGTATTGAATCAATTGATAAAGATCATCTTATAATTATCTTAGTTAGTTCGACTATTTAGTTATTTCTTATATCCCTTTTCTCGCGTAGATATCATGGCTGGATTCCATCCCCACAGCGACCCGTACTTCCCAAACCAAGGCAATGCTGGATGGCTAGAGGAAGAACCAGAAGATGATCACCCAATCCCTTTGGATGATCACCATGCTGAAGGCTTTTCTGATAGTTCTGACTCAGAGCCTGAAGTCAGCAACCTACCTCCAGCTGCTCAAAACCCAAACCTGAACCCTCGTCCCGCATTTGAAGGACCCACACCTCTGTGGGCCACAAACTTGAATAGATGGAGTCAGGAACAGGGTCAAACCATCCCCTACAATGGAGACAGAAGCTTCTACAACCTCATTGAGGGAGGTTCAGCTGACAGAGTCCTACCCATCATGGTTCGTAGGAATTCTCGGAACACCATACTGGGACAAGCGACTATCAATCGAGTCGTGAAGATTGACGCCAACTCTGGCGTTAATACCGTCCGCATTTGCCAACTAGAGTCTGCTCATGAAAGGACTCTGGTCCGCAATGCAGCTCTGCAGAGAGAACTTGCTGGAACCCAAGCTGAAGTCAGGGAACTTCGAGCTCAGCAAGTAAGATCTGACAGGTGTGTGAGGGACATAGAACGCCTTCTGTCGGAATCGAGAACTCACTCCAATAGTTCTCTTAGCCGATGAAATCTCATCTACTTCTCTTTTGGATATAACCTAGCTATGTAAAACTTTGGTCGAATTCCCTATCTTAGTACATCTTAGACCTGTTAGGTCTTGATTAGGTGGTAGTCCTGTCAAAAATTTTCCATCTTGGTTGATGTAAGGCCACCTTCGGTTGGCCATTTTTCCCGAACTTGTTACATCTGTAATTCCAGTAATATTGAAGGGTACCTAATCTAAAAGGGAATTATTATTCAATTGCTATCATCTGTTGTTGAACTATGGCGATTTAGTTCATGAGACACGTTCATTTTCTATATTATTGAATTCTTATCATTGCCCTTATCTTTTCAACTTATAGTTGAAAAATGCCGCCTCGCAGAAGTACAAGGCGTAACAATAATAACGAAAAACCGATACCACCACCTCCTCCACCACCTCTACCACCTCCTCATTTCGACGCTGCTATGTTCCAGGCAGCCTTCACAGCAGCAGTAGCAGCTGCCGTGTCAGCCATCAATACTCCTGTCCCTAGTGGATCGGGAACAGGTGCACCTCCTTCCAACCACGACGAGAGCCGTGGGCATCCCCGGGAATGCACCTACAAGGATTTTACGAATGCTAAACCTCGGAATTGTTGGATAAGGTGTCTAAGTCCATAACTATTTCTGGTATGTACTTGACCCGATCCGGCATGGTCCATTTGGGTTGCATGGCACCATGCAATTGGATAGACTAAATGAGAGAAATAACACTTGTGGATTATTAATATATTATAAGTTCTAATATATTAATAATATTATTTAATTAGTTTGATCAAGAATTAATTTAGAATTAATGAAATGATCAAAAGATAACTAATTAAATATATGGGTTGATTATGTAAATTATGCATAACTTGTATAGTGGGCTAAGAGGCTCCATGGATTATCAAGTTGGGTTAAACCCATAGGATGCTCCATGGGAGTTACAAACCCATGGGTCATGTAAATGAAGAGTCATGACACATTAGGGTTTACATGGTGTAACCCTAGATGTGTCAACACTATATAAAGAACCCATGCTCCACCAAAATCGGTTGCACACAAGAATCAAGAGGGCTAGAGCCGATTTTGCAAGTGTAATATTCTCTCAAAAGTTTACTCCCAAAGCATTTGGTGTTGTGTGAAGCATTTGAGGCATCACACTTGGGGTGCTAGGCACACAAGGTTTCAAGGATCATAAGCAACAACAAGGTAAGTTATTCTATCTTTCATGCAAGTTAAAATTTATTCCCCATGTATGCTAGATAGGAATATAACCTTGGAATTCAACTTTGCATGATAATTAGACAAACATAGATCCAAGGTTATTAGGGTTGCATGTACACTTAGGAAGTGTTAGAATGCTCAAAACCCATCAGTGGTATCAGAGCCAGGTTTGTTTGTTGTTTTTTTTTTTGTGGAAACTGCTTGAAAAAAATCTTTTTTCTGTTTTCTGCTCGTATGAAAGTTTGCACATTTGTTGTTGGAAATGGACTAGAAACATTACCCTAAACTGTTTTGATGTTTTAAAACTTGTTTTAGATGGTGTAATGTTTATGCTAATCCATTTACAATGGCAATCATCAAAATTACAAGTTTTTTTTTTAAGTGTAATTTTTGATTCTTGAAAGTGTTCATGTTCATGTTCTTGAACTTATAAAGATTAGATGATCATAGGAATTGTTTGTAACCTTCATGGTAGTTTAATTCATGATCATAATGTGTTTTAATGGAGTCCATAACTTGTTCTCAAGTTATGGAAAACCAAAAGTCTCACTTTTATTAAAGCCATTAAAAGAACACAAGAGTTATAAAAATGAAGAGTTTTCATTTTTATTACTCAATTAATTCATAAGTTATAAGAAATGAAAAGTTTTTGAAGTTTACAAAACTTGCCCTCAAGTTTTGGAACAAGTAAAGTCTTGATTAAAACTTTAGTTCCAACCCTTAGAATTTTAAAAGTTAAAATTCAACCCTTATACTTTATAATATTATAAGTTACTAATATATATATGTATAAGATCAAGTCGTCTTACCGCTAGTACGCCTCATTCACGAAGCCGGTCTATAAGGGGGGTATAAGGTTGTTGCCTATAAAATGGCAACTTAATGGGTGTCCACTCTCACCCACCGCTTCCTTGATCGGTGGAGGGTCGTTAGCCGAACGGGTAGGACAAGGACTTATAAATTCTCATTAAAAGTATGATGAATATTATAAAGTAACTAAATGCTTTTATTAAATTCCCAATTTTAGTTACTTTAGGAAAAATGTGAATAAGTTGCTAATCCATGAAATTACACTTTACACTTTGTTTAAGTCGTTGGTGGAGCGTGTGTGGTTAACCGACACACTAACTTGCACTTAACAAGGTAGGTAAAGGGTGACTTAAGGTTTACCATAGCATCGGTGGAGCGTGTGTGGTTTACCGGCACATCGATTGAGTGATAAACTTTAAGGGTACCAAGTGATTTGCATGGTTACTTCACACCTCGTTTTGTGATCCTCGGTATCCCAGTCACAAAACTTGGAGGGCACACTCGAGATTGAAACATGCCTTTGAAAAGTTCATTGAATCTCAAAAGAATCTAGGAATTTCTAAGAACCAATTAAAAACCTAATATTTATATTTCGTTTTTCATGGTGGAAATTGGTGAATCGTCATTCACCTACCTTTCAAATATGTTATAGCTTGGATTACGTCATACCTCTTCTAAGTTATAATATATTGTGATTGGATCCTAACCTTAATATTACATTTGGGTGTTTTATTAAGGACTCTCTTAATATCTAAACTAATCTTGTCCTCTTCTTTCAGATGTCTTCAAACAATGCTGCTTCTGGCTCTAATCCTAATGGCTCCTTTACCCTTATGAACTTGTGTGGGAAAGTCACTTTTGATGGATCCAACTTCAATGAATGGATCAGGAACATCAGGATTATTAACCGCTACGAGGACAAAGAATATGTCCTTGACAAGGAGCTTAAGGAGATTGATAAGACCACTGCAACTCCCCAGGAGATCGCTGACTTCCGGGCACATGAAAGGGATGCTACAAAAGTGGCCTGCATCATGTTGGCCACCATGACAGCAGAACTCCAAAAGTCCTATGAGGACTTCTACCATTTTGAAATGCACCAAGATCTGATGGAAAGATACCATCAAAGTGCACGACAAGAGAGGTATGAAATCATATGCTCTATCATAACAACCATGATGAAGGACGGGGAATCCGTCATGAGCCACATGCAGAAAATGCAAAGGTATGTGGATCGGTTGCTGAAGCTTAATGTGAACTTCCCTGAGGAACTTGCAATAGATATCATTTTGCACTCCTTACCATCGTGCTATAATCAATTTCGCATGACATATCACATGAATAAGGAAGAGGTCACACTCAGCAAACTTCAGGGACTCCTCAAGACCGCAGAAACAGGTCTTAAGGGTAAGTCGGTTGTTAACACTCCTACTCCAAACTCCGCCCCGGTTTTGGCAATCGGGAAAGGTCGAGGGAAGAAGAGGAAGAGCTCTTCGAAGGGTACCAAGGCTAGGACCCTTGATGGCTCTTCTTCAAGTGGAACCAAGAAAGGTTTCGTCACTCCTTCTTTTGACCCTAAAGAGGCTGAATGCTTCTATTGCCATGAAAAGTCACATTGGAAGCGGAACTGCCCAAAGTACCAGCAAGATGTGAAGGATGGGAAAGTTAAACCCAACCATGCAGGTATTTACACTATCTTATCTAATAACTCACCCCATTCTAACTCTTGGGTCCTTGATACCAGTTGTGGTATTCATATCTGTTCTGATTTGCAGGGACTAAGAAGAAGTGAGAATGTGGAGCATGGAAGAATAAACTTAATCATGGGGAATAGGAAAGCTTTAGCTGTCACCAAGATTGGAGTTTATACTTTATCGCTAAGTAGTGGGTTTAGTTTAGATTTGAATAAGTGTTGTTATTCGCCAGAAATGGCAAGAAACATTATTTCCTTTCATGCATTGTATAAACAAGGTTTTACCTTTTCATTTGATAATGAAGTTGGTTCGATTAATGCTTTCTTTAATACTGTTCTTTATTTTAAACCATTACCTTGTGATGGCGTGTATGAAATTATATCTGTGGTTGATAACTTAGGAAATAATGTACTGTGTATTGATTATGTTAATAATAATAACTTGGATAAAGCATCATTATGGCATTGTCGTCTTGGACATATAAGAAAGAAACGCATAGGCCAACTCCAAAAGGATGGAGTCTTGGAGTCATTTGACCTAAAGTCAGATGATAGTTGCGAATCATGCTTACTTGGAAAAATGACAAAGTCACCCTTCACAGGTTCTTGTGAGAGGGGTGAAGGTTTGTTGGATCTTATACACACGGATGTGTGTGGACCCTTCAAACATGCCACAAGGGATGCTAATCGTTATTATTTGACTTTTACTGATGATTACAGTAGATATGGATATGTCTACTTAATCAAGCATAAGTCAGAGACTTTTGAAAGGTTTAAAGAATTTAAACAAGAAGTCGAGAATCAATTGGGCAGGAACATTAAGATGCTTCGATCCGATCGAGGTGGTGAGTATCTTAGTTCAGAGTTCCTCGACTATCTTAGGGAATGTGGGATTGTCTCATAATTGACACCTCCCAGGACACCGCAGTTGAACGGTGTAGCTGAGGCGTAATCGAACCTTGTTCGATATGGTTCGTTCCATGATGAGTCGAGCTTTGCTACCAATATCATTTTGGGGGTATGCCTTAGAGACTGCCGCCCATATCCTTAATCTAGTCCCTATAAAGAAAGTTGCCAAAACTCCTCAAGAGATGTGGACTGGTAAAGTACCCAAACTGGACCACATCAAGATTTGGGGTTGCGAGGCTTTCGTGAGACGCGAGACTCATGAGTAGCTCGAACCTCGAAGCGAGAGGTGTATTTTCATCGGTTACCCACAACAATCCTTTGGTTACCTCTTTTACAGACCTAGTGAAAATGTGGTCTTTGTAGCTAGGAGGGCTGTCTTTCGAGAGAGAGAGTTCATAAGCCAAGGAGACAGTGGGAGGCAAGTTGACCTTGAAGAAATTCAAGAGTCAAGTGGTGAAGGAACTTCAAACCCTAACACTCAAGTTGAGGAGGAAACTCCTGTTGAGCCAATTGACAAGTCTGTACCTCTAAGGCGTTCCACAAGGGTTAGGAATGCACCTGAGCATTACTATGGATTCCATATTACTGCGGAAGGTGATACACTTATCGGTGATGAGACACTGATAAGTCTGGATGAACCTAACAGTTATGCGGAAGCCATGGCAGGCCCTAAGTCAGCCAAGTGGAAAGAGGCAATGGACAGCGAGATACAGTCCATGTATGACAATCAAGTTTGGAACTTTGTTGAGAATGTACCAGGTCGTAAGACTGTAGGGTGCAAATGGATCTTCAAGAAGAAGACCGACATGGATGGTAATGTACACACTTATAAGGCACGACTGGTTGCAAAGGGTTTCTCACAAACTCCGGGAGTTGATTATGATGAGACCTTTTCTCCAGTGGCCAAGATTAAGTCTATTAGGGTTCTGTTAGCCATAGCCGCAAATAGATGTCAAAACCGCTTTCCTTAATGGAAAGTTGGCTGAGGATGTTTACATGAGTCAGCCAGACAGTTTTGTCAATACAGAGTACCCTAATAGAGTGTGTAAGCTTGAGAAATCCATTTATGGGTTAAAGCAAGCACCTCGCAGATGGAATCTTTGCTTTGATGAGAAAGTCAAAGAATTTGGCTTTTCTAGGAGTGAAGATGAATCGTGTGTATATGTCAAGGCTAGTGGGAGTATAGTTAGTTTTTTGGTATTGTATGTGGATGACATACTACTCATAGGAAATGACATCCCAACTCTGCAGGAAGTTAAGTCCTGGCTTGGGAAGTGTTTCTCTATGAAGGACCTAGGAGAACCTGCCTATATTCTAGGGATAAGGATCTTGAGAGACCGGAGTAAAAGACTAATTGGACTTAGTCAGAGTACCTACTTGGATAAGGTGCTGAAGAGATTCGGCATGCAGGACTCCAAGAAAGGAGAGTTACCCATCCAGAGTAACGCCAGATTGAGTAAGACACAAAGCCCTAGTACTGAGGCTGAGATAGCAGAAATGAGTCGAATACCTTATGCTTAGGCTGTAGGATCGATCATGTATGCTATGACGTGTACTCGACCTGATGTAGCCTTTGCTTTGAGCATGGTTAGCAGATATCAGGGGAACCCTGGCAAGGCACACTAGACTGCAGTAAAGAATATCCTCAAGTACCTACGGAGGACTAAGGACTGGGTCCTTACCCTCGGTGGGAGTGAAGACTTGAGAGTTGTAGGGTATAGTGATGCTAGCTTTCAGACTGATAGGGATAATTTCCGCTCTCAGTCAGGCTGGGTCTTTACCTTAAACGGAGAAGCAATTTCTTGGATGAGTTCCAAGCAAGAGACAGTGGCTGATTCAACTTGCGAATCAGAGTATATAGCAGCTAGCGAGGCAGCAAAGGAGGCGATATGGCTGAAGAACTTCATTGGAGACCTTGGAGTTGTACCAGCTATTAAAGAGCCAATGGAAATTTTCTGTGATAGTGAAAGTGCAGTTGCCTTAGCCAAGGAACCAAGGGATCACGGGAGATCCAGACACATCGACAGAAAATACCATTTCATCAGACATCGAATAGAAGAAGGACTCCTCGTGGCAAAGAGGGTATCATCGGATGAGAATCCAGCAGATCCCCTCACGAAGGAACTGACTCGGGTTAAGCATCTCCAGCATGCTCGAAGCATAGGGCTGAAGGATGATATTAGATTTAGTAGTTAGATAACCTTGAAATTTGTAAAGTGTAATTGACATTAGATGATGAATAAAAGGTGTTTTATTTATGAGTAAAGTGTTGCTATCTCTTGTCGATCGTTTACTATATTTCTTTTGCATGTTTTGACTTCCAGAATAATTATGTTTGGTATATCATATTATTCGAACCTCCACAGTCGGTCATATGTCGGAAGTAGGTATGAATCAAGACTGTCATGATTGGTTGTAGAGGTCTAAGTTGTTGGACATGGCTACAACACTCATGAGTGCTCATAAGTTCTGAGCATTGGACTCAACCCACGCTTACTGGAATCACTTCATGGAATTTATCTCGAGTGATCGTGAGACGCTAATATCATATAAGTCTTCAAACCTAGAGATATGATTTGTTACTTATGAGTTGGTTATGCATTGATTGTACGTTAACGCATTGGTAACTCGATGTTATAAAACGTGCTCTTGTGTATAATTCAATGAGTGGTAGAACAAACATATGAGTCGAAGTTTATCTGTTCCTTCTTGGATTAGAAGCTGATATCTGGGCCCCTCGATGATTTTGTTTTGACCTATGTACCGGGCCCGGTCAGAACTAAGTTCATGTGTTCAATTAAGTTCTTTGTCAAACAAATCGGAAATCGGGAAACAAACTGCTGGACAATAAGTAAGACATTGTTCCATGTATTTGTCCGGCTGATATCTCGAACAGAGGATTATATGATCACTTATCTTAAATGGCGTATCATCATCTTCTCAGTTCCGAGAGACCTTGAAAGAGCTACGATTGCCGATCGGTTCCTGAAGTATTGCAGTTATAGTTATTAGACTTATCCAAGTGGGAGACTGTTGGATAAGGTGTCTAAGTCCATAACTATTTATGGTATGTACTTGACCCGACCCGGCATGGTCCATTTGGGTTGCATGGCACCATGCAATTGGATAGACTAAATGAGAGAAATAACACTTGTGGATTATTAATATATTATAAGTTCTAATATATTAATAATATTATTTAATTAGTTTGATCAAGAATTAATTTAGAATTAATTAAATGATCAAAAGATAACTAATTAAATATATGGGTTGATTATGTAAATTATGCATAACTTGTATAGTGGGCTAAGAGGCTCCATGGATTATCAAGTTGGGTTAAACCCATAGGATGCTCCATGGGAGTTAGAAACCCATGGGTCATGGAAATGAAGAGTCATGACACATTAGGGTTTACATGGTGTAACCCTAGATGTGTCAACACTATATAAAGAACCCATGCTCCACCAAAATCGGTTGCACACAAGAATCAAGAGGGCTAGAGCCGATTTTGCAAGTGTAATATTCTCTCAAAAGTTTACTCCAAAAGCATTTGGTGTTGTGTGAAGCATTTGAGGAATCACACTTGGGGTGCTAGGCTCACAAGGTTTCAAGGATCATAAGCAACAACAAGGTAAGTTATTCTATCTTTCATGCAAGTTAAAATTTGTTCCCCATGTATGCTAGATAGGAATACAACCTTGGAATTCAACTTTGCATGATAATTAGACAAACATAGATCCAAGGTTATTAGGGTTGCATGTACACTTAGGAAGTGTTAGAATGCTCAAAACCCATCAGGAATTTCAATGGGCTGGAGGGGTTATGGTCCTAAGGCAGTGGATTGAAAAGATAGAAGCGGTCTTTGAAATCTGTGCCTGCCCGGAGGGCAATAAGGTCAAGTTTGCTACTTGTACCTTTTCTGACAGGGCTTTAACTTGGTGGAATGGCCATGTTAAGTCACTGACTATCGTAGTGGCAAATTCGATCAGCTGGGAAAACTTGAAAGCCATGTTGATGAGAGAGTACTGTCCTCGAGGGGAAATTCAAAAACTCGAACAGGAACTCTGGGGTCTTGAAATGGTTGGTTCCGACATATCAACCTATACAAACAGATTCTGTGATCTGGCAATTCTATGCCCTGACATGGTTGCTCTTGAGAGCAAGAGAATAGAGAGATATATCTGGGGACTGTCGCCCCAGATCCAGTCAAGTGTGTTAGCTTCTAGGCCTGTTACTTTTGACAGCGCCAAAGAGCTGGCACAATCTCTAATAGATCACGGAAAACACCAGAACCCAACAATCCCTACACCCGAGCCACAAAAAGGAAACAACAACAACAAGAAAAAGGGTTGGAACAAGAGGAAAAGAGGGGCTTCGCAAGAATCCTCAAAGAGACAACAACTAGTGGCAATCAATGCTGCCACCGTAACCCCTGTTGTCCCTGTCAATCACTTACCAGCAAAAACTTATGCTGGTAATCTTCCGAGGTACAACAAATGCAACTTCCATCACCACAGACCTTGCAAGGAAATGCAGTGCTCTAACTGCAACAGAAAGGGGCATACATCCCGTTTCTGCAAGACTCCAGCAAGGCCGACCGCCCAAGTTCCTAACGCCGGTGTGGGCCAGGCTTGCTACGGTTGTGGCGAGGTGGGCTACTACAAGAGGAACTGCCCTAAGGCGGGGATGGCTGGCGGAGTGGGAAGAGTTCTGGCCATAGGCCACGAGGAAGCCGTAGCTGATCCTACTGTAGTTACTGGTACGTTTCTCCTCGATAACTCATATGCTTGCATACTTTTCGACACTGGAGCAGAGAAAAGTTTCGTAAGCCATAAATTTGCACCCCTACTTAAACAAAAACCTCGTGCTTTAGATAAATCATTCACGGTAGAAATGGCAAACGGGAAAACAGAAAGTACTAACTGCATATACGTAGGTTGTACTCTAACTTTAGATGGCCATACTTTCATGATAGAACTCATGCCAGTCCAAATTAAAAGTTTCGACGTCATTATCGGCATGGATTGGTTGAGTCTTCTTCGCGCCGACATCATGTGCTTTGAAAAAGCAGTTCGTCTTAACCTTCCTAACAGCGAAACCTTAGTTATCTTTGGCGACAAACCTAGTACGATCCTTCGCCTCATTTCATGCATCCAAGGCCAGAAGTGCTTACGAAAGGAATATCATGCATTCCTCGCACACATTGTCGATACGAGTCAAGAAGTAAAAGACATTCAGAACATCCCGGAGGTACGCGACTTTCCCGACATCTTTTCAGAAGAACTCCCAGGATTACCACCACAACGCCAAGTCGAGTTCAAAATCGACTTAGTGCCAGGGGCTACTCCCGTAGCCAAATCTCCTTATCGTCTGGCACCGGCAGAGATGCAGGAACTTTCCAGTCAGCTTAACGAACTTCTCAAGAAGGGATTCATTAGGCCGAGCTTCTCACCATGGGGAGCACCGGTCTTGTTCGTCAAGAAGAAAGACGGATCGTTTCGCATGTGCATCGACTACATGGAACTCAACAAACTTACCATTAAAAATCGTTATCCCTTACCCTGCATTGACGATTTATTTGATCAACTTCAAGGAGCCAACTACTTCTCGAAGATATATCTACGATCCGGATATCACCAACTACGAGTGTTAGAGGAGGATGTTCCCAAGACAGCCTTCCGAACTCGTTATGGACACTACGAGTTTGTAGTGATGCCATTCGGATTAACAAACGCGCCCGCCGTATTCATGGACTTAATGAATAGGGTGTGTCGTCCTTACTTGGATCAGTTCGTCATCGTCTTCATCGATGACATACTCATCTACTCTCGAAGTAAGGAAGAACATAGTCAACATCTCCGCAGAGTCTTAGAAACATTACGATCGGAGAAGCTCTATGCGAAGTTCTCTAAATGCGAATTTTGGATTCAAAGAGTCGATTTCTTGGGCCACGTAGTTAGTGAAGAGGGAATACACGTGGACCCTTCCAAAATCAAGGCCATTGAGAACTGGTCAGCACCGAAGACACCTACAGAAATTCGTCAATTTCTAGGTCTCGCTGGCTACTATCGCAGGTTCATTCAGAACTTCTCCCGCATAGCGAAACCTCTTACAACACTGACCCAGAAAGGCGTGGCCTTTGACTGGGAAGAGAAACAGGAAAGAGCGTTCCAAACGCTCAAGCGAGCCTTGTGCACCGCACCAATACTATCCCTCCCCGAAGGGGTAGAAGACTTTGTTGTCTATTGCGATGCTTCAAATCAGGGACTCGGATGTGTTCTGATGCAATGAGGTAAGGTCATCGCCTATGCCTCGAGACAGCTGAAGACACATGAGGTTAACTACACCACCCACGATCTTGAACTAGGAGCAGTTGTGTTTGATCTGAAGATCTGGAGACACTACCTGTATGGTACAAAAAGCACGATCTTTACAGACCACAAAAGCCTACAACATATATTCGACCAGAAAGAGCTCAACATGAGACAACGACGGTGGGTCGAGCTACTCAGTGATTACGAATGCGAAATTCGTTATCATCCGGGTAAAGCCAACGTAGTAGCTGACGCCCTAAGTCGGAAAGAATACTCTAGTCGTAGAGTCAAATCTTTGACTCTAACTATCCATTCACACTTGTCCACACAAATTAAGGAAGCTCAGCTCAACGCTTTGAAACCTGAAAATGTGGCGGGTGAATCCCTAAGAGGGATGGATAAGAATTTAGAAGTCAAGGGTGGTAGAGCCTTATACCTCATGGATCGGATCTGGACACCGAAACACGGTGGCTTCAGAGACTTGGTCATCACCGAGGCACACAACACTCGTTATTCCGTCCACCCAGGTTCAGATAAGATGTATCTGGATCTTAAAAAGCTATACTGGTGGCCTAACATGAAAGCAGATATTGCTACCTTCGTAAGTAAATGCCTTACTTGCGCGAAGGTAAAGGTCGATTACCAGAAACCCTCCGGTCTTCTGCAACAACCGGAGATACCGGAATGGAAGTGGGAGCGGATCACTATGGACTTCATAACCAAGTTGCCCAAGACAACGGGTGGACTTGATACCATATGGGTCATCGTCGACAGATTGACCAAATCTGCACACTTCCTGCCTATCAAAGAAACCGACAAGATGGAGAAACTTACGAGAACCTACATTAGGGAGATTGTACGACTGCACGGTGTTCCCATATCCATTATCTCGGATAGAGATAGTAGATTCACTTCTAGGTTCTGGCAGTCGCTACAAGGTTCCCTAGGAACTAGGCTGGACATGAGTACAGCCTACCATCCACAGACCGACAGAAAAGCTACGCTGACAAGCAAAGGAAACCGTTGGAATTCCAGGTGGGCGACCGTGTTTTATTGAAGGTCTCACCCTGGAAGGGCTTGATACGCTTCGGAAAGCGTGGAAAGCTTAATCCAAGATACATTGGGCCTTTCGAGATTTTTGCCAGAATCGGCCCAGTAGCATACAAACTCAATCTACCACGCGAACTTAGTAATGTACATTCTACTTTCCATGTCTCGAACTTGAAAAAGTGTCTGTCCGAAGAGACTCTTGTAATCCCACTCGACGAGATCGAGATCAACGAGAGCCTCAACTTCATGGAAGAACCGGTAGAGATCATGGACCGAGAGGTCAAGCAGACGAAACAAAGCCGTATCCCGATAGTGAAGGTTCGCTGGATTGCCAAGCGAGGACCTGAATTCACTTGGGAGTGAGAGGATCAGATGAGACTGAAATATTCTCATCTTTTTGCTTAGTTATTTGTAACTACTTATTTGCTTAAATTCTAATTTCGGGACGAAATTCCTTCAAAGGAGGGGATGATGTGACAACCTGAAATTTCTTTTCTATACAACATGTCAATTCAATAGAAGTCAGAACTGTTACTGCTAATTTTCAAGCTTTTTGGAATAAGTTTGAGTATTTTAGGATTAACACTTTAGGAGATATCAGGAGAGAGGATGTCCTAGGGTGTATTGTGCAACAATACTACTTCAAAACTCCAAAAGATTGGAGTTTACGGCCTAAACAATGGTGTTTACGGCCGTAAACCCTATATGGGAGTATATATATGACACTTAGTCATTATTTACACTTTTTCACAAAATCAAGATCCAAATCTCAATTCTCTCTCAAGTATCTTCGACTTTTCCTTCTAGATCTTCAACTTGTAAGTGTTTCTAACCCTTTTAAGTTGATATCTACCTTAATCTAGTGATCTAACACACTTCCATCCGTGAAATCATTCCAAAAGGTTAGATCTTCAAGTTTCACCAAGAACACCAAGAACACACACTAGTGTTCTTGGCCTTTTGGTACCTTTTCAAGCCGCTATCTTGTAAGTACTTCTATCCTAGAGTAGTATAAGGCTTGATACACTTCATTACATCAAGAAAAACACCAAGAAATACAAAGATCAAGGTGTTTACGGTCCAAGGTGTTCTTGGACCGTAAACCCTATTTAGGGTGCCAAAGTGTGCCCTAGTCCCTCCTAAGCCTTGGTAACTTGCATAGATCCCTTCCTTGATGATTTAAGGACTTGAAAATGGAATTAGACCATAATCCATAAGGGTTTACGACCGTAAATCCAAAAGGAAATGGTCTAGGGACCGTAAACTCCATTTAGGAGTGAAATGGTGCCCTAATCCCTTCCATAGACTTATACTTCAAGTGGAAACACTTCTAGGGACTTGTAGAGCTTCAAAACAACTCATGGTCAAGAAAGCATGAGTTTACGGCCGTAAACTCATGGGTTTACGACCGTAAACTCAATGAGTTATGGTCATAAATGTTGGATTAGTGTCTAAGCCCGTAACTATATTTGGTATGTACTTGACCCGGTTGTGCATGGTCCTTTTGGGTTGACTTCACCAAAGCAACTTGACAAGGTAATTTGATATGAGAGAGAGGATATAATGGTTTATTAGTATATTATAAGAATAATATATTAAAGGAGAAATCATATTTATTTAATTAGTATTAGTCATAAATTAATTAGGAATTAATTTGGTGACTAAAAGAGATTAATTAAATAAAGGGGTATAAACTGTCAAATGTGTGATAGTTGGATTTTTGGCTAGGAAACCTAATGGACAAGAGGGGGAACGAAAATATGATGAAAGGATCATCATATTTCGTCCAAGGCCCTATTCCAGAAGGTTCCTTGGGCTGCTTGGTGGCTAAGCTGTCCATTAGGGTTTAGACTGAAACCCTAGTAGCCTGCAAGTATAAATATGACCCCTAGGCTATGGAAATCGGCTAGACATTATTTCAAGAGAAACCCTAGGCCGATTTCTAGCATCCTCCCTCCTGTCTCTTATTGGCTTCTTGCTACTTGGTGTTTGTGATCCATTAGAGGAATTACAATTGTGATTCTAAGCTCAAGCAAAGAAGATTCAAGCTATTTGAAGAGGTAAACATCTGGATCTGATGTTGTTTGTTATTTTGATAATATGTATGCTAGTTTAGGGTTTGGAAGACTTGGATTCAAAGCATGTACAATAGAGAAACCTAGATCCAAGCATTAGGGTTTGTATGAGCACATAGGATTGTTTCTTATGCATAAAATCGATCAGTGGTATCAGAGCCTTGATTGGTTTCAATTGTATGTGATGCTTAACTGTTTTGCTTGCTGAAAATCGAGTTTTTTGCCTCTGCCCGACTCAACTCGGCGAGTCAGTATTTGGACTCGGCGAGTTGGCCCCTACTCGGCGAGTTCAGAGCTGACTCGGCGAGTTCGAGCGTCAGACAGAGGATATTTCGGGATTTAGTTGCTGTTTTGACTTGGGTACAATGCCTAAATCGGTTTTTGAAGTTAAAATCCGAATTTTATCTTAATTAAATGATTATCCTTGCCAAAACAATAGATAATTTCAAATCTTTTGAATATTGGTTGTTTATATGATAAATATGGATTATTTAAAATTATTTGGTAATTATCTAATGACTAAATAAAGTTAGATCAAATATAGATAATTATGAAATTAATTGTTTAATTTAAATTATGTGTTATTTGATCCCTTATGTTTTGAAAAGTTCAAAACTTGCCCTCATGTTTTGAAATTTGAATTTTGTGATTAAAAGTTTAATTTGAATAATTTAAATTTCAAACCCTTAGAATTTTACAAGTTTAAAATTCAACCTTATGCTATTATATTATTACAAGATTAATTAATATATATGTATAAGAATAAGCTAGTCTTATCGCTAGTAGGCCTCATTCACGAAGCCAGTCTATAAGGTGGGTATAAGGTTGCTGCCTATAAAATGGCGCTTAATGGGTGTACACTCACACCTACCGCTTGCTTGACTGGTGGAGGGTCGTTAGCCGAACGGATAGGATACGACATTTAATTCATCATTATAAGTATAATGGAAATATTAAAGTAACTACATTGTTTTATAAATTCCCAATCTTAGTTACTTTAGGGTAAAATGTGAAAATGATGCTACTCCATGGAATTACACTTTGTACCCCTGTCAAACGTTAGTGGAGCGTGCGTGGTTAACCGGCACACTAATTTGGGATTGACATTGGTGACAAAGGGTGGCTCGAGGTTTTATCATAGATCAATGGAGCGTGCGTGGCTAACCAGCACATTGATTAGGTGATGAAGACATTGAGTGCACCATGTTGATTCGCATGGTTATTCACAAACTTATTTGCGATCCTCGGCATCCCAGTCGCAAATCTGAAGTGCATATCGAGATTTAAACATGCCATTGAAATGTTCAATGAATCTCAAAAGAAATCTAGGAATTTTCAAATACATTTAAAACTTAATTCTTTTCGTTATGCATGGTGAAAATTAGTGAATCGTCATTCACTTACCTTCAATATTATTTACTTTTAGATTACGACATCCCTTTTCTAAGTTGTATATAATGTTGTTGGATCCTAGCCCTAATTTCTCATTTGGGTGTTTAATTGGGGATTCATTTCTAATCAAACCTTGTTCCTTTCTATTTCAGATGTCTAACGCAAACGCAAACAACAACACTTCTGGGTCGTTCTCGTTGATGAACCTGTGTCAAAAGGTGACATTTGATGGCTAGAACTTCAACGAGTGGATGAGATACATTCGCATGATAACTCGCTACGAGGACAAAGAATATGTCCTCGACGAGAAGCTAGAGAAGATTAACCCAGAAGAAGCTACTCCTGAAGAGCTGGCCGCCTTTGAGGCCCACGAGCGTGATGCAACGAAAGTTCATTGCATCATGTTGGCCACCATGAACCTCGAACTCCAAAAGTCCTATGAGGACATGTATCCATATTAAATGCATCAAGATTTGCTGGACAGGTACCACCAGAGCGCGAGGCAAGAGCGCTATGAGATCATCACCAACATGATCACCGCTAGGATGGGAAGTGGAGAATCCCTAACATCTCATTTGCAAAGAATGCAAAGGTATGTTGATCGTCTTCACAAACTTAATGTTAAGTTTGATGAGGATTTGGCTATCGACATCATCCTCCACTCCTTGACTTCCTGCTACAACCAAGTCAGGATGACCTACCACATGAACAAGGAAGAGGTCACCCTGAGTAAACTCCAAGGGCTCCTGAGGACAGTTGAGAGCAACCTCAAGGACAAATCTGTTGCATCATCCTCTACTGTATCTGCTCCTGTGTTGGCAATTAGCGAAGGAAAGGGTAAGAAGAGGAAGGCTCCTTCCAAGAGCCACCATAAGAGTAAGACCCAAGATGGTTCCTCTTCTAGTGGGACCAAAGCAGGTTCTATTAAACCCTCTTCTGACCCCAAGGAAGCAGAGTGCTTCTACTGCCACCAGAAGGGCCACTGGAAACGAAGTTGCCCCAAGTATCTGCAGGATATCAAGGATGGGAAGATAAAGCCCACCTTCGCAGGTATGTATTTAATTAAATCTAATAACTCATCACTTGCTACTTCATGGGTCCTTGATACAAGATGTGGTTACCACATTTGTTCTGATTTGCAGGGGCTAAGAAAAAGTAGGGAAGTGGAGCATAGAAGGATAAGCTTGATCATGGGAAACAAGAAGTCTTCACCAGTAACCAAGATCAGAGTTTATTCCTTAGTGTTGAGTAATGGGTTAGGACTATATTTAAATAATTGTTGCTATTCGCCAGATATGGCAAGGAACATCATTTCTTTTCATGGATTGTTTAGACAAGGTTTCAAATATTCGTTTGATAATAGTAATGGTTCTATTAATGCTTATTTGAATGATGTCATTTATTTCAATGCATTACCTTGTAATGGGATTTATGAATCTGTGTTAGTTATTGGTAATTTAGGAAATGATGTTTTGAATATTTATTCGTCCACAAGTTTGGACAAAGCATGCTTGTGGCATTGTCGCCTTGGCCATGTTAACAAGAAACGCATAGCCCAACTCCAAAAGGATGGAGTCTTGGAGTCATTCGACCTAAGGGACGATGACGTGTGTGAGTCTTGTTTACTTGGGAAGATGACCAAGTCACCCTTTACTGGCATATGTGAAAGGGGTGAGGGTGTACTGGATCTCATACATACAGATGTATGTGGACCCTTTAGATCCACCACAAGGGACGCTTGTCGCTTCTACGTGACTTTTACAGACGATTATAGCAGATATGGATATATCTACTTGATTAAGCAAAAGTCAGAAACCTTTGAGAAATTCAAAGAGTTTAAGAATGAAGTGGAAAATCAGCTGGGTAGGAAAATCAAGATGCTTCGATCTGATCGAGGGGGAGAGTACCTAAGTCTTGAGTTTCACGACTATCTAAAAGAGTGTGGAATAGTTTCACAATTGACGCCTCCTAGAACGCCACAATTGAATGGTGTGGCTGAGAGACGTAATCGAACCTTGTTGGACATGGTTCGCTCTATGATGAGTCGTGCTTCGTTACCAATCTCATTCTGGGGGTATGCCTTAGAGACTGCCGCCCATATCCTTAACTTAGTTCCCACCAAGAAGGTTGCCAAGACACCTCACGAGATGTGGACAGGGAAAGCTCCCTCGTTAGCACATATCAAGGTTTGGGGTTGTGAAGCTTTCGTAAGACGAGAGACTCACGACAAGCTAGAACCTCGTAGTGATAAGTGTTATTTCATCGGCTACCCACAGAAGTCTTTTGGCTATCTCTTCTATAGACCAAGTGACAATGTTGTCTTTGTTGCTAGGAGAGGGGTTTTCAGAGAGAGAGAACTCATAAGTCAAAGAGACAGTGGGAGTCAGATTGACCTTGAAGAGCTTCAAGAGTCAGGAGATGAAGGAACCTCTAACACTGGCATGCAACCTGAGGAGGAAACTCCGGTTGAACCAATTGACCAGTCCTTACCTCTTAGACGTTCAAGTAGAGTTATTGTTCCACCCCAGTTTTATAGTTTCCATATTACTACTGACGGGGATACGTTTATTAGTGATAGTACACTAGTAAATCTGGACGAACCTAATAGCTACAAGGAAGCCATGGCAGGCCCAGAGTCTGATAAATGGAAAGAGGCAATGGACAGTGAGATTCAGTCCATGTATGACAACCAAGTTTGGAATTTGGTTAACAATGTACCAGGTCGTAAGACGGTCGGGTGCAAGTGGATCTTCAAGAAGAATACAGACATGGATGGGAAAGTGCACACTTATAAAGTGCGATTGGTTGCAAAGGGCTTTACCCAAACTCCTGGAGTTGACTATGATGAGACCTTTTCGCCAGTTGCCAAAATAAAGTCTATTAGGGTAATGCTCGCAATAGCTGCGTTTCATGATTATGAAATCTGGCAGATGGACGTAAAAACCGCTTTCCTAAATGGGAAGTTGGCTGAGGATGTTTACATGAATCAGCCAGAGGGTTTCGTCGATGCGAAGCATCCAAATAGAGTATGCAAGCTTGAGAAATCCATTTATGGATTAAAGCAAGCATCTCGCAGATGGAATCTTTGTTTTGACGAGAAAGTCAAAGAGTTTGGTTTTCTGCGAAACGAGGATGAGTCATGTGTGTATGTCAAGACCAGTTGGAGTATAGTGAGCTTCCTCGTATTGTATGTCGATGACATACTACTCATAGGAAACGACATCCCAACCTTGCAGGAGGTAAAGTCCTGGCTTGGGAAGTGTTTCGCTATGAAGGACCTCGGAGAACCTGCATATATTCTGGGAATAAGGATAGTGAGAGACAGAAGTAAGAGACTGATAGGACTCAGTCAGGATACATACTTGGAAAAGGTACTAAAACGTTTTAGTATGGAAAATTCCAAGAAAGGGGAGTTACCAATCCAATGCAATACCAAACTGAGTAAGACTCAGGGCCCAAGTACAGAGGCAAAGATAACAGATATGAGCCGAGTACCTTACGCTTCCGCAGTTGGCTCGATTATATACGCTATGACCTGTACTCGCCCTGATGTGGCCTTCGCTTTGAGCATGGTCAGCAGATATCAAGGGAACCCTGGTAGAGCACATTGGATTGATGTCAAGAATATTCTTAAGTACCTACGAAGGACCAAGGAATGGTTTCTAGTCCTCGGTGGGAGTGATGACTTAAGGGTGCGAGGGTACAGTGACGCTAGTTTCCAGACAGATCGGGATAATTACCGATCACAGTCGGGCTGGGTCTTTACCCTGAATGGAGGAGCAGTGACTTGGAAGAGTTCCAAGCAAGAGACCGTAGCTGATTCAACGTGCGAATCGGAGTACATTGCGGCAAGCGAAGCGTCAAAGGAGGCTATATGGTTAAAGAACTTCATAGGAGACCTTGGAGTTGTGCCAACCATAAAGGAGCCCATGGAAATTTTCTGTGATAATGAAGGAGCGGTTGCCTTGACCAAGGAACCAAGGGATCATGGCAGATCTCGACATATCGACAGGAAATATCATTTTATTAGACATCGGGTAGAAGAGGGACTCCTCGTTGTGAAGAGGGTATCGTCAGAAGATAACTCAGCAGATCCCCTTACGAAGGGACTGAGTAGGGTCAAACATTTGAAGCACGCTAGGAGCATTGGGCTAAAGGACGATATTAGTTTAGATTAGATAGGTAGGAAACTTGTAATAGATAATTTTATATTCAACATTTGATGATTAAATAAAGGTGTTTTATTTATAAGAAAGTTACTATCCTATGTTGATTATTTATCTATTGTTTCAATTTTGCATGTTTTGACTTCCTGAATAATAAGATTATTCGAACAGTCCACAATCGATCATATGTTGGAAGTAGATATGAAAGAAGATTGTCATAAATTAGTTTGTAGATTGTCTAAAAGGTTTTAGACATAGCAAAGGTTTGCTGCAAAGTTTATGAGTGCTTATGAAATATGTTTTGAGCATTGGAATAAACCCGCACTTGCTAGTATCACTTCTTGAATGTTATCATAAGTGATCGCAAGATGATAATATCATATAATCTTAAAACCTAGAGATATGGTTGTTGTTTGCTAGTTGATTATATATTGATAATAAGAAAACGCATCAGTAACTTGATGTTATAAAACGTATTATTGTGTGTAACTTAGCTAGTAGATAATAAGAGCATATAAGTCGAAGTTTATCTGTTCCTTTTATTCTAAGAGGATAAAAGCGATATCTTGGCCACTCGATGATTTGGTTTGACTTATGTGCCGGGCCCGGTCAGGATAATGTTGATGTGTTCAACTGAATTCTATGTCGAACGAATCAGAGATCGAGAAACAGAATGCTAGACAATAAGTATTGTCTACATGATATCTAGAACAGAGGATTATATGATCCCTTATCTGAAGGACAGGATTTTGATCAGAGTGACAGAAGCGTATAAGAGCTACGATTGCTAATCGGATTCTGAAGACGTATGTGAGATATAGTTACTAGACTTATTCAAGTGGGAGACTGTTGGATTAGTGTCTAAGCCCGTAACTATATTTGGTATGTACTTGACCCGGTTGTGCATGGTCCTTTTGGGTTGCCTTCACCAAAGCAACTTGACAAGGTAATTTGATATGAGAGAGAGGATATTATGGTTTATTAGTATATTATAAGAATAATATATTAAAGGAGAAATCATATTTATTTAATTAGTATTAGTCATAAATTAATTAGGAATTAATTTGGTGACTAAAAGAGATTAATTAAATAAAGGGGTATAAACTGTCAAATGTGTGATAGTTGGATTTTGGGCTAGGAAACCTAATGGACAAGAGGGGGAACGAAAATATGATGAAAGGATCATCATATTTCGTCCAAGGCCCTATTCCAGAAGGTTCCTTGGGCTGCTTGGTGGCTAAGCTGTCCATTAGGGTTTAGACTGAAACCCTAGTAGCCTGCAAGTATAAATATGACCCCTAGGCTATGGAAATCGGCTAGACATTATTCCAAGAGAAACCCTAGGCCGATTTCTAGCATCCTCCCTCCTCTCTCTTATTGTCTTCTTGCTACTTGGTGTTTGTGATCCACTAGAGGAATTACAATTGTGATTCTAAGCTCAAGCAAAGAAGATTCAAGCTATTTGAAGAGGTAAACATCTGGATCTGATGTTGTTTGTTATTTTGATAATATGTATGCTAGTTTAGGGTTTGCAAGACTTGGATTCAAAGCATGTACAATAGAGAAACCTAGATCCAAGCATTAGGGTTTGTATGAGCACATAGGATTGTTTCTTATGCATAAAATCGATCAATAAAACCGTAAACTCATGTAAGGGGTCCTCTTGAACCCTAAACTCAATAGCAAGGTCCTACAACACTTAGATGCAATCCTTATGACTTGTAGCACTTAAATAAGGTGTTCTACATATCTTCGGATGTCTTAACCTTGTTAATTAGTTGTTTAACTGACTAATTAGATACATATATGTTTGATTATATGTTAACTAGGATCATAGTGTGTGTACAAGTCTTCACTTGACACTTAGCATCCTACATCATTCAGTACATCCAAACCACCAACTACAGGTGAGTTCATACCCCTAAATCAATGTTTTAAATGAATTTAAATGCTTAAATGGGGGGGGGGGAATACAAGTAGAAAACAGTATGTTATAGTATCAATCACATGTGATTTATAACTGTGTTTTCAGCCAACTGATTTCACATACTTCAAAATGTCATACACGAAATTGTTTTCTGTCCTGATATACTTTGTTACCAAATGAATTACTTTTGAACTGTTTTACTAAATGACATCAAGTCATTATTATCTATTGTTCAAAACTCTTAAATGTTTTACAAAACCTCTTTCTTCTCATTGTTACAAAACCATATCTATACACTTATCTTTCTTAAATATATGTATTGATATGGGAGCTTTCATCCTTCATTCAGTTCGCACACTCTTGAGTAGCAAGGGTGTATAAACCTTCTTGAACATCAATTACATTCCAGTAAGCTATTATATGAATAGTTTAGGGGATACAAAACATTATTCCTATTACAAGGAATTACACCACAGTCAGTTCATTCATGAGTCTATACTATATGCTATATGAAGAGATACACTTACATGAATCCTCTTACATGGATACACTTACATGAATCCTCTTACATGGATACACTTACATGAATCCTCTTACATGGATACACTTACATGAATCCTCTTACATGGATACACTTACATGGATCCTCTTACATGGATACACTTACATGGATCCTCTTACATGGATACTTTTACCTAGATACTATATGGTGAGATACCATTACATATTATATGTGTAGTTTGGATCTGTCTATCCTAGTACAAAAGGATACTGTAAGGGACTTACCATTCCTACACCCATCTGTTAGCCACAGGGGTAAATGCACATCTACGGATGTCTACAGTTGATACTATTATAGGTATACTTTAAGGGACTAACTATTCCTACACCCAGCTGTTAGCAACATAGGTAAATGCACATCTACAGATGTCTACGGTTAATACTATTCGGTAATTTCTATGCCGTGTTTATCCTAGTACCAAAGGATAATACTTAAGTTATTAGATCATTACCTTTATTTTGTGATACATTCACATAAACGACGAGGTAGACTAATACTTATATAATTTCCCTATTACTTTTACTTTGTGGCACATTCACATAAACGATGAGGTAGACTATATATTTTATTATTAATAGTCATTCAGAGAAAAAAATCATCTTTGTTACAGAAATACACCTTTCAAAACAGTCAGGTCTTGGTAGAAGACTACTTTCAAAACAGTCAGGTCTTGGTAGAAGACTACTTTCAAAACAGTCACGTCTTGGTAGAAGACTATTTTTATACTAGTAGGAAATATGGGATTTTCTAGGGTTTTCATACTTATATCAAATGTTTCATCAGCAAATGCATGTTTTTCATAACAACTTTCCAAATCAATGACACTTAAATACTTATGAATTCACCAGCTTTATGCTGATTCTACACTTTCAAAATAACTTGTATTCTAAGGTCACTAGTAGACAGGTATGATGACCAGGTTTTGATAAGACGGAGCACAGACAAGACTCGTCTTTTATTTTGATTACATATTTTGGTGTCTTATTACAATGAAAGAACACTCATGTATTAAAACTTTACTTTTAATGCAATGGATGATGTTGTTGCTTGTTTACTACTTTACACTGTTATGATACTTCACATGACGTCCTCCACCCCTGAACGTTTCCGTCGTTCTTGGTTTTGGGGTGTGACAAGTTCATACTAGATACTAGATCATACTATAAAGATAAACAGGGAGGAAGATACAATACGCGATAACATAAGGAACATACTAAGATACTATAACAGAAAGAAGATACTAAATGCTATAGCAGAAGAACAATACATGATCTAATTATACCAATAATCACTAACTCATTGTTCTAAACAAAAGGTGATAGTAAATTGGGTATACATGATCATATAACTTTAATGTGAATTTACACGGCCCAACAATTTGTTTGCGGAAGTCGCGTTTGGTTCCCAGAATCTCTTGCAAGGAGAGCGTATAGTATGGGTACTATTCATCATATTATGACCTTAATAAAACAAACTTGTTTTAAGGTAATTCAGTATGTCAGGATGTCATTTCAAAAGACAACTGTGTACTTACATTTTCCCATTACTTTCACATTGTGACAGTTCCACTTAAAAGTTAATGCACGCTATTTTCGAGTTAAGATAGTTATAAACTAGGGAAAACTTTCATCTTTTCAAACTACAAACAGAACAGTCGAGTCTAGTACATTCAGTAGAAAGGGTCCTATAATGCTAACTTTATGATTCCTTGGTGTATACATCAGGGATATATATTAATCGGATTCGACAGGTTGTAGGATGTGTGCTGTCCGCTTCATTTCCCGTTCCTTGTTTGGTTGTGGGCTTAGCGCAGATTCACCCAGCCTACTATCTATCCGATCTTAGCCATATATATGTTCCGTATACACCAAGTAATCATAAGGGGTACCAGGTATGGGCCAGGTCATAGGACACTAATTCAATGCACCGTTTTCTAGTACAAAACATACTTTTCAAATAGAACATTAGCTATACAAAACTAGAAACTTACCAGTAAAGGGTTTAATCCATTTTATTAAACCAGCATAGCTTAAAGCACCTTAGGTGTTTAATTCTATAATACCTTAGTTTATACATCAAGGTTATATATAATTATTACCCGATAGATAGTTACATGTGTGCTTTCCTCTTCATTTCCTATTCCTTGTTTGGTTGTGGGCTTAGGGCAGATTCACACAATTAACTATCTGTTCGATATTAGATTTTATACAGCTAGTATAAACTAAGAAATTATAGAAGGAACCACTGTGGTTACCAATTTTTACTAAAAGAAAAAAGGGTTTTCTTAAAGAATCTTTTCATTAAATATAAAGGAACTATTACAGTTAACTCCGTGAGTACCAAGTGAATACGCCAGGGTTATATACAACGATGATCTGAACAAACAATGAGATGTGTGCCTTCCGCCTCATTTCCTGTTCCTTGTTTGGTTGTGGGCTTAGGGCAGATACACACAACCGGTTGTTTGTTTACTCTGTGTTTTATATAACATGTATCCATTTAGTACTCATAGAAAGGATTGTAGAATCATTTTTACTTATCTTTCATCAAAGCAGGAAATATAGGATTTTTTGGAGGAATAGGCGAACTTTTCTAAAAAGAACTTACTACTTACTTACATCACTAAAATCTTATGGACTCACCAGCTTAAATGCTAATCTACTCTTTCAAAATAACTTGTATTCTCAGGAGACCAGTAGACAGGTACGCGAACTGGGATTTAGAAGATGGAGCATAGTAGCTTCATGTCTTTTTGTTATTTACTTTGTAGTCTATGTTATGTGAATCACATACTTTGTAAACACTTTCTTTCTAATGAAATGGTTGTTTATTAATTTGATTACTATGATGCATGACTTGTGATACTAAACATGACGTCGTCCACGCCCGAACGTTTCCGCCGTTCCGGTTTTAGGGTGTGACAGATTGGTATCATAGCATTGTTTATAGTGAACTAAGTATATCAACCGATAAAAAGATATGCAACTATAAATACAATGGGGCCGAAGTGCTCTGGATAATAAAATATTTTAATTATATAACAATACCTTATTAAAGTATACATACATGCTTATACATATATACATATTAGAACAAGTATCACAAGAAGAACAGAACAGAAGTATTTAAAGGTTGAACACTACGGTCAAACCTGGACAGTTATGTAATCATATCTAGGATCAATATAGCCTGATCAACTATTTTCATTCGAGATGTGACCGACAAGTGTTTTGGAGTGATGTCATGTTGCAACAGTCTTAAAACTTACCTAACTCTATCCAAGGGATTTCTAAATTCAGTATATAAAGATAGAATACTATGGGAGTATTTTATGATACTATAACACGATAAAATATCTAAAACATACCAAGTTCACTACATTAAAATACTATAGGAGTATTTTAGGAACTATAAATAACTTATGTGATAACTTAAAAGACCCTTATAGATAGATCTATAATTTTAGAGTGTATACTTCCAAGGTTTTATATAATTGAGATTTTATAGACTTAGAAGTTGTGATCTATGCTTCACTACCTGTTCCTTGTTTGGTTGTGGTTTTGGAGTAGGATCACTCATTCGAAGGTCAATTTAATCTTAAATTATATACAACTTGTATACATTGTGTAATTATAGGAGGACTCTGTAAGGATCACCCCATAATGTTTCACCTAAATCTCATAGATTCTTTAGACACTTCCATTCCCGCACGATAAACCCATATAGAGGCAACCACTTCCTCATAGCAGTCAACAGAAGAGTCAAGGAGGAACAAGAGCAGGTTCATGAGAAGTTTTCAAAGAAGGATCAACCGAAGTAACCAACACGTCTTATGCGTCACACTAATAAATAATAATCTTGGTTAACTTAATGAGTTAGTGGAAAACACTGCTCACACTATGTGTTAGGATTATTTTCTTTACATGCAACTGGTAACAGTTATTCAAGTCACATAAATTCATTCGAGGATAGCCACTTCTGATTCATAAAGTTTATTGGTATAGACTCTTTTATGAATTATGTCCAGAACCCTGTAAAAGTCCGAACCAGATACATTCGGAACTAGGATAACCTTGTATTTCAGCTTTTGGCTTTTATCCACTGCTATAGACTTATGTCCATCTCATCTTTGTATTCTTTTTAGCAAAGATGCCTCCTCGCAGATCAAACAGATGCACTACTCCGATAACTCCAACTCAAACTCCACCACCTCCTCCTCAGTTTAATCCTGCTGCTCTCCAAGCAGCGATATCAGCCGTTGTGGCAGCTGCTCTATCTCACATCAACGAAAGTGGTACCTACGGGACTAGTAGCGGTACCCACTTAACAAACCCATGAGTTACTCACGGACACCCAAGGGAGTGTTCATACAAGGACTTCATGAACTGCAAACCCAAATCCTTTAATGGAAATGGAGGAGTCATCGCTCTAATGCGATGGTTCGAGAAAACAGATTCGATATTCGCAATCTGTTCGTGCCCAGAAGGAAGCAAAGTGAAGTTTGCTGCCTGCACCTTCTCCGACAGAGCCCTGACATGGTGTAATAGCCATGTTAAGTCACTGACCCTATCAGTGGCTGACTCAATAGGTTGGGAGAACCTAAAAGAGATGATGTCGGAAGAATATTGCCCGAGGGGCGAGGTTCAAAAGCTGTAACAAGAACTATGGGAGCACACTATTGTCGGCTCGGACATAGTGACCTACACTGACAGGTTTAGCGACCTGGCAACACTGTGTCCAGGGATGGTCAACACGGAAAGTAAGAAGATAGAAAGGTACATCTGGGTTTTATCTACCCCGATTCAAGGAGATGTGATGTCTTCTAGACCAACTACATTCGATAGCGCCAAGCGCCTGGCCCAGCGACTTATTGACCATGGAGTCCGCCATGGCGTGGTGGTCCCCGTTCCCGAGCCATCTAACGGAGGGGATAATAAACAAAAGTCGGGGAAAAAGAGGAAGGAACGAACAACACAGGAAACCCCGCAGGAGAACAAAAGGGTTCTATATACGCCGCCACAACGCCTACTACTCCAGCACATGACAGTCGATATGCTGGAACTCTCCCGAAGTGTGGAAAGTGCAACTATCACCACACCGAAGTATGTCGGGAAATACAGTGCCTGAACTGCCACAGAAAGGGACACACAGTCCGTTTCTGCAGGGCACCGACTCAACCGATCTCCCAAGTCCCCGGTGTTGAAGAAAACCAAGCCTGCTATGGCTGTGGTGAGATTGGATACTATAGGAGGGCATGCCCGATAACAAAGAACTCAGGAGCGGATGGACGAATTCTGATGATCACCGCAGTAGAATCTACACCGGAGTCGCCAGTGAGCAGCGGTACGTCTTCGAAATAATAATTACTTTAAATTAATTTATATTTATATAAGATTAAAACTTGGGGAAAACATTTAAAAGTAATTTTAAATAACTCACTTTTCGAAGCAAGTCACAGTATTCAAGAGAACTAAAAGATCCGTTCAGAGAAGCTATGATGGCTTAGTATGTACATCAGGGGTGTGCATAGCTAAGATTTTGCAGACTTAGAGTGAGTGATTCCGCCTTAATTCCTGTTCCTTGTTTGGTTGTGGATTTGGGGTAGAGTTACTCAGTCGACCGTCTTATTCATCTTAATTATTCATAACTTGTTTATGTCAGGCGATCATAGTGGTACCAAGGAGGATCGTAGTATAAAGTATCGACACTAGTTATCAAAGCACTTGCATTGTATGTACTCACACATCGCGGTACGATACGTAGAAGTGTTAACATCAAGGAGAAAATACAAAGCACTAGAAAGTATACACAGAGTACATTGTCGAACACACTATGGATACATCATCGTATAACAAACATTTCTTTCAAATCGGTCAAACCTTTCTTCAGGAAAGAGTCCGTTACTATCATTCGTCATGAGTTGGTGTGGTCCTCACCATACTAAGTTCATATGTTTCCATCGCCTCGACCGTCAAATTCACGAAACCCTCGTCATTTGTAACGACAACCCAACCCAGACCTCGGTATAGTCTACCTCGTATTCTAAACCCCGAAGTACTCATGCGAAGAGTACTTTGCCCTCCGAAATCTTGCCGCCGTATATTCAGCATACCTTCCCGAAATACCACTCGTTCAACAGATCAAGTTCAAGCACAGAGGCTAAGGACGAATACAGCCAACCTATCACTAATAAGTGTGTACGCGAGAGTAGTATATAATTATGATTATACAGATTTAGTATGTGCGTTTCCGCTCTATCTCATGTTCCTTGTTTGGTTGTGGACTTGGGGCAGAGCCGCACATCCGAACGTCTTACTAATCTTAATTATATACGACTTGTATACACGAGATAATGATAGATGGACCAAGTATGAACCCTATCGTGAACAAAGGACAAGTTGCCCATATCTACGAGTGAGTATCCTGCCAGTCAGAGGAACAGTAGTACTATAAGAAAGCTAATTTCGAGACGAAATTCCCTTTAACAGGGGGATGATGTGACAACCTGAAATTTTTTGCCTTGTAAAGTCAGTACAATCAAACTTAAGTCAGACTCGCTCCTGTTATCTTTTAGCACTGATTAGAGCCTCTTTGAGTGTTCTAAGCCTAGTACATTCAAGGAATGAGTGTTTGGAAGTACCTGCTAGAGTCACTGTACAACATTCAAGCCTTAAACACCACCAAAAGGAGTTCACGGCCATAAAACATGATTTTACGGCCATAAACTCAAGGTTAGCTGTAAACTCCCCCCTTAAGTCTCATTTCCTTCACTTTTCTTTCATTCTTACACTTTCAACTCAAGAAACTTCCATTCTCTCTCAAGTATCATCAAGCCTTTCATCCTAGATCTTCAAAAACGTAAGTGTTTCTTACATCTTTGAGTTGTTATTCTTCTTAATCATGTATCATCCTTTGATTCCATTCACAAAAATCAACACTTTTGTCTAGATCTTCATAATCATCATCTTTCACCAAGAACACCAAGAACACACACTTGTTCTTGGGGCCGAAAACTCCTCAAAGGCCCTCAAAAGTGTGAGTATTCCATCTATCATCTACTTAGCCATGTTAAGCACTAGATCATAGTCTTGAAACATCATCAATCTCATAAACTTCTAGACACTTGCTATCCATTATAACACTTGAACCTTTGAAACCCCTTTGATTTAAGACCCAAATGACACCATTTGGAGTGTTTACGGCCGTACAAACTTGGTGTGGCCGTAAACACCTCAAAACCTTCCAAAAGGTTAGTTTTTCGCATCCTCTTGTTGAGCCATAGTCCCACAAGCTTCCCTATCATTCAATCACCCTCTTGTGCACATTTTACCATGAGTTTACAGCCGTAAACTCCATGGCCGTAAACCCATGGCCGTAAACACCAATTGGTGGCCATAAACATCCCTTTTATGAATCACATGTGATTCTAACACTTAGTCCAAGTCCCTAAGGGTGTTTCTTAGCATGTTGGTTGTTTGAAACACTATATTCATGCCAATATGTGCCATTATATGTCACTAGGACTCGTTTGTGTCTCGGAAATTCATTTGTGGAACTTCTCATCCTTACGCGCATATTCGTTTGAATCACCCACATAAGGGGAGTTCATACCCCTATAATAAATCATTAATGTGAATTTACACGGCCTAGCAATTTGTTTGCGGAAGTCGCGTTTGGTTCCCAGAATCTCTTGTAGGGAGAGCGTATAGTATGGGTACTATTCATCACATTATGACCTTAATAAAACAAACTTGTTTTAAGGTAATTCAGTATGTCAGGATGTCATTTCAAAAGACAACTGTGTACTTACATTTTCCCATTACTTTCACATTGTGACAGTTCCACTTGAAAGTTAATGCAAGCTATTTTCGAGTTAAGATAGTTATAAACTAGGGAAAACTTTCATCTTTTCAAACTACAAACAGAACAGTCGAGTCTAGTACATTTAGTAGAAAGGGGCCTATAATGCTAACTTTATGATTCCTTGGTGTATACATCAGGGATATATATTAATCGGATTCGACAGGTAGTAGGATGTGTGTTGTCCGCTTCATTTCCCGTTCCTTGTTTGGTTGTGGGCTTAGCGCAGATTCACCCAGCCTACTATCTATCCGATGTTAGCCATATATATGTTCCGTATACACCAAGTAATCATAAGAGGTACCAGGTATGGGCCAGGTCATAGGAGAGTAATTCAATGCACCGTTTTCTAGTACAAAACATACTTTTCAAATAGAACATTAGGTATACAAAACTAGAAACTTACCAGTAAAGGGTTTAATCCATTTTATTAAACCAGCATAGCTTAAAGGACCTTAGGTGGTTAATTCTATAATACCTTAGTTTATACATCAAGGTTATATATAATTATTACCCGATAGATAGTTACATGTGTGCTTTCCTCTTCATTTCCTGTTCCTTGTTTGGTTGTGGGCTTAGGGCAGATTCACACAATTAACTATCTGTTCGATATTAGATTTTATACAGCTAGTATAAACTAAGAGATTATAGAAGGAACCACTATGGTTACCAATTTCTACTAAAAGAAATAAGTGTTTTCTTAAAGAATATTTTCATTAAATATAAAGGAACTATTACAGTTAACTCTGTGAGTACCAAGTGAATACGCCAAGGTTATATACAACGATGATCTGAACAAACAATGGGATGTGTGCCTTCCGCCTCATTTCCTGTTCCTTGTTTGGTTGTGGGCTTAGGGTAGATACACACAACCGGTTGTTTGTTTACTCTGGGTTTTATATAACTTGTATCCATTTAGTACTCATAGAAAGGATTGTATAATCATTTTTACTTATCTTTCATCAAAGCAGGAAATATAGGATTTTTTGGAGGAACAGGCGAACTTTTCTAAAAAGAACTTACAACTTACTTACATCACTAAAATCTTATGGACTCACCAGCTTAAATGCTGATCTACTCTTTCAAAATAACTTGTATTCTCAGGAGACCAGTAGACAGGTACGCGAACTGGGATTCAGAAGACGGAGCATAGTAGCTTCATGTCTTTTTGTTATTTACTTTGTAGTCTATGTTATGTGAATCACATACTTTGTAAACACTTTCTTTCAAATGAAATGGTTGTTTATTACTTTCTTTCAAACGTCCTCCACCCCCGAACATTTCCGCCGTTCCGCTTTTGGGGTGTGACAGTAACTAAGATTGGGAATTAAATAAAAGCTTAGTTACTTTATAATTATCATTATACTTTTAATGATAATTAATGTCCTATCCTACCCGTTCGGCTAACGACCCTCCACCAGTCAAGGAAGCGGTGGGTGGGAGTGGACACTCACTAAACCATCATTTTATAGGCAGTAACCTTATACCCCTTTATAGACCGGCTTCGTGAATGAGACCTACTAACGGTAAGACTGAATTGTCTTATACATATATATATATATATATATATATATATATATATATATATATATATATATATATATATTAAACTTTTAATATTATAATAGTATAAGAGTTGAATTTTAAAATTTTAAAATTCTAAGGTTTGGAATTAAAGTTTTCATAAGTGTGACTTTACAAATTCCAAAACTTGAGGGCAAGTTTTGAAACTCTTCAAAACTTTTCATATCCATAACTTATGAGTTTAATGACTTTTTTAAAAGTGAGACTTTTCACTTTCCATAACTTGAGGACAAGTTATGGAATTCATTAAAGGCATTTAGATCAATATTTTAATTAGCAAAATAATCAAATAATTTATATATGATCTAGTTAAATTCATAAGTCAAGATAACTCATATCAACAATTTGCAAGAAATTAGCATAATCATATAAACTAATACAAATCTTGAAATTTTGACAATTATCTTTTAATTGGATGAGCATGTTCACTACCATATCAAGAAAACAGATTTTATGTTTCAAAAAATAGTTTGTGGTAATGATCCTAATCCAATTCTGGCCAAAGAATTGAAATTCTGCACCCAGAGTCTTCAACTCGCCGAGTGCATGATCCTGACTCGCCGAGTTCATCAGTCGGAGGCCAGAAAATCGATTTTTTCAACTTTGAAAATTAAGAAGCATCAAGTATAACAAAAAAAAAATCCTAGGCTCTGATACCACTGAAGGGTTTTGAGCACTCTAACAACCTTATGGTGCACATGCAACCCTAAATGTTTTGGATCTATGTTTTCTCTAATTATACATGCATTTCATTTTCCCAAGCATACATCTCCTAACTAGCATGCAATTGACAATTAAACAATACACATGGTTAAAAACTTTACCTCTTGTTGTAGCTACTTAACTTTGGCCTTTAAAAGCTTAGCACCTCAAATGTGATGCCTCAAATGCTTCACAAAACACCACCAACAATGGAGGACTTGAGAGAGAGTTTCTTGCACATAAAATCGGCTACTATGAACTCTTAGAACATATGTGTGTCCAATTTTAGCTATAGAGTAACATATATATATATATATATATATATATATATATATATATATATATATATATATATATATATATATATATATATATATATATATATATATGGTAGAATACTAAGAGTCATGGTTAAACCCTAATCCATACCCTTGGACTTATTGTCCATGATCCATGATCCATATGAACCAGCTCCTTATTGATTCATCCATAAACTTAGTCCATCATGTATGATAAGCCCAAACCATATATATAACTAATTTATACAATTAGTCCCCATTAATCTAATTAGCCTCTTGTGATCACTAAATTAATTCCAAACTAATTCTTGATCAATACTAATTAAATTATGTGATTTCTCAATATATTATACTTATAATATATTAGAAAATCATAAACAACCTCTCAAACGTCCATCCTATCAGATTGTATGGTGAAATGCAACCTAAATGGACCATGCTACTCTCGGGTCAAGTATATACCAATTATAGTTATGGGCTTAGACACCTAATCTAACAGATAGTCAGGGAACGAGAGAGGGAGATTGACATTGAGCGCGTGGGAAAGAGGAAGGAGGAGGCGGGGCAGACGACTGGGTTTCGGTGAAGAAACCCAAGGGATTCGACTCGAGGTCGAAGGGCTAGCAGGGCCGGAGCCGTCGTGGGAAGTGCGGCAGGCCACACGAGGGGGTGTGCAGAGCTGGGGGATCGAGCTGCTATAAGTGCGGCAATACTGGGCACTTTAGCAAGGATTGCACTGCCCCTACCCCCACCATTCAGTCATCAGACTTGATTTACTTTCATCGTAATCAGAGGGTCCATAAAAAGGCCAACTGCCCGATATTGGTATCAGGAGGGCTAGTGGTGGCGCCAGCTCCAGCGATCCTACGGATCATAGATGGCCGACGGGGAAAGACAGATGCTCTAGTGGTGAGGAGTCGAGCCTTCCAGCTGATAGTCGAGGAGGCACGTCTTGCACCAGATGTGGTGACTGGTATGTTTCATCTCCTTATCTTTCATTATATTTCAGGTTTGATACTTATGTTCCATGTATTCTGTTTTAGGACCGTTCCATGTGAACGGTTACCCAGTGTTGGTGTTATTTGACTTGGGAGCTACCCGATCTTTCATTTCCCTTGCACTCAGCAAGAGGTTTGCCGAGTCTATGAGCATGTTGGATTGTCCTTTAGAGGTCGAGATTGCGGACGATCGGTCCATACGGGTTTCGGAGGTTTATCGGGACTGTGTTCTGAGGATGTATGGCGAGCGTTACCTCGTGGATTCGTTCCCCTTCCTTTGCGTGGGAACAAGGTCATTATAGGCAGGTATCGGTTAAGCCCCAATGGGGCGATGATCGACTGTGAGCAACAGTTGGTCCGGGTTAGGACCCCAAGTGGGGGAGAGCTGGTGATTCGGGGTGAGAGACCACAGCGTGGGCCGATCATGTGTTCGACAACGAGGGCTAGGTGCTACCTTCAGCACGGTTGCGCAAGTTATGTCTCTTACGTTTTGGATACCCGGGAGAAGGGCAAGGAGACCATGGAAGAGGTACTAGTTGTGCGGGAGTATACGTACATGTTCCCAGAGGATTTTCCTGGGGTACCTCCGGAGAGATAGGTGTAGTTAAGCATTGACCTAGTTCAGGGTGCGGCACCGATAGCCAAGGCAACGTATCAGTTGGCTCCTCCCGAGATGCAGGAGTTGTCTACACAGCTGCAGGAGCTGTTAGACAAGGGATTTATCAGGTTAAGCAGTTCACCTTGGGGAGCCCCGATTCTGTTTGTGAAGAAGAAGGACGGGTCTTACGGGATGTGTATAGACTACCGGGAGTTGAATAAGGTAACGATGAAGAACCGTTACCCACTTCTGAGGATTGACGATCTCTTCGACCAGCTCCAGGGGGCATCTTGGTTTTCCAAGATCGATTTGCGTTCAAGCAATCAGCAGATGAGAGTCAGAGATGAGGATGTACAGAAGACCGCTTTCCGAACTCGTTATGACCACTATGAGTTCATGGTGATGCCATTTGGGCTCACTAATGCTCCTGACGCGTTCTAGGATCTCATGAACCGCGTATGCAAACTGATGCTGGATCGGTTTGTGATAGTCTTTATTCATGATATCTTGGTCTATTCCAAGATGCAAGAGCAGCACGAGGAGCACTTGAGGGACGTCCTGGAGACACTGAGGAGGTAGAGACTTTTCGCAAAGTTCTCCAAGTGTGAGTTTTGGTTGCGCGAGGTGCAGTTTATGGGGCACCTCATCAACCAGAACGGTATACTGATCGATCTGGCCAATGTAGAGGTCGTGATGAGATGGGAGGTTCCGAGGTCCCCATCCGAGATTTGGAGATTCCTCGGTTTAGCAAGCTATTATCAGAGATTCATTTAGGATTTTTCCAAGATAAGGGTACCCTTGACTCGGCTGACCAAGAAGTCGGTGACTTTCCGCTCGGGGCCTGAGCAGCAGGCAGCGTTCGAGATTTTGAGGCAAAGGTTGTGCGAGGCGACGATCTTAGCCCTGCCAAAGGGCGTTGAGGATTTCTTAATGTATTGTTATGTGTCTATCTCTAGTTTGGACGAAGTGTTGATGCATAGAGGACATGTCATCGCTTAGGCCTCGAAGCAGTTGAAGCCTCACGAGGCGAACTACCCGACGCACGACCCAGAGTTAGGGGCGGTTGTTTTTGCCCTCAAGATTTGGCGACACTGCCTCTATGGGGTCCGTTGTACCATTTACACGGATCACAAGAGCTTAAGGTACTTGATGCACCATCCAAATCTGAACATGAGACAGCGACGGTGGTTAGACGTGGTGAAGGATTACTACTGCGAGATCCTCTACAACCTGGGGAAGGCCAATGTTGTGCCCGAGACACTTAGACGTAAGGAATTCGTGGCCCCGATCAGAGACATCTGCCTGAGGATGACGGTAGTGACTCCACTTTTGGAGCAGATTTATGAGGCTCACCAGGAGGCTATGAAAGAGGAACATCGAAAGAGTGAGCGTATCGTGGGTCAGATTTCCTCCTTTGACTATGATAGCCGCGGGCAATTGACACTCTATCGAAGAGTGTGGGTTCCATACACGGGCGGTGTGCGCCAGATCCTGATGGAGGAGGCGCACAAATCCAAATTTTCTATCCATCCCGGGGCGACGAAGATGTATCGAGATTTTCGTCCTGACTATTGGTGGCCCTGCATGAAGTGGGATGTAGCCTAGTATGTTGAGAGATGCTTGACCTGCAGGAAACTCAAGGCAGAGCACCAGAGACCACATGGAAAAATGCAACCATTAGATATTCCTGTATAGAAGTGGGAGGAGATCACGATAGACTTCATTACAAAGTTACCTCAGACGGCGTGCAGAGTTGACGCGATATGGGTCATCGTGGATCGATTGACCAAGTGTGCCCACTTCATACCGATCTAGGATAGTACTTCGGCTGAGAAGCTGGCAGACATCTACATCAGGGAGGTAGTAGCTCGGCACGGGGTACCAATTTCTGTGATTTCTAGCAGGGATGTGCGGTTCACTTCCTGATTCTGGAAGAAATTTCATGACGAGTTGGGCACTCGTCTGCATTTCAGCACGACTTTCCAACAACAGACGGATGGTCAGCGCGAGCGGTCCATCCAGACCTTGGAGGATATGTTGCGGACGTGTGTTTTAGACTTCAGTGGTAGTTGGGATACCTACCTTCCATTGGCAGAGTTTTCTTATAATAATAGTTACCACGCTAGTATCAACCGACCTCAATTCGAGATGCTTTATGAGAGGAAGTGTCGGACCCCGATATGTTGGGGTGAGGCTAGACAAAGAGTCATTGGGAGTATCGAGGTGGTACTCAAGACTACTGAGATGATACAACAGGTCCGGAGCAGGCTCCAGACTGCGTAGAGTCGGTAGAAAAGCTATGGCGACAAGCACCGATCGGACCTAGAGTTTCAGGTAGGGGATATGGTTCTCCTGAAGGTGTCACCTTGGAAAGGCATCATCCGGTTCAGGAAGCGGGGCAAGCTGGGCCCCAGGTTCATTAGGCTGTTCAGGGTTTTGGCTCGGGTGGGCCGGATTGCATATCGGCTCGATCTGCCAGCCGAGCTTAGTCATATCCACAAAACTTTTCATGTCTCCCAATTGTGGAAGTGCTTAGTAGATGAGTCCGCCTTTGTGCCTTTAGAAGATATCCAGGTGGACGACCGCCTGAACTATATGGAGAGACTAGGGGCGATTCTGGATCGCAAGACAAAAACATTGAGGAACAACGTTGTGCAGTTAGTGCAGGTGAGGCGGCTGCAACGTAAGGGTTCAGAGTGGACATGGGAGCCCGATGAGGAGATGAGGGAGGATTATCCAAGATTATTCGAGACAGAAGAATTCGAGGATGAAGTCTGAGATAAGTGGGGGAGAGTTGTAACGCCTCGTTTCTGATATGTATTTTAAATATAAATCATTCACTTTTATAGAGAAACTCGATGAGTTGGGAGCCCCGGACTCGTCGAGTAGGGATAAATTTGGACGCGAATTAAGAAACCTACTCGACGAGTTAAGAGGCCTGAACTCGACGAGTAGGCTGGCAAAATGAAACCCTAACTTTTAGGGTTTTGCACCCTATTTAAACACCTTAACCCCCATAAGTTGGCCTCATTTCCAGCCTCCACTGTCCAAAACTCTAATCACGAAACCCTAAGCCATTTTTGGTGATTATAAGCTTACTTTGAGCATTTTAGTGTTGTTTTGGTGGTTTTGAAGAGTAAGGAGTTTGAAGAAGGAGCAAGGATTTGAAGAGAGCTTGTAGATCCAAAAGTTAGGCCTCTTTTCTAGTTCATTTGAGGTATAAAGCTTCTACCTTGTCTATATCAATAAATCTAGTTTTAGGATGCTTTCTTCATGTTTTCGTCCAAATATGTTGGTTTTTGGGATTTCGACGTTCCATGTGGGAAAACCTTTCAGATCTAGGGTCTTGAGGGGGCTTCATGGCATAAAGGTGTCAACTTTATGGCCATGGAAGCCCCATGCAACTTTTAGACCATCTTTTTGGTCTTTTGAGCCAAGTAGGTCATGCATGCAAGTAAATATAGGAACTTTACGAGACCAAATTGTCCCTAGATTCCAGATCTATGATCTTATGGTCTATCTTGAAGTTGTGATGGCTTTTGGAATTAGATCTAATCCATTTCGAGTTAGGGTTAGAGTTTATTTCTTCTAGGATGGGTTTTAATGTGTGAAGTTGGAAACTTTACCCTCCTAGGTGTGTTTTCGACCCATATATGGAATATAGGACTTAGACTCGAAAAATAATGGCTTAATGCATTAAGAAGGCTTAACAGACCGAAGAACTCGATGAGTTTGTGACAGCTGTCAATTTCGGGTCAAACAAAGTCAACAAAAGTCAACCAGGTGAACTCAGCTTGTATTAGAATTTTAGGTAAATTGTGATATTCCCTAATGCGTCCAATATACGATTGACAAGTTATAATACAAAGCACCACTCTTATTGGAAATTATACAACATAAACCCTAAATAAGGTTAGTATCGTAACAATTCGGTAATTCAGTTTTATATTATTTTAAGATAAATAATATTGATAACACGATGTAGTGGAATTCATAATCCTGACACTACATGGCAAATTCATAACAAAGGCTACAGATACATATTTTTTGTGAATTCGTCACCAAATACGAAAAATTTCATACCCGACCTAAAACACCCAACTTTTAACGAAAAGAATTTAGGGATCAACCTAATTTTCGTGTAACATGTTATTATTTTTGATAATAATGATTTTATTAACAATTTGAATTTTTATAATTCAAATTAAATAATTATACATCATTTATACCATATTTTCTTTTTAAAAATAACACAGTTTTTATAAAGAATATCATCTTTTTATAAAAATTACCCCACTTTTATAAATTACCTAGATTTTTATAAAAATAAGAAGAGTTGACTTAGTGACATGAGTGTTACATCTTTTCCTAATATAAAACATTAACCAACATGTATCAAGACCATTACCCATCATATAACAATGCAAACATCACCTCACCCCACCCTTACCCCCTACCCACCCCACCACCCTACCTCCCCATAAATTTCGTTCACCTCTCTCTTCCCCCCTCCCCCCGTCTTTCTTCATCTTCATCTCTCACTTCATCTTCTTCATTCCTCCATAATCCTCTCAAGAACAAGTTCAAGTCTTCCAAAGATCCATCCCTCCAAGTTGGTTCTTAGGAATTTTGGTAAGCATTCCTTGTTAATCTAGTGTTTTTATACACATTCATACTAGTTTTGTTACATTTACACACATTTATATGTGTTATTATCCATAGGGTAATACCATCTCCAAGTGTTCTTCAACCATCTTCACGTGTTCTAAGCTTGAGGATCTTCATCTTCATCTCTTTATCCACTAAGAAATCCACTCAAGGTGAGTTCATACCCGTTCATGTATGGGCTAGAGGAGACGGCCAACGATCCGCGTTAGGCATGCACCCACTACACCATACTCTGGGCCCCAACACCCTCACAAATCAAGCACTACCTCTGATTGTACCACAAGTGGCCCGTCTAGACACCCAGGTTCAGGCTCTAGATCATGAGGTAATGGAGATTGAAGGCGATGCCGGAATGCGACAATGCGAATTCGATGCATCCACGAAGAACAAGAACACCATTCAGGAGCCATACTGAACCAACAAGCAGAGCAGGAGAACATTACGGACCGTCTACAGTCCTTAGAGGGGAAAGTGGCAACCATGAGACAACAAATCCTTGCAGCTGAAGCTAGGGCAGCCTTAGCGGAACAGAGAGAGGAGGAGGCCAATCGCGAAATGAGTGAAATGGCTGGGCACCTTGTGTGTCATTTTGGTATATGGTAAACTAGCCAAGTGAGTTAGTGGCTACAATACTTACACTATGTCTTAGGCTTATTACATTTTCATCACAGTTAGTAGTAGTGAATCAAGAGAGGTACGCCCTCCAAGAACCCATGTAACCCGAATCAACTAAATGTATTGACGGCTACGTTTTATTTTGATAACTTAACGTTCGTTCAATACCTACTACTACTTACCACCATAAGTACATTATGATGATGTTGGTTGAAACATTCGGGAATCATAAAACAAAACATGTAGTTTATATAAACATGAACAAAAAAATAGATGGGATACAACTAACAACGACCATAAATACTTACGAACTCGTTTCCTGCCAAACAACAGAATCATGTCGCAACGCGGAAGTAGCCAACATATCTGCGAAACACCAGTTCTACAAATGGACCCCGCTACATTTCAAGCTACTGTAACAACCGCCATGTCGGCCTTCATGACGCAACTTAACGTAAACAACTATATTTATCCGAGGTGTGACTAGCATATGCTGGGAAATAGTCGTAGTGAACGACGAATCTAACACTTACCAACACTAAGATACCAAGAATCAAACGTAACATTTAAAATACTGTGGGAGTGTTTTAGGATACCATAGAATCATACACTTAAACCCTCTATGTAGTTCTTATACCTCTATTTTCTCACATACGACACGACTGATTTCACCACGAACACCCCTACTACCCTACCATGGCAGCCAATAGATGGTTTGAGGAGGAGCCAAAAGAGGTTCATGAGGAGAACCTAGAAAAGGGTCCTGAAGAATATGAAGAGGTGGATTACGAGGAGGAGGATTCTGATGAGGGGTCAGATGAGGAGAAAAGCACTGTAGAAATCATTAGTGAACCTTACCCTATCAGGAGCAGGCAAGAGACCCTTTCACCTCCTTCCTTCTAGGTATGTAGACACCCAATAGGAGTCCTCTTTGGATGAACATTCCTAGTTACAAAATATTACCCATTCAGGGACAAGCTTCGTTGTTGACATCTACCTCTCTCCAGGATGCACCTCCATAAGGGGCAACCCAGCTTCATGTATGGGCTAGAGGAGACGGCCAACGATCCGCGTTAGGCATGCACCCACTACACCATACTCTGGACCCCAACACCCTCACAAATCAAGCACTACCTCTGATTGTACCACAAGTGGCCCGTCTAGACACCCAGGTTCAGGCTCTAGATAATGAGGTAATGGAGATTGAAGGCGAAGCCGGAATGCAACAATGCGAATTCGATGCATCCACGAAGAACAAGAACACCATTCAGGAGACATACTGAACCAACAAGCAGATCAGGAGAACATTACGGACCGTCTACACTCCTTAGAGGGGAAAGTGGCCACCATGAGACAACAAATCCATGCAGCTGAAGCTAGGACAGCAGTAGCGGAACAGAGAGCGCAAGAGGCCAATCGCGAAATGAGTGAAATGGATGGGCACCTTGTGTGTCATTTTGGTATATGGTAAACTAGCCAAGTGAGTTAGTGGCTACAGTACTTACACTATGTCTTAGGCTTATTACATTTTCATCACAGTTAGTAGTAGTGAATCAAGAGAGGTACGCCCTCCAAGAACCCATGTAACCCGAATCAACTAAATGTATTGACGGCTACGTTCTATTTTGATAACTTAACGTTCGTTCAATACCTACTACTACTTACCACCATAAGTACATTATGATGATGTTGGTTGAAACATTCGGGAATCATAAAACAAAACATGTAGTTTATATAAACATGAACAAAAAAAATAGATGGGATACAGCTAACAACGACCATAAATACTTACGAACTCGTTTCATGCCATACACCAGAATCATGTCGCAACGCGGAAGTAGCCAACATATATGTGAAACACCAGTTCTACAAATTGACCCCGCTACATTTCAAGCTGTTGTAACAACCGTCGTGTCGGCCTTCATGACACAACTTAATGCAAACAATCCAAATGGAAACGGGAATAGTGCCAACAGTTCCAATCACGGTGACAACCAAGGACACGAGCCGACATGTTCCTACAAGGGCACCCCAAGTTGTAAACCTAAGAACTCCCGCGACAATGGAGGGGCACTACCCAAGAAACGAAAGTTTTGGAACAAGAAAGGGGGTCGTTCGACTCAGATACCTGTCAAAAGACAACAAACTGTGGCAGCTCATGCCACCACTTCCCCTACTGATTCCATGCCGATGAAACCAAATGAGGGGAAACTGCCTAAATGCAACAAGTGTGACTTCCATCATGTTGGATTTTGCCGAGAGCTTCACTGCAATAATTACAACAGAAAAGGGCATACCACTCATTTCTGTAGGATGTCAGCTACACAGATCACCCGAGCCACTATTATAAAGGTGAGTCGGGCTTGCTATGGATGTGGAGAGGCGGGGCATTTGAAGAAGGAGTGCCCAAGGACTAAGAACAAAGATGTCAGAGGTGTTGGAAGCATTTCAACAATGGAACATGAGAAGGCAATGAAGGACCCTACTGTGATTACCGGTACATTTCTCCCCAACTAACTCATGCGCATGCATACTTTCCAATAAAGGTGCGAAAAGGAAACTCATAAGTCACAAAGTGTAATTGCATGCTAAATCAAAACCCTCAAACATTCACGAAAATTTTCCCAGAAGAGATGACTAGGGGAAGAACTAAAACCACCAACAATACATACCTAGGATGCACTCTAACTCTAAACGAACATTTTTTTTTCTAAATCGACCTAATATCAGTAACAGTAGGAAACTCCGATGCGGCCATTTACATGTTTTACATAAGCCCTTGCCAAACCAACATCATATTTTACACGAAACCGTTCGACTTAACTCACTAAATAACGAAATCTGTGTTATCTATAACGACAAACCCGACACCCACATCCGAATTGTCCTTTGCATCCAGGCTCAGAAGTACCTATGCGAGGGTTACCACGCTCTCTCTTAGCCCACAATAGTAATAAAGAACAGGGAGTGAAAGACATCAAGGATATCCCAGAAGCCTGTAACTTTCCCGTTGTGTTCCCAAAAGACCTTCCAAAAATACCACCTGTGTGCCAAGTTGAGTTCCGAATCGACATGACCCTTGGAACCACTCACGTAGCCAAATCCCCAATACCACTTAGCACTGACGTAAATACAGGCCAAGCCTCTAACCTCAGGGAGCACCCGTCTGGATCATAAAGAGGAAGAGAGAATTGTCCATATGACCATTGACTGTCAAGAACCAAACAAACCTGCCATCACGTGCCAATATCCCCTAGTCCGAATCAACGATCTATTCAACCAACTTCAAGGAACGAGAAAAAGTTGGCATACCACTAGCTCAGAATTCCGTAGGAAGAAATTCTCGAGACAACCTAAGATTTATAAGGACAACTGCACCACACGCAACCTTAACCTTGGTGGCAATAGTGTTCACCTTAAGGTCTAGAGACACTACCTTTAGGGCGTCAAGTACACAATCTTCATTGGCCATGACCATCCATTCACATCTACCCCGAACATCAAAGAGGCGAAAGCTCGAAGCCTTGAAACCCTATATGTACGTAATTACAGGCAACCCATGTGTTGGGCTGAAGTGGGTGACAAGCAGCTAGCAAGGGGGCAAGTACCTGACAACACCATCACCGGCTCAGAGATCATCAGAGGGACAGCCGAGAAGATCGTCTAAACTCGGGAATGACTGAAGGCATCTAGGGACCGACAAAAGAGTTACGCGGATAAACGACGGAAGCCCTTGGAATTTCAAGTCGGCGACCGCGTGCTGTTAAAGGTCTCTCCTTGGAAGGGAATGATACTCTTTGGGGAGCATGGAAAATTGAATCCAAGGTACATTGGACCATTCGAGATCTTCGCCAGGCTCGGTCTGGTGGCTTATAAGCTTCAGCTACAACAAGAACTTAGCAACATACACCCCACCTTACGCGTGACCAATCTGAAGAAATGCCTATTTGACGAAACTCTTGTCATCCCTCTTGATGAGATTGAAGTAAACAAGAATCTCCATTTCGTCGATGAGCCTGTAGAATTATGGACAGGAAGATCGAGATAACGAAAACAGATCCGAATACCCATAGTGAAGGTCCGTTGAAACACCAAACGAGGACCCGAATTCACTTGAGAACAAGAAGATCAAATGAAACAGAAGTACCCACAACTTTTTCCTAAGTTACAAGAACCCATCCAAGATGCAAATTTCGGGACGAGATTCCTTCTAACGGGGGGATGATGTGACAACTGTCAATTCAAGGTCAAACAAAGTCAACAAAAGTCAACCAGGTCAACTTAACTTTTATTAGAATTTTAGGTGAATTGTGTTATTCCCTAATGCATCCAATGTACGATTGACAAGTTATAATGCAAAGCACCACTCTTATTGGAAATTATAGAACATAAACCCTATATAAGGTTAGTATTGTAACAATTCTGTAATTCAATTTTATATTATTTTAGTATAAATAATACTCATAACACGATGTAGTGAAATTCACAATCCTGACACTACATGGCAAGTTCATAACAAAGGCTACAAATACAATTTTTTGGTGAATTCGTCACCAAATACGACAAATTCCATACCCGGCCTAAAACGCCCAACTTTTAACAAAAATAATTTAGGGATCAACCTAATTTTCGTGTAACATATTATTATTTTTGATAATAATGATTTTATTAACAATTTGAATTTTTATAATTCAAATTAAATAATTATACATCATTTATACCATATTTTCTTTATAAAAATACACACTTTTTATAAAGAATATCAACTTTTTATAAAAATTACCCCACTTTCATAAATTACCTAGATTTTTATAAAAATAAGAAGAGTTGACTTAGTGACATGAGTGTTACATCTTTTCCTAACATAAAACATTAACCAACATGTATCAAGACCATTGCCCAACATATAACAATGCAAACATCACCTCACTCCACCCCTTACCCCCTACACACCCCACCACCCTACCTCCCCAATAAATTTCGTTCACCTCCCCTCCTCTCTCTCTATCATCATCTCTCACTTCATCTTCTTCATTCCTCCATAATCCTCTCAAGAACAAGTTCAAGTATTGCAAAGATCCATCCCTCCAAGTTGGTTCTTAGGAATTTTGGTAAGCACTCCTTGTTAATCTAGTGTTTTTATACACATTCATACTAGTTTTGTTACATTTACACATATTTATATGTGTTATTATCCATAGGGTAATACCATCTTCAAGAGTTCTTCAACCATCTTCAAGTGTTCTAAGCTTGAGGATCTTCATCTTCATCTCTTTATCCACTAAGAAATCCACTCAAGGTGAGTTCATACCCCTTCATTTTCAAGTTTTTCTAAGTTTTAGGGGGGAATAAAAGTAAACAAATCCCATTTGGATGATCTAAAGGCTTTGTAAACTAAAAATAAAAGTTAGGTCACTAAAACATATCTAAGCTTAAAAATCCGATTTTTACAGAAAAGTTGTGATCTGTTCACGGTCTGTTTTAGTCTTCTTAAACTTAATATATTTCAAAACTACTCAACAGGAAAATAGTTCAGGTCTATACCTTGACAACTCGCACGCGCTCATACAATTTTTCTATAATTTATAGTGATTTTTACAAAACTGCCTATCATTTCAGAACATTTTTCGGACCAGACTGTATAAATGAACATTTTCACTCTGGTTAGGAACCACTTCAGGCTAGGGAAAAATATTATAGACAAAGTAGACTCATTTTCTAAGCTCTGAGAGTTTATGGATCCAAATTTTGACTTACGATGATTTTTCTATAATCTTTCTAAAAACATGGACAGAAAAGTCAAAAACTAGAAATTGTCTTTATAATACTAAAAGTTCTTATACTTGTGTTAGATGTAATTTTATATGATATATTCTTTTAAAACATCTAGACATGTTAACTTATATGTATTTATATATATGATTATATAAATAGTCTTGACAAACAAACATAATAAACTATAATTGGTATACTTTTGGGAGTCACAAACACTACACTATCAATACGAAAGAAACATATAATTATTTAAAGGTATGATTATTGTTGGATTAGGTGTCTAAGCCCATAACTATAATTGGTATGTACTTGACCCGAGAGTAGCATGGTCCATTTGGGTTGCATATCACCACGACAATTTGATAGGATGGACTTTTGAGAATAGGTTATTTATTATTTATTAATATATTATAAGTTTTAATATATTAATATGAAATCATATGGTTTAATTAGTATTGATCAAGAATTAATTTGGACTTAATTTAGTGATCAAAAGAGACTAATTAAATTAATGGAGACTAATTGTGTAAAGTAGTTATATATATGTTTCTGGGCTTATGATACATGATGGACTAAGTTTATGGAAGAATCCATAAAGAGTTAGCCAACTTGAATCATGCATCATGGATAATAAGCCCAAGTGTATGGATTAGGGTTTACCCATTACTCTTGGATTTCTACACTATATATATGACACCCTATAGCCTAAAATTGGTTGCACAAGTTTTTCTAGAGTGTTCTTGGAGAGCCATAACTGATTAGTGTGCATAAACTCTCTTAAAAGTAATCTTTTGTCTAAGGTGTGTTGTGAACCATTTGAGGTGCAACATTTGTGGCACTAAGTTATTAAAGGCCAACCACAACATGTTCTACAAGCTACATAAAGAGGTAAACTCCTAACTAGTATTTTATGTTGTTTATGTCATTTGTATGCTAGCTGTAGGCTTAATGCATTGGAAACAATATTGCATGTATAATTAGAGAAAACATAGATCCAAAGCATTTAGGGTTGTATGTGCACCATAGGATGTTGTAGTATACCAAAACCCATCATATATGTCATTTAAAAGAAAATGGGGTCATAGTTCACGTAAATTTGTTGATGCTCTTGTGAGACATTCACTTCACCATACCTACCTAGTATACACTTTAAGTCCTGCATTATAACCAGAGTCTCCTTGAGGGAGAGCGAGATAGTTTTGTATAGATCTATACGGGATTGAAAACCCCGCACCTCATCTGTTAGCTATAGTTGGACCGACAAGTCTAGGGTGACAAATGTCTACCAGCTCCGACGCATGCAGAACATCGTTCAGGTATATCAGTCATATTAGCATGGTTATAATAACTCACATAGGGATTAACAAAACTACTCGGTTTACGGGGTAACATACACTTAACTTGTTTTATAAAAATATTAAACTACATACTATTTATCAGTACAATATTACTTACATTTTCGGTCTTAGGGTATAAGACTACAGTTCATATTTAAGAAAATATTGGATTTTCTGGAAACATACAAAAATCATTTTACAAGAAATCCTTACAAATCCTTCTCTCACAAAATGCTTACGAACTCACCAACTTAATTTTTAACACTTTTCAAAATCACTTGTATTCTCAGGAAACCAGTAAACAGGTATTCAAACATTTTGAGGGCAAGTGGCGCTGCATCATGTTTTCTACTTTTTAGTATTTGTATTTAACTTTTGAGTAAGCAAATTTTGTAAAAAATTTAAACTTGTAATCTCAATGAATGATGTTTGGGTTTCTATGATTCATTTATATTCAATTGTTATGATACTGTACATGAAGCCACTTCATCCGCCCCCAGACGTTTCCGCCGTTTTGGTTTGGGGGTGTGATAGAATTCATAGAGGATCGACGAGTTGGGTCGAGGTGTCCCTAGTCTGTTAAAAGGAAGGACTTGACGAGTTCAAGGATGGACTCGACGAATTGATTTGAAGAGTCATGATTCTGTTGATAGGAGGAATTCGATGAGTTCATGAAAGAACTCAATGAGTTGGGTCGCAATTTCAGGATTTTATGATTTATGGAACTCGGCGAGTTGAAGGGCCAACTCGGCGATTTGAGTCAACTCGAAATGTTGACTGTGACTTTGACCAGGATACTGACTTTGACTTTGACTTTGACCAAAGTTGACCCTTAAGGGGTTATGAGTCCGAAAGGGAATTAAAGGAAATCTTTTAGGTGTAGGGTTTGAGTTGGGTTGATTTCAGAGCCGAGAATTTTTACGCTACTTTATAGCATCCGAGGTAAGTTACCTTCCAGTAGAAGTGGGTATAAGGCACTAATGTCGGCCCATTAGTAGATTCTTATAGTAGATGATTGTCTTTGTAATAATAGTCTGGTATGCCACTATATGTTATGCTTATGTGCTAGTATGCTATGTAATTATGTGATAGTGGTAGGAGGGGTGGATTAGACCTCATAACCAGTTGAGATAAACTGGAGGGCGGTTCGGGCATCAAGATATGCCTGACAGTATGATTATGATATGGTATTATGTGATAGTGGTAGGGGTGAAATAGACCCCGTAATCGGTTGAGATAAATCGGAGGGTAGGTCAGGCACCTAGATATGTCTGGCAGGGTAGATCGGGCACCCCAATATGCCTGATAGGGGTAGGTCGGGTACCCCGGTATGCCTGACATGGGTAGGTTGAGCACCCAGGTATGCTCAGCAGGGTAGGTCAGGCACCCAGATATGCCTGACAGTAGGTTTATTATATGGTATATGGTATGATGGGGGAACTCACTAAGTTTTGTGCTTACGGTTTTTAGTTTTGGTTTCAGGTACTTCCAACTCGAAGGGGAAAGGGATGGCTTGATCGCATCGCATCACATTATGACTTTCCGTATTAGTTATTTTGGGATTATGACTGTGATAACGATTTATTACGTATCGTGGATTGCACAACTAAACTATCTTTTGTTTTCATGGTTTTGAGAAAATGAAATGGTTTGCTTTATGATTGTTAAACTTAAAAATGTAATTTTTGGTTTGTATTTTTAAGGGTGTTACATTATCACACATCGCAAATTTTAAACCACTGGAATTAATCCAAAACTACAATTGAGCTCTACAAATTCTTAGGCAAGCAATAATGAGAGTTTATTATCTTTAAACACAAAATAGAAATGAGGAGATAAAGCATATAAACCACTTATATATATATATATATATATATATATATATATATATATATATATATATATATATATATATTCAAGGGATGATTAAGCCTTCAAAATGTAAAAGACTTGAAAGTTAACAAGCTTGTTAAATGCTTATTTAAAATGATACAAAGCTATAAAGAAGCTTTGGTCGTAGATGTTGTAACTAACAATTTTACTTATATCCGTTATGTATAAAATTAACAAAATCGTCGATTAGATCAATACCCCTTGTTTGTTTTTTAGGGTTCTTGGCTAGTTATAAAACACGATACAAAAATACCGAAGTTGACCTTTTGAGAGTTTGAACCGAAGAAAGGAACCGGAAACCTAGGCACCCAAGTTACGGTCGTTTTGGTTAATTAAATTTTATGTCAATTTCGGCCGAATATATTATGCCACCACAAATTTCATTGATATTAACATTTTGGTATTGTTTTCTAAAAGTGAAAACAGGCCAACACATGAACCAAAAGAAATCATGTCAGATACATTTCCAATTGACCTTAACAGGATAAAAAAAGTACTCAAAATTGCCATTTGTCACCCATGCCTATGAAGGGTTTTGAGCATAAAAAACAATCATATGTGTGCATGTAACCCTAAATAAGATCTACGTTTTCTCTTATTGAACATACAAATTGAACAACATCATGCAAACCCTATATCTATGTTAAATAATCGAAATTCACATAATAAAGGGTTATGAAACATACCTTTGATTTTTATATTGTAATAACAATCCAAAACCCTGTAGATCTTGAAGCTTGAGAGCAAAGGTCACAAGTGTAACTCCTCTAATGAATCACAAACACACTTAGCAAGAAGTTGAGATAAGAGAGGGAGGAGGAAGCTTCAATTTTCGGCTATAACTCTCTAGGGTTTCTAGTATGCAGAAATTGACAAGGGAATGGTTCTTTATATAGTGAGGTGACTTAGATCCAAAGCCAGGGTTAGGATTAGGAAACCCTAATTGCTTTGCGTAAGGACCAAGCAAACCCTAAACCTTCCATCCATAAGCCCGTGGACGAGAATTATAGGGCTTCTCTAGAAAATTTCGTCCAAGCCTCTTTAGGAGGGTTCTAGAGCTTATTTCCTCAACAATCAATAAATTGCCAAACAACACCTGCATTTTTAATTAATTCAATTAAGAATTAATTTTTTATTAACTATTAATTAAATAATATGATTTCTAATTAATATATTATTTACATAATACATTCATAAATCATTCATTTCAATTTATTAATCAAATTAATAAATTCTTCATATTTCTCAATTAATCATCCTATCTAGTTTCTAGTATGAAGGAAACCAAAAGGACTGTGCTACTATCAATTCAAGTATATACCAATTGTAGTTATGGAATTAGAAACCTAATCCAACAGTCTCCCACTTGGATAACTCTAATAACTATAGTTTCCAGTATAACTTCAAAAATTGATTAGAAATTTGTAGCTTTCAAAGTCGTTGTCGAACACTGAACCAGTCAGTTACGTGTCCTACGATAAGTGATCAAATATTCCTCCGTTCTACAAGATATCATATAGACATGAGAAATGGATTATAATCAATCTCTCTGTCCAGGATTTGTTTCCCGATTTCCGATTTATGACGACTGAAATCAGACTACTATTTGAACACATCAATTTAGTCCAGGTTTGGCGAAGCCCTTCAGATATCGACATTAAATCATCGAGGTGCCCACAAATATCGCTTTTCCCATTAGGGCAAAAGGAACGGATAAACTTCGACTTATCTGCTTGCACTATTCACTAGTCAGATCACACACAACAATAAATTTTATAACATCAAGTTACTAATGCGTATTATCAATGCACAACCGACTTGTAAACAACAACTCATATATCTTCATTTCAAGAATATAAGATATTATCGTCTCAAAATTACTGATGATAAAATCCATGAAGTAATTCTCTGAGCGTGGGTTTATCCAATACTGAAAATCCCCATTTTCCAAGTACTCATGAACTTTGCAGAAAAACCATTGTTATGTCTAAACCCTTAGACAATCTACAATTCAATTCATGACAGTCTTAATTGGCTACTTACTTCCAAAAGTACGAGCAACTGTGGATGTTTGAATAATCCAATTATTTGGAAAGTAAAACATGTGAAGTGAAACACAATAATAACCTAACTAACTATGGTCTCAAAACTATTGAATATAAATAAAACTCTTATTATTTAATCACCATATTAATTACCCTTTATTCATTGTATAATGTTTAGAGTAATCAACTAAACATTTGAATTAACATCAGTCATGCCATGTTATAAACATGCATACTATGTCTCTCTATGTGTTGGAACCTGAAAGTGAACCTCTAGCAATCCTAAGTATATATTCCGAAGTATGTTGGTTCCGAAGGAAGATGTAATCCGGAACATGTCTGGAGCTGGAGAAGAGAAGAGGATAAGCATTTTGAAGAGGAACACATTCCGGAACTAATCCTGAAGTCCGGAATGTGTAGTGGTCCGGACCAAAATCTTCATCTCCGGAATAATACTTTTCCGGAATGAAGTCTTTATGTCTTTAGTGCATTTATTACTTTTGTCTTGTATTTGATGTAACGTTTCATAGGACTTAGTCTAAAGTTACTTTAGGACAATCTGAATGTTAGACTTATGTCTTTTGTCTGGTCCTATGTAAACATCTGGGATAATTCATTGTAACATTCACTCCATTAAATAGGAGCTTTCAATGCAAGTCAACTACAGATCTTTCACTCACTTTTGGCATTTACTCTTATCACATTAAAAACATTCTTTTTGTTGTTCATTTATTAACTTTACTTTGATCATTATCTACTTGTTCTCAATTAATGTCTTGATCATTTGTTGAACTGATCATCTAAGACTTGACTGGTCTTTCCAGTCTTGAATTGAACATCCATTATCAAGCAGACATTGATCTCAAGCATTCACTCAAGGTTTGAGTTCTCAAACCTTGTCCCTGCGCATAGATCTTGTTCTCAGAATTGGTATCAGAGCTCGAGTGGTTGTCCTTTGAATCCATAAGATTAGATTATAGTTGGTTTGAATTTACCTTGGTATTTCAACCATTTCTGTGTTAAGGATAAAAGTTCTTCTATATACCACTTAAGCTTGAAGATATCTTGACTTCAATGGCTGCTTCAAATCCTCAGCAAATGATTTCAATGCAAATCGAAAATAGCGTGGGTGGCCCTACACGTGCCCCATTGCTAGTTGTGGAAGAATATGATCATTGGAATGTTAGAATGGAAAAGTTTTTACTATCCAAAGAGAAAGGTGAACAAATCTGGAGATCCGTCAAAGAAGGCCCTCATGTTCCCGTAAGAACAGTTGTAAGAGATGTAGCTGCTCAGATCATGCAAGAGGATGAAGCTCGTCCAGCCCCTCTAACTGCAGATGATATTGAAAAGCTGCATGCTGATCAAGTTGCCTTCTCATAAATGGTGTTTGGTGTTCCTCCATCACTCTTTGAGCACATCAAGTTATGCAAATCAGCCAAAGAGATTTGGGAAACTCTTCAGGATCTGATTGAAGGATCCGAAAATATGAAGGACAAGCGCCTCACCTCGTTTGTCAATGACTTTGACACCTTCACCACTACTCCATGTGAATCTGTAGCCTCAACCTCTAACCGATATCGAATCGTTGTCAATAACATGACTGTTCATGGGATTGTTCGAACTCCTCTCGAGTACAATCTCAAGTTCATTAACAGCCTTGGTAAAGGATGGGGAAATGTAAAATCCTGTCTTCAAAGAAATGGTTCTTTAAAAAAAATTGAAACTCTATCAACTTTTTGATGAGCTTCAAGGACATGAATCAAACGTTGCTCAGACCATAAGGGAACTTTCCGGAGGACCACTTGCTCTCGTCAGTTCCTTTGAATCAACCATTCCGAACTCACCTAGTCCGGAAGCCTACAAACCCACTGTTCGATTAACTCAGTCATCCTTAACCACCTTACCCACACACATCTATTCTGACGATGATTCCGAAGCCTTGGATTCCGAACTCCGTTTCCAACAAGAGTTTGCCTTACTCTCAATGAAATACAAACGTCCTTTCAATCCCTCTTACAAACCATACCAAAACAGATTCAGTGCTCCTCACCAAACACATCCTCAACCATATTCCGCTTCGGAACCAAAACAAACCTCCGAAAATCCTCTTGCATACAAGCCTAACCTCACTAAACCAAACTCCGCTCCGGAATCTTCTCAAAATTCCAAATCAGACAAACCAAAGATCTTGTGTCATAAATGTGGTCATGCAAACCACTTTTCCAAAGATTGTCTTGCTGATGCTCCACAAAAACCAAAAGTCAAAGACTTAGCTTACTATGTCCGAAGAGCACAAGAAATGGCTGAAAGTGAAAAGGCATTTGTTACTACGGTTTCAAGAGATGTCGAAGGATATTGGTCATCCAGAGATGATGAAGATTTGGTGACTGAAGAAACATGTGTTTGATGGCAAGACAAACGGTTGAATGTGATGAAGGCTATGTTGGGTTTTGAGCATTCTAACACTCCTATGGTGTACATGCAACCCTATAAACCTTGGATCTATGTTTTCTCTATTATACATGCAAATATTAAATATTCCAAGGTTTCATCCTAACTAGCATATTATGAAGCACCTATACTACAAAGTTGTAGTCAGAGGACATACCTTTTGATGTAGCTTGATGTCTTCAAGCTTTAAGAGCTTAGCCCCAATAATGTGGAAACCTCAAATGGAATCACAAATCACCAAAACACCTTGGAAGAACTTGAGAGAATATGTATGCACACTAAAATCGGCCCACTCTTATTTTGACGTACTTTTGCCAATTTTGTGAGCCAAGGACCCCTTTATATATTATGGAGGATTAGGGTTACATCCATGTAAACCCTAATACCCATGGCCTTTCATTTACATTGGATCCATGGGTTAAAAGCTCCATGGACCATCCATGAAAGCTTAGCCCAACCTAAATGAAATTGGCCCATTCCATATATATCAGAGTCCATATTTAATTAGTTCTTTTTGATCACTTAATTAATTCTAAATTAATTCTTGATCAATACTAATTAAATAATATGATTCCATATTAATATATTAGAACTTATAATATATTAATATAAATCATAAATATACTATTCTCAAAAGACTATCCATATAAATTGTGCCGGTGAAGTGCAACCCAAATGGACCATGTCGGGTCAGGTCAAGTACATACCAAAATATAGTTATGGACTTAGACATTAATCCAACAGTCTCCCACTTGGATAAGTCTAAAACTATTATTGAGTATGACTTCAAAACCTAACTGGCAATCATAGCTCTTAAAGCCGCTGTCGAACTCTGACCTTGTTAATGACTTGTCCATTAGATAAGGGATCATATATTCCTCCATTCTAGATATCATATGGATTGAGACATGGATTATAATCATTCTCTCTGTCCATTTGTTGTTTCCAGATTTTCGATTTATGATGATTGACTGATTGAACAAATCAAATCAGTCCTGGCTTGGCCAAGCACTCACATGTGTCATCGCTAAATCATCGAGGGGCCCACAGATATCGCTTTTATCCCAAAGGTAAAAGGAATGGATAAACTTCGACTCATATGGCTTGTTCTACTACTTGTTGAATCATACACAAAGGCACGTTTTATAACATCGAGTTACCAAATGCATTTTCGTGCAATCAATGTATAACCAACTCATAGTAACAACTCATATCTCTAGGTTTGAAGAATATAAGATATTATCGTCCCATGATCACTCGTGATAAAATCCATGAAGTGATTCAAATGAGCGCGGGTTGAATCCAATACTCAGAACTTATGAGCACTCATGAGTGTTGTAGCACCACCTTGTCCACCAACTTGGACCTCTACAAACCAACCCAAGACAGTCTTGATTCATATCTACTTCCAACATATGACCGACTGTGGATGGTTTGAATAACTTAATCATACAGGAAGAGCGACTTAGTTATTCTGGAAGTCAAAACATGCAAAGTGAAACACAAGAATAAATGAATCAAGTATGGTATCAAACCCTATGAATATAAATAAACACTTTTATTTATCACCATACTGATTACTCATTATTCATTGTTTCGGTTTTATCAACTTTATACTTGAATTAAAAACACTAGTTGTCCCATGCTCCAAGCATGTCCACTATGTTTTTCTTAAACAATAGCTTTGCCATACACCAAGTATGCACTCTATGTTTGTCTATGATCCTTACTTTGTGAAATAAACCAATTGAACATAATTTCAATGATTCTAATTTCACACTCCCAAATCCTTATCGAAAAATGTGAGAATTTCAAATTCCTATCATTTATCGAAATCTGTTTAGATTTTAAACTTATATGCACTGACCCTCCTGTAATGAATATGTACAAAGTCACAAAGACTTGTCAACAGTCATTATAACGTATTCCAATAGAGATCAACTCCATGGAAACTAAGTCTCATATTCAAAGTACATTGCTTTGGACATGCTTCTTGCATTAAGTTTTCTAATCTTACACATATAACTTCCACCTATGGAGACAACTCCATATTCTCATTTTGACTATCACTTCTGAATAAGAGATGCCTCTTTTTAGAATATGTCAATATGGTCCTTCCAAAATTAGCACTATACTTCCAACTGTCTCTGAGCAACCAATCTTTGGTAAACCTCAGATTGTCCTCGACAATTGCTTAATCATTTTAGTCATATCCAATTCTAGACCTTTTCCCTTCTTATTGCCTCTGGGCATTTGGAAAAATTTAGAAATGACAAATATTATAGCACATGCAATCGATCCTGTACCCAAAGCAAATGGTACACGATTCATGATGCCTCACATAAAGACATGATTCTAGACCAGTCTTTTGCTACAATATTTTTATTTGCCATGTTTTCAAAATTTGACTATGAAGAGGGATGCCGTAATCATAATCGAATTTTGAGAACGCAATATATAGAATTTCCTTAAGTTGAACCAATCGAACATGAAATTCATATATATATTCTTGACTAAAGATGATTAAGGTCTCAATCTAAGCCTTTAGAGCTGAAATGAAGTATATCCTCTCCCTTAATTATAGCAAAACAACTTTTTCAATCCCTGCAGCCTCACGAATTGAAACTTTTGTTTTCTATAACTAACATTGCTAACTTGCAACACTAACAATAATTATCATGCTCCCACTAACATGATGATTATTAGCATAACACTTATGCTCCCAGTAGCTTTGACATGTACGCAGAAATCAGCTGGACTTCTAGAAATCAGTACTTTATTGACTTTCTTACCAAAGTTCAGATTTTTGATACGAGATGCTTTGATAAAACTTTATCAAAATCATACACCTTTCCTTAGATAGCATGCATGTGTGTCTAAACAATTTCAGAACTATGAAAAAGGATGTCGTAATCATAGTCTTAATTGTTTAGACCTTTTGCCATCTGCTTCAAATCTACTTGGTGGAAGTGTTTCCTCACCATGATTTTCATGAATCGGAGAGAAACCTTATGACCCTTAGATTTTATGGTGTATGTGTTCTTATCCATGTGAATCGTCAAAACCATAGTCACAAGACAAGGATAATGACAAATCCAAACTCATATGGACTGAACTTATGCAATCTTAACTTCTTGCCACCTGGCAGTACAGGGCCTGCCATTGCTTCCAAGTTGTTATGCAACCAATTGAGAACTTTCAGAACTCCTATGCAAAGACAACTTTAACTGGAATGGGCACGGAATATGTCAACACGATAGGTTATAAACCTCAAGTCGTGTACTAGTGAAGAACCTCAGATTTTATTCTTGATTAGTTCTTGAAATTCTTTTTAGGATCTTTAAGACTCCCACTATCCTCTTGACATATAAGACTATCTTGCCAAATATTCAAGAGATAGTGCGGATTCTTTATCAAGACAAACACTTCACACAATTGGCCTTAGTTGGTCTTTGTTTTATCCAAAACATCACAACTTACCAATTTCAAATGTACAAGAGTAGGACACTTTTACTCTTACATTTGACAAGTGTTTTAAACCTTTCTTTAATATATGTCACTCAAGTTACAATCTTGGAGTATGACTCTAAGAATTGTTTTGGAACGAAGTATGACTCATCTTCCTGATCTAACCATTTCAACAATTCATGACTCCTCTTCTTAGTCATAAGAATGCACTAAGATGACCTTTAGAGGAATAATTGTGATATGATTTCTAAATCATTAAGATGATCACATACATGATACTAAAGTACTCTCCCATCTTTTCAGATTTGAGAAACTTTTATCTTTCTGCCTAATTTGATTCTTCCCATTCGTTCTACCATACATTGAGACTTTTCCAATGTTTCAGAATTATACTTAAACTTGTAAGTATAACCATATTTACTAAACTTTAGTAAATCAAATAGTCTTAACGAGCTTTGTGGTGGACATGACCAGTGCACAAGAATGTGTACTCGATCCCTTTAGTCCTTCACTTGACTCACACATCCATGTGAACAAGTAATTAGTCTTGATTTTCCAATGTTTGAAAGTTCTCATTCATCATACTATTCAACTTGCATGATTCCAAGTTTCGGTCCAATTGAAACTTGGGTGATGAGGAACTTTCCTGATTTGGTAAATTTAGACACTACCACAAATGAAAGAATCAAATCTATTTTCCAATATTGCTGTCAGTGGAATCATATAAGCAACAATTTTCCAGAAATGCCATTGTAAGGATACTTCAAATAAATAAAATTAAACATTTTTTTTTTATTTTAAAACTTTGCGGAAAAACTTATCCTTACAATCCACATGGAAAATTGTTGTTATCTATTCCTTAGCAATATATCATAACTTCTTAAGCAAATGCTCAAAATTCTGATGCGATCGAAATCCACCTTCGCGATCAGAATCAGCATATACTTCCTTTAAGATTTCTCTCTATTCTTTGATTCTTAAAACATCAACATGTGACCCAGTCACATCATGTAATGAGGATCTCAGAATAGAACTTAACAGAGTTAGATAATGGGTTCTACCTGATGTAGAGTCAAACTTATTGACTTTAACATCCTTAGGTAAATTTGGCAGCTTTGCAATGAACGCCCCTTCCTTTTGTCAAAATAAACGTATGGACCCTTTGGTAATGGGACTATCTCAGACTTAGCCTTTCTCTTTACCATTTGGTCAACCGGGTTGACTATGGCCAATCCCTTTCCATTGGGAAGAGAATGCTTTTTCTAGATTTCCAGTGTCACCATTGTCACTGTCCATAAATTTTTTGGGAAGTTGATCTTCTAATCAAATTTGCTTTACTATCGTTCCAAATCATTGCTGATTCAGCAGCACCAAGCAAATAGATATGATTATTAAGGTTCATGTCATAGTCTGTTTCATAGTAGTCCCAAAGGAACTCACTATGTGACTTAGAAAGTGATTGAACATCCAACTTTCTCAAGACTTTGACACCCAACTCTCCCAGCTTGTCAATATGTGACTTCATCTCTAAGATGTGATCACACATAGACCTTGCTTGCCATTAGGGCTTGAGTGACCTTGAACTTGTGGGTTAGGGAGAATAATTGGAGGAGGTGGAGGAAGAGAAGTATGACTTCCATGAGCCAAACTCGGGAAGTCATATTCATTAGGAAAGCTTGGTTTGGGAAGATCATTGTTGTCTAAACCAGACATCAACAATGGGAGAAATTCACGTAAAGTTGATTTAAGTCCTTAATATAACACCCAATATGATATATTAAGGCTAGGACCCAACAAACTATTTTATAACTTGGAAGAGGGATGCCGTAATCCAAGCTATAAAATATTTGAAGGTAGGTGAATGACGATTCACCAATTTCCACCAAGATAAACGAAATGTATTATTAGGTTTTAATTGGTTTTAAAACTCCTAGATTCTTTTGAGATTCATTGAACTTTTCAATGACATGTTTCAATCTCGAGTGTGCCCTTCAGGTTTTGTGACTGGGATGCCGAGGATCACAAAACAAGGTGTGAAGTAACCATGCAAATATACTTGGTACCCTTAATATTTACCCCTCAATCGATGTGCCGGTTAACCACACACGCTCCAACGATACTATGATAAACATTAAGTTACCCTTTGCCTACCTTGTTAAGTCCAGGTTAGTGTGCCGGTTAACCACACACACTCCACTAACAGCTTAAACAAAGTGCAAAGTGTAATTTCATGGATTAGCACCTTATTCACATTTTCCTAAGTAACTAAGATTGACAATTTATAAGTGTTTAGTTATTTAGTATTTATCATTATACTTATAATGAAGGGAGAATTATAGTCCTTGTCCTACCTGTTCGGCTAACGACCCTCCACCGGTCAAGGAAGCGGTGAATGAGAGTGGACACCCATTAAACTGCCACTTTATAGGCAGTAACCTTATACCCCCTTATAGACCGGCTTCGTGAATGAGGCCTACTAATGGCAAAACGACTTGCTCTTATACATATAATATATTAAACTTTTAATATTATAATATTATAAGGGTGTATTTTAGACATTTAAAATACTTGGTGGTTTAATCTATTAATTAAACTAGACTTTTAATTTAATTAAACTCAAACCTTATATTTATGGATTAATAATACTCTTTTAATTAAACGCTTTAATTAACTATTAATAAAGTCCATAAGAGTTAATTTGAACTATTCAACAAAACATCATAACTCCAATTATTAAACTCAAAATTAAAACCATTTAATTAATTGTTTAAGTTATGAACCAAAGAGTTTTAGAATTCAATTCTTTTTTTTCAAAAAAAACTTTTCTCAAATTCCAAAACTTGAGGGCAAGTTTTGTAATTTTTGAAAACCTTTGGATTCCATAAATTATGGAATTAATGATGTTTTATGATGAAACTTTCAATGTTCCATAACTTAAGAACAAGTTATGGAATTCTTTACAACATTAACACCAAATTTTGTCACTCCATATAAACTTTGAATCAATTTTTTTTTTTTTTAAAAAAACTTTCATATCCATAACTTATGGAAGTTTCAAAAACCCTTAAGATCACAACTTAAAAAAAAAAACTTTTGAGCTCCAAAATTTTATGACAAAATATGTAACTCCTTAAAACATTTAGATCAAACTTTTAAAACTAATAAAATAATCATATCATTTTATCTTTTACTAAATTTGACCTAATTCAACTCATATAACAAATGATTCAAATTTTACAAATAATTCATTTTTCACAAAACAAGTAATTATCTTAAAATTTGACAAACGTCATGTTTTTTTTCCTTTTTTTTCAACTTGAAAATAAAACATTTGCATCAATATAACAGAAAACAACCAGGCTCTGATACCACTGTTGGGTTTTGAGCATTCTAACACTCCTATGGTGTACATGCAACCCTATAAACCTTGGATCTATGTTTTCTCTATTATACATGCAAATATTAAATATTCCAAGGTTTCATCCTAACTAGCATATTATGAAGCACCTATACTACAAAGTTCTAGTTAGATGAAATACCTTTTGATGTAGCTTGATGTCTTCAAGCTTTAAGAGCTTAGCCCCAATAGTGTGGAAGCCTCAAATGGAATCAAAAATCACCAAAACACCTTGGAAGAACTTAAGAGAATATGTATGCACACTAAAATCGGCCCACTCTTATTTTCACACACTTTTGCCAATTTTGTGAGCCAAGGACCCCTTTATATATTATGGAGGATTAGGGTTACATCCATGTAAACCCTAATACCCATGACCTTTCATTTAGATAGGATCCATGTGTTAAAAGCTCCATGGACCATCCATGAAAGCTTAGCCCAACCTAAATGAACTTGACCCATTCCGTATATATAAGAGTCCATATTTAATTAGTTCTTTTTGATCACTTAATTAATTCTAAATTAATTCTTGATCAATACTAATTAAATAATATGATTCCATATTAATATATTAGAACTTATAATATATTAATATAAATCATAAATATACTATTCTCAAAAGACTATCCATATAAATTGTGCCGGTGAAGTGCAACCCAAATGGATCATGCCGGGTCGGGTCAAGTACATACCAAATATAGTTATGGACTTAGACATTAATCCAACAGGCTATTGGTCTTATGAGTCCGAAGATGAAGATGATGTTGCTGAACCTCACTACTGCTACATGGCCACTAACGATCCACCAGGTCGAAGCATCGTTCAGCAGGTAAAATCCATGATCTCTGATAATAATTTTGACTTGACTTTATGTGAACCTTATCTGACCCAGATCCAAACATATATGAACACCATCTATAAAGCCTATGAGTCTGCCATAGAAGCCAGTGAGAAGAAGGGCTGTGAACTAAGTCGTCTTAGATTACGTTTTGAGGATAAGAAATTGAAAATCGAGTCTCTAGAACACGAACTTGTAATGTCAAACGATGAATGTATCATTTTGAAAGATAAATGTGAAATCAGTTATTCTGAATGAAATATTTTGATTTCTGATAACAAACGCCTCAATGCTAAAATAGATGCTTTGCATAACTCTGTAGACATGCTTGAAGCTGACATTCGGATGACTCATAATTTTCGTCATCCATGGTCTAAAGCTCCTGGTCTCGGAAGCGAGTTTCCGAAACTAGTTGTTAGTCCCCTGAAGGATTTGCAAGATTTAACATTCATGGTTGACGTTCCTAACATCAAACATTCAGACACCCATGTCTCTACCTTATCACCCCTTCGGGAGGATAAAAGACCGTTTGAGTCCCTAATTCCTGAGTTCCAACCAATAGTTGTTAAGTGTCCTGATTCCACGCCTCTTCCGCCTCTGATAAACCTGGACTGAATCGGACCACGGAATATCATTATAGTCTTCCAAATTGTGTAGACTATGTTCCTAAAAGTAATCACATAAACAACTGTGTGATTGAGGAAGTTATTCCGGAAACAACTGAAATCAATGCCTCAGAATTTGTGTGGGCATCTTTGGATGATAAAGTAGAAGTCTCAAGCCATGTGTCCTCTGATTCATGTGAATCGGAATCCTTAGTGCTTTCAAAGACCGAATTGGTTCCCATTACTCCTGAGTTTACAAATCCATCCAAAGGACAAACCTCTAGATCCTCTCCTCATCCTAAGAGAAAACCAATGTTGAATAGGAAAGATGTTGTAGATCCCAAGGTAGAAGCTAGAAATGCCTACAAAAAGGAAGTCAAGACTAGACAAATCTCCATGTTTCTTGCTAACTCTAAACCAAATTCGTCCCGGAATTCTCGTGTCTCTACTCACAGTCAAAATTCTTTTGTTCCCACAAGGATCCTAAAAAGACCTTCCGAACCCCCTGTTCGTTCGGAACCTAAGAAAGTCCTTAGCTCAAATTCTCCTCAAGCTTATGTTAATGTCAATGTTAACACCATCCGAAATACTTCACCGGCACCTCAAAATGTTTCATCTGTCTTTATTGCAAAATCTGATGGCACAATTTTTAAACCCAGAATTTCAAGAAACAATGTGTCATCAAACAAATCCACAAGTAAAAAAATGTGACAACCCGAAATTTTTATTCTGTACAACCACTCAATTCAATAGAAGTCAGAACAGTTTCTGCTAACTTTCAAGCTTTTTGGAATAAGTTTGAGTGTTTTTTTTTAAGTTAGTACTTCGGGAGATAACAGGAGAGAGGATGCCCTAGGGTTTCTTATGCAACAATAATGTCCCAAAACTCCAAGAGTTTGGAGTTTACGGCCTAAACAAAGGTGTTTACAGCCGTAAACCCTAAAAGGGGGTATAAATATGACACTTAGTCATTATTTACCACTTTTTCACATTTTCAAGATCCAAACTCAAATCCTCTCAAGTATCATCCAACTTTTCTTCTTGATCTTCAACTTTGTAAGTGTTTCTATCCCTAAAAATTTGATATCATACTTAATCTAGTGATCTTATATGATTCCATCCGTGAAATCATTCCAAAAGTGTAGATCTTCAAGTTTCACCAAGAACACACACTAGTGTTCTTGGACTTTTAGCACCTTTTCAAGCTTCTACCTAGAAAGTACTTCTATCCTAGTCTATTATAAGACTCGTTACACTTCAAATCATCAAGAAAACACCCAAGAATCAAAGGATCAAAGGTGTTTACGGTCCAAGAACACCTTGGACCGTAAACCCTAACAAAGGGGCCAAAGTAGCCCTAGTCCCTTACCAAGCCTTGGAAACTAGTCTAGACCCCTTTCCTTGATGTGCTAGGAACTCAAAACAACAAAAAGACCATAAATCATTTGGGTTTACGGCCGTAAACCCAAAGAGAAGTGGTCCAAGGACCGTAAACTCCATAAATGAGTGAAATGGTGCCCTAATCACTTCCTAAGGCTTAAACATGAAGTAGGAATGCTTCTTATGACCTTTAAAGCTTCAAAACTCAAAATGGTCAAAGTACCATGAGTTTACGGCTGTAAACTCATGGGTTTACGACCGTAAACTCAAGGGGTTATGGTCACAAAACCGTAAACTCCAAGGGAGTTCACCCTTGAGCCCTAAACTCAAATGCAAGGTCCTACCACCCTTAGATGCAATCCTTAGTACTTATAACACTTAAATAAAGTGTTTTACATGTCTTAGGATGTCTTAAACTTTGTTAATTAGTTGTTTAAAGACTAATTCGATACATATATGTGTTATTATATGTTAACTAGGATCCTTGTGTGTGTTCAAGTCTTCACTTGACACTTAGCATCCTATACAGTTCGTTCATCCAAACCACTCACTACAGGTGAGTTCATACCCCTTAATTAACCTTTAAATGTTTTAAATGCTTTTATGGGGGGGAGGATACAAGTTGAACTATTATAGTTATTATATCAATCATATGTGATTAATAACTACCAAACAAGTGGATTTCTTACTTTTCAAACTGTGTTATCAAACTGTTTTACTTCAAAACTGTTTTACAAACTCTTTTTAATATCAAATACTTTTATTAAACTCTTTTAACTTATATTCTGTGTGTGTATATATATATATATATATATATATATATATATATATATATATATATATATATATATAGTTATATAAGTAGGATTGAAAGGACTTAGGACTGATAGCTCACCTTACTTCCTGTTCCTTGTTTGGTTGTGGACTTAGGGTATTCAGGTTATTTGTCCGAAAGTTTGAATCCTAGTTATATATTATGTATATGTATATAGATATAAAAGTTCCTTCTTTAATTCAGTTTAATACCTTTGGGTAGCAAAGGTATACACAAACATGTTCATACATTCAAACAACATTACTAGTAAACTATAATAGGTATAGTTTAGGGAGAAACTAATACTATTACTAGAACAGGGAAACATACAATGAGTCAGTTCATACATGAGTCAATAACAAACAAACAATAGATACTATCATGAGAAAGAAACAATAGATACAATGATGAGAAACAAACAATAGAATACTATGATGAGAAACAAACAATAGAATACTATGATGAGAAACAAACAATACATGCTAGACAGGAAGAGAACACACAATACAGCTAGCACATACATATACTAGAACATTACTACATTTATGTGAGCCACGTAACGGGGCATGACACTACCTGTCATGACCGATTTGTGTCCATAATCTCCTTAAGTGGGGAGCATATGAGTTTGTGTATAGATCTATACTGGATTGACTATCCTACACCTTGCTGCTCGCTACAGTGGGACTTGCAAGTCTACGAGTGCCAAACGTCATTTCTTACGACGTCCTACAATGTCGTTTTTCTATAGAGTCGGTAGCAGGATACATGCCGATCACATGGTACTTTAAATAACATTTGGTTTAAGGGAGTTAGTACAACAGTAGTTACTTAATACAACACTACAATACTAATTCATTTTCCTATTACATTTACTTTGTGATCTTCACACAATAAACAATAATGTAAAAACTATATTTTTGGTTAATGATAGTAGGATTTGGGAAAATATACACTGATACAAGAGACACACACACAGATTCTAGATGCCTTGGTAGAAGGCTACTTTTAGTAGGAAACATAGGGTTTTCTAGGAGAGTTCAAACAATTACAAATTTTTTACAAACTTATACAATTACAGATTTACAAACACTTTCATACAAATACAGACATTAATATACTTATGATCTCACCAGCTTTAAAGCTGATAAACTCTTTCAAAATAAATTGTATTCTCAGGTCACCAGTAGACAGGTACCGGTGCTAGGTTTTGAGAAGATGGAGCTCGTTCAAGACTCATCTTTTATTTTGATGTATATTTTTGGTGTCTATATAACTTGACAGAACACACTTGTATGAAAATATGTTATTAATGAAATGGATGATGTTGTTGCTTGTTTAATACTTTGCATTGTTGTGATACTGTACATGACGTCCTCCACCCCCGAACATTTCCGCCGTTCCGGTTTTGGGGTGTGACAGATTGGTATCAGAGCATTGTTTATAGTGAATCGAGTGTATCAACCCATAAAAGATATATGAACTATAAACACAGCGGGATTAAAATACTCTGATAAAGAGTTTATACTTTTAAATAATAAAATATTTAACCAAGTATACATACCTGCATTCATACTAAAATCAGTGTCACTAGGACAAAACAAAAGTATTACGATTGTTGGGCAGCACAAGTAGACTTAGAGACATATGGTCAACCCTGGGAAGATGTAGCCTGATCAACTACATTATCCGAGGAGTGATTAGCATGTGCCTAAGTGTGGTTGTGTGGTTGCAACAAGTCTAAAAACTTACCAACACTACTACAATGAGAACAGTAGAACAGAACATAAACTGAAAATACTATAGCAGTATTTTGTGTTACTATAATTACTTATCTGAGAAGTAAAGGTCTTTATTAGTATGCCAATAGTTGTTGAGTGGATACACTAAGGTTATATGTATCTGGGATATCATAGACTTAGAATCTGTGATCTTTGCTTTACTTCCTGTTCCTTGTTTGGTTGTGGGCTTAGATTTAGGGTCACTTATTCGAAGGTCTATCCTTTCTTGGTTACATATGACTGGTATGCATTACGCAAATGTTGAAGTAACTGATAAAGATCATCTTATAATTATCTAATTAGTGCGTCTATTTAGTTATTTCGTTACCTCTTTTGTCGTATAGATATCATGGATGGATTCCATCTTCCCGGAGACCCGTACTACCCCAACCACGACAATGCAGGATGGCTGGGAGAAGAGCCAGAAGATGATCACCCAATCCCATTGGATGATCACGAAGCTGAAGGCTTTTCTGAGGATTCTGACTCAGATCCAGAAGTCAACAACCTACCCCCAGCTGCGCAGGACCCAAACTTGAATCCTCGTCCAACATTTCAAGGACCTACACCCCTATGGGCCACAAACTTGAATAGATGGAGTCAGGAACAGGGTCAACCCATTCCCTACAATGGAGATAAAAGCTTCAACAACCTCACCGAGGGAGGTTCAGCTGATAGGGTCCTACCTATCATGGTTCGTAGGATTGCTCGGAACACTGAGGAAGGTCGAGCAGCTATTGACCGAGTAGTGGAGATTGACGCCAACTCTAGCGGTAACACAGTCCGCATTCGCCAGCTAGAGTCTGCTCATGAAAGGACTCAGGTCCGCAATGCAGTTCTACAGAGGGAACTTGCTGAAACCCAAGCTGAAGTCAGGGAACTTCGAGCTCAGCAGGGAAGGTCTGAAAGGCATATGAGGGACATAGAACGTCTACTGTCGGATTCAAGAACTCACTCTAGTAGTTCTCGTCGCCGTTAGAGTCTCAACGACTTCTCTTTTGGATGTGACCTAGTTACTGTAAAAACTGTAGTCTAATTTCCTATCTTTGTAAATCTTAGACCCGTTAGGTCTTGATTAGGCAGTACTCTGTCAAAATTTTCCCATCTTGGTTGATGTAAGGCCTACTTCAAGGTCATTTTTCCCGAACTTATTACATCTGTAATTCCAGTATTATTGATAGATATCTAATCTCATGGAAATTATATCCAAATGCTTTCGTTTACAATCAATCGTGTTATTCATTTGTGCTGTTGGGCTATGGAGAGTTAGTCCATGAGTCATTTTCATCAATTGTCCTATTAAATTCTTATCAATATCTTCGTCTTTGTAAACTTATAGTTGAAAGATGCCTCCACGTCGATAAACAAGACGCGATCCCCCGATAACTGCAACACCACCTGCTCCTCAATTCGACACGGCAGCCCTGAATGCTGCTGTAGCTGCGGCTGTGGCTACAACCATGGCTCAATATCATTCGTCTGGTTCCACTGGAGGAGGAACTCCGGTTCAATCTACTCATGGTGAAGCTCGTGTGCGCTTGAGAGAGTGCTCCTATAAGGACTTCACTAACAGCAAGCCATTGTCCTTTAAAGGGACTGGCGGAGTCATTGCCCTCTCATAATGGTTCAAAAAGACAGAGTCGGTCTTCGAGATCTGCTCCTGACCAGAAGGGAGCAAGGTCAAGTTTGCTGCTTGCACCTTAGAGGCAAAAGCCCTAACATGGTGGAATAGCCATGTCAAGTCACTATCCCTTATTGTCGAAAATGGTATGGGTTGGGAAGCCCTGAGAGAGCTAATGGTTGAAGAGTATTGCCCGAGGGGTGAAATCCAAAAATTGGAGGAAGAACTGTGGAGCCTAACCATGAAGGGCTCCAACATAGTCTCCTACACCACCAAGTTCTGTGAACTGGTGGCCCTCTGTCCCAACATGGTTCATACAGAGGGGAAGAAGATTGAAAGATACATATGGGGGCTGATGCCTCTATTCCAGGGAAATGTTTTGGCTTCAAACCCCACTACATTCGATAGTGCCAAGCGATTGGCACATCGGCTTATAGACCATGGGGTTCGTACCCCGGCCGCAACAACAACCTTGGCCATCTCGGAACCCGCTAGAACCGCTGATTCCAAGCGGAAGTTTTGGGATGACAAGAGAAAGACGAAGGCTGCCAAAAAGCAGCAGGTCGTGGCAGTTCATGCTGCGATAGCACCTGCCGCTGCTACTCCGGTAAAGCAGTACGCTGGAAGTTTAGCTAAGTGCAACAAATGCAACTTCCACCACATCGGTGCCTGCCGGGAAATGCAGTGTTTGAACTGCAACAGGAAGGGGCACACTGCCCGTTTCTGCAAAGCTCCGGCGAGGCCAATCACCCAAGTCCTCGGCGCTGGTGTGGGCCAAGCTTGCTACGGTTGTGACGAGGTGGGCCACTACAAAAGGAACTGCCCGAAGGCAGGGAATGTCGGTGGAGTGGCAAGAGTTCTGGCCATAGGCCATGAGGAAGCGATTGCTGACCCCACAGTGGTCACGGGTACGTTTCTCCTCGATAACTCTTATGCATGCATACTGTTTGATAGTGGAGCGGAGAGGAGTTTCGTGAACAAAAAATTTGCTCATTTACTTAAGCAAAAATCACGAGCACTTAAAGAACCGTTCACTGTAGAAATGGCTAACGGAAAGACAGAGAGCACTAGCAGTATATTCATAGGGTGTACCCTAACACTAGATAGCCATTCATTTTCGTTCGACCTCATGCCGGTCTCAATTAAAAGTTTCGACATCATTATCGACATGGATTGGTTGAGTTTTCATCGTGCTGACATCATGTGTTATGAAAAGGCTGTCCGCCTTAATTTGTCGTCTGGCAAAACTCTAGTAGTATATGGCGACAAACCCGGCACGAACCTTCGTATCATCTCGAGCATTCAAGCTCAGAAATTCTTGCGAAAGGAATGTCGCGCATTCCTTGCTCATGTGGTCGATGTGAGCCAAGAAACGAAAGACATTCAGAACATTCCAGTAGTACGCGACTTTCCCGACATCTTTCCGGAAGAACTCCCAGGATTTACCTCTGCAACGTCAAGTCGAGTTCAGAATCGACTTAGTTCCAGGGGCTACCCTCGTAGCCAAATCGCCCTATCGTCTAGCACCTGCAGAGATGCAAGAACTATCCTGTCAACTTAACGAACTGCTCAGCAAGGGCTTTATAAGACCAAGCTTCTCACCCTGGGGAGCTCCAGTCTTGTTCGTCAAGAAGAAAGACGGATCGTTTCGTATGTGCATCAACTACAGGGAGCTCAACAAACTGACCGTCAAAAATTGTTACCCTCTACCTCGTATTGACGATTTATTTGACCAACTTCAAGGGGGCGAATTTCTTTTCAAAAATCGACTTAAGATCCGGATATCACCAGCTACGAGTGCTAGGGGAGGATGTTCCGAAGACAGCCTTCCGAACACGTTATGGGCACTACGAATTCGTAGTGATGCCGTTCGGATTAACAAGCATGCCCACAGTATTCATGGACTAAATGAATAGGGTGTGTCGTCCTTACTTGGATCAGTTCGTCATCGTCTTCATCGATGACATACTTATCTACTCTCGTAGTAAGGAAGAGCATAGTCAACATCTGCGACAGGTCTTAGAAACATTACGATCGGAGAAGCTCTATGCGAAGTTCTCGAAATGCGAATTTTGGATTCGAAGAGTCGAATTCTTAGGGCACGTGGTTAGCGAAGAGGTAATACACGTGGACCCTTCCAAAATCAAAACCATTGAGAGCTGGTCAGCACCGAAGACGCCTACAGAAATTCGTCAATTCTAGGCTTCGCTGGCTACGATCGCAGGTTCATTCAGAACTTCTCCCGCATTGCGAAACCTCTTCCAACACTGACCCAGAAAGGCGTGGCCTTTGACTGGGAAGAGAAGCAGGAGAGAGCGTTCCAAACGCTCAAGCGAGCCTTGTGCACCGCACCAATACTATCCCTCCCCGAAGGGATAGAAGACTTCGTTGTCTATTGCGATGCGTCAAATCAAGGACTCGGATGTGTTCTGATGCAACGAGGTAAGGTCATCGCCTATGCCTCGAGACAGCTAAAGACACACGAGGGCAACTACACCTCACACGATCTTGAACTAGGATCAGTTGTATTTGCTCTGAAGATCTGGAGACACTACCTGTATGGTACGAAAAGCACTATCTTTACAGACCACAAAAGCCTACAACATATATTCGACCAGAAGGAGCTCAACATGAGACAACAACGGTGGGTCGAGCTACTCAGTGATTATGAATGCGAAATTCGTTATCATCCAGGTAAAGCCAACGTAGTAGCTGACGCCCTAAGTCGGAAAGAATACTCTGGTCGTAGAGTCAAATCTTTGACTATGACAATCCATTCACACTTGTCCACACAAATTAAGGAAGCTCAGCTCGACGCTTTGAAACCTGAAAATGTGGCGGGTGAATCCCTGAGAGGGATGGATAAGAACTTGGAGGTCAAGGGTGGTGGAGCTTATTATTTCATTGATCGGATCTGGATCCCGAAACTCGGTGGTTTCAGAGACTTGGTCATGAATGAGGCGCACAACACTCGATATTCCGTCCACCCAGGTTCAGATAAGATGTTTCTAGATCTAAAAAAGCTATACTGGTGGCCTAACATGCAAGCAGAGATTGCTACCTTCGTGAGTAAATGCCTTACTTGCGCCAAGGTCAAGGTCGAATACCAGAAACCCTCCAGCCTTCTACAACAACCGGAGATACCGGAATGGAAGTGGGAGCGGATCACTATGGACTTCATAACCAAGTTGCCCAAGACAACGAGTGGACTTGATACCATATGGGTCATCGTCGATAGATTGACCAAGTCCACACACTTCCTGCCTATCAAGGAAACAGACAAGATGGAGAAGCTTACAAGAACTTACATTAGGGAGATTGTACGACTACACGGTGTTCCCATATCCATTATCTCGGACAGAGATAGTAGATTCACTTCGAGGTTCTGGCAGTCGCTACAAAGTTCCCTAGGAACTAGGCTGGACATGAGTACAACCTACCACCCACAGACAGACGGGAAAAGTGCAGATCCCCTATGTGCTGGGCTGAGGTGGGTGATACCCAGTTAGCTAAAGGACGAGTTCCTGACACCACTCTCACAGGTCCGGAGATCATTCGGGGAACGACAGAGAAGATCGTTCAGATTCGTGAACGATTGAAAGCCTCTAGAGACCGACAGAAAAGCTACGCTGATAAACAAAGGAAACCGTTGGAATTCCAGGTGGGCGACCGTGTTCTATTGAAGGTCTCACCCTGGAAGGGCTTGATACGCTTCGGAAAGCGTGGAAAGCTGAATCCAAGGTACATAGGGCCTTTCGAGATTCTTGCCAGAATCGGCCCTGTAGCTTACAAACTTAACTTACCACGCAAACTCAGTAACGTACATTCTACTTTCCACGTCTCGAACTTCAAAAAGTGTCTGTCCGACGAGACTCTTGCAATTCCACTCGACGAGATCGAGATCAACGAGAGCCTCAACTTCGTGGAAGAACTAGTAGAGATCATGGACCGGGAGGTCAAGCAAACGAAACAAAGTCGTATCCCTATAGTGAAGGTTCGCTGGAACGCCAGGCGAGGACCTGAATTCACGTGGGAGTGAGAGGATCAGATGAAACTGAAATATCCTCATCTTTTTACTTAGTTATTTGTAACTACTTATTTGCTTAAACTCTAATTTCGGGACGAAATTCCTTCTAACGGGGGGATGATGTGACAACCCGAAATTTTTATTTTGTACATCCACTCAATTCAATAGAAGCCAGAACAGTTTCTGCTAACTTTCAAGCTTTTTGGAATAAGTTTCAGTGTTTTTTTTAAGTTAGTACTCCGGGAGATAACATGAGAGAGGATGCCCTAGGGTTTATTGTGCAACAATAATGTCCCAAACTCCAAGAGTTTGGAGTTTACGGCATAAACAAAGGTGTTTACAGCCGTAAACCCTAAAAGGGGGTATAAATATGACACTTAGTCATTATTTACCACTTTTTCACATTTTCAAGATCCAAACTCAAATTCTCTCAAGTATCATCCAACTTTTCTTCTTGATCTTCAACTTTGTAAGTGTTTCTATCCCTAAAAGTTGATATCTTACTTAATCTAGTGATCTTACATGATTTCATCTGTGAAATCATTCCAAAAGTGTAGATCTTCAAGTTTCACCAAGAACACCAAGAACACACACTAGTGTTCTTGGACTTTTAGCACCTTTTCAAGCTTCTACCTAGTAAGTACTTCTATCCTAGTGTATTATAAGACTAGTTACACTTCAAATCATCAAGAAAACACCCAAGAATCAAAGGATCAAAGGTGTTTACGGTCCAAGAACACCTTGGACCGTAAACCCTAACAAAGGGGCCAAAGTGGCCCTAGTCCCTTACCAAGCCTTGGAAACTAGTCTAGACCCCTTTCCTTGATGTGATAGGAACTCAAAACAACAAAAAGACCATAAATCATTTGGGTTTACGGCCGTAAACCCAAAGAGAAGTGGTCCAAGGACCATAAACTCCATAAAGGAGTGAAATGGTGCCCTAATCACTTCCTAAGGCTTAAACATGAAGTATGAATGCTTCTTATGACCTTTAAAGCTTCAAAACTCAAAATGGTCAAAGTACCATGAGTTTACGGCCGTAAACTCATGGGTTTACGACCGTAAACTCAAGGGGTTATGGTCACAAAACCGTAAACTCAAAGGGAGTTCACCCTTGAGCCCTAAACTCAAATGCAAGGTCCTACCACCCTTAGATGCAATCCTTAGTACTTATAACACTTAAATAAAGTGTTTTACATGTCTTAGGATGTCTTAAAATTTGTTAACTAGTTGTTTAAAGACTAATTGGATACATATATGTGTTATTATATGTTAACTAGGATCCTTGTGTGTGTTCAAGTCTTCACTTGACACTTAGCATCCTATACAGTCCGTTCATCCAAACCACTCACTACAGGTGAGTTCATACCCCTTAATTAACCTTTTAAATGTTTTAAATGCTTTTATGGGGGGGGGGGTGATACAAGTTGAACTATTATAGTTATTAAATCAATCACATGTGATTAATAACTACCAAAGAAGTGCATTTCTTACTTTTCAAACTGTGTTATCAAACTGTTTTACTTCAAAACTGTTTTACAAACTCTGTTTTTATATAAAATACTTTTATTAAACACTTTTAACTTATATTCGGTGTATCTATATAGATATAGTTATATAAGTAGGATTGAAAGGACTTAGGACTGATAGCTCACCTTACTTCCTGTTCCTTGTTTGGTTGTGGACTTAGGGTATTCAGGTTATTTGTCCGAAGGTCGTTTGAATCCTAGTTATATATTATGTATATGTATATAGATATAAAAGTTCTTTCTTTCATTCAGTTCAATACCTTTGGGTAGCAAAGGTATACACAAACATGTTCATACATTCAAACAACATTACTAGTAAACTATAATAGGTATAATTTAGGGAGATACTAATACTATTACTAGAACAGGGAAACATACAATGAGTCAGTTCATACATGAGTCAATAAAAAACAAACAATAGATACTATGATGAGAAACAAATAATAGATACTATGATAAGAAACAAACAATAGAATACTATGATGAGAAACAAACAATAGAATACTATGATGAGAAACAAACAATACATGCTAGACAGGGAGAGAACACACAATACAACTAGCACATACATATACTAGAACATTATTACATTTATGTGAGCCACGTAACGGGGCATGGCACTACCTGTCATGACCGTTTTGTATCCAGAATCTCCTTAAGTGGGGAGCGTATGAGTTTTTGTATAGATCTATACTGGATTGACTATCCTACACCTTGCTGCTTGCTACAGTGGGACTTGCAAGTCTACGGGTGCCAAACGTCATTTCTTACGACATCTTACATCGTCGTTTTTCTATAGAGTCGGTTACTTAATACAACACTACAGTACTATTTCATTTTCCCATTACATTTACTTTGTGATCTTCACACAATAAACAATAATTTAAAAACTATATTTTTGGTTAATGATAGTAGGATTTGGGAAAATATACACTCTTACAAGAGACATACACACAGATACTAGATGCCTTGGTAGAAGGCTACTTTTAGTAGGAAACATAGGGTTTTCTAGGAGAGTTCAAACAATTACAAAGTTTTACAAACTTATGCAATTACAGACTTACAAACACTTTCATACAAATACAGACATTAATATACTCTCACCAGCTTTAAAGCTGATAAACTCTTTCAAAATAACTTGTATTCTCAGGTCACCAGTAGACAGGTACCGGTGCCAGGTTTTGAGAAGATGGAGCTCGTTCAAGACTCATCTTTTATTTTGATGTACATTTTTGGTGTCTATATAACTTGATAGAACACACTTGTATGAAATTATATTATTAATGCAATGGATGATGTTGTTGCTTGTTTACTACTTTGCATTGTTGTGATACTGTACATGACGTCCTCCACCCCCGAACGTTTCCGCCGTTCCGGTTTTGGGGTGTGACAAAAAACCACTGTTTCAAAATCTTCAAACAAAAATCTTGTGTGGAAAATCAAAACATCTGTCAACAAAACATCAATCCCGGTGATAACAAAAATTGTGAATCCTTCGGAGACCAAAGGTCCGAAGAAGTCCGCTCCGCATCCACAAGTAGTTGAATATGACTACTGGATAGAAGAAAAAACTTTAGCACTCTGCCTGTTTCCAAAAAATTCCAGTAACATAACCCAGAAACACAAAGTTGTTCCCAAGTCACAATCAAAGTCCAAAGACCATGCCTACGTCCCAAAGTCTAACTCGGAGCCTAAAAACTCCATTGCTCACTAATTTTGCAGGCACTTTGTGCTTCGGAGGAAGAAACAATATGGTATATTGATAGTGCTTGCTCCATGAACATGACGGGGCAGAAGGATTTTCTGCGAGACTTAAAGCTTTCTCCAAATGCTGGTTACGTGACATATGGCAACAACTCCAATTCTCAAATTCGTGGTTATGGAACTCTCACAAATGGAAACTTCTCTATTTCACATGTTGCTTATGTAGCTGATTTGAAACATAATTTGATAAATGTTGCTCAACTCACTGACTCAAGTCGATGTGTGGAATTTTTCAAAAAGTACAGCTATGTGATGACCGAAGACCGAAAAGAATGTTTGATAAAGTCACTTCGCAACACGAACATGTACCCGCTTGACATCAACATAATTATTGGCAAACCGCAACTCTACCTTCTCTCCAAAGCTCTTCCCGACGTCAGTTGGTTATGGCACCGAAGGCTTGCACATCTGAACTTTCGGTACATGAATGATCTTGTATCAGGCAAAATGGTAAGAGGTTTACCTCTTCTCAAGTTCGAAAATGATCATTTATGTGCTGCGTGTGAGTGTGGTAAGCAATCAAAGAAAGGTCATCCTGTTATCATAGAAAAGTCCATCTCGGATCCATTGGAACTTCTACACATTGATCTTTGTGGACCATCCACTGTAGAAAGTCTTCATTATAAGAAATACATTCTTGTGATTGTTGATGACTTTACAAGGTTCACCTGGGTTTTCTTCCTTAGGCTGAAATCCGAAACAACCTTTGAGCTGATCAATTTTATCAAAGGAATAGAAGTTCTTATCAAACTCCCTGTCAGAAGAATCCGAAGTGATAATGGTTCGGAAATTGTCAATTCCACCATTGAAAAATTTCTCACAGAAAAAGGAATCGATCACAACTTCTCAGCTCCCTACACTCCACAACAAAACGGTGTAGTTGAAAGACGCAATAGAACACTTGTTGAGGCCGCTTGATCAATGCTGAACTATGCAAACTTACCACTCTGTCTTTGGGCTGAAGCTGTATCCACTGCTTGCTTCACTCAAAATCGAAGTATCATCAATCGACGTCTCAACATGACACCATACGAAGCAATGAATGGTCGAAAGCCAACAATCTCATTCTTACATGTCTGCGGATGTAGATGCTTCATCAAAAACAACCGTGATCAGCTTACAAAGTTCCAACCTAAAGCTGATGAAGCTATCTTTCTTGGGTACTCTTCCAAATCAAAGGCTTATAGAGTTCTCAACCGAAGAACTCGTGTTCTGGAAGAAAGTTTTGATATTACCTTTGATGACAACTTCGGTCGGAATTCTGGCCCCACTCACATCACAACTCACATCATGGAGTCTGATACTCCTCCGCCAGGATGTCCGAGCCCTCAAACCATTCTTGAGGTTGATTTTGAAACCCTCTTTGGTCCTTCCGAAACTACTCTTGATTCTGAATCTCGATCAAGATCATCTCTAATTCCAATTCCTCCCTCGGAAGCCCCAGTTTCTCACAACCTCTCCGGTCCACCTCCGAGCCTACCTCCATTTGATTCTGAACCGTTTCAACCTTCACAGGTTGAGGGGGAGAATAATGTAAATCCCTCTCTTGAATAAAATGTGGATGGCTTCCAAGATGCAGCTGCTGATTTTGATGACTCTAATCCTCTCAACATTGATGAAAACAAAAACTTCTTTGAGTTCCCTTCTGATGATGATGTCAACCTCTCAGGTTCAGAAGTTCAGGGGGAGCATCATCCTAATATTCAAATCATTCAGGGGGAGCAAATCAATTCCACTATTGATGTAGGATCTTCTGCTCCACAAGAACTCCCTCGATTGCATGTTTGGATGAAGGATCATCCTCCGAACCAAGTGATAGGCAATCCGAATGTTGGTGTACAAACTCGCTCAGCTACCAACATCTAAAATGAATGTCATTTTTCAGCATTCATATCCATGGTTGAACCCAAATCCATCAAGGAAGCATTAGAGCATGTTGATTGGATTACAGCCATGCAAGAAGAACTGGCAGAATTTGACCGAAATGAAGTCTGGACTCTCGTACTTCCTCCTCAACATCACCCCCGTTATCGGTACAAGATGGGTGTTTCACAACAAGCTAGACGATGCAGGAGTTATCATCCGAAATAAGGCAAGATTGGTAGCTAAAGGTTTTACTCAAATTGAAGGTCTTGACTACGACGAGACTTTTGTTCCTGTTGCACGACTTGAAGCTATCAGAATCTTTCTTGCTTATGGTGCCCACAAAGGCTTCAAAGTTTACCAAATTGATGTTAAGAGTGCCTTTCTTAACGGTGAAATTGACACTGAAGTATACCTTCAACGCCCCCCGGATTTATTAATATTTCCTTTCTGAACTACTGTTACAAACTCCGAAAGGCTGTCTACAGACTCAAACAAGCTCATCGGGCTTGGTACGAGACACTCACCGATTTTCTCAAATGCTCAGATTTTCAAAGTGGTATACTTGATCCCACTCTATTCCGAAGATCAATTGGAAAGCATCTCATGCTGGTACAAATTTACGTGGATGACATAATTTTTGGATCTACGGATTCATCTATGGTTGCTGATTTTGCCAAACTTATGGTAAGTAGATTCCAAATGAGCATGAATCGAGAATTAAGCTTCTTTCTTGGCCTTAAAGTTAAACAGACCAATAAATGTATTTTCATTCACCAAGAGAAGTATATTTCTGAACATCTCAAGAAATATTCAATGGAAACCTATGCCTCAGCAAAGGTACCTATGGGCTTCGGACACAAAATCTTTGCCGACCCTTCGGGTGTTTCCTTTGATGAAAAGAAGTATCGTGGAATGATTGGATCTTACTTTACCTCACTGCAAGTCGCCCGGACATTATGTTCTCAACATGCTTATGTGCCAGATTTCAAGTCAATCCGAAGATGTCTCATCTTTTGGTTGTGAAACAAATATTCCGATACCTCAAAGGTACAAAGAACCTCGGAATCTGGTATCCAGCAAATGAAAGTTTCCTTCTGCAAGCCTACTCTGATTCAAACTATGGTGGTCTTCAACTCGATAGGAAAAGTACATCAGGAGGATGTCAATTCCTAGGTGGTCGATTAGTCAGCTGGTCATCCAAGAAATAGAACTGCATTGCTCTCTCCACAGCTGAAGCTGAATACATTGCTGCTGCCAGCTGTACTTCTCAAGTTCTTTGGATGAAATCTCAACTCTTGGATTATGGTTACCGATTTCAACGCATTCCTATCTACTATGACTCTCAAAGTGCCTTTTCAATCTCTCACAATCCAATTCAGCACTCCATGACGAAGCACATTGACATCCGGTACCATTTTATTAAAGATCATGTTCTAAATGGCAACATCGAACTTATTTTTGTTCCATCTGACGATGAAATTGCTGATGTCTTTACTAAGGCATTAGACGAAACCAAATTTAATGGTTTTCTAAACAAAATGGGTATGATGATGCCTGATCCTCAATTCTTTCAGGAGACATGTTCTCTTTGATAGAAGTATTCAGAAGAAAAATATGCTCCAAACTCAATTATTTTTGCTTCGGAACTATTTTCCCTCTGACTACATAGGATCATTTTACTTGTCTTTATTACTAATTATCCCTTGAGTATTTAAGATGTACAGTTCATTCTCTTCATCATGATTATCAAGATCAACCATCATCTGAATCTCTATTTCGGAACTCACTCAATAAAGGAATTTGGGAAAATCCACTCCGGAAAGGGTATTTCGAAATATGCTCCTGAATCTCAAAAGTGCTCCGGAATTTCAAAAATTTGCTCCGGAACTTTCAAAAGTGCTCCGGAACTTCAAAGGTGCTCCGGAATATCAAAAGTGCTCCGGACTTTCAAAAATTTGCATCGGAAGTTTCAAAAGTGCTCCGCAATTTCAAAAATTTGCTCCGGAACTTTCAAAAGTGCTCCGGAATTTCAAAAGTGCTCCGGAATTTCAAAAATTTGCTCCGGAACTTTCAAAAGTGCTCCGGAACTTCAAAAGTGCTTCGGAATTTCAAAACTGGCTCGGGAATTTTCATAATTTGCTCCGGAACCTCTTTTTCATCATATGTGTTCCGGAACATAACTTTTACCCTCCGGATCATGCATTGTCCGGATCAATTCATCCGGAATACCAAAAGGTAATAAGGCGAAACGGTTTTTCTCAACGGTTACTTTTCAGGAAGATCCTTATCCAATCTTCCTCGATTTGCGTGACACGAATGCACGCCCTCTAAACTAGAAACCGAATTGACGGTTACATTCTCCTCTTTTAGCCCCAATTGCCTTGCCCTTTCACCTCACCTGTCTAATCTCACTTCCCAACATTAAATGCGACCCGATGGATATCAGATCCTCATCATTACCCTTTCTCAACCCGACCCGTCTTTCCTTACCTATAAATACTTTTTCACATTCCCCTTTACCTCTTTACGCTCTCCCTACTCTCAAACCTCCCAAAATCTCTCACTGTTCTTCGTGTTCATCAAGCTCTCTTCATTCTTCAACAATGGAGTCTTCCAAGAACCCAACTCAAACTGCACCCACTCCCAAGAAATCAATCGCCAGGAAGAAATCATCTAAAGGATCAAAGGGCTCATCCTCAGCTGCAGATCAAGAACCCTTTCTTAGGGACACCACTCAACTGTTCTCATTAAACCCTCTTCACTACGATAAATCAATCAGAATAATGATTGAGTTTCTTTGAAATCATCCTCTCTCCATTCCACTTACCAAAATCCCTGATCCTCCACTCCCACTCTCTCATCGTCATCGTGCATTCACCAGCATCAAATTCGAAGATGGTGTTCTGTTAACTCCCATTATTGGAGATCGCACCATTCCAGTCTACAAATCAACTTTCCTCAAGGCAATTGGAATTACACTAAATCCTACTGGTTTTGACGTTGTTGAACCATCGGCTGAAGAGTTTCAGACATTTCTGAACTTCATTGGGTACTCGCAAGACTACAGGGCAAAGGATTTCAAGAAAACCGCTGTTTCTGGGCTCTGGACCGTTCTTATGCATCTAATCATTTGAGGGTTGTCAGGCAAGCATGAAGGTACCGATACCTTGAGCAAAGATTGGCTGAATGTGGTTTTCAGCATTTACTCCGGACACAACAACGCTGTAGATCTTCCGGAAGTCTTGTGGCAAGACTTCTGCAAGATCGCCATCAAAAGGAAGCCAAACGAGATTTCGAGCCCTAGATTTTGGGCCCTGACGATTGAACAGATCTTCAAGGAACTCAACGTACCCATTCCGGTGAGCACTATTCCTCCGGAGGTATGTGTATCTTTTAAACTTGTTAAGGCATATAGAATTCCGGACCAATCATCTTTTGGTCCGGTCAGACGTCTTCCGGACAATATGTTAGCCATCATTCCTTCCGATTCTCCCTATTTGAAACACCATATTGAGACTTCGGTTGTGTTCGACCCAACACAACCTGACCCGGTCTCAGTTGAGCCTACTCCGGAAGAGACCATTCATACTAAGTCCGGACCCAAAGTTAAGAAACCAGCCAAACGCAAGGCTTCACCCACCAAGCCTAAGGCGAAAAAGAAATCCAAAGTCAGTGCCCCCTCTCAACAGGAGGGCACCCATGACATTCCGGCTGATTCTGGCCGTCCGCACACCCCTCCTGCCCACTCATATGAGGTACCCCTTAATGTTTCATCATCACAAGCACACACTCACGGGGAGTCTCCATATATTCCACCCTCATCCTCCCAAAAGGGTGATGCCGGTGTTGAACAAAGTTCCTTGCAGCCCCCTGGAACACACCAACGTGTCAAATTCGATATTCCCATTATCTCTTCCACATGCACACACTCCGGAACCACTGTTCTGGAACCCAAGCATCCGGAAGGAGGAGCACTCTCTCCAACTTCCGATGCCACAACTGGTCTAATACCCGGAAGGCGTACAGGACGACCAGACACTAATGATCCTCTTTGGGAAGATTATGTGAACAGGGCCGCATCTCGACGTCCGGACCTCTCTCGAGCACAAGTGGAGTCCACTCTCATCTCCATGCGGAACAAGGCCGTCCAAAGCAATCTGCCCTATGTTCCTCCCACTGACAATGACGCCATCAATGAACTCACTACGGAGCTACCCCCAATCACCACTCATCAAAGCATCTTCCTCACTGATCCGGAAGAAGAAATTTCAGAAGAAGTTATGTTGGAGGGAGAACCAACAACCATTCCGGATGCTCATCTCATGACTTCCGTTCACTATCAATCCAAAGCATCCGTATCCAAGTCTGCCTTTGACTTCAGATCCTCTTCCTCTTCCACTCCGGACGACGGCTCCCACTCAAACCCTCAAGAAGATGATGATGCTACCAAACCAGGTCCCTCCTCAGATCTGAACGTACACCAGCCTCCTCCACAACATTCTGATTTTGATTCGGAATCCTCAGCTGGTGACCACGTTGACCCATTTGCTCTTCTGGAAATCCGCACCAACGTCTAGGACACTATGGCTAAAGTAACATCTGTAGAGGCATCCGTAACAGAGCTGAACTCTAAATTGGATCAAAAAGTCTCCGAACTTGATTCAAAACTTGATGCCATTCTTCAGTCTCTCTCCCATCAGTCCGGACCATCAGTAGCAGAGAGAGAGAAGCCCAACTTGATCAGCTGATTTCCATCCGGCTGAAGCACACTGTTGAGCAACTTGACTCTAAGTATGACGCTCTTGTTGACAATTATCTCAACACCATCTCCTCAATGCTCAAGTTTCATGACGATCTTGTGTCTGCCACCAACGATCTAATCAAGCAGACTCATGTTCGTCATGAGAAACAAATTCAAAGACTGGAAAAGGAGATCTAGAAGAATGATGAGATGAACCTCATCATTCAACAAGTCCTCATCAAACTCCTACGATCAACTTGGAACATTGTTGATGTTCCGAACATGAAGTTTTATGAGATGATTACCATCCTCAGCAGCACATTCAAGCATCTCTCCGAACAAGCTCCCACTGCTGAAGCCTATGCACTCTCACTCTTCAACTCTCCACAGGTCTTCGGAAGGTTTTCTCCAAACTTCACGATATCAAGGAACACTTGACGCTTGCACCGGTCTCAAGACTCACCGATGCAAGAGGGGGAGAAGGCCCAAGCAAAAGATGGAAACCGGCTTTGGAATTCTCACTCCGGGATGAGGACCTCGATTCCGAAGATGAAGACGTTCAAATCGTCTCCGGAATTATGGAAATCACTGAAGGAAGCGAAGGTGATGAATATAATGAAGCATATATTCCGGATGAAGCTCCCAAAGGAGTTCTTGGTATTCAAGCTCTAAAGCTGACCACTCCGAAGGTGTTAACTGAGGAACAAAAGAGGATCTGGTCTGCAGTCTCGTGGTCGTCCTCTCTTCCGGACGCCTTTGAAATGGCCGTCAAAATGGCTAAGGCAAAATCATTCCTTACAACTCAAGACTTCAGAGCCACTCCCTCTGTGCTGTCTCCCACTCCCATTCCGAAACCAAAAATAGCCCCAATCGACCAGGGCTCTCCTCTCCGGACCCCAGATGAAATTCCAGAAGAACCGCTTCCAACTTCCACTCCGGAATTCATCATTGATGAAAATATGAAGATGGTCATTGATGCACTTCAGAAAGACAAAGGGAAGAAACCGATGACTTCCGAACATCAAGCCTTCCACTCCGGACCTCCTCTTAAACAAACATATGGATGGTCTGAGGAGGAAATTCACAAGGCACAGGAGGACAACATCCGGATTCAAGCTTTAAAAGACCATCCCGATCTGATGCGTGGTATCTCTCCTCTGTGTCGCGAACGCATCCTTCAAGAAAAGGAAATCATCCTAGCACTCTACTATGACCTTCCCACAAATGACATTGATCAAATTGATCTTCCTCTATCTCCTTTTAGAAAGTTCTACACGAAGTTTGCTCTGCTCCACCCAACCGATGATCCGGAAGTGATCATCCGGACAGAGCGTGAAAGGCTCAAAACCTTCTATGCAAAAAATGCTCAACCCTTCAAGGAAGTATGGACAAGAAAGAGGATCATCAAAGTTCAAGGCTTTGGAAGAAAAATTTTAGTAAAATTTGAGCTGAACTGTCCTCTATTCCGTTTCCATCTCCTCCGGAACAAGCCAACTCCCCAGACCATTACTGATGCGGATTTTCCTTCAATGAATCCGAACGACATCCTTACCCTAGCTGCTTACTTCAGATAAAATCAAAAGGATGACATCAGTATGGGTGCCTACCACGCAACTCTCGGCTTTCTCAAAGACTATGTTGCTGAGTTCTGCTGCTGTGATTACGAACTTGCTCACCTCTACGGAACCGAACAATTCGTTGCAAAGATCGATTTTATACTTCCGGAAGCTGAAGTTCTTGCAGATGGTCCAATTGAAGAACCGGTTCTAGGGTTTGTCTACACCACCAAAAGAACAAACAAGAAGGACTTCTTCCGAGTCCTTGACAAACACCTAGTTCCTACCAAAGCACTGAAGAAGTTCATATCCCGGGCCTCCAAGTCTGAAGCTCCGGAACAGGTTAAGGCAAAGTTTGTAAGTCAACTGGCTTGTTACATTGCGCTGCGTGAATGGTTGTTCCGAGCATACACCTTCATCAAGGAAGAAATGAACTAATCTTGCAGGATTGCTAAGTTCACTTAGGGGAGAGTGTTGGAACCTGAAAGTGAACCCCTAGCAATCCTAAGTATATATTCCGAAGTATGTTGGTTCCTAAGGAAGATGTAATCTTGAACATGTCCGGAGCTGGAGAAGAGAAGAGGAGAAGAATTTTGAAGAGCAACACATTACGGAGCTAATCCTGAAGTCCGGAATGTGTACTGGTCTGGACCAAAATTTTCATCTCCGGAATATTACTTGTTCGGAATGAAGTCTTTATGTCTTTAGTGGATTTATTACTTTTGTCTTGTATTTGATGTAACGTTTCATAGGACTTAGTCTAAAGTTACTTTAGGACAATCAGAATGTTAGACTTATGTCTTTTGTCCGGTCCTATGTAAAGATCTGGGATAATTCATTGTAACATTCACTCCTTTAAATAGGAGCTTTCAATGTAAGTCAACTACGGATCTTTCACTCACTTTTGGCATTTACTCTGATCACATTAAAAACATTCTTCTTGTTGTTCATTTATTAACTTTACTTTGATCAATATCTACTTGTTCTCAATTAATTTCTTGATCATTTGTTGAACCGATCATCTAAGACTTGACTGGTCTTTCCGGTCTCGACTTGAACATCCATTATCAAGCAGATATTGATCTCAAGCATTAACTCAAGGTCTGAGTTCTCAAACCTTGTCCTTGCACATAGATCTTGTTCTGACACTATGGTCCTTGTAGCACCCGATTTCGAATCGCTTCATTATTCAGGGCTGTGGCCCGATCATCAGTTATCATAAGGCTTAGGAGCTTAGGGAAGAAACGTTTTGGACCTTTTTGGATGAGGGTGTTAAAATCTAAGTGATCCGAGTGTTCTCATGGTGTTTCAGAGCCCATGGTTATCATGGTAGTTTGTTATCTCGGTCCTTTATGAATTTCGGTTTTGCATCGGGGAACTTCAAAGATATGATGGGTTGCTAGTAGTGTAGGACTTCTCGTCACCTTTCCGTGGATATAGGGTTTTGGAGGGAACCCTAGTACGTGGGGCGTACCAAGGGAGTACGAGGGGTGTACGACTGTGTAGGTCAATACGCTTGGCGTAAAGAGGTATACGTTGGGCGTAATGTGAAGGGTGGTGTGGGGGTGCAAGGCCTCGTATGCTGTGCGTACGACGGTTAGTTAGAAAGACCTAATCCTTTGTGTTGTGCCCTATATAAGCTTTATGATATCCCCTTTTGGTCATTTCTAAGTCAGCCTCCATGCTCTAAAAACCATAATTCGACCCCCTAGCCCATGTTTGGTGATCTTGAAGCTCTTGTGAGATTTGTGGAGGGTTTTGTGGATCTAGAAGAAGAAGGAGGAACTTGAAGACTTGTTGTTTGAAGGGCAGCTTTGAGATCCAACATGTGCATCTCATTTTGATAGCTTGGGAGATATAAAGCTCAAACCTTTCCTTTTCATTTCATGGATCTTCTTCTTGTTGCATTTTTGGTCATTTTGACCCCTTTTGGTTGATGATTGGGAGTTGAGTCGTTTTTGAAGATTGAAATCGTAGAACGGCTTATATCATGGGTTCTTTGGGCATAAAGGTGCAAAATTTATGGTAGTTTTGGTTCCATGTATCTATCAATTCAAGTATTAAGCTCTTTTGAGCTCTAGAGTCCCATTTAGCCATGCGTGCACATAAAGTTGGCAACTTTATGTGATGAACTACCTTGGGAAAGTCAGATCTGAGCTTGGATTCAAGTCTTAAGGGATTAAGTGATGAATTTGGAAAAATGGTCATGGTTGGTAATTACGCTATGCGTACAAGTATGTATACTGCATGTATAAGCCTCCCATGATGTATGTTGAGCGTACAGACTGAGCACGCCCCGTGTACTCAACAGACTTGGGCTTTTGCGTTTTGGGCTTTAGCTTGGGCTTGGTTGTGTTGGGCCATGTTGGTCCATCTGAATTTTTATAGTTGGCTTATTGTGTCTTGTTGGACTTTCTTGGGTAAAGGACCACAGAAGGAATTGGGCCCAATTTGGAAAATTTGGCCATATTTTGGGCCTTAGATGTTATTTTGGATTTTAGGCCTTTGGTCATCTAGTTTGGACCTTGACTTTGGGCCAAGCTTGAGGAAGGGTAAAAAGGTCTTCTACCGTAATTTGAACTCATAGTGTGAGTCAGGGGCTAGATGTTGATGGGTTGTCATTGTGGAATTTGATAGCGCGTGGATCTTAGCAAATCTGCAGTCATAGATTATTTGTGGGATCAGCTGTGATCTGGTGTTGTCTCGATATTGGTGATTAGGGGATCTGTCAGCCAGCAGCCAGGGAATGTCTATATGATTCGGCAATGCGAGGTGAGTTTCCTCACTATACTTACGGTCGAAGGCACCAAGGCCGACCCTTTGGATCCGATATCATGTATGCATGCTATTGTTCAATAGTGATCTGTTAGATCAGTATCATGGTTTAGAGGATGATGCTATGCTTAGTGATCTGTAGAACTCCTGTCTGCCTCTAGACTATTTATACGTTTATGTGTTATATGTCAACATCTTGTGTTGGGTTGAGGTTGTACTGCTTCGTGCTATAGCCAACAAACCCAAGAGCATTCAAGATACGAGCTGAGGACTGGGTGGTCTGCCAGACTTGTACTGAGGGCTTGAGGTCATTCTATCCCGAGGATGACTGGACCCATTGTGTATTGAAATTTCAACCCTAGAGTTGATTAGTCCTGGGTTATTCCAACCTGATGGTTGATTGGACCATATGTGATAGTATGGATTGTGGTGATACTGGACTGCTTTGTGCGTTAGTCAACGGGTCGGGCTTATTCCAACCCGATGGTTGAATGGACCCAACATGTTTGGTATTCCAACCCGATGGTTGATTGGATCAAACCGCTTATGATAAGATGGTATTCCATCCCGGGGTTGACTAGGCCTGTCGTAGACAGGCCTGGTATTCTTGCCTGAGGCTGATTGGACCATGCATGAGTATTTGAGCATGCTTGTTGTATATGTTGTCTGTTTGTATGGTGGTATTTTGGGGGAACTTGCTAAGCTTTGTGCTTACAGTTTTGTTTATGGTTTCAGGTTCTTCTGATGATTCGTGGCAAGGCGAAGGCGTGACAATACACATCCTTGGTCTTATAACAAATTGCATCTTGGGAGACTCTGATTTTAAATCATGTTTTGGGAACAATGTTTTTGTAAACACTTTTGTTAATAAATGAGTTATTTTAAAAGTTTAAATTTGTTGAGATTTTTGGGATGTTAGAAGTTGGTATCAGAGCCTTGGTTTGAGTGAATTGGAGGAACACTCGTGTTAATCTAGTCTCAAACCAAGGAAAAGGATTTGACAAATGATTTTTAAAATTGTTTTCAAAATAATCAAGGAGGATGCGATGTGTACGATCATTCGGAGCCAATAAGTAGACCCCAAATTACCACACTATTATTTGATCTTGCGATATGTTAGAACAACATACTAGTAATAGGTTAGGGATCTTGAGGAACTGCATGATAGAATTGTCTGATTATGTGATGCCTTATCTCTTATAGAAGCCCTGATTAATTGTGGTATGACTCTATCGCGTGTGAACTGGCTATTGAGTGAATATGCTAAGTCACATGTTGCATTGTTTAAATGATCTTAGGATAAGGGGTCTGGTCCTGCTGCGCAACTCTTGTCTAAGTCCAGCCGTTGTGGAAATGAATCTGTTAGCGTAAGATTGTTTAAACTGTGGGGTATGTGATTGTATTCATGCAATAGTCCTCTGGCACCAATGGAGATTCGCATGGAAGTTAGTGGAATGGTGAGTCGTGTGGGGTTAGCCGGCTAGTTGGGTTATTGGATGAGGAGGTGGTGGTTTCCCTAAAATGGGTGTAGTTCATAGCGGGTCAACATATGGAATGATTAGCCACTCTTGAGAGAGTAAGGGCAGGGCGAGGGTGCGCTCGAGATGTTGGGAGTCTGATATCGAGAGTTCGTATGAGAATCTATCTGAATTTATCGTGTTTTAGTGCCAGTCATCTCCTCTGCTTGAATGTTTCTTGCTTCGTGCTTTATGGGACCCATGTCGATGAGATTTAACCATCAAATAAATACATTAAATTACATCCCATGAGGGTTAAATAATCTTAGAATAAAGGACTTGGACCTATTGTGCAACTCTTGTCTGAGTCCAACCTTTTTAGGGTTGAGTCCTTTGGTCGAAGGATTATTTAAGCTTTGTTGCATGTAATTGTATTCATGAAGTGATTATGTAACAACGTGAATTTACAAAACAGATTTTTTCCTTTTTAAAACATAATTTCTCTCATAAGAAATATCAAAATCCAATGTAACACATGTCCACCAAATAAAACAATCCCAAGATCTCAAATACATAAAACTCCATCAATGTGTACAGATCATGTCGGCGCCTTCCCGCGTTCCTCGCTGGTACCTGAAACACATATCACATAAACGGTAAGCATAAATGCTTAGTGAGTTCCCCAAAATACCACATACGCATATACGCCACTCAAGGCCATAACTCTACAAGACCTTCAGGTCAATGTGTCTCAGGGGACTTCCATCCCATCATCCTGATAGACCTTCCGGTCCCACTTCTCTGACCTTCCGGTCCCACTTCTCCGACCTTCCGGTCCGCATCACCTTGACCTTCCGGCCCATAAACTGTTGACCTTCCGGTCCATATCATAATACTCATCACATAACATAGCACATACATATCATATAACAACATACATCACATACTCATCATAGCACATAAGACCTTCCGGTCACACATAATTACCACTCTAGGTAAAGAACAGTGAAAAGACTCACCTCGTACGATGTCGGATAACCTCTCGTGCTCGATAACCAACCTAGCCTCCTCCTATCAACATAATAACATCTCTAATCAATACTTTCTCTTGTCCTCATTTCTAAAGAATGGGTAGAAGACCATTCTACCCCTCCCTGACCTCTCTTGAACCAGTTTGACCACAACCCTAAGGTCAACTGAAGTCAACCTTAGTCAACGGTCAAACTTTGACCAAACCCGTCGAGTGCACTCATGTGACTCGGCGAGTCCATGCGTGTCCTCTTGATCCTCATAAATCCTCACTCGACTCGTCGAGTTAACCTTTCACTCGACGGGTTACCACTGGTCACGAATCGCGGGGCAACCCGAGTCGACTCGTCGATTCCCCTTATGGACTCGGCGAGTTCCCTCCATGGCAACACTCAAAAGACCTTCTGAGGTCAGATCTGCTTCTCTAACCAATAGATCTAACATTCCCATACACAATAATCATGTAAAGGTCCAACCTTTACACTCATGCAACACTAATAGGGCTTCTTTTGGTGAAATAGCTTCTAAAATGGAAACCTAGCTTCATATCTCCAAAGGAATAGCATAAAGCAGGATAGATAGGACTCTCTGGACCTCTTAAGGTCCATATCTAAGAAGAATTCCACCTTGGGACCTCATATTCTTCGAATCCAAGCTAAAGAAGGCATAAGAAAACCCTAGATTCAAGTAGATCACCATATACACGAGAATGAGCATAGATTTATACCTCTAGCAGCCTCTTCTGCTCAAATGGTAGTAGATCTGAGCTCCTCAATCTGCCTAGCTTGCCCTCCTTCCTTCTTTTTTGCTAGATCACATTATAAATGACGAAAATGGCTTCTTTTCTCACTCACAATGCTCTCAGGTTATTTGGTGCTCTCAAGGGTGAAGGTGGCCGCAAATGAGGGCCAGAAGATCCCTTAAATAAGGCACAGGCCCGAGGATTTAGGGTTTCTGTCCACAGCGCGGACTCGTCGAGTCAACTTGCCGACTCGTTGAGTCCATTCATTAAATCCACTCAGCAAATGCGATCCTACTCAACGAGTCTAGGCGTCGACTCGTCGAGTCCCTCTTCTTGACACAAACTAAATAATTAAAATATAATACATGGAAATCCGGATGTCACAATTCTCCCCCACTAGAATCAGACTTCGCCCTCAAAGTCTTGCTCTGCAAAATACTCTGGATGCTGCTCCCGTATCTCCAACTCTGGCTCGCAAGTCAGTTCGGACCCTCTCCGATGTTGCCACTGGACCTGAACCAGGGGCACCTCCTTGTTCCTCAGAACCTTGATCCTACGATCCAGGATTGCGATCGGCCTCTCAACATAATTTCGGCTCGCATCCACCTAAATATCCTCTAGTGGCACTACCGCCGACTCGTCGGCTATACACTTCCTCAACTGAGACACGTGGAGGGTATCATGTATCTGGCTCAACTCTGCAGGTAGCTCTTAACGATACGCTACCATGCCCATCCTCGCGGTCACCCTAAAGGGACCAATGTACCGGGGCCCCAGCTTACCCCTCTTCTTGAATCGGATCACTTATTTCCAAGGAGATACCTTCAGGAGTACGAAGTCACCAACCTGAAACTCGAGCTCGGATCGTCGCCTATCCGCATAACGTTTCTGGGGACTCTGAGCTATCAGCAACCTTTGTCTTACCTGTTGTATCTGCTCAGTCGTCTGAAGCACTATCTCAGTGCTACCCATCACTCGCTGCCCTACCTCTCCCCAGCAGATGGGAGTCTGACACCTCCTCCCATACAACAACTCGAAGAGAGGCATACCAATACTCGAATGGTGGCTGTTGTTATAGGAAAACTCAGCCAATGGTAAGTACGTGTCCCAACTTCCTCCGAAGTCCAACACACATGCTCGAAGCATGTCCTCGAGCGTCTGAATCGTCCGCTCACTCTGTCCGTCCGTCTGTGGGTGGTAAGCGGTGCTGAAATGCAACCTCATACCCAACTCCTCATGGAATTTCTTCCAGAATCTGGAAGTGAAACGTACATCTCGATCTGACAGAATCGAGATCGGTACTCCATGCCGCGATACCACCTCTCTCACATACATCTCTGCCAGTCTCTCTGCGGAAGAGCTCTCACTAATAGCAAGGAAGTGAGCGCTCTTCGTCAGCCGGTCAACGACCACCCAGATTGCATCAACACCCCTCGTGGTCCTCGGCAATTTGGTGATGAAATTCATAGAAATCTGTTCCCACTTCCACTGGGGAACCTCAAGTGGCTGCACCTTGCCATGCGGACACTGGTGTTCGGCCTTAACCTTGCGACAGGTCAAGCACCTCTCAACAAACCACGCAACATCCCTCTTCATACAGGGCCACTAATAATCTCTTCTCAGGTCCAAATACATCTTAGTGGCCCCGGGATGGATCGAGAACCTCGATCTGTGCGCCTCCTCCATCAGGATGGTACGTGCCCCGCCTGCAAACGGCACCCAAATCCGACTCTGAAAGGTCATAAGCCCTCGGCTATCGGTAACAAACTCAGATATCTGCCCAATCACCCACTCTCTCTTGCAGTTCTCCGGTCTCACAGCCTCTGCCTGGGCCTCTCGGATGGTATCCAACACCGGAGTCATCACCGTCATCCTCATACAAATATCTCGTATCGGGTCACTCTCCGCCCTACGGGTCAGGGCATCGGCTACAACGTTAGCCTTGTCCGGGTGGTACAGGATCTCGCAGTCATAATCCTTTACCACATCCAACCATCTCCTCTGGCGCATGTTCAGGTTGGGCTGATCCATCAAGTACTTCAAACTCTTCTGGTCCGTGTATATGATACACCGAACCCCATACAAATAATGACGCCATATCTTAAGGACGAACACCACGGCCCCCAACTCCAAATCATGGGTGGGATACCTCACCTCGTGAGGCTTCAGCTGCCTCGATGCGTACACTATCACGTGCCTTCTCTGCATAAGCACTGCACCCAACCCCGATATCGATGCGTCACAATACACCATGAAATCCTCCATTCCCACTGGAAGGGCTAACACCGGGGCTTCGCACAGTCTCTGGCGAAGAGTCTCAAACGACGTCTGCTGCTCTGGACCCCACGTAAAAGCAACGCCCTTCCGGGTCAACCTGGTGAGTGGCACGGCAATCTTGGAGAAATCCTTGATAAATCTCCGATAGTAGCCGGCCAACCCCAGAAAACTCCTGATCTTGGTGGGGGATCTCCACACCTCCCAACTCATCACCACCTTAATCTTGGCCGGATCGACCAATATCCCATTCTGATTAACGAGATGCCCCAAAAACTGGACCGCTCGTAACCAGAAATCACACTTGGAGAATTTGGCGTAAAGCCTCTCCGATCTCAAAACCCCGAGGATCTCACTCAAATGCTCCTCATGCTGCTCTCGGGATCTCGAATACACCAGAATATCGTCGATGAACACGATCACCGATCGATCCAACATCGGCCTGCACACCCTGTTCATGAGATCCATGAACGCTGCCGGTGCATTGGTGAGCCCAAAAGGCATCACCACGAACTCGTAATGCCCATAACGAGTCCTGAACGCACTCTCATATGATGATATCCATACCTCAAATCTATCTTGGAGAACCAAGATGCTCCCTGTAACTAATCGAACATATCATCGATCCTTGGTAAGGGGTAACGGTTCTTGACCGTCAACTTGTTCAACTCCCGGTAATCAATGCACCTCCGGTGTGAACCATCCTTTTTCTTGACAAAAAGGATCGGGGCTCCCCACGGCAAGCTACTCGGTCGAATAAACCCCTTCCCCAGCAGCTCCTGAAGCTGCGAGGATAACTCCTGCATCTCTGGCGGCACAAGGCGATAAGGCGCCTTGGCGATAGGCGCTGCTCCCGGAACCAAATCGATGCGGAACTCCACCTGCCTCTCGGCAGGCACACCCGACAACTCCTCGGGAAAAACATCCGGGAACTCACGCACTATCGGAAGATCATCAACCGAACTCGGCCTCTCTGCGGCCACTATAACGCAAACGTCCCCCATTGCAATCGGGACCAGATCTACCACGAGCTCAACACCGAAGATCTCGAGTACACATCCTCGAATCACGTAAGTAGCATACACCGCTCGCTCGTCAGCTATGGAAACTCGTAGAGGTCGACTCAACGCCCCTCGTCAAATACTGATGTGCTGACTAAACGTTAACGACACAAATGATCGACTCGCACCCGAGTCAAATAACACCAAAGCAGGTACAGAACTCACAAGAAAAGTACCTATGCATATCATAATATAAGCACAATATCTCAACTCAGCATAAATAAATGAAAGAATACATACCATCCACGACATCAGGCGTTGCGCGGACCTCCTCCGCTGTCAACTGGAAGGCTCTCCCACGAGCCTTTGCTGCCTCGGCCTTCACTGGCCGACCCTCAGTAGCTCGTGCAGTAGCAGGGGCAGATCCCTGCGCTGATCCCTGTAACAGCTGTGGGCACTCGGCCCTCCGGCGACCCGTCTGGTTGCAATGAAAGCAAACCATAAATCCCTTGGGGCAGTCCTTGGCTATATTCCCTTCCTTGCCACATTTGTAGCAAGCACCCGCTCGACACACTCCATCATGTCCCTTGCCGCACTTCCCACAAGTACGGCCCTTCTGACCGCCAGATCTCGTATCAGCGGGCTTAGCCCGCTTGGTTGCCGGCTGTACCTGTACCGGTTGCTTGTCCCTCCTCTGAGACTCGGCCTCCTCCCTGGCCCGAGTCTCTAGCTCAATCTCCCTCTTCCGGGCATTTTCCTGGAGCTCAGCAAATGTCCGGTAAGTCGAGTTCGCCACGAACTCCCGAATGTCCCTCCTCAGAATGATCAAATACCGGCTCATGCGTGCCTGATCAGACGACACGTGCTCAGGGCAAAACAACGCCCTCTCATGGAACATCCGTGTAATCACAGTCACGGACTCCGTCCCCTGCTTGAGGGACAACAACTCCTGTGCCAACCGTTCCCTCTCCACCGGGGGAACATACTTCTCTCTGAACATGGTGGTGAACCTCTCCCAGGTCACCTCTGAGATCTCTGCAAGAGTGAAGTTTGCTGTCACAAACTTCCACCAGTCCTTCGCTCCCAAGCGGAGCTGGTTCAACGCGAATCGTACCCTCAGATGCTCCGGACACGAACAGGTGTAGAAGCATCCCTCAATATCAGAAATCCATCTCATCGCAGCAATCGGGTCCAGTGTTCCATCAAACTCTGGTGGCTTCGTGTTGCTGAACTCCCGGAACAACAACGAATCACCCCCTGAGGTCTAGCAGCAGCAACAGCTGTCATAGCTGCAGCGGCTACAGCCTCAGTAACCGCGGCGTACCGCTCATCGAATGTCTCAATCAACGTGGTATTAATAGACCCAAACATCTCCGGTATCTCTGCTCGGATAGCCGCAGCTACCTCATCGTGGATCATCTGACGAAGCTCCTCGTCACTCACGCTGCTGGTCTCTGGTCTGTGGCGTGTCCCAACCATGATGTCTCTGAAATATGACATAAAAATATCAGAGACTCGCTCGAGTATACTCGCACTCGATAACTCAACCCTACTTGTTCCCTAGTACCCTAAGGATTCTTACTTGGACTGCGCACTGATCCGGTGTTTTCAGTAGTACGGGCCCTATACTACCTTCCACACCGCATCAACATTCATTCCAAGTCCTCCTCCTAGGATCCCAGATCACAAGTACTCTACATCTCGCTAAGCATAGGCTACCCTTTGTTAGACTTCTCATAAGCTCCTCACTACTACCTACTCACTCTCGAAGCATCTCATAGCAGCAGTAATCTCCTAGGCTAAGGCATCACCAATCAGGCCACTCTAGTCCTAATAGGAATACCTAGCCTACTCTAGCATGCATAACATATCATATCATATCTCATAACACATAATGTAAGGGTATTTTGGGAAATCACCGTTCGGGCGCTGGCTGATCGTATACACTGCTTCTTTCCGCTTTCCTCACATTCCTTTACTTTTTAGAAAAATTGTTTCTTTGATGGAAAACTTTCTCAAATCCTCAGTTTGAGTTCAAATACACCCGAAGGTGCATCCGAATCCCTCAGACAAAGGCTCTGGTACCAATTTGTAACAACGTGAATTTCCAAAACAATTTTTTTAATTTTTAAAACATAATTTCATTCATAAGAAATATCAAAATCCAATGTAACACATGTCCACCAAATAAAACAATCCCAAGATCTCAAATACATAAAACTCCATCAATGTGTACAGATCATGCCGGCACCTTCCCGCGGTCCTCGCTGGTACCTGAAAACACATATCACATAAACGATAAGCATAAATGCTTAGTGAGTTCCCCAAAATACCACATACGCATATACGCCACTCAAGGCTATAACTCTACAAGACCTTCCGGTCAATGTGTCTCAGGGGACTTCCGTCCCATAATCCTGATAGACCTTCCGGTCCCACTTCTCTGACCTTCCGGTCCCACTTCTCCGAACTTCCGGTCCGCATCATCTTGACCTTCCGGCCTATACATTGTTGACCTTCCGGTCCATATCATAATACTCATCACATAACATAGCACATACATATCATATAACAGCATACATCACATACTCATCATAGCACATAAGACCTTCCGGTCACACATAATTACCACTCTAGGTAAAGTACAGTGAGAAGACTCACCTCGTATGATGTCGGATAACCTCTTGTGCTCGATAACCCGACCTAGCCTCCTCCTATCAACATAATAACATCTCTAATCAATACTTTCTCTTGTCCTCATTTCTAAAGAATGGGTAGAAGACCATTCTACCCCTCCTTGACCTCTCTTGAACCAGTTTGACCAAACTCGTCGAGTGCACTCGTGTGACTTGGCGATTCCATGTGTGTCCTCTTGATCCTCATAAATCCTCACTCGACTCGTCGAGTTAACCTTTCACTCGACGGGTTACCACTGGTCACGAATCGCGGGGCAACCGGACTCGCATAAAGCAGGATATATAGGACTCTCTGGACCTCTTAAGGTCCAGATCTAAGAAGAATTCCACCTTGGGACCTCATATGCTTCGAATCCAAGCTAAAGAAGGCATAAGAAAACCCTAGATTCAAGTAGATCACCATATACACGAGAATGAGAATAGATTTATACCTCTAGCAGCCTCTTCTGATCAAATGGTAGTAGATCTGAGCTCCTCAATCTACCTAGCTTGACCTCCTTCCTTCTTTTTTGCAAGATCACACTAGAAATGATGAAAATGGCTTCTTTTCTCACTCACAATGCTCTCAGGTTCTCTGGTGCTCTCAAGGGTGAAGGTGGCTGCAAATGAGGGCCATAAGATCCCTTAAATAGGGCACATGCCCGAGGATTTAGGGTTTCTATCCACAGCGCAGACTCGTCAAGTTAACTTGCCGACTCGTCGAGTCCATTCATTAAATCCAGTCAGCAATCGCGATCCTAATCGACGAGTCTAGGCGTCGACTCGTCGAGTCCCTCTTCTTGACACAAAATAAATAATTAAAATATGATACCTGGAATTCCGGATGTTACAGATTAGCTGACATTGGTAGGGGTTCTTCAATGGCTGATGGCAGGAGAGGTGTGGGTGGAATCCAAGGAGAGCCTAGGAAGTATTTAGTGCGGTTGTTTCGCTGTAGAGAAGGTATTGGGAGTATTTTATGAGTATGTCTTGGAGGACTCAAGATGATTCTTGAGGAACGTATGGATAGGTGTGGAAGGTAGTATCGGGCACGTACTACTGGAAGCACAGGACCCAAACTCGAATCAAGGAGAGTTTCAGGAATTCTAAGGGCGGGTCAGGGAGGATAGCATGGTTGGATACCACGATTCATGACAATGTTTCTGTTCCTGTTGATCTTTTGGTTGTGTCTGCTCAGGCGTGTGGATGGTCCTGGTAAATGCTTTGAGTCGTAGTGGTGTTATCTATTTGGGATTGTTTGATGCAAACCTAGTGAGCTTATAGGTTTGAGGCCTCGGAGGTTTTGCTCGAGGCCGGGTATTCGATTCGTGGGACTCAAGAAGTGTGACAACCGTCAAAATTCGATTCGGTTCTAAACTTGAATAAACTTAGTTGCACGTACATGCACGACACATGTTAGCTTTAGTATCTAGAAGCTAAGTTATAGCCTACTAGAAACTTGGAAACAAGTAGATCGAAGGATAGTGTACATAGATTTCACATTGATATGTGAATTCTACAACTACTTTAACAGTAACAACTATCCAAATTCGGGTCATTCATTGACTCGAGCATCTTTCTACACTCATATAGACACATAATGCACTTGACCTAGAAGTAGAAATTAGATCAGAGTCTCAGAGAAACTTAAGTCAAAGTTGAAACTAGGACTAGTATACTTGATTCCTCAATTTCACTTGAATCTCGAAACCACTACATAGAAATGCCAATAAATATATAAAAATAAATTATAAACATTATTTCTAACTTGAATAAGAGTTATGAAACTCTAAAATAGTTTGAAGTCTCAAAATTCAATTAATTTTGATATCCAAAGAGTTATAAACTCCTTAAAACCCTAAAAGTCATAAAAACTTAAATTTACGAAATTTTATATTAACATCCCATAAAAAAATTTATAAACACTATAATATCAAATTAATATATTTAAAATGTTGAAATATAGTCAAGGAAATTAATTTAATTCTATAACATTAACTTTACATTTATAAGCAAAAAATCCAAGAGTTATGAACAAATTTTATATAAAATACACATTTATATAAATTGAAAGAAAGTTTATAAAAATTAAGGAATTAATGAAAAAATAATAATAATAAAATATCATTTCTCCTCTTCAAATCTAGGAGAGATTTTTACATTCGATTCTTTGTGAGTTTATATACATCTCTGTATTTTGGTGGCGAATTTTGGTGGAGAGAAACCCCAAAGAGATAACGAGAGAGATTGAGTATCCAGAGAGATGAAATCTCTATTTTTTCTCTTGCTTCTCTCAAACACCCCCATTCTTTCCCTCTATTAATTAGCTCCAAAACCCCCGAAATTTCCAGCAAAGATACCTTATTTTACTCAATAATCTTCATCATTTGAAGTTGATCTTCAAGGTAAAATCAATTTCCTATTTTATTCACTTTTCTTTAAAAAATATATCAAGTTTTCTTGCATTTTTCTCCCTTTTCTACACCATTATTTTTGAACATTCATATGCATGTTCATGCATGTCAATTTTGATGATGATGATGATGGTGGTAGGATTTCACCCAAAAACAACATGCATGTTGTTAGAATGTGAAATCCAATGACCAAAAACTAAATCAAATCCGTCAACTTGATTTTTAAAAGTTTTAAAAATCCAAAACCACATGCATTCAAGTTTTTCATTTAGAAACATCATTTTGAACAAAATAAGTTAATTCATGGTCCTGAAATCATAATGCATGTGAAGAACATCAAGCTTAAAGGCTTGATGATCAATGTACATTGTTAAGAATGGTTATAAAGGATTTCTTCAAAAATAAATATCTAAAACTAATTTTTTGCCCAAATCAGATTTTTCCAAAATCCAAACAATAAAATAAGATGATCTGGAAATTTTCAGAAAATAAATCATTTTTCTCGATTTATTATAATTTTTGCAAGAAAATAGAGCAATAATTCATATAAAATATTTTTATGGTCAATAAATTATGTTAAATTTCTGATATGACATATGCACTGATTAAAGACGTTTCATGAAATTGCATGCATTTTTATGAAGGTTTTTTGTTGATTTCAAAATTATTTTTCTAAGCGAAATAAGTGGTAACATACAATTACAGATGTCCAAAACCATATTTGATAATTTTTGCATCTTCTGGAAATCATAAAGTCTCCATGTAAAAGTTTTCAGATTTTTCCATGAAGAGTTCTTATTTTTCCCGATTTAATAATGGTTTAATGGTTTTAATTGATAATAAATAGCTACACTTATCCAAACATTATGAAACTTCATTAGAATATCTTATACCACATACTAATCGTAAATAGAAAGTTTAGTGAATTTTACTTTCTGTTTAATAATTTTTCGTTAATTAATGCTTATTTAAATAAATAAAACAAAGAAAAATAGTAAAACCGTTTGAAAACCAACTTTCAAATTTTTCCCAGTATGTATATGTTAAATAACAGTGGCACAAATGTTTGGAGAATTTTATAAACTGATTCCTATTTATTTCGATTTTTACTATAATAAATACACAAAAATCATAAAATCACTTTAATCTGTTTAAAAACCAAGTTTTATATTTTTCACAGATTATATATGATGAATATCAGTGTTATAAAATTTTTGGAGAATTTGTTTAACTGGTTTTTATTTTTCATGAATTTGTGTTAATTTGAGGAATTAAATAAAGGAAATAGTTAGACAAATCGAAAATTCAAGAAAATTTATTTTAATGTCTTTGACTTCAGTTAAAACTGAAATACAAAGTTTGGAAAATTTAATAACTTATTTGACTTAGTTTTGAATATTTAGCCATTTAAAACACCTTCCAAAATGGTATAGTTACACTTCAATTGACATTGCCAAAAATGGGATTTTTCACTTAAATTTGTTATTGAACAAATTGATCCATGGAAATATGAATTTATAGAAAAATATTTGTAACTTATATAAAACCTAATTTTGACACAAAATTGACATAACTCTATTGTAAAAATTAAGTATACTAGTGTTAGATTTTCGACTAGAGACTTACTAGTGTGTAACCATATCGTAGGGAATCAGTAGTAGGATGTGAGGGAAGTTAGCTCAAGGCATCAAATACCTTCACACATCACTGTGAGTATTCACGCCTCCCCTATTTTCGGTTTATAAATGTTTTGGGGTGGAAAAACATGTCCTAAACTATTTATGTCCGTTGTATTTATTTTGACTCGTATAAACTTGTTTGCTATATTTTGCATGTATATGTATGTTACTTTAAATGATGAGGATTGTATCGCGGTTAAGTCTCTAGAATCATTTGACACAACTCATTAACTCTTTTGAGTTCATGGTCATTATGGATATTGCTATTAGGAGGTAGACAACTCCTCACTCGCACGATTCGCTTGAGCGCATTTTACCATTTTATACACTATGTTTGCGATACACATAGTAATCAATAGGGCACAATTTGGTCATTAGGCTTGGGTTGTGAACTCATGAATGAAAACTTGATGCACATACAAATCTTACATCACATTTTAGTAACGAAACTTGTATACACATTTTAGCAATGAAACTTGTATACTCATTTTATCAACGAAACTTGTATTCTCATTTTAGTAACGAAACTTGTTTACTCGTTTTAGCAACAAACTTTATTTCCCATGAGAATATGAACTTTGCATCTCATTTTGGCAACCTACTTTATTTCTCATGATAACAACGAATTTTGTTTATGCAAACTTATTTACTCATTTTAGCAATGTACTTTTATTTATGGAAACTTCTATCAAAAGTTTGATTACGATTCATGAAACCAATATTTTTGTAAACTTGTGAACTCACCAACTATTTTTATAGTTGACGCTCGTTTTACATGTTTTTTCAGGAATAATCTAGTAAGAGGCACTTAAAGACACATCATTTGTAGGAGCATTCGCATGTGTTGTCTTTCAAATACATTGTAATTTCTTTTAAAAAGTTGTTCAAACTCATTGTAAATTGTAATACTTTTTAATACTATGGTTGGTGTTGTCTTTTAACTTTTGCTATGAGACCTTTTGTACTGTTGTGCCTAGTGTTTCCGCTTTAGCGGGGTGTGAAAAAAAGGGAGCGATGATTATGATCGGCTTGGGTTTTGCAGCTGGAAGTGGGGTTCATCATTCAACGGAGGTTCACTCGAAAATTTTATTTGTGTCAGCTGAGTTTTAGTGGTCGGACTAATCTGTCATCAAGTTCAGTATGCTCTATGTTCCTTTGGTCTTCGGGTATGTTTACCCTCAATGGTGGAGTGGGAATTTGGTTCATAGCAGACTCAGGTTTTGGTAATCTTCGGGATCACCGTGGAAGTCTTTTCGAGCTAGTTGTGTAATGATGGAATCCGTTCAGCCTCAATCCAGTATGGGATCTTGTTTTGACTGACCGCGAGGATGCTTTTTGTTATTGATTGAGGTGTTATTTCGATTACCTCCGATATTTCTTCTCTCTTTGGATGAGAATATGGGTTCCCTAAGGATGTGCATGGTGGTATTTCATGTGAGCTGGGCAAGATAGCATTGATGCCTTGATTTAAATTATGAGTATGGTTCTTTTGGGTTATAGTGTTCGAATTGGACCAAGAGTGCAACCGTTATCCTATTCACGGGTCACGTGCGACCATGTTTTTGTAAGGTTTTTCTTTGGTAGCGGCTTTTGTGCTCAGTTGGCGTTGTGAGGGAGTCGATTAGGTCCCTTCAAGGCAATGGAATGAGGTGGGTATCTTTAAGCCTGGAGTGTTGGACGAATGATGCGATGACGACAAGGTCGGTGTGTTATCGAGAGCATTCCAATCATAGGATGTGGGCCTAGTAATCATGGTGGTTCATTTCTTCTACTTGTAGTGCTTTTGATGTTGACACGCTGATGGGAGTCGGGCGAGTCACAAATCTGTTGGTTGGATAAGGGAAGCAATAAGGGTTGTGGGGAGTATCAGTCAGGTATCAGAAAGTCTCTGTGGGATGTATGCATTATATTTCCGGTTGTTCACAAGCTATTGTTAGAGTTTTGATTTTCATGATTGGAAATTGCTTATAAGGTTGCAAGTCATAAAGCTCTTTATGATGTCTCAAGTGGTTGTTCAGGTAGGGGTAAACCTGAGCCGATAGGAGTTGGTTGTAACACGCAAATATTTGGTTTGATCATCTTTTCTCGTCGAAGCAGTGGTTTTAATGGCATAGCAAAGATTCAAGGGTTATTAAGGTTTGGTAGGTCATATGGTTTGATTTTGGGTGAAGTTCGTGATCGGTATGTTTTGAGGATCAATTCAGTGTGTTTCTGGTAGTGTCTCCATTCAGGGATTGGGGGTAGTTTCATAAAGAGATGCTCATCAGTTGTAGGGAAGTGTCTTCAAGAAGAATATGAGTGTCCATTTTTTATTCGGTTTTTGGTGGAAACTCGCGTTGGGAACCACGAGTGTATCCATGCAAGGCCTGTTCTCAGAAAGATGTGGATTAAGAGATATATATGCCAAAGGCATCAGCTGGAGGGTTCAGAATTTAGCTTATGTGTATGTGCTCTGGGATGGTTCTACCCATGTGAAGGTCGGGCAAGTGATGAGGTTTCAGCATCTTAGCAGCGACATGTCGGTCTGGCGGTTAAGGAAAACTATATCATGGATTTGTTATCATTAGGGGTTGAATAGATAGTTTGATGGATAAGTGTCATGGATTTAGCATTGGTTCGGTTTGGGCGGTCTGTCATGGAGTCAGACCAGTTCGAGACTTCAAGTTTCAGATAAAGTAGGTTGGGTTTCTGCATGGGATAGTGGATTCGTCTTCTTCGAGTGCGAAATTATGCTATGTTCAGTTTCCTTGGGAAGGAAATTTTTGTTCAAGGTTGTGGTTGTCTCCCTCAGGCTGTCGGGCACGCATGGAATGATAAGCAATGATTTTGAGGATGAAATGGAATTTAAGTAGGAGAGAGTTGTAACACATGGTTTCAAAGCACTTCATTATTTGGGGTTGTGGCCCGATCATCAGTTATAATAAGGCTTGGGAGCTTGGGGAATAAAGGATTTGGCTATTTTTAGATGAGGGTGTTAAATTCTAAGTGATCCGAGTGTTCGATGGTGTTTCGGAGCCCAAGGGCATAATGGTAAATTTTTATCTCGGTCCTTTCTGAATTTTGGGTTTGGTTCGGGGAACTTGAAGGCTATGATGGGTTGCTAGAAGTGTAGGGCTTCTCGTCACCTTTCTGTGAATATAAAGTTCATCAAAAACGGACGTAGATCGAGGAAGTTATGGTCTTCAGAGTATTTAGGGTTTTGGAGGGAACCCTAGTACGTGGGGCGTACCAAGGGAGCATGCGGGGTGTATGACTATATACGTCTGTACACTTGGCTAAAAGAGGTATACGATGGGCGTAATGCAAAGGTTGGTGCGGCGATGCGAGGCCTCCTACGCTGGGCGTACGAGGGTCAGTTAGAAAACCCTAATATTTTGTGTTGTGCCATATATAAGCTTTATGATATCCCTTTTCGGTCATTTCTAAGTCAGCCTCCATTCTCTAAAAACCCTAATTCGACCCCCTAGCCCATGTTTGGTGATCTTGACGCTCTTGTGAGATTTGTGGAGGATTTTGTGGATCTACAAGAAGAAGGAGGAACTTGAAGACTTGTTGTTTGAAGGAAAGCTTTGAGATCCAGCATTTGCATCTCCTTTTGGTAGCTTGGGAGTTATAATGTTCAACCCTTGCCTTTTCATTTCATGGATCTTCTTCTTGTTGCATTTTTGGTCATTTTGATCCCTTTTGGTTGATGATTGGGAGTTGAGTCGTTTTTGAAGCTTGAAATCGTAGATCGGGTTATATTATGGCTTCTTTGGGATAAAGGTGCAAACTTTATGGTAGTTTTGGTTCCATGCATGTATTAAGTCAAGTATTAAGCTCTTTTGAGCTCTAGAGTCCTATTTAGCCATGCATGCACATAAATTTGGCAACTTTATGTGATTAACCACCTTGGGAAAGTAACATATGAGCTTGGATCGACGTCTTTATGGATTAATTGATGAATTTGGAAAGAAGGTCATGGTTGGTAAGTACGTTAGGCATACAAGTATGTACGATGTGTGTACAAGCCTCCCATGTTGTACGTTGAACGTACAGGCTGAGTACGCCTCGCATACTCAGCAGACTTGGGCTTTTGCATTTTAGGCTTCGGTTTGGGCTTGGTTGTGTTGGGCCATGTTGGGCCATCTCAATGTGTATAGTTGGGCCATTGTGTCTTATTGGACTTTCTTGGGTAAAGGCCCGTGGAAGGAATTCGGCCCAATTTGGAAAATTGGGCCATATTTTGGGCCTTAGATGTTATGTTGGATTTGGGCCTTTGGTCATCTTGTTTAGGCCAAGCTTGAGGAAGGGTAAAAAGGTATTCTACCCTAGTTTGGACTCATAGTGTGAGTCACGGGATAGATGTTGATGGGTTGTCATTGTGGTATTTGATAGCGCATGGATCTTAGCGGATCTACAGTCAGAGATTATTCGTAGGATCAGCTGTGATAGGGTGTTGTCTTGATATTGGCGATTCCGGGATCTGTCAGCCAGCAGCCAGGGAACATGTATATGATTTGGCAATGCGAGGTGAGTTTTCCTCACTATACTTACGGGTCGAAGGCACCAAGGTCGTACCTTTGTATTCAATATCTTGTTATGCATGCTATAGTTCAGTAGTGATATGTTAGATCGGTATCCTGGTTTAGAGGATGATGTTATGTTTAGTGATCTGTAGATCTGGCTCTGTACCTGTAGACTGTTTATACCTTTATCCGTCATACGTAGGCATCTTGTGTTGGGTTGAGGTTGTACTGCTTCGTGTTTTTGCCAACAAATCCAGGAGCAATCTAGATACGAGTTGAGGGCCAGGTGGTATGCCAGACTCGTACTGAGGGCTTGAGGGTATTTGTGACAACTCGAAATTTCTATCTTGTACAACCATTCACTGCAATAGAATTCAAACTCATTTCTGTTTACTTTTAGCACTGTTTAGAGCCGTTTGAGTGTTCTAAAGCCTAGTACTTCAAGAGGAAATCATAGGAGGTATACTCTAGAATTTATTGTGCATCATTTAAGTCTCAAAACTCCAAGAGTTTGGAGTTTACGGCCATAACATGGAGTTTACGGCCGTAAACTCTAAGAGTATAAATATGACACTTAGTCATTTTAGTGATTTTTACCATTTTCAAGCCTAGAAGTCATTCTCTCTCAAGTATTATCAAATTTTTCTTCTTTATCTTAAACTTTGTAAGTGTTTCCTTCCTTGATTAGTTGATATATTACAACATCTAGTGATTGTACATGATTTCATCCATGAAATCTCTTCATTTTGATAGATCGTCAAGTGTTCTTCATTTCACCAAGAACACCAAGAACACACACTAGTGTTCTTGGACTTTAAACACCCTTACAAGCTTCTATATTGTAAGTACTCTTACCTTAGCTTGTTGTGTGCTTGAATCACTTAGATTACACCTAGAAAACATCAAGAACACAAGATCATAAGGTGTTTACGGCCAAGGCGAACACCTTGGGCCGTAAACCCTAATTAAGGGGGAAAATGAGCCCTAATCCCTTCCAAAGCCTTAGGACCAAGTCTAGAACACTTCCAACTTGAACTAAGGACCTTAAACTTCAAAATGGTGCAAAATACCATGAGTTTACGGCCGTAAACTCATGGAGAAATGGTCCTTGGGCCGTAAACCCTAGTTAGTGGTGCATTGGTGCCACCATTCCTTCCTAAGGCTTAGACTTGATCATAGAACACTTCTTTATGACTTGTAAGACCTTATAACACAACTTGGTACTTAATACCATGAGTTTATGGCCATAAACTCATGGGGAAATTACCCCTTGTCCGTAAACTCATGTGGTAATTACCATGGGCCATAAACTCAAATGTAAAGCCATACAACCCTTAGGTGCAACCCTTTAGTACTTATAACACTTGAATCAAAGTGTTTTCCATGTTATAGGGTGCCTATACTTGATAAATTAGTTGTTAAATCACTAATTAGATACATATATGTGTCTTTATATGTTAAATAGGATCAGTGTGTGTGCTCAAGTCTTCACTTGACACCTAGCATCCTATACCATCCGTTCATCCAAACCACTCACTACAGGTGAGTTCATACCCCTTAATCAACCTTTTAAATGATTTTAAATGCTTTAATGGGGGGCTACAAGTTGAATTATTATAGTTATTATATCAATCACATGTGATTAATGACTACCAAACAAATGGATTTTCTTACTTTTCAAACTGTATTATCAAACAAACTACATCAAATCGTTTTTACAAACTCTTTTACATGTTAAATACTTTTATTAAACAATTTTAAACTTATATTTTGTCAAATGTGTATCTATATAGATATAGTTATATAAGTAAGATTGAAAGGACTTAGGACTGATAGCTCACCTTACTTCCTGTTCCTCGTTTGGTTGTGGTCTTAGGGCATCGGTTGTTTGTCCGAAGGTCGTTTGAATCTTAGTTATATATTATGTATATGTATATAGATATAAAAGTTCCTTCATTCAGTTCAAATACCTTTGGGTAGCAAGGGTATACAATCATGTTCATTTATACAAACAACATTGCTAGTAAACTATAATAGGTATAGTTTAGGAAGTTACTAATAGTAATACAAGAACAACGAAACATACAAAGAGTCAGTTCATACATAAGTCAATAACATACACATAGAGAATACTATGATAACATACAGATAGAACATACATACTAGAGAGAGAGATCATACAATACAGCTAGAATCTCCTAAAAGGAGAGCGTGAATTTGCGTATAGATCTATACTGGATTGACTATCCTACACCTTGTTGTTCGCTACAGTGGGACTTGCAAGTCTACGGGTGCCAAATGTCATTTCTTCCGACATCTTTCATCGTCGTGTTATTAGTCGATAGTATGGTACAACCAGGTCACATCATACCTTAAAAATTAATTGGTTTAAGGTAGAAAGTACATCAGTAGTTACTATAATACAACACTACAGTACTTTATTATTTCCCCATTGCATTTACATTGTGATCTTTTCACATAAAAGGTAATGTAAAACTATATTTTTTATTAATGATAGTCACACTTGGGAAAATATACATACTTACAAGAAACAAACTTACATTTCATTTGATGCCTTGGTAGAAGGCTACGTTTAGTAGAAAATATAGGATTTTCTAGGAGATTCAAACATTTACAAACATTTACAAACATTTAAAAACATTACAAACATTTACAAACTTATACATCAAGCACTTACAAACATTTTCATACAAACAATGACACTAAATGCTTATGAACTCACCAGCTTTAAAGCTGATAAACTCTTTCAAAATAACTTGTATTCTCAGGTCATCAGTAGATAGGTACCGATGCCAGGTTTTGAGAAGATGGAGCTCGTTCAAGACTCATCTCTTATTTTTTATTTACATTTTTGGTGTCTTATAAACTTCATAGAACACACTTGTATGAAATGATATTAATAATGCAATGGATGATGTTGTTGCTTGTTTACTACTATGCAGTTTTGTGATAATGTATATGACGTCCTCCACCCCCGAACGATTCCGCCGTTCCGGTTTTGGGGTGTGACAGTATTCCATCCCGAGGATGATGACCCGTTCTGTATTGCCATTCCAACCTAAGGGTTGATTGGGCCTGGGGTATTCCAACCCGATGGTTGATTGGACCAAACCGCTTATGATATGAGGGTATTCCATCCCAAGAATCAATGGGCCCATCGTAGACATGCCTGGTATTCCAGCCCAAGGCTGATTAGACCAGGCATGAGTATTTGAGCATGCTTGTTGTATATGTTGTCTATTTATGTGGTGGTATTTTGGGGGAACTCGCTAAGCTTTGTGCTTACAGTTTTGTTTATGGTTTCAGGTTCTTCTGATGACTCTTGGCAAGACGAAGGCGTGACCGTACACATCCTTGGTCTTACAACAGATTGGATCTTGGGAGACTCTGATTTTAAATCCTATTTTGGGAACAATGTTTTTGTAAACACTTTTGTTAATAAATGAGTTGTTTTGAAAAGTTTAAATTTGTTGAGATTTTTGAACAGATCGATTGGACACTATTCCATTGATGCTCATTTCACAATTTCAAATTCTTGTTACTAATAGAATGTGTTAGAGTTCAGCCTTAAATTCATTGTCTTATGTGATGTCAAAGCTTTAAAGTCACAGAGACTCAACTTGTAGCACCTGGTTCTTGGTACGTATTCTCTTATTAAATCTTTAATTATTTTGCACTTTTGGTCTTGAACTCGGCGAGTTGAAGGACCAACTCGCCGAGTAGAACCGGGATGAGGCGCGGAGTTTAAGTCATGGACTCGCCGAGTCGGATCCCAGACTCGGCGAGTAGCTGCTGTTTGGACTAAAACCCTAATCCAGGGGTTTGCACCCTATTTAAACAACCTTATGCAGCCTCCATTCCCCCTTTATGCTGCCAAACACTTCTCATCGAAACCCTAGCCGTTTGTGCTTTGTTGAGGCCATTTTTGGGTGTTCATGTGTGATAGTAAAGCTTCAAAGGAAGAAAGGAGCTTGGAACTTGAGTTGGGGACCGTAGATCTAGGGAGTTTACTTCATTTTCAACAACTTCAAGGTATAATGCCCCTGTCTTGACTCATCTATGTGTTTATTCATCTTTAACTTGGGACTTCTTTGGATTGCTAAGTCATGTTTCGTTATTGGAAGTGTGGGGGTTGCTTTTGACTTCAGATCTGGGCCTTAAGAGGGGTTTCATGGCATAAAGGTGCCAAATTTAGGGCCATGAAAGCCCCATGCACATTGTAGGACACTTTATGTGGATTTTTGAGCTAAAAACCCCATGCATGTGCATCAAGTTTGGAACTTTACATATGAAGTGGACATTAGGAGGCCAGATCTATGGTTTTGGTGTGTTAGATCCCATTTAAGTCAACTGTATGGAATTGGTTAAGACTGGACTCGGCGAGTGCATTCTTGGACTCGGCGAGTCCAAGGCAATCTCCTTAGAACTCGACGAATTGTTCATCAACTCGGCGAGTTGAGGACAGATCTGGTTCATCAGATGAAGCCCAACTCGACGAGTTGTTCATCAACTCGGCGAGTCGGATAAGTTTTCATGGGGCGTTCGAATGAGAGAAGAACTCGTCGAGTTGACGACCCAACTCGACGAGTAGGGTCACGGATGAGGACGAGTAGAGAGTAAGGGACTCGGCGAGTTGATGGCCCAACTCGGCGAGTCGGGTCAACTGGAAGTTGACTTTGACTTTTACTTGACTTCGTTGGGGGTAAAAAGGTCATTTTACCCTAAGAGTATAGAAATCAGTTTCTAACTGAGTGTTTGTGGGGTTTGTAGCCGGAGGATTTCCGGAGCAGCAGCGGACGGAGGTTTCCCGCACTGATTATCAGCAGCTACTTGTTTGAGGTGAGTTACCTTCCAGTAGGGGTGGGTCTAAGGCCACAATGCCGGCCCACCAATGAGGAGCATTTTGTAGATGATTGTCTTTGTGATAATTATCTCGGTCTGGTATGTGTTTGGTTATGAGTTATATCTGTATGATATGTTACGTGCTTGATAGGGATAGTTTCCCTGATAGGGGTCCTTAGGACCAAGGGGTAGGTCAGTACCCGGATATGCCTGACTGTATGCTTATATCTTGTTATTGTATGCTAGTGGTAGGTGGTGGAATAGTCCCCAGTTACCGGTTGAAAGATATCGATGATGATTACCGGTTGAAAGATACCGATGACGATTACCGGTTGAAAGATACCGATGGTATTGTATGGTATGTGGTATGATGGGGGAACTCACTAAGCTTTGTGCTTACAGTTTTAGTTTTTGGTTTCAGGTACCTCTTCGTCTAAGCGGAAGGAGCCGGCGGCGTAGCATGGCATCACACACACATCTGATTTTCCGCATGGTGTTTTCTGGGATTGTACTCTGATATGAAATTGTTTATGTTGTGGGTTTCAAACATGATACTTGATTTTATGAGATCACATGTTTATACAATATTTTCTAGTGAAAGTTTTAAGAGTTAATTAATTAAAAATGAAATTTTTGGACTTGAATTTTGGGATGTTACACAACCAATAATATTACAGAATGTTCCATTAGAGCGTTGTTACAAAAAACAATTCCAAAGTAATGAAGTTTCAAATTCAAGGCATATTCCTTGAACACCTTCCTTGCATTAAAGTTTCTACCTCACATGTAGATTCTAATCATCAACTTCCACTGTGGAAAAATTTCCATATTCCCATATGACCATCAAATCTGAAAAAGAGTCACCTACGCTCAGAATTATGTCAATATGGCCCGTCCAAATTAATACTATACTTCCAAATGTCCAAAAGAAACCAATCTTTTGCTAAACCTCGGACTGTTCTTGAAAGTTATTTAACAACTTTAATCTGAAGCATATGGGACTCGACACATAATGTCTTACATAGAGGCATGATATTTGATCAATCTCTTTCTATAATATTTCCATATATTGAATTTCCTATGTTGAATTATTTCACCACCATATTCGTATATGTCCAAGACTAAGTTATTTTTATTAAAACTTCAATCTAAACCTTTAGTTTGAAATGAAGTATAAGTGCCTTCTCCCCGAAATCATTCTGTAGCGAAACAACATCCAAACTTTGCAACTTGCAATTTGTAAAATTTGTTTCCTACAATTAGCATTGTGTAACATCCGGAATCTAGAAGGTCAATTATGGAAATAAATCATCCTTCCTAAAGGCCAACTCGTCGAGTTTTGGAGGGAAACTCGACGTGTTGGAAATATGTGTCACGCAGGTCTTTGAAGATCAACTCGACGAGTTGGAGAGGACCAACTCGAAGAGTTGGTCGTGGTTTGGGAAAAAATAATTTCGGGGTTTTGCACCCTATTTAAGGACCCAAAGTTTCAAGTGATGGCCTCATTTCCAGCCTCCAATTCCCCTTACCCTAACCTCGAAACCCTAAGGCCATTTTGTAAGTTTGTTGGTGGTTATTCGAAGAAGTCTTGAAGGGAGAAGCACCTAGCTTGGAGGAGTGAATCCAGATCCGGAAGCTTTTCGTCAAAGGCTACATCTCTGAGGTATAAAGTCATCACCTTGGCATGTAGTTTATTAGATCTCTTTTCCTGAACTGTTAGCTTGAGTTTTGGGACTTTGGTTGAGTTGTCGAAAGAGAAGACGTTTCCAGGGGTTGATGGAGTAGATCTGACCCCTACATGATCTCTTGAGGCTTAAAGTTGCAAACTTTAATGGCCTCTATGTGCCATTCATGCAATATGTCCATTGTGAGGCCAAAAATAAACCTTAGAGGGTGTTTCTAGCATGCATGGACGTAAAGTTGGAAACTTTACGTGATTTGTCCGCCTTGGGACATCAAATCTGTATGTTGGAGCATTGTAGTAGGAGTTTTGGGGCTTAATGGGTCAAGACCCTCTTTAAAGAAGCTAGGGTCTAGGTTTTAAGCTTGGTAGATGGTTCTTAAGGGTAAACTTGGAAACTTTACCCTTCTAGACAACATAATACAACGGATCTGAAGTTTGAAGTCCTTGGATTCATGAAAAATGGCTTTATGCATTAAGTGGGTTGGTAGACGGAAGAACTCGACGAGTTTATGAGGGAACTCGGCGAGTTTGTTTAGGGTTGTCCCGATTCTTTTGAAAAAGGGGAAACTCGACGAGCTAAGGGGAAACTCGGCGAGTTGGATCGACTTTTCGTGATTCTGATGATTATTGGGGGAACTCACTAAGCTTTGTGCTTACGGTTTTTAGTTTTGTTTCAGGTACTCCATTTTTCAAATGAAAGGGCTCGGGGCGATCGCAACCCATACACCCGTTATTGTCCACAATATGTGTTCTTTGGGATTGGACTCTGATAATTGTTTTATTCAAAATGTTTTTCAATGTTTTGAACAAAGCTACGTTTGTGTTCTAATTATAATAAAAATGAAATTTTTACCTTGGAATTTTGGGTCGTTAAAAGTTGGTATCAGAGCCTTAGTTTGATGGACTCAGACATACTCAGAGCCTTAGTTTTCAAAAAGCAATACATTTTTGAGAAAGTGTTTTCTAAGAAGAGAAAGGGTGTGGTGCATGCAGTTAGCCGAGCTCAAGTAAGTTTTCCCAAAATACTAATACATGTTTTTTATGATAATATGATATTATTTGCATGCTAGATTAGAGCTAAGGATCTAGGAGAGATGCCTTTGTATGCTTGTATGAGCTTTTAGATTTGCATGCTAGAACTGATCAGTTAGTGGTAGGATGGCCTGTTTAGGTTATGCCTGATTGTATGAGCCTTAGAATTGCATGCTAGTATAGATTCCTGATAAGAGGATAGAATGGATGGGTTGGAGTATGTTGGTTAGTTTTTTCGCTCTTCGAATGCTGCTTGCTTTCTGCTTTGTGGGACTCTTAGCAATGTGAGTTAGCTACTAAGTGAATATGCTAGGTCACATGTGGTATATGTTGGATAATCTCAGAGTGATGGACTTGAACCTATTGTGCAGCTCTCGTTTGAGTCCAACAATTCTAGGATTGAGTCTCTTACTCGAAGGATTATCTGAACTTTGTTACATGTGATTATATTCATGAGGTAGCTAGTTGATATTAATGGGAATCCTTCAGCAGTTGAGGAATTGGTGAGGTCGGGAACCTAGGAAAGCCTAGGATATGCTTCAGTGGGTTAGGGCAGTGCTTTAGTGAGTTTTGGCGCATTAGTTTGAGGAAGTGACTTAGAGGATTCGAGAGGATTGCTAAGGAAAGTATGGATAGGTGTGGAAGGTAGTATTGGGCCCGTACTACTGAAAGCACAAGATCCATACTCGAATCGGTAAGAGTCTTGGAGAATCTACGAAGCTGATAGAAGGAGGATTCTTGGGTATGTTTTGATTGTTGGCTTGACGTATTTCAGTTCGGATATGAGCACTCAGGGAGATGGTTCTAGTTCTGGCTCTGGTTCTGGTTCAGGTTCCAGCTCAGGTGCAGGTACTGAGCCAATTAGCGAGCAGACGCGGGAGTGCATCTCGTCAGAGATTACTTGCGGTATTTTAGGGCGGACTCCTGTGATACTTGGTTCCCTCAAGGATGGGATTTTAGAGCTAGTAGACAGTCGTCTCGAGGACTCTAAGACCGAGACCGTAGCGAGGCAGTTGGGGGCTGATCTGGAGCCCAAGGCTTGTTGACTCCTAGGAACCTACAGGAAGGAGAATCCTATTATTAGCTATTGCCTTTTGGGATCGTAGGTGAATAGCGTACCATGTCTTCAGAAGGGTCAACCACATCAATGGATTGTCGCGGAAGTTTCGCGAGCCCTACGCGAGGAGTTACTCAATATCATTGGGCGTGTCACTGATAGAGTGGTTGTCAGGTTCGAGGAACGAGCCACAGTTACTCAGGCGGTTGATGGGGTGGTCGGGGTAACACGGGAGGATGATATTGGTTTAGATATGCAGTTGGGAAAAAGGAAGGGGTGCGTGAAGGGGTGTGTGGTCATAGTTGGTACCAGACACCTGAAGGGTCGTGGTGCTTACATGAAGGAGGAAGGGGTGCGTGAGGACGTGCGCAATAGGTCTAAGTGTGGCAGGTGCGGGTGGATGGGTCACAACCGTCAAGAATACACAGTGGAAGTGGAGTTATGCCATCGTTGTCATCAGCCTGGTCATATCAGGGTGAATTGCCCCCGCTCAGTGGTTGGGGCAGCTCAGGTTTCATTGCATGTACTTTGGTAGGAAGGGGGATCTGGGGTTCTTCAGGAAAGGTTGCGGGTATGTGTCCTTTGCTTTCTTTTTGGTTTTATCTGTAGTTTGTGATTGTTTTCTTGCATCGGTTTGGGTAAGTATATCTTTAGGTTTTTTTTTCTCTGCTTGAGTTCGGGATATATCTTCAAGGAATGTATATGTCATTTTCATGTCATTAATTATTAGTGGTTAGAGAAATTTTGTTTCCCTTTTAGCAAGTTGGGAGTGTTCCGTTTTGTCTTGGGTTGTGGTAGAGATCGGTTCAGGGGCGTCATGTAGAAGGTCTGCGGTCAGGGTTCAGCGGGTTGGTTGTCTAGAATCGTCAGGGTTCGGTAGGTTCAGTCTTTGTGCTTGGGTTGGCTTTTGGAAGCACCAAGCGAAGTGGTATATTGCTGAGGTTTTGCACTGAGCGTCGGCTAATTGGAATTCAAGATTTCAGTACGGTATCATTTTAAGGCGTCTGGGGTTATCAATTTCACTAGGATTCGGGAAGTATTCATTTGGTTTTTAGAAGTTGTGTGGTCTTCTGGGGTTGGGCTAGTGATGGAATATTAGGACGGGTAAGCGCATGTCGTCAGCAGTTTGGTTAGCAGTTTGGTTATTAGAGGGTAAGAAGGATTGGGAATCCTTCAATTTGCATGTATTGTGAAGACTTAGTCCAATCTAAGTGGGGGAGAATCGCACAGGTATTCAGGATCAGAAGCAGGTGTGGAACTAGGGTGACTTTCTCATCCCCCGGGCAGGAGGGCGGCTAAATGGTTTTCTGGATTGACGATTCCGTGGGTTGGAAGTTCGGGAAACTTTCCAACATTTGGTTCACGTTTTCCTCGTGACAGCTAGCAGGCTTCGGAAGGGAAACCCAGGGTGGGGTTCCAGTCATGATTGAAGTTCAGTTGGATAGTTTGGTCAGGAGTGTGTTTGAATCCGGGCAGCGTGCGGATAAGTAAGATTAGCAGTAAGGCAGTAAGAGTGTTGTAAGACCGCGGGGTAGCCGTAGCATTTACTAGTGGTCAGTCAGCGTGGGAGTGTTGTGAGACTGCGGGGTAGCCGTAGCATTCACCAGTGGTAAGTTAGCGCGGGAGTGTTGTAAGACTACGAGGTAGCCGTAGCATTCACCAGTGGTCAGTCAGCGTGGGAGTTTTGTAAGACTGCGGGGTAGCCGTAGCATTCACTAGTGGTCAGTCAGCGTGGGAGTGTTGTAAGACTGTGGGGTAGCCATAGCATTCATTAGTGGTCAGTTAGCGTGGAAGTGTTGTAAGACTGCAGGGTAGTCGTAGCATTCACTAGTGTTCAGTTAGCGTGGGAGTGTTGTAAGGTTGTAGGGTAGCCGTAGCATTCATCCGTCCCCGTTCAGCGATAAGATTGCGATAGATCTGTGACTTGCTCATGGATTCCTTCAGGCGGTTTAGACCAGGGTAGGTCAGTTCGCAAGGTTGTTGGAGGGTTAAGGCGTGTTTGGAATCAAGATATGGTAGGTCGTGGGAGAACGGGTATGAGGAAGACTACAGTTGGTCCGGTAGCATTCATTTTAGCATCGAGTTAATGATATGGTGGCCTGGGTAGTTATTTCCTGCGAGGTTTTCTGTCAGAACTTGCGAGGGGCGACTGTATGGGAGCCTTTGGCTCAGTAACCGGGTTGGAACTCGGTATTTCAGATGACTGGCTAACGAATCGGGACATGGGAGGTGACGGTGGATTTTGGAAAACAGCCAGAAGGCAACCAGTGTTCCGGGTAGTATTAGCAATTTGGGTTTCCGTGTGTATGAGAAGCATCTGGGTGTTTGGGTAATGCTAAGTCACTCACAGCGGGATTAAATAATCTCAGAGTAATTGGTTTGACCATGTTGTGCAGCTCTCGTTTGATTCTAACCGTTGTAGGAATGAATCTTCTACTCGAATGATTATATGAGCCTTCTATCGAGTATAAGTGTTCTGTAGCAGCTTTTGGACAGTGATTATGTTCCCCTTTGAAGCAGCAATGTGATCAGAGAGTTGGAAGCATTTTGTTAGTATGAAACTCTACTAGGGTTGAATTGGTGGCAGTACGGTGTGAGAGGTTTGACAGGGAGTTAGACCATTGAGATTGTAGGTTCCAGAATTTAGGCGAGATACGACTGGGTTTAATTCAAAATATAAGGATCCGTTCTTCACCGGGCTTGAAGAATTATCCTAAGAATGGTCTTTGTAGATCGGGATAGGTCGTGGTATGATCAGAGTTGGAAGGGTAGTGATTGATTTGCTTTTCTTTGAAAGAGGGCATGGGTTTATTGAGCACGAGCGACCTGTCAGGAAGTCATGTCATTGTAGATTTCAGGTCTCAAAAGGTTAAGGTGGTTCAAAAGGGTGGAAGGTTTGGGTGTTATTTTCGGGATAAAAGTTTCAGTTTGGGTTTCGGTTACCTTCGGAAGGTTACTTAGAGCGCAGAAGTTCCAATCGTGATCATCAGGTTGATTGTTTTGGTAGGAGCGTTAATAAGGAGTGATTTAGAGGACGAAATTTAATTTAAGTGGGGGTTTAACACCCTTAAAAATCGAGCCAATTTAAAACTTTTTAAATCATTCAAAACCATTAGTTATTACAAATCTGTTTTCAAAATAGTTTCATATCAGAGTATCCCAGAAATCCAAATCAAAATATGAGGATTTGTACGGTCACGCCTTCGCCTTCCCACGATCATCAGAAGTACCTGAAACAATAATCGATAAATGTAAGCTCGAAGGCTTAGTGAGTTACCCCCAAACTACCAACCACATATAACCATACTCATATCATATCAGCAAATACAGAACAGCCATGCATCTCGAGTCTACAGTGTGACTGGTCCGTCCGCACCCGGCCTTCAGTCCAACTGGTCCACTCTCTGAGTCTACACTCTGAGTGGACCGCCCGCACCGGGCCTTCAGTCTATCTGGTCTACTCTCCTAGCCTCGACACGTCTGGACCGCCCTCTCGGGGCCTTCTGCTAATTCGGACCGCTCGCCGGGCCTTCAGCCTGACTATGTGCCCTCCAGGGTCTGCAGTCTATCCGGTCTGCCCTGGATATGTTGGCCTACAACACGAAGCAGGACCCGCCTCAACCCAACCCAGCCCAATCAAAACAACTATGTGCACATATAACAGATAATCACATAACGGTCTATAGACGAACACACCGATCTAACAGATCACATAGCATAGCAAAATCCTATAACCAGGATGCCGACCTAACCAGTCACTAACATAGCATCATCCTATATACCAGGATACCGACCTACCAGGTCACTAAACATAATACCGTCCTAACTACCAGGACGCAGATCTACAGATCAGTAAACATATAATGTAAATACCCAAATACAAATCCGATAAAGGGCCGGCCTTGGTGCCGTAGACCCTGTTGATATAGTGAGGATAACTCACCTTGAAATGCTGAACTGAAGAGGTAAGATCAAGTCCTCTGCTCACGGCCACGAACTCCACCACCTAACACTTGATGAAACCATATCAATAAGTGCCTAATTTACCAGAATACCCTTGGAAGTCAAACTGTTCAACTCTTGGTCAAAGTCAAGGTCCTGGTCAAAGTCAACTTTCCTGGTTGACCCTACTCGCCGAGTCAAACTAGTCACTCGCCGAGTTCATGAACTTAGAAACCCACAATTCACGACTCGACTCGCCGAGTCACCCCAAGACTCGTCGAGCCCTTCAATTCGAGTCCTAGCTGTCCAAATCACTGAGTCCACTCAACACACTGATTCGCATCATAACTAGATGGTTTAGGGTTTGCAACCCGACTCGTCGAGTTCAAGAACAGACTCGCCGAGTTTACTTAAGTCCTCCTCATTTAGACGATTTCAGTCCAATCCACTGCTTCCAACTCATAGATCTAGACTCCTAGGGCTAGTTTTACACGTAAAGTTTCCAACTTTATGTGCATGCAAGGTGATTTTGGCTCAATACAAGCTAGAGAGAAGGTTCAAGACAAGAATGCTCACAAACAAGCTAAAGGGCTGATACTTTATGCCTTCCTAGACCAAGATAAGTCTAGATCTGAAGTTGCAACCCCAGATCTAGTCCCAAAACCCGAAATGGATCCCAAACATGCTAAATAGCCCCAAATCATCATCCAATAATAGATCTAGAAGGGAAAAGCTCAAAGTAACAACTTGTTACCTCAGAAATGTGCCCAATATGAAGTAGATTCTGGATCTACACGAACTCCTTGATGCTAGCCTCTTGATCTACAAGTTTCCTTCACTATAATCCTCTTCCAAAGCTTCTAATCACTCAACAATGGAGGTTTACACGTTTTAGGGTTTACCGACTCTCAAGGGGTAACAAAGAGGCTGAGGTGAGAACATAAGATCCTTTAAAGAGGGTGAAAACCCTAAAATTTAGGGTTTTCTCTTCCCAGCACTGACTCGTCGAGTCCCGCCGCCGACTCGGCGAGTTGGTCACTTAACACGTGGCCAAAACCCGCTCCGACTCGATGAGTTAAGATACCTACTCGTCGAGTCTACTCCTTTATTTACACTTAGCACCCCGAACTTATAATCCTGAATTTGGGATGTTACAATTCTCTCCCACTTAAATTAGGCTTCGTCCTCGAAGCCTGTTGCAACCCACAATTCCGGATAACACTCCTACATTGCAGCCTCCGGTCTCCCAAACCAGCCCAAATCTCCTCAGGCGCTACTACTGTGTCCCTTCTAAGGACAACTCCTTCCTGAATCTAGTCCCTTTTCACGCTGACAAGATGACGCATCCTTCAGCTTCCGAGTAACTCCCATGAACAACCAGCTATATCGCATAAACACTCATACCTGGCCCAATCAGCCTCGGGCTGGAGTACCAGGTATGCCTATAACGGGTCCAGTCATGCCTAGGATGGTATACCCTCGTATCCTCATGCATGTTTGGCCCAATCAACCCTCGGTTTGGAATACCAAACACACCAGGTCCAATCAATCATAGGGTTCGGTCATCCTCATGATGGAATAACCTAGATTGGAATACTACTACATACATATCCCATGACTACAACCATACTTGGAATCCAAGGATCTATCCTTGCATCTCCTTCAAACTCCTCCGATTCGACACAACCGAGAACAACTTACCCAAATCTCATCAGTACATCCAATCCGAACGCGCTCCTACAACAGACATAATCACACAATCTCTATGCCCACAACTTATTACTGGAATACCCTTACGGTCCTCAGCATAGGTATGGATTGCCTCTGAGCCCACATCACGAGTCTGGTATGCCCTCCCCGGCCCTCAGCTCATGACTGGAATGCTCCCAATGACCGATCGACACTACTGTCGTCACTTCAGTTGCCCAACACTCCGACCCTGCAGGTATTCACTTCCCTCCGCCACTCGAAGGGACTAATCGACGCTCCTCTCATCAACGAACAATATATGATACAAAAAAAACTACTACCACGCGTGAAACCCAAGACACATCACAATAACTCAAACCATCATCAAAATACCTACCACTACCGGCTAACCAGTACGACACTCATATCTAACCCATATCACCCCCTTCGGGTTAGAATACCAACATGTCTAATCAATTCAACTATGGAGTTGAAATTCTCAGGGTTTGTTGGCCTACCGCCTCAACCCTACCACTCCCTTCGAGCCTCCATGCCTACGACTTACAGTCGGCCCGCATCGGGTATCTTGGCCTACTGTATAGAGCAGGACCGCCTCAAACCCAACCAAATGCCATAGACGGTCATGAGAAAGATCTAATCCGGTTCCCAAAACCTGAATGACATATATTCTAATCCCAAACCTTCCCAAAACTGACTAATACACATTCGGATCCACTCTCAGTCCCTAACTGGAGTATTACCCGATCGAAGAAGATGAAACCTCGGAGGCACTCCGAACTGATGGGATCACCAAGATCCTTTGCACTCCATATGATCTCTAACAACAACTTCCGATCAATCCAGAATACACTGGAGTCTTCATCCTGACTGGACCACCCTACCAGGCCTTCAGTCTATCTGGACCACTCTCAGAACCTTCAGCATGTCTGGACCGCCTCTCTGGGCCTTCAGCCTGTCTGGACCGTTCTCCGAGCCTTCGGTCTGACTGGTACGCCCCACTGGCCTTCAGTCTATCCGGACCGCTCTAAACTATTGAGCATCTCTCTGGACCACCCCTCTTGATGCTCTCTCCCATGCATCCTGTTCTCACCCACTTGGGGCTTCGAATTCCTGATCTACTCTGTGGACTATATCCCCAGCCTAACCCTAGGCCTCATGTCGATTGTCCACCCTCTCGGAATCCGTGGTCTGTTCCCTGACCCGCGTGTCTACTACATACGCTAAATAACCCGCACTCCCGTGCTGAATGTATTGTCGGGCCCTGGCAGCTAACAAAACCCTCAATCTATCAATCCAAAAACCCTCAGAGTCGAGCACACCATCGGCCGAATACTCAAATTGAACTCAAACCATGATCAGAACTCCAACATGATTCCCCGAATTCTGTTATCAACCACCGAGAAGACGTGATACACATGCTGGGGAGTTTTACCAAACTCCCAACTCACACAATCCTCCATCCAAACAACCACTTGGTTTGTCTTCCTTCCTGCCAACGATGCGAGACTTATCTTATTTTCAACGCTGCTCCTGCTTCTGTATCCTGGTATGATTCTCCCCCACTTAGATTCGACTAAGTCCTCACAACACATGGACATTGAGGAATTCCCAGCCCTTCTGACTTTCCCACAATCGATCCGATGACAACCAACTCTTTCCTAATTGATCACACACTTCTAATAGCCAGATGAACACTTTCTGCATCCCAGTGAAACCGACAGTCACTAATGCTTGAATGGCCCCACCCTCATGTCCTGGAGACCAAAAGTTAAATGCTGCAAATAATACCTCAGCAACGAACCACTTCCCTTGGCGCTTTCATTCTTAAATCACGAACGGTTGCTGAAACCACTGAATCCTAACGATGATGGATAACCCTTCTGTGGGACCCTATCCGCAGACTTCACACCTAATACCCCTTTTACTAAAGGTGCTCCAAATAAGTTTCCCACTCTCGGGCTCTAGAAATCATTATCTTCAGGGTTCGCACCCTAACTCACATACCAGCTCAAATGCCCACAGCTGAACTGCAGTAGCTGAAACAGCCTCTGCCCTAAACCGGGCTACAAACTACTCCCAAGACATAGTCTACAATCCTGAAAGTGCAATAGATCGCGCAATCAATCCTTTCCATCCGATACAAGAGATCCAAGGAAAACCGGACCTCATAAATACTTATGCCACGTTGACCGTTCTGTACTCACCGGTGTTGAAATAATGTTGCCTATTCCTGCAACCCACTGACCCCGAGCTGGAATACAACCTGATCCTGGGGTCACAAGTCTGCTCACTCCTTCGAGCTCGAAAAACTGAGAGGGCACAATCCTTGCTCTACAAAACGACAATCCAATCCCTCAATAAATCATTCCCCTCCCAGCTGTAAAACCCCAGCTATACATAATCACCACTCCCTTCCGGAGCTCCAGTGACTCACGTTCCGACCTCGAGCCTCAAATCTAGAAACTTCACATGCTAGCCTCTCCCGCTCCACCCGTGGAAATATAACGAGTACATATCATCTTCCCGATCTCAAATAACTGCATCCCTCGGCCCATCAGAATATGTCTCAGAACTGGGAAGCTTGACCAACTCCTCCCCTTGCCGTCGTTATAGCTGTTTACGCGGCCGCGGCAACCGTCTCGGTAATGGTTGTATAGCGCTCGTCGAAATACTCAACCATGGCGGTCTTAATAGACCCGACATCTCTGGAAACTGCCCCCAGACATTCTTGATCACCTACTTCCGGATGATCTCACTAACACGATCCCCTGGAAATGCTGGCCTATCTTGGCTGCTCGCTCCCGATCCTAAGCTAGATCCGGTCTCAAGATGTCTCGAATATTCCTTACCATAACTGGGAACCAACTCCCAACCCAACCCTAGGGGTTGTGACTTCCTTGATACGCGTATGGGTCCTGTGCTTTCAGAAGTACGGGCCCATACTACCTTCCACACCTACCCATATTTGTCTCAAGTATCACCACAACACCCTACATATACATATACATAGCGAGCGATAAACCCTCACTCCTAGAGGAATGCTAAATATCTCATAACTGGACTCCCGGCCTCTCACTACCCACCCATCCATGAAACTTTCACCAACCATGCAGCACAAGTGTATGCTAGTCATACATAACGCTGGACCCTATAGACTTTCGAATATCCAATCCTATCCTAAGCTCCCAATCAGACAAGAACAGAACATAAGGCCAAATCAAACATTCTCAGGCTATAAGATCTTAGTTATGTATAACCGTGATGCCTACACTAAATAACTACAGTAATGATATCAATTTCATATAAGTAAAACCCTAGGCTAACAGGCATCATGTAATCAGACAATTCTATCATGCAATTCCTGAAGATCCCTAGCCTAGTAGTAGCATGATGTTCTAACATATCACATAATATCAAATATATGTAAGGTATTTTGGGTTCTACTTACTGGCTCCGGCTGATCGTACACTTCGCATCCTCCTTTACTCATTTTGAAAACCATTTAAAATCATTTTGAAAATATTTCCTTGATTTGAGACTGGATTCACACGAGTGTTCCTCCAATTCACTCAAACCAAGGCTCTGATACCAACTTGTAACACCCATAAAAATCGAGCAAATTTAAAACTTTTTAAATCATTCAAAACCATTAGTTATTACAAATCTTTTTTCAAAATAGTTTCATATCAGAGTATCCCAGAAATACAAAATCAAAATATGAGGATGTGTACGGTCACGCCTTCTCCTTCCCGCGATCGTCAGAAGTACCTGAAACAATAATCAATAAATGTAAGCTCGAAGGCTTAGTGAGTTACCCCCAAAATACCTACCTCATATAACCATACTCATATCATATCAGCAAATACAGAACAACCATGCATCTCGAGTCTATAGTGTGACTGGTCCGTCCGTACCGGGCCTTCAGTCCACCTGGTCCACTCTCTGAGTCTACAGTCTGACTGGACCGCCCGCACCAGGCCTTCAGTCTATCTGGTCCACTCTCCGAGCCTCGGCACGTCTGGACCGCCCTCTCGGGGCCTTCAGCCTATCCGGACCGCTCGTCGGGCCTTCGGCCTGACTAAGTGCCCTCCAGGGTCTGCAGTCTATCCGGTCCGCCCTGGGTATGTTGGCCTACAGCACGAAGCAGGATCCGCCTCAACCCAACCCAGCCCAATGAAAACAACCATGTGCACTTATAACAGATAATCATATAATGGTCTATAGACGAACAAACCGATCTAACAGATCAGATAGCATAGCAACATCCTATAACCAGGACACCGACCTAACCGGTCACAAACATAGCATCATCCAATATACCAGGATACCGACCTACCAGTTCTCTAAACATAATACCGTCCTAAATACCAGGACGCAGATCTACAGATCATTAAACATATCATGTAAGTAGCCGGATACAAATCCAATAAAGGGTCGGCCTTGGTGCCGTAGACCCTGTTGATATAGTGAGGATAACTCACCTTGAAATTCTGAACTGAAGAGGTAAGATCAAGTCCTCTGCTCACGGCCACGAACTCCACCACCTAACACTTGATGAAACCATATCTATAAGTGCCCAATTTACCAGAATACCCTTGGAAGTCAAACTGGTCAACTCTTGGTCAAAGTCAAGGTCCTGGTCAAAGTCAACTTTCCTGGTTGACCCTACTCGCCGAGTCAACCTAGTGACTCACCGAGTTCATGAACTCAGAAACCCACAATTCACGATTCGACTCGCTGAGTCACCCCAAGACTCGTCGAGCCCTTCAATTCAACTCCTAGCCTGTCCAACTCACTCAGTCCACTCAACTCATTGATCCGCATCATAACCAGATGGGTTAGGGTTTGTGACCCGACTCGTCGAGTTCAAGAACAGACTCGCCGAGTTCACTTAAGTCCTCCTCATTCAGAAGATTTCAGTCTAATCCACTTCTTCCAACTCATAGATCTGGACTCCTAGGGCTAGTTTTACACGTAAAGTTTCCAACTTTATGTGCATTCAAGGTGATTTTGGCTCAATACAAGCTAGAGAGAAGGTTCAAGACAAGAATGCTCACAAACAAGCTAAAGGGCTGATACTTTATGCCTTCTTGGACCAAGATAAGTCTAGATCTGAAGTTGCAACCCCAGATCTAGTCCCAAAACCCGAAATGGATCCCAAACATGCTAAATAGCCACAAATCATCATCCAATAATAGATCTAGAAGGGAAAAGCTCAAAGTAACAACTTGTTACCTCAGAAATGTGCCCAAGATAAAGTAGATTCTGGATCTACACGAACTCCTTGATGTTAGCCTCTTGATCTACAAGTTTCCTTCACTATAATCCTCTTCCAACGCTTCCAGTCACTCAACAATGGAGGTTTACACGTTTTAGGGTTTAGTGACTCTCAAGGGGTAACAAAGAGGCTGAGGTGAGAACGTAAGATCCTTTAAATAGGGTGCAAACCCTAAAATTTAGGGTTTTCTCTTCCCAGCACTGACTCGTCGAGTCCCGCCGCCGACTCGGCGAGTTGATGACTTAACACATGACCAAAACCTGCTCTGACTCGACGAGTTAAGATACCTACTCGTCGAGTATACTCCTTTATTTACACTTACCACCCCGAACTTATATTCCTGAATTTGGGATGTTACAGGGGAGAGTTGTAACATCCGGAATCTAGAAGCTCAATTATGGAAATAAATCATCCTTGCTAAAGGCTACATGATCCAGAAGCTTTTCATCAAAGGCTACATCTCTGAGGTATAAAGTTGTCACCATGGCATGTAGTTTATTAGATCTCTTTTCTTGAGGTTTTAACTAGAGTTTTGGGACTTTGCTTGAGTTGTCCAAAGAGAAGACTTTTGCAGGGGTTGATGGAGTAGATTTGACCCCTACATGACCCCTTGAGGCTTAAAGTTGCAAACTTTAATGGTCTCCATGTCCCATTCATGCAATATGTCCATTGTCAAGCCAAAAATGTACCTTAGAGGGTGTTTCTAGCATGCATGGACGTAAAGTTCGAAACTTTACACGATTTGCCCACCATGGGATATCAGATCTGTATGTTGGAGCGTTGTAGTATGAGTTTAGGGGCTTAATGGGTCAAGACCCTCTTTAAATAAACTAGGGTTTGGGTTTTAAGCTTGGTAGATGGTTCTTAAGGGTAAAGTTGGAAGCTTTACCCTTCTAGACAACATAATGGAAGGGATCTGAAGTTTCGAGTCCTTGGATTCATGAAAAAATAGCTTAACATTAAGTGGGTTGGCAGACGGAAGAACTCGACGAGTTCATGAGGGAACTCGGCGAGTTGGTTTGCGGTTGTCCCGGTTCTGTTGAAAATGAGGACACTCGGCGAGTTGGATCGACTTTTCATGATTCTGATGATTATTGGGGGAACTCTCCAAGCTTTGTGCTTACGGTTTTCAGTTTTGTTTCAGTACTCCGGTTTTCAAATGAAAGAGCTCGGGGCGACCGCAACACATACACTCGTTATTTTCCGCAATATGTGATCTTTGGGATTGGACTCTGATAATTGTTTTAGTTGAAATGATTTTCAATTTTTCGAACAAAGCTAAGTTTGTGTTCTAATTATAAAAAAAATGAAATTTTTACCTTGGATTTTTGGGTCGATACATATTGCCAATTTGCAACACTTAGCATAACAATTATGTTCTTGCTAGCATAACAACTATGCTCCCACTAGCTTTGACATGTATCCATAAATAAACTGGACTTCTGGAAATCAATACTTTTTGACTTTCTTGCAAATGTGCAGATTTTTGATACGTGATGCTTCGATGAGTCTTCTTCTAGACTTCTCAAGCTTATACACCTTCATTAGATAGCATATGTGTGTGTTTAAACCCTTTTAGAACTTATAGCTATAATTCTTGAACGTTCAAACTATTTCTCGCCAATTCTCACAATTTGAACTATGAAAAGGGATGTCATAATCATTTTGCGAATTTAAGAACGCAATTAACACAACATTTAACCAAAATGATATTTATCAAATCTTTAAAATCTACGAGCGAAAGTGTTTCCTCATGATCATTTTCATGAATTAGAGCAAAACCTTTTGCCACCTACATTTTATGGTGTATGTGTTCCCATCCATGTGAATATGTCATTTCCAACCTACAATCATAAGATAAGGTCGAGGACAAAATCAAAATCAAATTTAGTTTTCCTTTCATGGACTGATATTCGCTTCTTCTTAAGTTTTTGCTTTCTAGTAGCACAAGGGGCCTACCAGTGCTTCCGCGTTGTCTAATCAGCTCACCCATATTGATCAATATACTTTCACTGACCAACGCGCTTTGCCTTTTGCAGTCAAATGAGAGCCATATAACTCATAAGCATTGCCAACTCAACTGGAAGTTTCACAAAAAGAAGAATGTGTCAACTTAACACGATAGGTTATCAACCTCAATTCGTGTGCTACTGATAACTAAAAGGTTTATTATTGATTGATTCTAGAAACTCTTCAAGATCAATAAAACTCCCACTGAATTCTTGACATATAAGTTTCTCTATAAAGGAACAATCGTTGACGAGCAAAAACAAATATTCAAAAATTAGTGAGGATTCTCGACAAGAAACAGTTCATAGAATTGACCTTAGCTTATCCTTTGTTTTAACCAAAACATCACAACTTCCAATTCCATTGTGCTAGAGTAAGAAACATTATTACTACACATTTCATGAGGTGTTATAAACCTAATTAGTATAAAAAAGCATCAAGATACGATTTGTAGTCGCTAGAGTATGATTCTAAAATCTTAACTGGATACGAAGTATGACTCATATCTTGATTGAACCATTTCACCAATATTTGATTCCTCACAATTGCACCAAGATATTATTCGAGGATCAATTGTGATATAGTTCCATAACCATTAACACGATCATAAAACATGATACTAAAGTAATCTCCTCTCCTTTCAGATTGGAAAAACGTTTATCATTCTGCCTAATAGATTCTTCATATTTGTTCTGCTACTCTTTGAAACCTTTCAAAGTATCAGAATTGTGCTTAATCTTGTAAACATAGCAAAATTTACTAAAGCATCAATAAATCATGACGAATAAAGTTACCATCCTTTGTGGCGGATCTGAATAGTCCACATCAATGTATACTAGATCCATTTGTCCTTCACTTGACTCACATAAATATCTGATCGACGAATTAGTCATAATCTTCCAAAGATTAAGATTATCATACATCACACAATTCGAATTGTATGACTCCAAGTCTCTATCCAATTGAAACTTGGGTGATGAGAATCATTTATCACTTGGTTAATTATGGCAATACCACAAGCGATACAATAAGAATCAAATCCCAATTAACATTGCTAGAAATGTAACCACCAATTTTTATATGTGCCATTGCAAGGAAATATAAAGTAAACTAGATAAATCAAAATTCACATTTATTGATAATAAGCGGAAAAATTTGTCCTTACAATGTAAACATATGAAAAAAAAAAACGTTTCTAGACATTCCCTAAGCAATCTATTAAACTATCATATAACTCCTAAGCAGTAGCTTCCAAAATCTGATCATCGAACCATGCGACCAAAGTGAATTTTTCACGATCAGATTCAGCTCACTCTTCTTAAGCTTCCTTCTTTTTCTTAGATACTGAAAAGCATCAAAATGTGATCATCAAATCATGTATTAAGAATCTACAAATAGGAACTTAATAAAATAATGAAGTTAGATAATGGATGTACCAGAAGTGGAGTCATACAACTTGACTTCACCATCTCTAAGATCTTTTAGGTAGTTTGGGAAGCTTCGCAACCAATGCCCCTCCAATTGGCAATAGACACATGTGGACTCCTTGGGGTCAGCACATAGAACTATCTCAGAACAAGCCTTTCTCTTTACCATATGGTCAAACGGTTTGACCTTGGCCGATCCCTTTTGATAGGATTGAATCCTAGTTAGATCGAATAGGTTCAGACAAGTAAATAATATGAACACGATAAATAGATCAATATGTGCTTAATGATTATAAGTCATCCTTCCTTTGGTTTGTCAGCTTCATCGATGAAGAATTGTTACTGTAGAGGCGTGTAGGGTTACAAGACTATTTCCAAAGATACAAAATATGGTGTATGCATGCACCTTAAATACTATAACACTAATAATAAAGAAGGGGTGAACAGGCCCAGCTCGGTTACAAAATGGACTAAATAAATAATCACAATGACGCAACACTTATACCCAACAATCTCCCCCTTTGCGTTAATTAAGGTGGGAGTCCTTAAAGGCTGAGTTCGCTTCTGCACTTCAAAATCCTTCACAATGATGCTCAGCAGAACCTTGAGAACTTGGATATACCATAGAATCATATCCGAAGAGCACTTCTTGTCACCTTTTCTATTACCCTTGTACTTGTTGACCATATCCAAAACATACTCCATGCAAGAGGTAGTGAACAGATGCTTATCAGCGAGAAAGAAGCAAGCCCTACGAAAGACTGCATCGCTTCGTTCTCTCATCTGCATGCCACATACCATCCTTCCATTTGTATCATCCCAGGCTTCAATTTCTAAAAATCTTTTGGGACTACTTTAGGGAGTACACTGGGCTTCCTTCGCATTACAGCAGCAATCTTAACATCAATTTTGCTTACCTCTTGAATATACGAAACTAACATCTGCATGAGGTGAGCAATAACGAGCTCATACTTTTGTCCATCTCTCATCAATAAATTCTAAAGCATGATCCGGTTATAAGGATTGAGACAAGGCAGATCAGCAAGAGTGAACTCGTGGACCTGACTGGTAGGGCCTCTCACAACCTTGAACTTCGCATTCGGGATGTTGTCGGTTACGATTGGACCGGTGACCTTCACTGGTGTAATCTTGCTAGCACTCCACATTTCTTATTGTGGCTTCATATGCTTGAGATAGAATGAGAAGAGTAAATTAGTTGTGCCTCTATCTGTAGATGGGACATTCGCTACTTTAACAAAGTTGCGAAACTTGAAGGCTTTCGGAGTTATTGGCAGGTTCAGCTGCGAATCTTGTGTATTCTGAAGATCAAATGACACAACCGGTTCCAGTCAATATTGACTCGGCATATCCACAGCTTCATTTTGAATTCGCTTTAGAGTCCACACTGGAAATAAAAGCTTTTAGCTCTCCAGCGTGAGCTGAGCTTCTCGTTCAGCTTTCTCTTTCGCTTCAGCTGAGGGTTTTTGAAATCTTTTGACAATGGTGAGGAATGATGAAGCGTCGAAAAACCCTTTATACCATTAACTAGGAGAGAGAAAATAGGGTGACAATTGAGTTTTCTCCTCTGAAACGTTGCCTAAAAAGATGGGATGTGACAACTGTTACGCCAGAAAAAGGTGTCAGGCGGCAGAAAATCAGATGGCGTTTCAAATTTCATGGGCCAATTTGAAATATTATCCATGAGGATTTCCGCTTCAATTTTTCCCTTTCGTAGTTGACTTACATACCACTTTTTACAATTAAGACAGATACAAACTTTCTCTTTTAAGAGAACTCTAGTTGAACTATGAAACTAAAAATGAATGTTAGTGCCACAAACCAAACTTTTGAAAAATCATAAGGATTTTCATGTGAAAGTGTGCCAAAGATAGAGAAATAAAACAAAACATATACGTGGCATTTTAGTGATGTCTTATTTAAGACACAAAGTAGTGGATCCCGGGCAACGATCTCTTCCTTCAAAGTCAAGAGAGACTAAGAAGTGTCTGTGTGGTTTCCCGTTGAACTACGATCATCTGTTTATTAAGAAACAATGAAAGGCATCTTTTAAAAGGCTTTATTGGGTGGTTTTATCTCTAACGAAACTACGAAACTTGATACAAGTCTGGAAGTTTGAATGAAGTACTTGTTTGACAAGTGTAGTCAATTTAACAAGTATGCTTTGGAATTGTTTTAAGTGACAAGGATTCTCATAGAAATCTCAAGAAAAATAAAAATTGAATCTATTGGGTAGAAACGTCTTAGGTCTAGAACGTTTCATTGAGATCTCGCAAAATAAAAAGAGATTTCTTGGTATAGGCCATGAAGCGGGACATTCGTCAATTCCGAGTTGATATATCTAGAACATGTATATAGTTCACCATCAATTTGTATAAGTGTGTTGGATTTTGGGTTTCACTCATTTCGTGTGATAACGAATTGAAGATCATAAACACAGATGTTGTTTAACCGTAAACCTCAGTGGTAATATCCGAGAGTCTCGAGGGTAAGGTAGCGAACTCTTAACTCATAATGAGAAGAGTAAGGTAGCTCGAGACTTATGTAAATGAACAACCTAATTGGGAAGAAATGATTGGTGTTATCGAATCATTAAGGCTTCAACATAGAGTCATTGAGGTTTCGGACAACATGCAACAGTATGCTTCTAGGGACACTTAACTAGTACATAGATAAGAAAGTTTATACCTGCCCCATCATTCGTAATTGAGATCACCAAGATTCTTGACACGGAACCTACTCAATTATCCAATATTTTTGGTATTTTTGAGATAAGTAAAATAAAAGAGAGAAATAAAGAAAATATTTTTGTAATTTTGTTTTTCTGAAAAAGAAATAAAAACAGGAAGGAAATATTTTTGGATTTTTGTTTTTTCTAAAAGAATTTAAAATAGAAGAAAAATAAAATATTTTTGTATTTTTTAACATAAATACAGAATATACATAAGGATATAAAAAGCTCCAAACCACGAATGAACAGTTGACCGTGATACATAGCTACCTTTCGCATGGATTCTGAAGATTAAAGAAGGTTGCGAATGATTGCGAGTGTTTGCATCGATTCGCAGGACAAAAGATGATTGTGAATTACTGTGAGCGTTCGCATCGATTTGTAGGACATCCTGTAGACTGCGAAAGCGAAAGTGTAACTAAAAACAAAAGTGTCACTATGAAAGCGAAAGTGGTTTTGGAACTGATTCAGCTTCCATTATTCCTTAGCCTTGAAAAATATGATTGAATGTAGATTTAGGTAGGGATTTTGGGAATATGTCAGCTAATTGAATAGCAGATCTAACAAAATGTATCTCAACATTACCATCTTCCACATGATCTTTGATGAAGTGATACCTCAGTGCTATATGTTTCGTCTTTGAGTGTTGCACTGGGTTGTGACAAATGCGAATGGCACTTTCTGTCACACCCCCAAACCAGGATGACCGAAACGTCTGGGGGTGGATGACTTTCATGTATTGTATCATAATAGTTGGATAATAGTAAAGAAAGTAAACATGACCATCATATATATAATTGGAAAAGTTACATCGTTTTAAGTGCTACATGTTTAAAAAGGCAATTACAATATGATGACAAAAGACTTGTTTGACGCCTTAGCGCCCCATCCTCAAAAACAGGTGTTTACCTGTTTTACTGATTTCCTGAGAATACAAGTTTGAAAAAGTGTCAACAATTAAGTTTGTGAGTTCATAAGAGTTTATAAGAGTTTATATGAAAAAATTGCCTTTCCAGAAAATCCGATATTTTCTAATAAATGAGATGTAAACCGTTTACTTGTAAAAATAAGGGTGTTTGTTCCAGAAAATCCGATATTTTCTAATAAATGAGATGTAAGCTGTTTACTTGTAAAATGATAATGTTTATTCTAGACAATCCAATATTTTCTAATGAATGAGGTGTAAGCTGTAAAAGTTCCAAAACCGAAATGTACCAGTGTTTTCCATACATTAAAGTTGTAATATATAGTTTTATTCGTATGTAAAACTGTTTGAAGAATCGTATTTCCGTGTAAGTTGTACGTATAATCGTTGCACTATGTGAGTTTCTGTAACCGTGCTTTTAAGATAAGGTGTCGGCATCGTCGTTCTTCAGGCTCCGAGATATTTATGACATTTGTCACCCTTAACATGCCGGTCTAGATGTAGCTAACAACCAGGGTCTGGGATCATCAATCCCGTATATATCTATACACAAGTATCACGCCCTCATATCGTAGGTTCCGGTTATAAATACATGACTTGCGAATATACCTCAGTTAGGTACGATTGAAGACAGTGTCTCACAATTTCCATTCAACGAGTGTACGTGTTTTTGAAATGAAAAACGATTGTAAATGACATTATCCTATATTTCCAGGATAACGTCGAAAATGTCGTAAAACAATTATATATGTATTTTGTATAATTTTTGCTCTTTGCTCAACGAGTTTTAAAAGGGTAAAGTTTCGTAAACTATATTTGTAAAGTTTTGAAGAAATGAATGTTTTGTACTCGAAATATATATATACTTATTTATATATATTTGTATGAATAATGTATATTTATCAAAATGTTGTTCGTGAAAGTCTCCTGGAGGTTGCTTGATCTTAAGTATGAGGGAATTGAGTTTGATATTTGAGAAAGAAATGAGAGTAATTCGTTTACTGCAAGTGGAAATGAAGAATTGATCCTAAGTGTGATATAGATATGAAGGAAAAGATAAGAGGTTTGTTTGATGTTTACATTGGTTACTGGAATTATCACATAGAGTGCTAAATTAGGATATGATATTAAGATATTTAAGGAGTTTATTACCTAAATGAAGAAGTTTGCAGCCAAAAGGAAGAGTTTTCTGCCAAGTATGACCGAAATCTCATATATGTACTCACAAAAGAGAGTTTTCGGCCATAAATTTCAAAGAGTAAAGGGTTTTCGGCCTTAATGGGTCTAAGGCAAAGTGATTTCGGTCATGGTGTTTCAAGGCTTGGAGATTTCGGTTCTAGCATCCTATAAGCATGTGTTTTCGGTCCTAAGGTGTCCTAATATTCTCCAAACCGAAATCCTTAATGTAATATACAAAAACATGCTTTTAAACTTAACATATTGACTTGTGTTGACTCCTTTTGACTCTTTAATGTTTTGTTAACTTGTATTAGCTTATTTCCACATGTTTTTTTCATTTATAATAACATATATATGAATCATGTAAGCATGGTTTCCAATTAATATACACATGATAATATATATATCCAAAATTCCCTTATGGCTAATGGTGATTTAATGTAATAAGGTTACAATGTGGTTTTCAAAGTATATTTGTATAATAACATATATAAACGTGCCCTTATGGCATTCAAGGTTTTATTTTATCAATGTTATGATGTGAATTCACATATGCTTGGTTAGGGTTTAGACCTTGTTGGTTCCAAAATTTGCCAGTTGTGACATCATCCCCCCGTTAGAGGGAATTTTGTCCCGAAATTAGAATCTCTGAGTGGGACATCAAGGGTTAGGGGAAAGTGTGGGTACTTCGGTTGCATTTGATCTTCTCATTCCCACGTAAATTCAAGTCCTTGCTTGGCGTTCCAGAGAACCTTCGCTATTGGAATATGACTTTGTGTTAGGTCATAAATTGTGGTTTATACTTTACTTTTCATAACATATTAGAGTTCTCGGTCTAGAACCGAAAACATCATGTTTTGGTGTTGTTTGGACCAAAATCACATGTGATTTTGGTTAGGCTTAACATTGTTTAGTTTGGGTTTTGGGCTTGGGCTTTGTTATTAGGTCTAGGTATAAATAGTGTCATTTGAGCCTTGTAAAGAGTAAGGGACGTTCTAGGGGCTGCCATATGCTAAGGACGTGTTTTGGAGAGATCTAGGAGAAGACAACGTATAATCAACATCTTATGTACCCGACTATTGAATGATAATAGTGTGCATTGAAGATTAACCATCTTGTTCTTATTCATATTTGATCTTGCATCATTCACTTGATTGGGATTCCGCACCATCAAGTGAATCCGATTGATACATCATAGCAATTTTGGGACTTACAAGTGGTATCAGAGCTTGGATCGGTATCAATCGGGTCATTGCAAACATTTTTCTTGGAGTTTCTTGGGGTTTTTAATTTATTTTTGACGAATTTTTGGCCATTGTTCTTCGTGTTCTTCATATTTTTTTTAGTTTTGATCGATTTTGGCTTTCAAGATTTGAAAATACCGTGTTTTTGGCAAGTTTTGGGCTTTTTAGGTCAATATTTGTGAAATCTAGGCAGATTCCTTCGAATCCGGTCAAACCCTCGGCGGCAGCAGCAGTTTTCGGAGCTTAGAAGTGATTTCAGACGGAACCGAAGGTTTACGGTGCGAGGCGAGGGTTCTCAGACGCAATCTCGATCACGGAGCGAACGTTTTCAGACAGCAGCTTCCTTTACGCTTCACGTTTCCGGTCGGTAGCCTCGTGTTTTCGGATTTCAGCGATATCTTCGGAATCAGATCTTCAGACCTTGCAATTTCTGCTATAATTTCGGATTTTTCATATTTTGACTTATTTTTGGTCCAAAAGTCTCGTTTTTGGTAAAATACTTTCGTTTTTGGTCAAATACCCTCGTTTTTGGTCAAATACCTTCATATTCGATAAAATACCCTCGTTTTTAAGTTAAAATTCTCTCGTTTTTCGTATTAAAATTTTGTTTTCGGTTTAGAAATTTTCGTTTTCGGTCATGGTTATTTTTTTGGTCAAAAGGATTGTCTTTCACCTTTGACTTTCAAATTTGTCTTTTGACCTTCAAGTTTGACCTTTGATCTTTGACTTTCTTGTTTACCTTTCAAGCTTTCAAGTTTGACTTTTTAAGTTTGACTTTTCAAGTTTGACTTTCATCTTTGACTTTCAAGTTTGACTTTTTAAGTTATACTTTTCAAGTTAGACTTTTGACTTTGACTTTCTAGTTTGACTTTCTAGGTTTTAAGTCAAAGGGCATTTTTCTTGGCTTCAGAATCAGTTCTACTTTTGGTAAATTATTCTTTTTGTTGAATAATGAGTTCTTCAATCACCAATGTTAATTAAGCTTCATGCTCACAGTCCTGTGAAGCTAAAATTAAATCTTATCGTGATCAACATGAATTATTAATTAGGGAAATTTAGGACGTTAAATATGAACAATATACTATCAGAAAGGAACAAAAACCCTAAAAAATCAATTAGAGGCCAAAATCAAAGACTTTAGAAAATTTCAAGAAGAATACAGCACACAGTGTGAACATTATGATTATGCTCAACAAAATATTGTCAGTCTAACTGCCGAGCTTAACACATTGAAAAATAAGTTTGAAAATGCAGACTTTAATTTTAAAAAATTTGATGTGTCAACTAAGAAAGTTGAGTCCATGATTGAAAAACAATTAAAATTTAAAGATAATCAGAAAAAGGGTCTAGTGTATCACAGTGTGCCACTTCCTTTCAATGACAACTATACCCCACCCCTTGAAACCAGTGAGGTAGAGATACTTGCTTAGTATGGCCAAACCACTGTATTAGCTTCAGTTAAGACTGAACAATCTGGCCCGATTGAGAATATTGAGGTGAATGATACTAATGTTTCTACCTCATGTGCAGAGCAGGTCACTGTGCAAGATGGGCATGGGTAGAACACAAATAACTCTTGTTCTGCTGAAAATGATTCAAAAACTTGTGATGAGGTGAGCAATTTTAATTCTTCTACTTCATGTGCGGATAAAGAAGTAGTTTCAAAACATTGTGATGATTACACTCCCGCTGTTGAAAAATCCAAGCCACAAAAGTCTGTGAAGCAGTCTAACAAATGTTCTTGTGCATGTGCTTGTTGAAGTTCTTCGAAACAAACTTCTATTGGACAAGGACCAAGTTACAACCTTATCTATATGAAAAGCCAGACTTGCTTTAACTGTGGGACTCCCGGTCACATTGCCAGAAATTGCCCACAACGTGTGTATGTTCCTTACTACAGACAAGGTTGGCAGAACGCGCCAAGAGGGAGATCCTGCAAAAGAAACCCTTCGAGGTCACAATCGCGCAATGGTGACTGGAATGTGAAAAAGGACAAGAATCAAAATCCCAAGGAAAGGAAGGGAATGTCTGACAAGAAGCCAAATTTAAGAGATGGCTCAATTAAATCAAGATCAGTTAGTTCAAAGTCATCTCGGCGATCGGTTTCAAGTTCTAAAGCTAGCGATGAGTCATCCATCCGATCAAACAAGAAATGGGTTAAACTCGACTACAGATGGGTACCAAAGGTTCGTACTCCAAAATCATCTAATGATTCTAACATTTCTTAATCTTCTGTGTTTAATAAACAAGATATGTCATGGGAGAGAGTACCTTGTGTAGATGAAAATGTTGGGTTTTGAGCATTCTAACACTCCTATGGTGTACATGAAACCCTATAAACCTTGGATCTATGTTTTCTCTATTATACATGCAAATATTAACTATTCCCAGGTTTCATCCTAACTAGCATATTATGAAGCACCTATACTACAAAGTTCTAGTTAGATGACATACCTTTTGATGTAACTTGATGTCTTCAAGCTTTAAGAGCTTAGCCCCAATAGTGTGGAATCCTCAAATGGAATCACAAATCACCAAAACACCTTGGAAGAACTTGAGAGAATATGTATGCATACTAAAATCGGCCCACTCTTATTTTCACACACTTGTGCCAATTTTGTGAGCCAATGACCCCTTTATATATTATGGAGGATTAGGGTTACATCCATGTAAACCCTAATACCCATGACCTTTCATTTACATAGGATCCATGGGTTAAAAGCTCCATGGACCATCCATGAAAACTTAGCCCAACCTAAATGAACTTGGCCCATTCCATATATATAAGAGTCCATATTTAATTAGTTCTTTTTGATCACTTAATTAATTCTAAATTAATTCTTGATCAATACTAAGTAAATAATATGATTCCATATTAATATATTAGAACTTATAATATATTAATATAAATCATAAATATACTATTCTCAGAAGACTATCCATATAAATTGTGCCGGTGAAGTGCAACCCAAATGGACCATGCCGGGTCGGGTCAAGTGCATACCAAATATAGTTATGGACTTAGACATTAATCCAATAGTCTCCCACTTGGATAAGTCTAAAACTATTATTGAGTATGACTTCAAAACCTAACTGGAAATCGTAGCTCTTAAAGCCGTTGTCGAACTCTGACCTTGTCAATGACTTGTCCATTAGATAAGGGATCATATATTGGGAATATGATATAATCCATGTCTCAGTCCATATGATATATAGAATGGAGGAATATATGATCCCTTATCTAATGGACAAGTCATTGACAAGGTCAGAGTTCGACAACGGCTTTAAGAGCTACGATTTCCAGTTAGGTTTTGAAGTCATACTCAATAATAACGGCTTTAATGACTTGTCGAACTCTGACCTTGTCAATGACTTGTCCATACGAACTCTAAGCTGACGTCAGGGGTTTTAGGGGTTTCGTTCTCCCACTGAACAGGTGTATCAGTTGAGGAGGTTGAGGTAGAACCCTCCCCTTATGATGGTACATTCACATCTGTATGTGGAATGAAAACTTTAGGATCTTTCATAGTTGTGTGTTCCTGTTCCATGTCTTTCGCAGCATCGTTAATGATCTTCTTTAATTTTTCTTCCTTATTGTCTTCTGCTTTGGACTCTGACGAAATTGTTTTTTCTGGTTCGTCGAAAAGATTCATGAACTCCTCATAAAGATTGGAGAATGGAATGGTAGCAGGATCTGGTTTAGGAAAGATCTCATGTGTCGGACTTTCAGCTTTCTAAAACCTCTTTAAATAATTATCATCGAATGTGACATAGTAGGTTACTTCAATCTCCTTGGATCTTTTGTTGAGAACCCTGTATGCCTTGGAGGTCAGCGAGTATCCCAATAAGATACCTTCGTCAGCTTTCACATCGAATTTTTTCCTTTGTTCTTTAGAGTTGAAGATGAAACACCTGGAACTAAACACATGGAAAAACTTTACATTAGGTTTTCGTTTGTTTATGATTTCATAAGGTGTGACAGAAAATCGCTTGTTGAGGATTGAACGGTTTTTGGGTGAAGCACGCAGTTCTAATCGCATTGGCCTAGAAATACAGTGGCAGATTCTCAATAGAAAGTATGGTTATCGCAGCTTCACACAATGAGCGGTTTCGCCTTTCAACGACCCTGTTCTATTGTGGAGTATAAGGAGCAGAAAAGTTGTACATTACTCTTTTCGCAGTCAAAAATTCTTCAAACTCTTGGTTTTTGAATTCCAACCCATCGTTGCTGCGAATGTTGCGAACCAGCTTTCGCAATTGTAACTCAGTATGCTTTATGAAGTCTTTTAGCTTTGGAGTAGCTTCAAATTTCTGCTTAAGAAAATACACCCAAGTGAAACGAGAAAAATCATCTATAATAACGAGAATATACTTATTACCACCAATACTCTCAATCACAGAAGGACCACAAAGGTTGATGTGCAAAAGTTTGAGTGGTTCAATGACTTTCGTATTCACTACAGTTGGATGACACTTCCTACTTTGTATCCCTATTTCGCATGCAGCACAGAGATGGTCTTTGTCGTATCTTAAGAGAGGAAGCCCTCGTACGTGATCACCAAGAACAAGCTTGTTGATATCTTTGAAGTTGAGGTGCGAAAGTCTTCGATGCCATAGCTAACTATCATCTGTAGGTGCTTTCGTCAGTAGGCAAATGGCAGGCATCCCTCGGATAGGATTCATGTTCAATGGGTACATTTCGCCTTTGCGTTTTAGTTTTAGAAGCACTAACTTTGTCTTTTTCTCAATGATTTTTGATCCTTCATCATCAAACGATACTTTCAATCCTGTGACAACAACTAACTGCGAAACACTTATAACATAATGTTGCAGTCCCTCTACATATGCCACTTTGCGAATAAAAAATTCGCCGTTAGTGATCATCCCATATCCTTTAATCTCTCCAAGTGAGTTATTTCTGAACTTCACTCTTCCACCGTCTTTCAGTTCTATGTACTCTTGCAATTCTTCCTTCCTACCTGTCATGTGACGCGAGCAACCACTGTCGATGTACCATTCTGAGTCAAACTGCTCGTCACGAATTACCTGTGAAAGTTAAGCAGATTTAGAAACCCGATATGTTCGTTTTATTAAGGTTGTTTTATCCTTCTTTGTAATTTTAAAAACAGTAATCCTATTATCTTTTAAGTTCGCATCCTTGGTGAATGGTTTCTTTTGTTTATTCTGGATTTTTTATTTAACAGCCTTTTTCTCAACTCGCTTAAGATTAGCTTCAGATCCTTTTGGAGGAACCTTATGCTCCGAAACTATCTTTCCTTTGCCTTTGACGTCTTGTGAAACCTTGACTGGACACGAAACATTCTTGTTAGAAAAGAAGTGTGAGTTGGTTTTCTGCACAGGACTCACATGATTTTGAAAATATGGTTTTTGAGAAACCTTTTGATGCGAGACCTTACAGGCATGATTTTATTGAATAGTCTTAGGTTTCGCAGATGAATAGACTTTCGCATTTGGATGGGATTTTTCTTGATGAACGAAGTTGGGATACTTGGACTGCCAGAACTACTTTCTTTCCTTAAGATTCTTGTTATACGTAGCATTCCTTTGGCGTTTTTGAGTACCGAACTGCTCTGAGGATTTGTGAATGCTGGCCCTAGGTTTTGGCTTTCAGGTAGGGGTTTCAGTTCGTACGGACGATGTATCACTCGGAACACTCTTAGTTCCACTTGGACGTCCCTTTTCATAGCTTGAATTGACTTTGTTTAGAGGTTCAGCTACATATCGGTTCTTCGTTTTCCATGAGGTCATTTCAGACAAACCTTTGGTTTCGTCTGTATTGTCGATTGGAGCAGACCAGAAGAACTCATTACAACCATCTTTGTTATCATCCTCGACCATCGACGTTAGTTCAACTGTTTGATTTTTGTTCAGTCCTTTAGTTGTGAAAACTTGGTTAGGGACAATTTGGACTTTTGGGAAAACAGTTGCTTTGGCTTTTAAGACTTTAGATTTATTTTCAGAAATGTGTACGAACTCGACTGAATTTTCAGAAATTAAGACCTTCGCAGGTACAGGTTTGTTTTTGACAAACTCAGAGCAGTCAACCTCATCCTCTACAAATATTTCACTCATATCACTTTAATCGTCAAATTCAGAAACGTTTTCGACATCAAGTTTATTTTTTGAATTTAACTTGGTGCTTAACGAGTCAAATTTCTGCACAGTTTGGGATTTGATTTTCTCTTTGTCTTTTTCATCAAAAAGTTGTTTGAGCATGTTTTTATGGTCTTTGGACTTTATGAATGATTCAATTTTGTCCAGTCCTACTCTGTACGCATCTGAAGTTTCGTCTGAAGAGACGATGGATTCACACCTGTAACAATCTGCGTCGATTTTATCCTCTTTCAACTCAAGAAAGGGTAAAATCATCTTTTGGATTTTCTCGCTGATTTCACAATTAAGATGCAACTGAGTGATATTGAAATAAAGTCTTTTGGCAATCAAACAAAAAATATTACGTTGTTTAAAAAACTCAAATTATCCCTCGGTAAATAAATCGACTCATCCCTAGACTTAGATAAATCGGACTCTATCCTCTCTATCCACATGCGTCTCTCCTCACTCTTTGACGAAACCCTGCTGATTTGATCGGTTAAGTTAGAGTTTGTTAAATGAGTTCTTTTTAAACCATCACTAAAACTTGATAAAGTGTATCTTAAATCATTTAGTTCCGTTTCGTAACGAGATATTGGTATATTTTCAGTTTCGAGAATATCATTTACCTTGTTGATGACTTGCTCGCACTCGTTCATTTGTTCAGGAGCAGTTTTTGCAGCGAAGTAGCTATCAGAAACATGATCACCATCGGTAGCATATCCTCTCAGTCCTGACACATCATTCGTCACCATCAAGCGTCTACCTCCAAACGACGAATCTTCTTCCTTCGCTACAAAACTTCTTCCATGAGTAGGCCTGCGAACCTCCTCATCTTCGGAATCAGTGGACCAGACTTCAACCCTGCCAAACTAATCTTCAACATCGTTATCCTGCACAATCAAAGCAGGCATAAAGATACCAGTATTCTTTTTCTTCTTTATCTCCTCAAGCTTTCGGAGATGATATGTCTCATCGTCTTCTCCTTCCTTCTTCTCGTTCAACCTTCGCAGCATGTACTCCTTAGCTAAGTGGTTTTTGCCATGATAGTAGTTACAATTATAGCCAGAGTCACCTGTGAGCTTCTTCTCCTTCTTTTCCTCTTCTTTCTGAGAACTGTTTTCACTTTCTTCTTTTACCTTCTCAGAGCTGTAGCTTCCCTGCCAGTTTCAGTTCTTGTTCTTGTTGAAGTTCTTCTTTGCGAACCTCCTTGGGTTTCACACCATCATTGCGAAATCTTCTTTAGAAAGTTCACAATTGGAGAGCTCAAATTCCAAATCATCAACTTCTGCAACTTTCTTACCCTTAGCTACAAGTACCAGCGAACCTACTCCAGAAACAATTTTCCCTTCTTTTGTCACTTCATCTTCATGTGACCTTAGGATACCAATAACCTTAGCCAACGTGTAGTTCTTGAACTACTTATGTGCTTTAATAGTAGAAACAATAGCCTTCAACTCAGGCCTACCATTCATGAACGTGACTTTTTGCTCAACAAGCTCACGTCCAATCTTATGCTTCGTCATCCTACTGAGAAGATGATTATAGCGATTGAAGGTCTGATCTAAACTTTCTTCAGGCTTATGCACAAAAGCTCCAAACTCTGATAGCAGTAAAGTTTGAGTTGAATGCTCCAGATCAGCGTCAGTAGAGTATAGTTCCTTAAGCCTATGCCAAATACCTTTTGTTGTATCATATGAACTAACCAAACAAAAGGTGTCTGGTGGTAGGGTGTCACACCCCCAAACCAGAACGGCGGAAACGTTCGGGGGCGGAGGACGTCATGTAGAGTATCATAACAATTGCATAATAGTAAAATAAGAAACAACATCCACTGTATTTAAAACAGTTAATACATGTGTGTTCTTAGAATTTGTTTGTATGACACCAAAATGTATAGCAAAATAAAAGCAGAGTCTTGAATAGGCTCCGTCTTCTCAAAAACCCGAATGATTGTACATGTCTACTGGTTCCCTGAGAATACAAGTTATTTTGAAAAGAGAGTATCAATAATTAAGTTGGTAAGTTCATAAGTATTTAGTATTAGAAGTCTGTCTTTGTTTCATGAAAAGGTTAGTGTATTTCTCCACAAAATCCAATATTTTCTCTATTTAAATGAAAAGTAGTCTTAGGCCTTAAGACCAACATGTTTGTATGTTATTGTATCTGAATTAGTATAAGTGTGTGTCTTCCATAAATATGTGTTATCTTTGCTAGAAAAATAGTGTACTGCACCTGTATGAACTATGTTGTGTATTAAAACTAGAAAATAATGATAGGTATTCCTATTACTTAAAATAAAACCACTGAAGTAATGTTTGTTTTGTAAACCAAAATGTTAGTTAATGCTTAATGTGAATGAGATTATAACCATACTGAACTGACTAGTGGCCTACACGATATTCTTCAGGCGTCGGAATGTTATGACATTTGTCACCCCTAAACATGTCGGTCCAACTGTAGCTAACAGTCGAGGTGGGGATTGTCAGTCCCGCATAGATCTATACACAAATTCACGCTCGCCCTCTACGAGACTCTGGTTATAAAATAGGACTTTAGCATGTACTTTAGAAGGTACTACGAAGTAGTGGCTTACATTCTAGTATTAACTCGTTTACATATAGGGTGGATATGTTTTCTTGTTCTTGTAAAGGAATAATGTATATATATATATATATATATATATATATATATATATATATATATATATATATATATATATATATATATATATATATATATATATATATATATAGGGAAGGGTTATTTGGAAAACAAAAAAACCCTAAAAATCATAAAAATGCATAAAAAAAATACCAAGACATCACAAAGCTTTTTTTTGAATTTTTTTATCAAAAAATCGCTGCATTTTTTACAATTTCGCTGAAAAAAAAAATCAATTTTTTTTTTTTTTTTGTAAAAAAAAAAATTTTCAAAATTTTTTTTCAACGATTTTGACCTAAAAGTTGCGATTTTGACCTAAAATTTTCAAAAAGTTTTGTGATCTTTAAGTATTTTTTTTATGCATTTTAATGATTTTTAGGCTTTTTTTAAGGTTTTTTGTTTTCCATAGAACCTAAACCTATATATATATATATATATATATATATATATATATATATATATATATATATATATATATATATATATATATATATATATATATTATATATATTGCGTGTATAATTATAATCTAAAAGACAGTCGGACAAGCATTCCTATCCTAAGCCCACAACCAAAGAAGGAACAGGATTTAAGGCAGTATCATTGGTACTAAGCCTGTTAAATCATAATTATACATAACTATATATATGAATATAGCTTGATAAAACAATAATTTAAGAGGTAGAAAAACATATTAAAATGGTTTGATAAGTTTATAAAAAGCATAAAATATCTTAAAATGATTTGTAATCACATGTAAGTGATAACACAACTACCTTGTGTTTAGCTTGTATTCTCCCCTAAAAGCATTTAAAAATGGTAAAACATAGGGGTATGAACTCACCTTATGTGAGTGTCCGAGTGAAGATACGGTGTAGTGTAATGATCCCCTAGTTTAGAACCCGTGCGAGAAGTCGTGTCCTAATTAATAAATACCCGATATATAACTAAAGTTAATATTTAACAATCTAAGTGATAAATAACACAAGGATTAAGTAAGAAACACTCAGAAAAGGATGGGTTTTCGGTTGTGTTCTTGAGATGTGAAGTGTTCTTGGTGAAAATAAGGAGATAGTGGTGTTTTCGGATGATAGTTGAGAGAAAAGGATGGGTTTTCGGTTGTGTTCTTGAGAGGGAAAAAGTGTGTTTTCGGCCAACAAGTGTAAGAATGAAGTGTTGATTTCGGTCCATAAATATATATGACCAAAATCATGATGGGACCCATTTGTTAGGACTTGCAAAACACCTAGAATCTCGTGCCAATGGATAGAATTTGAGCTGTTTTTCGGTCAGGAACTCTATCCAATAAAACAGTTTTCGGCCGAGAATGGGCATCATGCGAAGGTTTGCGGTCCGAAGGGGTTTGCGGCCGAGCATTCGTTTTCGGTCCGAGGTTTTCACTTATACGAGGGTTTTCAGTCCACGCATTTGGAGCATCATTTTGCAACACTTATTAATTAAAAGGTTTAGTTACATCAAAACTTTGGATAAGCTTCTAATAAATCAATAAATTAAAAAGTCTGACTTTTATTTAACAAGTTTTGACTTTTGTTGACTTTAGTTGACTTTTACAAATTTCAAATAATGGGTTGTCACATCATCCCCCCGTTAAAAGGAATTTCGTTCCGAAATTAAGTCTAAAGTGATACACATAGACTAGGGAAAAAGATGTGGATACTTTTGTTTCATTTTATCTTCCCGCTCCCAAGTGAATTCAGGTCCTCGCTTGGCATTCCAGCAAACCTTCACTATGAGTATACGGCTTTGCTTGGTTTGTTTGACTTCCTATCCATGATTTCTGCTGGTTCTTCCACGAAGTTGAGGTTATCATTTATCTCGATTTCATCGAGTGGGATCACAAGAGTCTCGTCGGATAGACACTTCTTTAGATTAGACATGTGGAAGGAAGGGTACACGTTGCTAAGTTCTTAGGGTAGTTTGAGTTTGTAAGCTACTTGGCCGATTCTAGCGATAATCTCGAAAGGCCCAATGTACCTTGGATTCAGTTTGCCACCCTTTCCCAAGCGTATCATTCCCTTCCAGGGTGAGACTTTCAATAGCACGCGGTCTCCAACCTGGAATTCCAAGGGTTTTCGTCTTTTGTTTGCGTAGCTCTTCTGTCTGTCCCTAGAGGCTTTCAGTCGTTCACGAATTTGAACAATCTTTTCAGTCGTCTCTCTGATGATCTTCGGGCCAGTGAGAGTGCTGTCAAGAATTTGTCCTTTAGCTAGCTGCGTATCACCCACTTCAGCCCAGCACAAAGGTGATCTGCACTTCCGGCCATAAAGGGCATCGAATTGGGAAACCTTGATACTAGTATGGTAGTTGTTGTTGTATGAGAACTCGACTAGTGGAAAATGGATATCCCATGCTTTACCAAAGTCGATCACACAAGCTCTCAGCATGTCTTCTAATGTTTGAATCGTTCTCTCACTCTGCCCATCAGTCTGTGGATGGTAGGCTATACACATGTCTAGCCTAGTTCCTAGGGATTTTTGCAGTGACTGCCAGAACCTTGAGGTGAATCTATTGTCTCTATCAGAGATAATAGATAAGGGCACACCATGTAGTCGCACAATCTCCCTAATGTATGTTATGGTCAGTTTCTCCATTTTGTCAGTTTCTTTAATTGGTAGGAAGTGTGCGGACTTGGTTAACCTATCAACGATCACCCAAATGGTATCGAGACCACCCGTTGTCTTGGGTAACTTAGTTATGAAATCCATTGTAATCCGCTCCCATTTTGTCAGTTTCTAGTTGTTGTAGCAAACCTGAGGGCTTTTGGTATTCTACCTTAACCTTTGCACAAGTCAGACATTTGCCCACAAAGGTAGTAATCTATGCTTTCATGTTTGGCCACCAATATAACTTCTTGAGGTCCGGATACATCTTGTCTGAACCTCGATGAACGGATTATCGTTTCTCGTGTGTTTCTTTCATGACAACGTCTCTGAACCCACCGAACTTCGGTGTCCAGATCCGATTCACGAGATAACGGACTCCTTCGCCCTTGACTTCTAAGTTCTTATCCATCCCTCATAAGGCTTCACCTGCCACATTCTCTGATTTCAAGGCTTCCTGTTGAGCCTCCTTGACCTGTGTGGACAGATGTGAATGGATTGTCATAGTTAATTCTTTGACTCTACGACCCGAGTACTCCTTCCGACTAAGGGCATCAGCTACGACGTTGGCTTTACCGGGATGATAACAAATTTCGCATTCGTAGTCATTTAGTAGTTCTACCCATCGACGTTGTCTTTTGTTGAGCTCCATCTAGTCGAATATATGTTGAAGGCTTTTGTGGTCTGTAAAGATAGTGCTCTTCGTACCATACATGTAGTGTCTCCATATCTTTAGAGAAAATACTACTGCTCCTTGCTCAAGATCATGAGTAGTGTAGTTGACTTACTGTATCTTAAGCTGTCTTGAGGCATAGGCGATGACCTTTCCCCGTTGCATAAGAACACAGCCACGTCCTTGGTTGGATGCATCGCAGTATACTACGAAGTCTTCTATTCCTTCTGGGAGAGACAATATCGGTGCGCTGCATAAGGCTTGTTTTAGCGTTTGGAACACATTTTCTTGTTTCTCTTCCCAGCTGTAAGTCACACCTTTCTGAGTTAAGGTGGTAAGTGGTTTAGCGATCTTTGAGAAGTTTTTAATGAATCTGCGATAGTAGCCATCAAGGCCTAGAAATTAACGAATCTCAGTAGGCGTTCTAGGTGCTGACCAGTTCTCAATTGCCTTGATTTTGGAAGGGTCCACTTGAATTCCCTCTTCGCTGACCACGTGACCCAGGAATTTGACTCTCCGAATCCAAAATTCACACTTTGAGAACTTCGCATAAAGCTTTTCTGCTCGTAGTGTTTCCAAGATCTGTCGTAAGTGTTGACTATGTTCTTCCTTACTGTGTGAGTAGATAAGTATGTAATCAATGAATACTATCACGAACTTATCTGAGTAAGGACGACACACCCTGTTCATTAAGTCCATAAACACTGCGGGAGCATTGGTTAATTCGAAGGGCATCACTACAAACTCGTAGTGACCATAAGGAGTTTGGAAGGCTGTTTTGGGAATATCTTCCTCTAGAACTCGTAACTGGTGATACTCGGATCTTAAATCAATCTTTGAAAAGTACCTTGTGATGTGTTTGAGCCAAAAGAACATCTTATGTGCTCATGCAAACCCTAATGCTTGGATCTAGGTTTCTCTATTGTACATGCAATTCATCCATGACTTTCAAACCCTAGATCTAGTGTATATGATTCGAAATTAGCATAAAAAATAGATCTAGATGATTACCTTTTCTTCAAAGCTTGAATCTTCTTGTCCTTACAGCTTAGAGTCACAAATTTCACTCCTATAATGGCTTACAAACTCCACAATGTAACGACGTGAAAATTTAAAACAATTTTCCATTTTTCAAACATAACATATCTCATATAAATCATCTCAATTCAAGTGTATCAAATGTTATCACGGTAAAACATCTCCCAGAATCTCAAATACAAAATTCGTTGTGAGTGTGTACAAATCATGTCGGCGCCTTCTCGCGATCCTCGCTAGTACCAGAAACACATATCACATAACACGGTAAGCATAAATGCTAAGTGAGTTCCCCAAAATACAACATACAGCACATAAGCCACTCGAGGCTATAACTCAGTATGACCCTCCGGTCAATGTGTCTCAGCGGGACCCTCCAGTCCCGTCGCTCGTTGGACCCTCCAGTCCGGTCTAGCTCGTTGGACCCTCCGGTCCGGTCTAAATCGTTGGACCCTTCGGTCCGGTCTACTCGAGGACCCTCTGGCCTCGTAAGTCGTTGTACCCTCCGGTCCGGTCTATATACACATAGCATATATATATCACAAAACACATAATCTCAAACATACACATAACACATAAGACCCTCCGGTCTGCACATAGATACCACTCTAGGTAATGTATAGTGAGAAGACTCACCCCGTACGATGTCTAGCAAACTCTCGTGCTCGATATCCCCGACCTAGATTCCGCCTATCAAAATGATAATATCTCTAATCAATACTCTCCTCATGTTCTCATCTCTAAATAATGGGTAGAAGACCATTCTACCCTTCCATGGCCTCTCATGAATCAGTTTGACCATACCCCTAAGGTCAACAGATATCAACTCCGGTCAATGGTCCAACTTTGACCAGACTCGTCGAGTGCACTCGAGTGACTCGGCGAGTCCATGCATGTCCTCTGAATCCTCCTAAGGCCTCACTCGACTCGTCGAGTTAACCTTTCACTCAACGGGTTACCACTGATCACGAATCGCGGGGCAACCTGATCCGACTCGTCGAGTCCTCTTATGGACTCGGCGAGTTTCCTCCATGGCAACACTCATTTCACCTTCTGAGGTCAGATCTGTTTCTCTAACTTATAGATCTGGCCTTCTAACACCCAAAAATCACGTAAAGGTTTGAACTTGGTGTCCATACATGGTGTATCTTGCATTATATACCATAGAAACCCCATTAATTCTTCCTAGCTTCAAAACCCTATGATTACTCGACTAAAGCTTCATATTCTCTAGTTCTCTGGACCTAGAAAGGTCCAGATCTATAATACAACTAGGAAGAGGGATTTGATACATTCAAGACCCCAAAAATGAAGTGATTCAAGCCCTAACCCCAAAAATGGAATCTACACAATAAGGAAGAAGAGGGGTTCGATTTGGTACCTCAGAATGAATCCCCTTGCTTGACTAACTCAGAACAACAACCTCCTTTGATCCTTCTTGCTGGAACTCTTCTCCTCCTTTTGAAAAATCACAACAAATAGCTCAAGATAGCTCTTCCTCTCACTCTACACACTCAACTCGCTAGGGTTCTCTCTACCGGAAAGGTAGCCACAATTGAAGGCCATCAGTGCCTTTAAATAGGGCTCGGGCCCAAAGATTTAGGGTTTCTGCCAACAGTGCGGACTCGTCGAGTCGACTCTCCGGCTCGTCGAGTCCATTCATTAATCCGAGTCATCAGTCACGATCCTACTCGACGAGTCTAGGCGTCAACTCGTCGAGTCCCTCTTCTTAATTCAAAATTAAATACTTAAATTATGATACCTGGAAATCCGGATGTTACAATTCTCCCCCACTAGAATCAGACTTCACCCTCGAAGTCTTACTCTGCAAACAACTCTGGATGTTGCTCCCGCATCTCCGTCTCCGGCTCCCAAGTCAGCTCGGACCCTCTCCGATGTTGCCACTGGACTTGAACCAGGGGCACCTCTTTGTTCCTCAGAACCTTGATTTTCCTATCCAAGATCGCGATCGGCCTCTCAATGTAATTCAGGCTCGCATCCACCTGAATATCCTCTAGCGGCACTACTGCCGTCTCATCGGCATATAACAAAAGTAAAAGACGTGACTCCAAAAATGCTCCGTCTTCTCCAAAAGTTGGCAAGCAGTTTGAAAAATATCAGCATAAAGCTGGTGAGTTCATAAGCGCTTAATTCTGGTAAAATAAATGTTTCTTTGAGTCTTTGAGAAGTGTTTCCCAAGAAAATCCTGTATTTTCTTATGAAAGATGTTTGATTAACCATTAGTTGTATGTTAAACAGTTCGTTTACGAAAGGTTGTGTTCTCCCAGGAAAATCCTATATTTTCCTTAAAAGTTGATAATTGGTTATCTGTTCTTGTCTGAGGTGTACAAATATCTACCATACTTGTATCGTTAGATGTAGTTTCCTTGAAAGACCATGTTTGCTCTCTGTGAGGTGTATTAACCTTATTACATAAATAAAACTAATAAATAAGTGGTGAACTAAATCCTAAGGGTATTATCAATACCCTCTATTAATCAAATCGGTTATTACTTTGAGGTTAGTTCACTTGTTTCATTATTACAAAAGTAAATTATGTTATCTAGGTTGCGAGTGTCATAACCATACTTAGACTTGATATGGCACGTAACGGGGCCAGTATCTTTTTATGAATTTGTCACCCGTAGACCTAACGGTCCCACTGTAGCTAGCAGCGAGGTGCGGGATAGTCAGTCCCGTATAGATCTATACACAATAGTCACGCTCTCCCTCCAAGAGATTCTGGTTACAAGTGTTAGTCCTACACTCTCGAATTCGGTGGAGTGTTACCAAGGACGTGTCTCCAACTTTAGACTAACAATTTCCATGTAATAATACAGAAAATCTTGTTTATGTTTTGTAAGAATCCTTTGTAAAATATCACATTTATGACAAGATTTACAAATTCCTTTCTTTAGTTTTGAAAACTGTTTCTACGAGTTGATTTCTTAATCGTTTGGTAAAACTGTTTTTTGTGTTAAAAGCATACTGAACATCTAATTATTTTATGCAAAATAAAATAACTTGGGCACAAGTTTCCTTGTACTTTTGCTTGTATTCCCCCCCCCCTCCTGAAAACATGAAAAACTCGGAAAAAGCGTAGGGGTATGAACTCACTGTTTGACGTGGGATTCGAGTGTAAGTTCCTAGGAATTGCAGAGTGTCAAATAAAGCCTCATGCACAAACGGATCCTATTTATCATGTAAAAGTACATATATACATTAGGTGAGGGCATAACACTATTTGTTATGGAAGGAAACCACCTTAGGGACTAGGAAACATTTAAAACTAAGTGTTAGAATCACATGTGATTGAAGAGGGGAGTTTGTGGCCGTAATCAGGAGTGTACGATCAAGGGTTTGCGGCCAAATAGGGTTTACGGCCCATATGTTTACGGCCCAAGTGTTTCCGGCCCAAGTGTTTGCGGTCCATGGGTTTACGGCCCATGGGTTTACGGCCGTAAACACTTGGCGAAAGGTGCGATTTTTTGTGTTTTAAGGTCCTTTCTAGCCTTCTGGAAGTGTTCTAAGCCTTGTGTCCAGTTTAAGGAAGAGTTTAAAGGTCAATAATCGAACAAAAATGGAGTTTACGGCCATTGAAGGGGTGTACGGCCGTAAACACCCAATTCATGCGTTTTAGGTCGAGTTTTAGGCGAAAATCGATGGTTTCTAGTAGATAACAAGTACAGATGGTAATTACTTATTGTTAAGAAGCTTGGAATGAGGTTTTTAGCCACCAAGACCTAGTGTGTGTTCTTGGTGTTCTTGGTGAGAGAGAAAATCTAGAAAAAGAGGAGATTTATGAGATGAGACATGGATTCATCACTAGAATAAGGATAGAAACACAATCAAAGTGAACAATCACTTACATTCTTGAGGATTCTTGAGAAAATTCGAAGTTTGTAGAGAGAGAGAGAGTAGAGAGAGAAAACTCCTGAGGTGTGTAAAGTGAGAAATAAAGGCCACTCATCCCTTATATAGGGGTGAGTTTACGGCCAAGGGGTAGGGTGGGGGGTTTACGGTCGTAAATAGAGTTTACGGTCGTAAACTGAGTTTACGGCCGTAAACTCCTCTCGAAGGGGTGTTTGGCCCGGATCCTATGCTTTGACTTTGAAAACCTCGTTTTCGAATACGAAACTCGATTGAACTGAGCTTAGAATATTCCGTTAGGCCAAAAAATAATACTAACGTGAACGGAAATAAATCCGAATTGATTTATTTAAAACGTAAAGTCCTTCCCAAACTAAGAAATTTGACGGAATTAACTAAAAACCCAAATTTTATAAACGGAAACTGGGTAAGGATAACGGAAAAAGTTTCGGGTTGTCACACACCAGTAGTCTCTCTTCATGTCCAAATACATCTTAGTGGCCCCAAGATGGATCGAGAATCTCGATCTATACGCCTCCTCCATCAGAGTGCTACGTGCCCCACCCGTATACGACACCCAAATCCGACCACGAAAGGTCAAAGGTGTAACACCCAAAAATTTCAAACAAATTTAAACTTTTAAAACATGTCAAGTTCATCAAAACCTTACAACCTTGTTTTCAAAATATTATTTATCAGAGTATTCCCAGAAACATAAACATAATATGAGGAGTTGCACGATCATGCCTTCGCCTTGCCGCGATCCCCTGATGTACCTGAAACAATAAACTGAAACTGTAAGCCTGAAAGCTTAGTGAGCTATCCCCCAAAATACCAACCACATAACCATACCATATAAACATACAACCAAACAGCAAGCATAATGAGCCTTCAGCCTGACTGGACCGCCTCGCAGGCCTTCAGTCTATCTGGACCGCTCTCCGAGTCTTCGGCACGTCTGGACCGCCTCGCGGGGCCTTCAGCCTATCCGGACCGCTCGCCGGGCCTTCGGTCTGACTATCATACACTCTTGGGTTTGTAGTCTATCCGGACCGCCCTGGGTATGTTGGCCTTCAGCACAAAGCAGGACCGCCTCAACCCGACACGCAAATCAAACAACATGTGCATGTACGTTAATAGGCTATCATAATAACAGACAAACCGATCTAACAAATCAAATAGCATAGCAACGTCCTAAACCAAGACACCGATGTACCCAGGTCATATCATAGCATAATCCTGTAACTAGGATATCGACCGAACCCGATCACTAAGCATACGCATATCAGCATCCTAACTAACAGGATGCGGAACAATGCACATGTTATGCAATAATACAAATACAAATCCATAAGGGCCGGCCTTGGTGCCTTAGACCCTGTTGATATAGTGAGGATAACTCACCTTGCGACTGTCGTCTGAAACTAGAAAGCTCAACTCCCGGATCACCAACACGAGCTCCACCACCTATAGTTACCATAAAAACCCTTTTTCATAAATCTCCAAATTACCAGAATACCCTCAGAAGTCAACTGGTCAACCCTTGGTCCAAGTCAAAGTCCACAGTCAAAGTCAACAGTCCATGTTGACTCGACTCTTCAAGTGCGGTTCACCTACTCGTTGCGTCCTTCCTGAACTCGAGAAGTCGTGAAATCCTTGATTGGCTCGTCGAGTTCCCCTTTAACTTGCCGAGTTCATACGTGTCCAAGAATTGGGAGAAACCCTAGCCGACTCGCCGAGTCTTCAAACGACTCGCCGAGTTCACGGAAATCTTCAACGGACTCGCCGAGTTGTTCCTCCAACTCGTCGAGTTCATGGCCATCTTCAACGGGCTCGCCGAGTTGTTCATCCAACTCGTCGAGTCCTTGCAGACCTTCATCCATGCAGACGCTTTTTAAGCCATGGCAAGGTTCAAGATTACAGATCCAAGCTTCTAAGGCATGTTTATCATGTAAAGTTGCAAACTTTACGCACATGCAAGGCTCTAAAGGCCCTAAATGACCAACCTAAGCTTCCAATGGAGCTTTACACCTTCGGAGAGTCTCATTCTTGCACAAACTGGAAACTTTATGGACCAAGAAGCCCAAGGGAGCTCAGTTCTGAAGTTACAACTTCAGATCTTAGCTTGCACACAAGAATAGCTTCCAATCATACCATGAAAACCCTAGAATTTGTCCAAAGAGGGGATCTAGAATGAAATGAGGTCAGGGTAACGATTTATACCTTCCAGAAGATGCCCAATAAGGTAGATTTCAGATCCCACAAGCTCCTTGCTTCTGAATACTTGCTCTCCAAGCTCCCTTCTCCACAAAATCCTCTTCCAAGCTCAAACACACACAAATGGAACACACACACTCGATTAGGGTTTGAGAGGGACAGGAAGCAGTAAAAGGGGAGGCTGGGGGAGGCCAATGATCCTTTAAATAGGGTGCAAAACCCCGAGATTTAGGGTTTCATCTGCCAGCTCCTACTCGTCGAGTCCCTTCTTGGACTCGGCGAGTAGGTCATTAATATATGTGGACCAACCCGCTGCTACTCGAAGAGTAGGGCAATCAACTCGTAGACTAGCCCTTGAAATCAAGAACTCACACATTAAATCAATACATGAGAATCGGGGCGTTACAAAAAGCCCTCGGCTATCCGTCACAAACTCGGATACCTTCCCAATCACCCGTTCTCTTTTGCGGTTCTCCGGTCTTACAGCCTCTGCCTGGGCCTCTCGGATGGTATCCAATACCGGAGTCATCAATATTATCCTCATGCATATATCTCTAATCGGGGCACTCTCTGCCCTGCGGCTTAGAGCATCGGCTACCACGTTAGCCTTCCCCGGGTGGTACAGGATTTCACAGTCGTAATCCTTTACCACATCCAACCATCTCCTCTGGCGCATATTCAGGTTGGGCTGATCCATCAGATACTTCAAACTCTTGTGGTCCGTGTATATGATACATCGAACCCCATACAAATAATGGCGCCATATCTTGAGGGCAAACACCACTGCCCCCAACTCCAAATCGTGGGTGGGATACCTCGTCTCATGAGGCTTCAGCTGCCTCGATGCGTATGCTATCACGTGTCCTCTCTGCATAAGCACTACACCCAACCCCGATATAGACGCATCACAATACACCACGAAATCCTCCATTCCATCCGAAAGGGCTAACACCGGGGCTTCGCATAACCTGTGGCGAAGAGTCTCAAACGAGGTCTGCTGCTCGGGACCCTAAATAAAAGCAACGCCCTTCGAGGTCAATCTGGTGAGGGGAACGACAATCTTGGAGAAATCTCTGATAAATCTCCGATAGTAGCCGGCCAACCCCAGAAAACTCCTGATCTCGGTGGGGGATCTCGGCACCTCCCAACTCATCACAACTTCAATCTTGGCCGGATCGACCAATATCCCATTCTGATTAACGAGATGTCCCAAGAACTGGACCTCTCGTAAACAGAAATCACACTTGGAGAATTTGGCATAAAGTTTCTCCGATCTCAGCACTCCAAGGATCTCCCTCAGATGCTCCTCATGCTGCTCTCTGGATCTCGAACACATTAGAATATCGTCGATGAACACAATCACCGATCGATCCAACATCGGCCTGCATACTCGGTTCATGAGATCCATGAACGATGCTGGTGCATTGGTGAGCCCAAAAGGCATCACCACGAACTCGTAATGCCCATAACGAGTCCTAAATGTCGTCTTCGGGATGTCCTCTTCACGCAGCCTCATCTGATGATATCTAGACCTCAAGTCTATCTTGGAGAACCAAGATGCACCCTGTAACTGATCGAACAGATCGTCGATCCTAGGAAGTGGATAATGGTTCTTGACCGTCAACTTGTTCAACTCCCGGTAATCAATGCACATCCGGTGTAAACCATCCTTTTTCTTGACAAAAAGGATCGGCGCCTATCCGCATAGCTCTTCTGGCGGCTCTGGGCTGTCAGCAACCTCTGTCTGACCTACTGTATCTGCTCAGTCGTCTTAAGCACTATCTCAGTGCTACCCATCACTCGTTGCCCTACCTCTCCCCAAAAGATGGGAGTTCGACACTTCCTCCCATATAAAAGTTCAATGGGAGGCATACCTATACTCGAATGGTGGCTGTTGTTGTAAGAAAACTCAGCCAAAGGTAGGTATGTGTCCCAACTTCCCCCGAAGTCCATAACACATGCTCGAAGCATGTCCTCGAGCGTCTGTATCATCCGCTCACTCTGTCCATCCGTCTGTGGGTGGTAAGCAGTACTGAAGTGCAATCTCGTTCCCAACTCCTCATGGAACCTCTTCCAGAACCTGGAAGTGAAACGTACATCTCGGTCCGACACAATTGAGATTGGCACTCCATGCCGCGACACCACCCCCTCACATATATCTCTGCCAGCCTCTCTACAGAAGAACTCTCACTAATAGCAAGGAAGTCAGCGCTCTTCGTCAGCCGATCCACAATCACCCAAATTGCATCAACACCTCTCGAGGTCCTCGACAATTTGGTGATAAATTCCATAGAAATCTGTTCCCACGTCCACTGGGGAACCTCTAATGGCTGCAATTTTCCATGCGGATGCTGGTGCTCGGCCTTAACCCGGCGACAGGTCAAGCACCTCTCTACTACCCATGCAACATCCCTCTTCATACAGGGCCACTAGTAGTCTCTCTTCCTGTCCAAATACATCTTAGTGGCCCCGGGATGGATCGAGAATCTCGATCTATGCGCCTCCTCCATCAGAGTGCTACGTGCCCCACCCGTATACGGCACCCAAATCCGACCACGAAAGGTCAAAAGCCCTCGGCAATCCGTCACAAACTCGGATACCTGCCTAATCAACCGTTCTCTTTTGCGGTTCTCCGGTCTTACAGCCTCTGCCTGGGCCTCTCGGATGGTATCCAATACCGGAGTCATCACTGTCATCCTCATGCATATATCTCTAATCGGGGCACTCTCCGCCCTGCGGATTAGAGCATCGGCTACCACGTTAGCTTTTGCCGGGTGGTACATGATCTCACAGTCGTAATCCTTTACCACATCCAACCATCTCCTATGGCGCATATTCAGGTTGGGCTGATCCATCAGATACTTCAAACTCTTGTGGTCCGTGTATATGATACATCGAACCCCATACAAATAATGGCGCCATATCTTGAGGGCGAACACCACTGCCCCCAACTCCAAATCGTGGGTGGGATACCTCGTCTCATAAGGCTTCAGCTGCCTCGATGCGTATGCTATCACGTGTCCTCTCTGCATAAGCACTACACCCAACCCCGATATAGACGCATCACAATACACCACGAAATCCTCCATTCCATCCGGAAGGGCTAACACCGGGGCTTCGCATAACCTCTGGCGAAGAGTCTCAAACGAGGTCTGCTGCTCGGGACCCTAAATAAAAACAACGCCCTTCGAGGTCAATCTGGTGAGGGGAACGACAATCTTGGAGAAATCTCTGATAAATCTCCGATAGTAGCCGGCCAACCCCAGAAAACTCCTGATCTCGGTGGGGGATCTCGGCACCTCCCAACTCATCACAACTTCAATCTTGGCCGGATCGACCAATATCCCATTCTGATTAACGAGATGTCCCAAGAACTGGACCTCTCGTAAACAGAAATCACACTTGGAGAATTTGGCATAAAGTTTCTCCGATCTCAGCACTCCAAGGATCTCCCTCAGATGCTCCTCATGTTGCTCTCTGGATCTCGAATACATTAGAGTATCGTCGATGAACATAATCACCGATCGATCCAACATCGGCCTGCATACTCGGTTCATGAGATCCATGAACGCTGCTGGTGCATTGGTGAGCCCAAAAGGCATCACCACGAACTCGTAATGCCCATAACGAGTCCTAAACGCCGTCTTCGGGATATCCTCATCACGCACCCTCATTTGATGATATCTAGACCTCAAGTCTATGTTGGAGAACCAATATGCACCCTGTAACTGATCGAACAGATAGTCGATCCTAGGAAGTGGATAACGGTTCTTGACCATCAACTTTTTCAACTCCCGGTAATCAATGCACATCCGGTGTAAACCATCCTTTTTCTTGACAAAAACGATCGACGCCTATCCGCATAGCTCTTCTGGCAGCTCTGGGCTGTCAGTAACCTCTGTCTGACCTGCTATATCTGCTAAGTCATCTTAAGCACTATCTCAGTGCTACCCATCACTCGCTGCCCTACCTCTCCCCAAAATATGGGAGTTCGACACCTCCCCCCATATAAAAGTTCAAAGGGAGGCATACCTATACTCGAATGGTGGCTGTTGTTGTAAGAAAACTCAGCTAAAGGTAGAGGTAGGTATGTGTCCCAACTTCCCCCGAAGTCCATAACACATGCTCGAAGCATGTCCTCGAGCGTATGTATCATCCGCTCACTCTGTCCATCCGTCTGTGGGTGGTAAGCAGTACTGAAGTACAATCTCGTTCCCAACTCCTCATGGAATTTCTTCCAGAACCTGGAAGTGAAACGTACATCTCGGTCTGACACAATCGAGATCGGCACTCCATGCCGCGACACCACCTCCCTCCCATACATCTCTGCCAGCCTCTCTACAGAAGAGCTCTCACTGATAGCAAGGAAGTGAGCGCTCTTCGTCAGCCGATCCACAATCACCCAAATTGCATCAACACCTCTCGCGGTCCTCGGCAATTTGGTGATAAATCCCATAGAAATCTGTTCCCACTTCCACTGGGCAACCTCTAATAGCTGCAATTTTCCATGCAGATGCTGGTGCTCGGCCTTAACCCAGCGACAGGTCAAGCACCTCTCTACTACCCATGCAACATCCCTCTTCATACAGGGCCACTAGTAGTCTCTCTTCCTGTCCAAATACATCTTAGTGGCCCCGGGATGGATCGAGAATCTCGATCTATGCGCCTCCTCCATCAGAGTGCTACGTGCCCCACCCGTATACGGCACCCAAATCCGACCACGAAAGGTCAAAAGCCCTCGGCAATCCGTCACAAACTCGGATACCTGCCTAATCAACCGTTCTCTTTTGCGGTTCTCCGGTCTTACAGCCTCTGCCTGGGCCTCTCGGATGGTATCCAATACCGGAGTCATCACTGTCATCCTCATGCATATATCTCTAATCGGGGCACTCTCCGCCCTGCGGCTCAGAGCATCGGCTACCACGTTAGCCTTGCCCAGGTGGTACAGGATCTCACAGTCGTAATCCTTTACCACATCCAACCATCTCCTCTGGCGCATATTCAGGTTGGGCTGATCCATCAGATACTTCAAACTCTTGTGGTCCGTGTATACGATACATCGAACCCCATACAAATAATGGCGCCATATCTTGGGGTCGAACACCACTGCCCCCAACTCCAAATCGTGGGTGGGATACCTCGTCTCATGAGGCTTCGGTTGCCTCGATGCGTATGCTATCACGTGTCCTCTCTGCATAAGCACCGCACCCAACCCCGATATAGACGCATCACAATACACAACGAAATCCTCCATTCCCTCCGGAAGGGCTAACACCGGGGCTTCGCATAACCTCTGGCGAAGAGTCTCAAACGATGTCTGCTGCTCGGGACCCCAAATAAAAGCAACGCCCTTCCGGGTCAATCTGGTGAGGGGAACGACAATCTTGGAGAAATCTCTGATAAATCTCCAATAGTAGCCGGCCAACCCCAGAAAACTCCTAATCTCGGTGGGGGATCTCGGCACCTCCCAACTCATCACAGCTTCAATCTTGGCCGGATCGACCAATATCCCATTATGATTAACGAGATGTCCCAAGAACTGGACCTCTCGTAAATAGAAATCACACTTGGAGAATTTGGTATAAAGCTTCTCCGATCTCAGCACTCCAAGGATCTCCCTCAGATGCTCCTCATGCTGCTCTTTGGATCTCGAATACATTAGAATATCGTCGATGAACACAATCACCGATCGATCCAACATCGGCCTGCATACTCGGCTCATGAGATCCATGAACGTTGTTGGTGCATTGGTGAGCCCAAAAGGCATCACCACGAACTTGTAATGCCCATAACGAGTCCTAAATGCCGTCTTCGGGATATCCTCATCACGCACCCTCATCTGATGATATCCAGACCTCAAGTCTATCTTGGAGAACCAATATGCACCCTGTAACTGATCGAACAGATCATCGATCCTAGGAAGTGGATAACGGTTCTTGACCGTCAACCTGTTCAAGTCCCGGTAATCAATGCACATCCAGTGTAAACCATCCTTTTTCTTGACAAAAAGGATCGGCGCTCCCCACGGCGAGCTACTCGGTCGGTTGAATCCCTTCCCCAGCAGCTCCTGAAGCTGCGAGGATAACTCCTGCATCTCTGGTGGATCAAGACGATAGGGTGCCTTGGCAATAGGCGCCGCTCCCGGAACCAAATCAATATGGAACTCCATCTGCCTCTCCGGAGGCACACGCGGCAACACCTCGGGGAAAACATCCTGGAACTCACGCACTATCGGAACCTCATCGACAGAACTCGGCCTCTCTGCGGCAACTCGTGTATCCATCACATAGGCTACAAACCCTCTACAGCCCTGCTGTAGACTCTGTATCGCTCTAGCAGCCGAACAAAATGCTTACCTAGATTGGGTACCCTCGCCATACACCGTAAGTATTCCCCCACTAGGGTCTCGTATGGTCACCAACTGATGCTCGTAGTCGATAACAACTCCGAATTGGCTCAACCAGTCCATGCCCACGATGACACAAACATCCCCCATCGCAATCGGTACCAGATCTATCGGGAACTCAACACCGAAAATCTCGAGTACACATCCTCGAATCACATCAGTAGCATAAACCGCTCGCTCGTCGGCTATAGAAACTCGCAGAGGTCGATTCAACGCCTCTCGTCAGATACTGATGTGCTGACTAAACGCTAATGACACGAAAGATCGACTCGCACCCAAGTCAAAGAACACCAAAGGAGGTACAAAATTCACAAGAAAAGTACCTATGCATACCACCATATAAGCACAAAATCTCAAACTCAGTATACGTAAATAAAAGGATACATACCAGCCCCGACATCAGGCGATACGTGGACCTCCTCCGCTCTCAACTGAAAGGCTATCCCGCGAGCCTTCGGTGCCTCAGCCTTCGCTGTTCGGGCCTCGGTAGCTCTTGCAGCAAGTGCAGATCCATGTGTTGATCCCTGAAGTAGTTGTGGGCACTCAGACTTCTGATGACCAATCTGGTTGCAGTGAAAGCAAACTGCAAACCCCTTGGGGCAATCCCTCGCGAAATGCCCCTCCTTGCCACACTTGTAGCACACCCTTGCCCTTCATACTCCCTCATGGCTCTTGCCGCACTTCCCACAAGTGCGGCCCCTCTGACCTCCGGACCTCGAATCGGCGGGCTTCGCCCGCTTGGCTGCCGGCTGAGACTGTACTGGCCGCCTATCCCTCCTCTGAGACTCGGCTTCCTCCCTGGCCAGAGTCTCTAGCTCAATCTCCCTCTTCCGGGCATTTTCCTGGAGCTCGGCAAATGTCTGGTATGTCGAGTTCGCCACGAACTCACGAATGTCTCTCCTCAGAACGCTCAGATATCGGCTCATACGTGCCTGCTCAGTAGACACGTGCTCAGGGCAAAACAACGCCCTATCATGAAACATCCATGTAATCACAGTCACGGACTTCGTCCCCTGCTTGAGGGACAAGAAATATTGTGCCAACCGTTCCATCTCCACCGGAGGAACATACTCATCTCGGAACATGGTGGTGAACCTCTCCTAGGTCACCGCTGTAATCTCTGCAGAACTGAAGTCTGCCGTCCCAAACTTCCACCAGTCCTTCGCTCCCAAGCGAAGCTGGTTCAGCGCGAACCGTACTCTCAGATTCTCCGGACAAGAACATGTGTAGAAGCATCCCTCAATGTCATAGATCCATCTCATCGCAGCTATCGGATCCTGAGTCCCATCAAACTCTGGTGGCTTCATGTTGCTGAACTCCCGGTACAGCAACGAGTCACCGCCCCTGTGGCCTAGCAGCGGCAACGGCTGCGGTGGCCACAGCAACAGCAGCATCGGTAAGAGCAGCGTACCGCTCGTCAAATGTCTCAATCATCATGATCTTGATAGACCCAAACATCTCTGGTATCTCAGCTCGAATGGCTGCAGCTACCTCATCATGAATCATCCTGTGAATCTCATCATCGCTAACACCGCTGCTCTCTGGAGTGTGGCGCGTACCCACCATGATGTCTCTGAAATACAACACAAAAGAAGTCAGAGACTCGCTCGAGCATTCTCGCACTCAATCACTCAACCCTACTTGCTCCTTAGTACCCTAAGGATTCTTACTTGGGCTGCTCACTGATCCAGTGTGTCCAGTAGTACGGGCCCTTATACTACCTTCCACACCACATCAGTAATCACCCCAAGTCATCCTCTTAGGATTCTAGTTCACAAGTACCCTATATCTCGCTGAGCACAGGCTACCACCCAGTAGACCTCTCATAAGCTCCTCCCTGCTACCTACTCACACTCGAAGAAATTCACAGTAGCAGTAACTCCTACGCTAAGGCATCATAAATCAGGCCCACTCCAGTCCTAAATATGAATACCTAGCCTACTCTAGCATGCATAGTATATCACATAATATCTTATAACACATAATGTAAGGGTATTTTGGGAAATCATCGTTCGGGCGCTGGCTGATCGTACACACTGCTCCGTTCTGCTTTTCTCAAAATCTTTTACTCTTTTTAGAAAAATTGTTTCTTTTATGAAAAATTCTCTCAAATCCTCAGTTTGAGTTCAGGTACGCCCGAAGGTTCATCCGAATCCCTCAAACCAAGGCTCTGATACCAACTTATAACGACGTGAAAATTTAAAACAATTTTTCATTTTTCAAACATAACATATCTCATATAAATCATCTCAGTTCAAGTGTATCAAATGTTATCACGGTAAAACATCTCCAAGAATCTCAAATAAAAAATCCGTTGTCAGTGTGTACAAATCATGCTGGCGCCTTCCCGCGATCCTCGCTAGTACCTGAAACACATATCACATAACACGGTAAGCATAAATTCTTAGTAAGTTCCCCAAAATACTACATACAGCACATAAGCCACTCGATGCTATAACTCGGTATGACCCTCCGGTCAATGTGTCTTAGCGGGACCCTCCAGTCCCGTCGCTCGTTGGACCCTCCAGTCCGGTCTAGCTCGTTGGACCCTCCGGTCCGGTCTATATCGTTGGACCCTTCGGTCCGGTCTACTCGAGGATCCTCTGGCCTCGTAAGTCGTTGGACCCTCCGGTCCGGTCTATATAACACATAGCATACATATATCACAAAGCACATAATCTCAAACATACACATAGCACATAAGACCCTCCGGTCTGCACATAGATACCACTCTAGGTAATGTATAGTGAGAAGACTCACCTCGTACGATGTCTAGCAAACTCTCGTGGTCGATATCCTCGACCTAGCCTCCACATATCAAAATGATAATATCTCTAATCAATATTCTCTTCATGTTCTCATCTCTAAAGAGTGGGTAAAACACCATTCTACCCCTCCATGGCCTCTCATGAATCAATTTGACCATACCCCTAAGGTCAACAGATGTCAACTCCAGTCAACGGTCCAACTTTGACCAGACTCGTCGAGTGCACTCGGGTGACTCGGTGAGTCCATGCGTGTCCTCTGAATCCTCCTAAGGCCTCACTCGACTCGTCGAGTTAACCTTTCACTCGACGGGTTACCACTGATCATGAATCGCGGGGCAACCCGATCCGACTCGTTGAGTCCTCTTATGGACTCGGCGAGTTTACTCCATGGCAACACTCATTTGACCTTCTCAGGTCAGATATGTTTCTCTAACTTATAGATCTGGCCTTCTAACACCCAAAAATCACATAAAGGTCTGAACTTGGTGTCCATGCATGGTACATCTTGCATTATATACCATAGAAACCCCATTAATACTTTCAAAACCCTATGATTACTCGACTAAAGCTTCATATTCTCTGGCTCTCTGGACCTAGAAAGGTCCAGATCTATAACACAACTAGGAAGAGGGATTTGATGCATTCAAGACCCCAAAAATGAAGTGATTCAAGCCCTAACCCCAAAAATGGAATCTACACAATAGGGAAGAAGAGGGGTTCGATTTGGTACCTCATAATGAAGCCCCTTGCTTGACTAACTCAGAACAAGAACCTCCTCTGGTCCTTCTTGCTGGAATTCTTCTCCTCCTTTTGAAAAATTACACCAAATAGCTCAAGATAGATCTTCCTCTCACTCTACACACTCAAACTCGCTAGGGTTCTCTCTACCGGAAAGGTAGCCGCAATTAAAGGCCATAAGTGCCTTTAAATAGGGCTCAGGCCCAAAGATTTAGGGTTTCTGCCAACAGCGTGGACTCGTCGAGTGGACTCTCCGGCTCGTCGAGTCCATTCATTAATCCGAGTCATCAGTCACGATCCTACTCGACGAGTGTAGGCGTCAACTCGTCGAGTCCCTCATCTTAACTCAAAATTAAATACTTAAATTATGATACCTGGAAATCCGGATGTTACACACAAGCAAGAGGATGATCTTGGAGAGAGGTTGGAGGCTATAGAATTCAGCTCTAGTACTCTTGGGAATAGGGTTAGCCGATTTCTGAAGCCTAAGGGGTCTATTTATACTTGTGCTGCTAGGGTTTCAGTCAAAACCCTAATTGGAGAGCTTAGGCCTTAAGCAGTCCACAGAACCTTCCAGAATAAAGGCCTTGGACGAAATTAGATGGGCTCCCACTCTCAATTTCGTCCGCCCCTTAATTCCAAAGGATTCTTAGCCCAAATCAACTATCACACAATTGACAGTTCCAGTCCCCTTTATTTAATTAATCTCTTTTAGCCACATAATTAATTCTTAATTAATTCTTGTCTCATATTAATTAAACTGTATGATTTCTCTTTTAATATATTATAGCATATTAATAAATCATAATAACCTCTTTATTCATAAATCATCCTATCATGTTGCTTTGGTGAAGGCAACCCAAAAGGACCATGCACAACTGGGTCAAATACTTACCAAATATAGTTACGGGCTTTGACACTAATCCAACAGTCTCCCACTTGGATAAGTCTAGTAACTACAAATGTAAATACAATCCGATTAGCAATCATAGCTTTCAAAGACACTATCGAACTCTGATCTTAGTAACTTGTCCTTTAGATAAGGGATCGTATAATTCTCTGTTCTAGATATCGTGCGGATAATTACATGGAACATAATCATACTTATTGTCTAGCAATTTGTTTCTCGATCTCAGATTCGTTTGACATAGAACTTAATTGAACACATCAATTCAGTCCTGACCGGGCCCGACACATAAGTCAAACCAAATCATCGAGGGGCCCTGATATCGCTTTTACCCTCTTAGGATAAAAGGAACAGATAAACTTCGACTTATATGCATTTACTATCCACTAATGAAATCATACACAACAATTCGTTTTATAACATCAAGTTACTGATGCGTTTACGCATTATTAATGCACAACCAATTAGCAAACAATAAACCATATATCTAGGTTTTAAGACCATATGATATTATCGTCTTGCGATCACTCATGATAAATTCCATGAAGTGATTCCAGCAAGCGTGGGTTTATTCCAATGCTCAAAACAAGTTCATAAGCACTCATGAACGTTGTAGCAAACTTTTGCTATGTCTGATACACTTTAGACAATCTACACACCAATTCATGACAGTCTTCATTCATACCTACTTCCAACATATGAATGACTGTGGACCGTTCGAATAATCTTATTATTCAGGAAGTCAAAACATGCAAAATGAAATAAAAGGTAAACAATTAACATAAGACAGTAACATTACTAATAAAAAATACCCTTTTATTTAATCATCAAATGTTAATTACAATTTATCTATTACACGTTTGTAAACTATCTAATCTAAACTAATATCGTCCTTCAGCCCGATGCTCCTAGCGTGCTGCAAGTTTTTAACCCTACTCAGTTCCTTCGTAAGCGGATTTGTTGGGTTATCCTCCGACGACACCCTCTTCACTACGAGGAGTCCTTCTTCCACCCGATGTCGAATAAAGTGATATTTTATGTCGATATTTCGAGATCTTCCATAATCCCTCGGTTCCTTTGTCAAGGCAACCGCTCCTTCATTATCACAGAAAATTTCCACAGGCTCCTGTATGGCTGGCACAACTCCAAGGTCTCCAATGAAGTTCTTCAGTCATATTGCCTCCTTTGGCGCTTCGTTCGCTGCAATGTACTCTGATTCGCACGTTGAATCAGCTATGGTCTCCTGCTTGGAACTTTTCCAAGTCACAACTCCTCCATTTAGGGTAAAGACCCATCCCGACTGCGAACGGTAGTTGTCCCTGTCGGTTTGAAAACTGGCGTCACTGTACCCTCGCACCCTTAAGTCATCACTCCCACCGAGGACTAGAAACCATTCCTTGGTCCTCCGAAGGTACTTAAGACTATTCTTGACTGCGGTCCAATGCGATTTGCCAGGGTTCCCTTGATATTTGTTGACCATGCTCAAAGCAAAGGCCACATCAGGGCGAGTATAAGTCATAGCATACATAATCGAGCCAACTGTGGAAGCGTATGGTACTCGGCTCATTTCTGCTATCTTGACTTTGTTGGGTTATGAGCATTCTAACACTCTTAAGTGTACATGCAACCCTAAATACCTTGGATCTATGTTTTATCTATTATACATACAATTATGAACATCCAAGGTATTATCCTAATCTAGCATACAAAATAATAAATATAACAAGATAGAATACATACCTCTTTGATGTAGAATGTCTTCATGAAGCTTGAGTGCCTAGTGCCCCAAGTGTGACACCTCAAATGGTTCACACAACACCAAATACACTTGGAATAACTTGAGAGAAACTTGAACACTCCTTGAAATCGTCTAGCCCTCACACTCACACATTAGTGCACGATTTCTTGAGCCATGGGATTCTTTTATATGGTGGCTATTAGGGTTACACCATGTAACTCATAACTTTACCCATTCCTTATGCTCCATGGAGTATCCATGGGTCACCCCATGGACTTAGTCCAACATAAGGAATCTTGGATCACAAGCCCACATATATAAGAATGAATGATTTACACAATCAACCCATATATTTAATTAGTCTCCTTTTGATCACTTAATTCATTCCAAATTAATTCTTGATCAATACTAATTAAATAACCTTATTAATATATTAGAACTTATAATATATTAACCAACCTTAAGTGTTATTTCTCTCATTATAGTCTATCCAAATGCATGATGCCATGCAACCCAAATGGACCATGTCGGGTCGGGTCAAGTCTTACCAATTATAGTTATGGACTTAGACATTAATCCAACCGTCTCCCACTTGGATAAGTCTAAAACTATTATTGTGTATGACTTCAGGAACCGATCAGCAATTGTAACTCTCAAAAGCTTCTGTCGAACTCTGACCTTGTTGATGAACTCTGACCTTTGTCAATGACTTGTCCATTAGATAAGGGATCATATATTCCTCCATTCTAGATATCATATGGACTGAGACATGGATTATCAATCATTCTCTCTGTCCATTTGTTGTTTCCCGATTTTCGATTCATGATGACTGACTGATTGAACAAATCAAATCAGTCCTGGCTTGGCCAAGCACTCACATGTATCATCTTTAAATCATCGAGGGGCCCACAGATATCGCTTTTATCCCGAAGGTAAAAGGAATGGATAAACTTCGACTCATATGGCTTGTTCTACTACTTGTTGAATCATACACAAAGGCATGTTTTATAACATCGAGTTACCAATGCGTTTTCATGCAATCAATGTATAACCAACTCATAGTAACAACTCATATCTCTAGGTTTGAAGAATATAAGATATTATCGTCTCATGATCACTCGTGATAAAATCCATGAAGTGATTCAAATGAGTGCGGGTTGAATCCAATACTCAGAACTTATGAGCACTCATGAGTGTTGTAGCACCACTTTGTCCACCAACTTGGACCTCTACAAACCAACCCATGACAGTCTTGATTCATATCTACTTCCAACATATGACCGACTTAGTTATTCTGGAAGTCGAAACTTGCAAAGTGAAACACAAGAATAAATGAATCAAATATGGTATCAAACCCTATGAATATAAATAAACACTTTTATTTATCACCATACTGATTACTCATTATTCATTGTTTCGGTTTTATCAACTTTATACTTGAATTTAAAACAATAGTTGTCCCATGCTCCAAGCATGTACACTATGTTTTCTAAACACTAGTCATGCCATACACCAAGTATGCATACTATGTTTGTCTATGATCTTTACTTTGTAAAATAGATCAATTGAACATCACTCCAATGATCCTCTTTTCACAATACCAAATCCTTACTGCAGATGCAAGAATTCCAAATTCATGCCATTTACTGAAATCTGTTAGATTCTAAACTTATATGCATTGATCCTCTTAATGATTATGCACGAAGTCAGAAAGACTTGACAACAATCATTACAGAGCATTCCAAAGGAGATCAGCTCCTTGGAAACATCCTTCTTTCATTAAGTTTCCTAATCTTACACATATTGAATAATTTCTAACTTTGAAACATTTCCATATTCCATTTTGACTATCACTTCTGAACAAGAGTTGCCTCCTTACAGATTATGTCAATATGGTCCTTCCAGAATTAACATTATACTTCCAACTGTCCTTGAGCAACCAATCTTTGGTAAACCTTAGATTGTCCTCGACAATTGCTTAATCATTTTAGTCATATCCAATTCTAGACCTTTTCCCTTCATAATGCCCCAGGCATTTGGAAAATTTTAGAAAGGATGAATATAGCACATGTAATTGATCCTATATCCGAAGCATATGGGACACGATTCATGATGTCTCACATAAAGACTAAACCAGTCTTTTGCTATAATATTTCCATTTCAATTTGCCAAGTTCTCAAAATTCAGATTATGAAAAGGGATGCCGTAATCATAATCGAATTTTAGAACGCAAATAATGGACCCATATATAGAATTTCCTTATGTTGAGCTATTCCAACATGAAATTCATATATATATCCTTGATTAAATACGAGTAAAATCTCAATCTAAGCTTTTAAAATTGAAATGAAGTATAATTTCCTCTCCCTTAATTATAGCAAAACAACTTTTTCAACCCCTGCAACCTCACAAATTGAAACTTTTGTTTTCTATAATTAACATTGCTAACTTGCAACCTTTGTCATAATTATCATGCTCCCACTAACATGATGATTATTAGCATAACACTTATGCTCCCACTAGCTTTGACATGTACTAAGAAATCAGCTGACTTTCTTACCAAAGTTCAGATTTCTGATACTAGATTGTTTTGATAAAACTTTATCAAAATCATACACCTCTCTTAGATAGCTCACATGTGTGTCTAAACAATTTTAGAACTATGAAAAGGGATGCCGTAATCATAGTCTCAATTGTTTAGACCTTTGCCACTTCTCACAAGTCCATGTTAGTGTGTCGGTAAACCACACATGCTCCACTAACGACTTTGAGAATGCAAATATCACAATTGCTATCTAGCTAAAATCTACTTAGTGAAAGTGTTTCCTCACCATCATTTTCATGAATCGGAGAGAAACCTTATGACACTTAGATTTAATAGTGTATGTGTTCTTATCCATGTGAATTTGTCAAAACCATAATCACAAGACAAGGTTAGTGACAAATCCAAACTCATATTGATTAAACTTGTGCAATCTTAAATTCTTGCCATTTGGCAGCTCAGGTGCCTGCCATTGCTTCCAAGTAGTTGTGCAACCAATTGAGAACTCTCAGAACTTCTATGCAAAGCCAACTTGAATAGGCACAAAAATTTCAACACGATAGGTTATAAACCTCAAGTCGTGTGCTAGTGAAGGACTTTAGGTATTATTCTTGATTAAGTCTTGAAACTTTCAAGAGCTTTAAAACTCCCACTGTCCTCTTGACATATAAGACTCCCTTGTCAAATATTCAAGAGATAGTGCGGATTCTTTATCAAGACTAACACTTTACACAATTGGCCTAAGTTGGTCTCTGTTTTATCCAAAACATCACAACTTACCAATTTCAAATGTACAAGAGTAGATAACCTTTTACTCTTACATTTGACTAGTGTTAACAAACCCTCTTTAAGATATGTCACTCAAGTTACAATCTTGGAGTATGACTCTAAGAATTGTTTTGGAACGAAGTATGACTCATCTTTTTGATTTAACCATTTCAACAATTCATGACTCCTCTTCTTAGTCATAAGAATGGACTAAGATGACTTTAGAGGACCAATTGTGATATGGTATCTTAATCATTAAGATGATCATAAACATGATACTAAAGTACTCTCCCATCTTTTCAGATTTGAGAAACTTTTATCTTTCTGCCATACTTTGATTCTTCTTATTCGTTCTGTCTCACATTGAAACTTCTCCAATGCTACATACTTATACTTAAACTTATAAGTATAATCATATGTACTGAATTTAAGTAAATCATGACGAATAGTCTTCTTGATCTTTTGTGGTGGACTTGACCAGTGCACAAGAATGTGTACTCGATCCCTTAGTCCTTTCCTTATTCACATAAGGAATTAGTCTTAATTTTCCAAGCTGAAAGTTCTCATTCATCATACTATACAACTTGCATGATTCCAAGTTTCGGTCCAATTGAACCTTGGGTGATGAGAATCTTTCCTTATTTGATAATATTAGACACTACCACAACCGAAAGAATCAAATCCATTTTTCCAATATTGCTATCAATGGAATCTTATAAGCAACAACTTTTCACAAATGCCATTGTAAGGATACTTAAAATAAATAAAATCAAAACCTTTTTCTTTTATTTTAAAACTTTGCGGAAAAACTTATCCTTACAATCCATATGAAAACCTTGTTGTTATCTATTCCTAAGCAATATAAATATCATAACTCTTAAGTAATAGCTCAAAATTCTGATCACCGAACCATGCGATTGAAATCCATCTTTGCGATCAGAATCAGCATGTACTTAATAGAGTTAGACAATGGACTTTACCTGAAGTAGAGCCAAACTTATTGACTTTAACATCCTTAGGTAAATTTGGCAGCTTCGTAACCAATGCCCCTTCCTTTGGCAATAGTTACCTATGGACCCTTGATAATGGGACTATCTCAGACTTCGCCTCTCTCTTTACCATTGGGTCAACCGAGTTGACTATGGTCGATCCCTTTCCATTGGGAAGAGAGAGCTTTACTGGATATCCAATGTCATCATTGTCAATGTCCATAGCGTTTTAGGAAGTTGATCTTAGCAAATAGATAAGATCATTAAGGGTCTTGTCTTAGTCTGTTTCATAGGATTCCCAAAAGAACTCACTATGTGACTTAGAAAGTAGTTGAGCCACCAACTTTCTCAAGACCTTGACACCCAACTCTCCCGGCTTGTCAATATGTGACTACATCTCCAAGATGTGATCACACCTAGACCTTGCCTTGCCAATAGGGCTTGAGTGACCATAACTTTTTAGGAACTTGTGGGTTAGGGAGAATAATTGGAGGAGGTGAAAGAAGTATGATATCCATGGGACATCATCTTCATTTAGGAAAGCTTGTTTCAAGAGATTTGGGAAGATCATAAATGTCTAGACCAGACATCTTTTTGGGAGATATTCAAGATAGTTGATTTAAAGTCCTTAATATGACACCCAATATGAAATATTAAGGCTAGGACCCAACAAACTATTTTATAACTTAGAAGAGGGATGCCGTAATCCAAGCTATAAAATATTTGAAGGTAGGTGAATGACGATTCACCAATTTCCACCATGAAAAACGAAATAATTTATTAGGTTTTAATTGGATTTGAAAGTCCTAGATCTTTGAGATTCATTGAACTGTTCAAAGGCATGTTTCAATCTCGAGTGTGCCCTTCAGGTTTTGTGACTGGGATGCCGAGGATCACAAAACAAGGTGTGAATAACCATGCAAATATACTTGGTACCCTTAATATTTACCCCTTAATCAGTGTGCCGGTTAACCACACACGCTCCACCGATACTATGATAAATATTAAGTTACCCTTTGCCTACCTTGTTAAGTCCAGGTTAGTGTGCCGGTTAACCACACACGCTCCACTAACGACTTAAGCAAAGTGCAAAGTGTAATTTCATGGGTTAGCACCAAATTCACATTTTCCTAAGTAACTAAGATTGGGTATTAATAAGAGTTTAGTTACTTAGTATTTATCATTAATACTTTTAATGAAAGGAGAATTATAGTCCTTGTCCTACCCGTTCGGCTAACGACCCTCCACCAGTCAAGGAAGCGGTGGGTGTGAGTGGACACCCATTAAACTGCCATTTTATAGGCAGTAACCTTATACCCCCCTTATAGACCGGCTTCGTGAATGAGGCCTACTAACGGTAAGACTGACTTTACTCTTATACATATATATAAATATTATTAACTTATAATATTATAAAGTATAAGGGTTGAATTTTAACTTTTAAAATTCTAAGGGCTAACTTGGAATTAAAGTATTCATAAGTGAAAACTTTTCAAATTCCAAAACTTGAGGGCAAGTTTTGAAACTATTCAAAACTAATTAATTCCATAACTTATGAGTTTAAAGTAGTTTTAATTAAAAAAAAAAACTCTTCAAGTTCCATAACTTGAGGACAAGTTATGGAAGACTTTAAACTAATTAATAAAAAAAATAACTTTTTTTTATTGTAACTTATGGAACTAATTAAGGTTACACTTTTTTTTTAATTTAATGAAGAGACTCTTGAACCTCCATAACTTGAGGACAAGTTATGGAGTCATAAAACCATTTAATTAGAACTAGACTCTTCATTTTGTAACCTTTGCCAACTTTTATGAGTTTTATGATTCTTAAATGTGACTTTTCATATAACTTGAGGACAAGTTACAAAAACACACTTTGGAATCAACTCTTAGATTAAAATGGATTGAAAACAACTATTTCACACAACTTTTCTATTAATCTAAGAACCTCATAAGAACAAGATAATTCAAATCATCAATCTTCAAGAAATTAGCATGAACATACAAACTAATACAAATCTTGAAATTATGACAATTATCTTAGAAATTGGATTAGCATGAGCATTACCACATCAAAAACAAGTTTATAAGTCCAAAAACATCTTAGGGTAATGTTCCTAGTCCAATTCCAGCCAAAACAATCGAATATATGCATCCAACTCGATTTTTTCAGCTACTTTTGCAAGTATAACAAGAAAACAAGCCTAGGCTCTGATACCACTATTGGGTTATGAGCATTCTAACACTCCTAAGTGTACATGCAACCCTAAATACCTTGGATCTATGCTTTCTCTATTATACATACAATTATGAACATCCAAGGTATTATCTTAATCTAGCATACAAAATAATAAATATAACAAGATAGAATACATACCTCTTTGATGTAGAATGTCTTCATGAAGCTTGAGTGCCTAGTACCCCAAGTGTGACACCTCAAATGGTTCACACAACACCAAATACACTTGGAATAACTTGAGAGAAACTTGAACACTCCTTGAAATCGTCTAGCCCTCACACTCACACATTAGTGCACGATTTCTTGAGCCATGGGATTCTTTTATATGGTGGCTATTAGGGTTACACCATGTAACTCATAACTTTACCCATTCCTTATGCTCCATGGATTTTAACCTCCATGGAGTATCCATGGGTCACCCCATGGACTTAGTCCAACATAAGGAATCTTGGATCACAAGCCCACATATATAAGAATGAATGATTTACACAATCAACCCATATATTTAATTAGTCTCCTTTTGATCACTTAATTAATTCCAAATTAATTCTTGATCAATACTAATTAAATAACCTTATTAATATATTAGAACTTATAATATATTAACCAACCTTAAGTGTTATTTCTCTCATTATAGTCTATCCAAATGCATGATGCCATGCAACCCAAATGGACCATGCCGGGTCGGGTCAAGTCTTACCAATTATAGTTATGGACTTAGACATTAATCCAACAGACTTCGGTACTCGGACTTTGAGTCTTAATCAATTTGGCATTGCTTTGGATTGGTAACTCTCCCTTCTTTGAATTCTCCATACTAAAACGTTTTATTACCTTGTCCAAGTAAGTATTCTGACTAAGTCCTATTAGTCTCTTACTTCTGTTTCTCACTATCCTTATTCCCAGAATATAGGCAGCCTCTCCGAGTTCCTACATAGCGAAGCACTTCCCGAGCCAGGATTTGACTTCTTGCAGTGTCGGGATGTCGTTTCCTATGAGTAGTATGTCGTCGACATACAATACGTGGAAGCTTACTATACTCCCACTGGTTTTGACATATACACATGATTCATCCTCGCTTCATAGAAAACCAAACTCTTTGACTTTCTCATCGAAACAATGATTCCATCTGCGAGACGCTTGTTTCAGTCCATAAATGGACTTCTCAAGCCTGCACACTCTATCGGGATGCTTTGCATTTACAAAACCCTCTGGCTGAGCCATGTAAACATCCTCAGCCAACTTTCCATTAAGGAAAGCGGTTTTGACATCCATCTGCCATATTTCATAGTCATGAAATGCAGCAATGGCCAACATCACCCTAATAGACTTTATCTTTGCAACTGGTGAGAAGGTGTCATCATAGTCAACTCCGGGAGTTTGAGTAAAGCCCTTCACAACCAATCGCGCCTTATAAGTGTGTACATTCCCATCCATGTCGGTCTTCTTCTTGAAGATCCATTTGCACCCGACCGTCTTACGACCTGGTACGTTGTCAACCACATTCCAAACTTGGTTGTCGTACATGGACTGAATCTCGCTGTCCATCGCCTCTTTCCACTTCGCAGACTCGTGACCTGCCATGGCTTCCTTATAGCTGTTAGGTTCATCCAAGTTCACTAGTGTACTATTACTAATGAACGTATCCCCTTCGGTAGAAATATGAAAACCATAAAACTGGGGTTGAACCCTAACCCTTTCGGAGTTTCCTCCTCGGATTGAGCGCCAGCGTTAGAGGTTCAACCGGAGTTTCCTCCTCGGATTGAGCGCCAGCGTTAGAGGTTCCTTCATCGCTCGATTCTTGAATCTCTTCAATATCAATTTGCCTCCCACTGTCCCCTTGGCTTATGAGTTCTCGCTCACGGAAAACCCCTCTCCTCGTAACGAAGAGAACGTTGTCACTCGGTCTATAGAAGAGATATCCAAAGGACTTCTGCGGGTAGCAGATGAAAATACATCGCTCACTACGAGGCTTGAGCTTGTCGTGAGTCTCTCTTCACGAGGGAGCTTAACCTGTCCACATCTCGTGAGGTGTTTTGGCAACCTTCTTCGTAGGGACTAAGTTAAGGATATGGGCGACAGTCTCTAAGGCGTACCCCCAGAATGAGATAGGTAGTGAAGCACGACTCATCAAGGAACGAACCATGTCTAGCAAGGTTCGATTACGCCTCTCAGCCACACCATTCAACTGCGGTTTCCTAGGTGGCGTCAATTGCAAAACGATTCTGCATTCCTTGAGGTAGTCGTGGAATTCAAGACTTAGGTACTCTCCTCCTCGATCTGATCGAAGCATCTTGATTTTCCTGCTCAATTGATTCTCCACTTCTTGTTTAAACTCTTTGAACTTTTCAAAGGTTTCTGACTTGTGCCTGATCAAGTAGATATACCCATATCTTCTATAATCGTCGGTAAAAGTCACATAGAAGCGGCTCACATCCCTTGTGGTGGATCTAAAGGGCCCACACACATCGGTGTGTATGAGATCCAATAAACCCTCACCCCTTTCACAAGTTCCAGTAAAGGGTGAATTGGTCATCTTTCCAAGTAAACAAGACTCGCACACGTCATCGTCCCTAAGGTCGAATGACTCCAACACTCCATCCTTTTGGAGTTGGGCTATGCGTTTCTTGTTGACATGTCCAAGACGACAATGCCACAAGCATGCTTTATCCAAACTATTTGAAGAATCAATACACAACACATCATTTCCTAAGTTATCTACAATCATCACAGTTTCATATATTCCATTACAAGGCAATGCTTCAAAATATAAAACACCATTAAGATAAGCATAAATAGAACCCTTTTCATTATCAAATGAATATCTAAAACCTTGTCTATATAAACCATGAAATGAAATGATGTTTCTTGCCATATCTGGCGAATAGAAACAATTATTTAAATCTAAACCTAATCCATTACTAAGCACTAAGGAATATACTCCAATCTTGGTGATAGGCGACGATCTTCTGTTTCCCATGACTAGATTTATCTTTCCATGCTCTACATCCCTATTTCTTCTTAGTCCCTGCAAATCAGAACATATGTAAAAACCACATCCTGTATCAAGAACCCAAGAAATAGCATGCGATGAATCATTAGATTTAATAGTGTAAATACCTGTGAAGGACGGCTTGATCTTCCCATCCTTAATAGCTTGTAGATATTCTGGGCAACATCTTTTCCAATGCCCTATCTTGTGGCAGTGGTGGCACTCTGCCTCCTTATGGTTAGATTTGGGTTTAGTAGAACCAGCCTTGGTTCCACTAGAAGAGGTACCATCTTGGGACTTTCCCTTATGGTTTCTCTTTGAGGGAGCCTTCCTCTTCTTACCCTTCCCTTGCCCAATTGCCAAGACTAGGGCAGCAACGGGATTTGGAGTTGATGCAACAGACTTATCTTTGAGATTGCTCTCAGCAGTCCTTAGCAAGCCTTGAAGCTTGCTGAAAGTGACATCTTCCCTATTCATGTGGTAGGTCATGCGGAATTGGTTGTAGCAGGGAGGCAATGAGTGAAGGATGATGTCAATTGATAGCTCTTCATCAAAGTTAACATTCAACTTTAGCAGGTGATCAACATATCTCTGCATCTTTTGCAGATGGGCGGTAAGGGACTCTCCATTACCCATTCTGGTAGTGATACATGTCCTCATAGGACTTCTGGAGTTCTGTAGTGTAACAAACCGTTATTTCAAATATATGTAATAGTATAGGTCAATTTGTAGTTCTTTTTAAAATAATAAAGAGAAATTTTAGCATACTGTGTACATTTACATAATTGACCCTCAAAAATAAAGTATTAAACAATCTCAATTGGGATGAACAAAGTGATAGAGATTGTAACATGGTTTCCAAAAATATAAAGAACACTAAAATCCGAGTTATAACGAAGAAGTTATGACCAATCGAAAATCCGCGACAAAACCGACAAAACAATGTTCAGTGTAAAAGTGAGTTTTCAATAAAAGGCTTTTTAGCCTGAACAATCTTAATGAAAGTTGTATAATATGTTAAACTGAGAACTTTCATAAAAAGAACGTCAAAATCTGAATTCGTATGAGGAAGTTGTGATTTTTCTAAGTTTTAGTATAACAGTATACAACTAAAAACTTGAAATAAAGATTGAGTAACTTTTAGCCAACACAACCTAAACGAGAATTGAAGGTCTCGCCAATAGTAGTACAACAGTAAAAAGACAGACAAAAACAGACGTCGGTTGAAGAAGTTATGAATTTTTAACGGATTTTCCTATCCCGATCGGTTAAAAAAAATAATATTAAAAATAAAATCAAAATTTGCCGACGAAGTCTAAACGAAAGTTGTAGAGTATAATTTTACCTACCCGTGCATATAAAGAACGTCAAAAACGAAGTTCGTATGCGAAAGTTATGAATTTTAGAAGTTTTTGGCTCAAAAACTGAGAAATAATGGTAATACCGGGAAATCTCGCATGAACAGTAACCGCCACACCCGGATCCGACATGCGTCGCCTTCTGATTCTACCGAAGTCACGGTCCAATGCGCGTCCGACGCGCCTCGCCTCCCTGTCTCGCATCCGAACTTCGGCCTCGTGGCCTTCGCTGCTGTTGTCGCGTGTCCGATGACTCCCCCCTTCGGCCGAACCCTCGCAGGCTATATAAGGGCTGCGAGATTTCTCGGATTTGGCACACTTTTTTTCACCGTTTTCCATCCTTTTTCACTTCTTTCACTCCCACAACCTCACCTACAACCCCCAAAGCCCCGGTATTAAATCTAAAACCCTGAGCAAGCCTTAAAGCCCCGAGATTCCCGAGAAAAACAACCTTCTCCAGTCAAAATCTGTCCAAATAAAGCCGGTTTTTCACCAAATAAACTCCTTTCCAGAAAACGAAACGCTATCCAAATCACCATTTATCAAGTGATTTCATACCCCCATACTTTCATAATTTTTACTGTTTTAAGGGGGGGGGGGGGGAATACAAGTCTAACACAAGCACTTTGTGTTACAAACAAATGATTTCAAATCGTGATAAAATGACATTAAGTCATCAAAAATACTCAAAATATTAAACTCTTTTATAAACTTATATTTTTCCCCAAAATTAGTATTTGGATGTGGGCTTATAGTACCCGTTATTTGTCCGAATGTCGTTTAAATTCTACTTATATATAATTGTATATGTATATAAATATAAAAGTTATTTCATCAATTTAAATACCCTTTCTAACATGTTAAGCAAGGGGTTACATGCAAAAATAGTTAAATACCAATTCAGAAAGTGCATATAAATTATAATAGGTATAATTTATGATACATAGAACAATAATTCATGATTCAAGTATACTAGAATACACCGTTTTACAAGAAACAAAGGTTTGATTCAAAACAAATCAAGGGTTTACAGTTTTCAAATACATGTTAAGAGTACTAATTCATGAATATACAATCAATCATTATTTCAGGATGATTGGGTTTTCATAACTATTATACATGTAACGTTTATATGCTTTTTATGAGTCATTCAATTCAGGTTGTTTAATTCATTCAAACAACATAGTTAAAGTCTTGATATTATAACCAGAGTCTCCAGTCAGGGGATCGAAACAAGTTGTGTGTAGATCTATATTGGGATTGACAACCCCGCACTCATGCTACTAGCTACAGTCAGGCATACACGCCAATGAGTGACAATTGTTATCAACAGTTTAAACGCGTACAAAGCGTTTGTTTCAGGCCATCTAGTCACAGTATGGTTATAATAACTCATTAAAAAGATATTAACACTACGTTAGTGTATAAACAAATAAACATAAGTACATCTTCAAAGTACCAGTTTACAAACTAAAACTACAATAGTATATTACAGTTTTCAATAACAGCTGGTGAAACCAGGCACACTCTTAGTTACAAGTTTTACATAAAGTAATACAAATACAGAACATTGGTTTTCAAATAGAACGGTTTTATGGGAATAAAACTACTTTTCATAGACAACAGAAAATATAGGATTTTTTGGAACAGTTTACATATTCAAGATACAGAGACATCCTTTCAAACATAAATACTTATGCACTCACTCAACTTTATGTTGATACTCTCTCTTTTCAAATTACTTGTATTCTCAGGGAAATAATAAACAGGTACTCACCGAGCTTTTTGAGAAGATGAAGCTATTTTGAGTCATATCTTCTTCTTTTGTATAACTATTTTGGTTTCAATATACAATGACTGAACACATGTAAATACTTATACTTTTTAAATACAATGGTTGTTTGTACTTTGATTACTATGATGCATGTGTTGTGATACTACAAATGAAGTCCTCCACCCCTGGACGTTTCCGTCGTCTGGTTTGGGGGTGTGACAGATTGGTATCAGAGCATTGTTTATAGTGAACTCAGTATATCAACCCATAAAAGATATACAAACTATAAATACATCGGGGTTGAGAGCTCTGACTACAAGCATACTTTTTAAAAATTTAAGTATTTTTACAAGAAGTATACTAACACTCATACCTACAAGTACACACTAATAAGAACTTAAAAGTATTTGGATGTTGAACATTACAGTCAAGCCTGGGCAGTTATGTAATCATATCTGGGATTAATATAGCCTGATCAACTATATTGATTTCAGATATGACCAACATGTGTTTGGGAGTGATAGTAGTGTTGTGACATGTCTAAAACTTACAAACTACAGAAAAAACTCTAGAACATAACATAAAATACTATAAGAATATTTTAAACATCGATATGCTTTAGTTTTTCATGCACTTCTCATGACCTTATTCTCGCACAGACACAATGGCAGGATATCATTTACTAGGGGACCCTTATTTTCCAAACCATGGTAACGAAGGATGGGTAGTAGAGGATCCGGAAGAGGATCCAGAAGAAGATTCAGAAGAAGATGAAGATTCAAAGGGTACCGATACAGAACCTACAGTATACAATCCCCCACCAGTCATCCCACCTCCCACATTCAGGCAAGGATATCAAGGGTCAACGCCAGTGTGGGGAGACCACATACACCATTGGAGCAAACAATAGGGCCAGCGCCCACCTTATGGAATGTGCTGAGACTTCTATGACCTCAGTAACGGAGGGTCAGCCGACAGGGCCCTTCCTGTCATTGTTCATCGTATAGCTCGCCAAACCGATCAGGCGAGGGTTTCGATCAACCGAATACTAGAAGTCACGGCTGCCTCCCAACAAAACGCCGCAAATATTCATCAAGACAGAGATCATGATGAAAGCAGACATCACACAGACATGCTCCATGTGGAAATGATTGCTGCTCAAATTGAAATGAGAGCACTCCAAGAGCGTCAGACTACACTGGAGAGGTGTTTAAGGGAGTCAGAATCCCATAAGGCAGGGCCGAGTACTAGGAGCCATACTCGCCGCAAGTAGTGTTTATACTACTTCTACTAGTTTAATATATCGAATGTATATACCACTTTTCATGATATGTACAAAACCGTGTATCAATAAAATAATAAGCACTTTACTTCAACAAGAGTTATTACAATTTTCATAAACATCTTATTTCAAAGTTTTGGTTTACAGATATGTTCCAGTGTTATTTTTCATGTTTTTCAATACGACCGCGAAAATTTTATTTTCGGTAGGTCGGTTTGATTTCAACACTTTCTCAGTATTGTGGTATATTATAGACCTGCTTTAAGCTCAAGTTCTCCAGACCATATGTACTTAACATACCAATACAATCGACATGTATTTTCATACTCTTTGAAAAATAACCACTCCATTTCATATTATCCTGTTGCAAGTTGTACTTGCAGTGGAAATCTATTTCCAATTCTTTACAAGATTCTTGTTGAATTAAGTGTTTAAGTTCAGAGATATCAAATTCATATTCGTTCTTGATATCTCACTATCTTTTTATCTATTGACTTTCATAGAAAAAGATGCGTCCTCGTAGAAATCCAAGACGTAACAATGTCAATGAAGCACCGACGCCACCTCCACCACCACCTCCTCAATTCGACGCTGCTATGTTTCAAGCAGCGGTCACGGCGGCTGTAGCAGTTGCCATGTCGCATATCAATACTCCTGGTGCTAGTGGGTCGGGAGCTGGTGCACATCCTTCTAACCATGGCGAGAGTCATGAGCACTCGCGAGAGTGCACTTATAAAGACTTCTCGAACGCAAAACCCAGGACCTTTAATGGAACTGGAGGAGTGATGGTTTTAAGGCAATGGATTGAGAAGACAGAAGCAATCTTTGAAATTTGCTCCTGTCCAGAGGGTAGCAAAGTTAAATTTGCTGCTTGTACTTTTTCAGATAGGGCCCTAACATGGTGGGACGGCCATGTTAAGTCACTGACTTTGATAGTGGCTAATACTATAAGTTGGGAGAACTTAAAAACCATGTTGATGCGGGAATACTGTCATCGAGGGCAAATTCAAAAACTTGAGCAAGAGCTCTGGGGTCTTACCATGGTCGGTACAGACATAACAACATACATGAATCGATTATGTGACTTGGCGATTCTGTGTCCAGAAATGGTTGTTCTGGAGAGCAAAAAGATTGAAAGGTATATTTGGGGACTGTCGCCCCAGATACAGGCAAGTGTCATTGCTTCTAGGCCTGTCACCTTTGACAGTGCCAAGGAGCTGGCACAGTCACTTATTGACCACGGAAATCGATAAAACTCTGTGTTTGCTGCCCCAGAACAACCTAAAGAAAACAACAACAACAACAGCACGAAGAAGGATTGGAACAAGCGGAAGGGCAAATCTCTTCTGGAACCTTCAAAGAAGCAACAAGTAGTGGCAGTCCATGCCACTACTGTACCTGCTACAACACCTGCTATTGTACCTGCTGCTGCCCCTTATAAGCCTGCACAAAATAAGCCCTATGCTGGTACCCTCCCTAAATGCAACAAGTGCAATTTTCACCACAACGGAAATTGCCGAGAAATGCAGTGCCGTAACTGCAACAGGAAAGGGCATACTGCCCGATTCTGTAGAATACCACCCCAACCGATTAACCAAGTACCTACCACTGGAGTAGGTCAAACATGCTACCAATGCGGTGATCTAGGGCATTTCAAGAGAGATTGTCCAAAAGCTGGAAATATCGGTGGAGTTGGGAGGATTCTAGCACTGGGTCATGAAGAAGCGTTGGCAGACCCTGCGGTGGTCACGGGCACGTTCCTTCTCAACAATACTTATGCATGCATTCTATTTGATTGTGGTGCTCAGAGGAGCTTCGTGAGCCATAATTTTAAACATCTACTAAATCAAAACTCCCAACCACTAAATGAAACTTTTACAGTCGAAATGGCTTAAGGGAAATCCGAGTCCACCAACGATATATACATAGGATTTATCCTTATCTTGAATGACTTGTCTTTCCAAATAGACCTTATGCCGGTCTCTATCAAAAGTTTTGACGTCATAATAGGTATGGATTGGTTGTTCCCTAACCATGCTGAGATCCTATGCTATGAAAAAGCTATTCGCTTGAACTTGCCAACTAATGAAACTCTTATTATTTACGGCGACAAACCCGGAATGAACCTTCAGATCATTTCTTGCATCAAGGCACAAAAATACCTTCGCAAGGAGTACTGTGCATTCTTAGATCACGTGGTAGACAAAAAGCAAGAAGTGAAAGACATCGCGAGCATTCCTGAGGTCTGCAACTTTCCCGATATATTTCCCGATGATCTTCCAGGAGTGCCTCCCGAATGACAAGTCGAATTCCGAATCGACTTAATCCCTGGAGCTACTCCTGCAGCCAAATCCCCCTATCGTCTCGCACCTTCTGAAATGAAGGAATTATCAAGCCAGCTTAACGAACTACTAAGCAAAGGTTTCATAAGACCAAGCTTCTCACCTTGGGGAGCACCGGTTTTGTTCGTAAAGAAGAAGGATGGATCATTCCGCATGTGCATAGACTATCGTGAGCTGAATAAACTCACTATCAAGAATCGATATCCTCTGCTTCGTATTGACGATCTGTTCCAGCAACTTCAAAGTGCGAACTACTTCTCGAAAATAGACTTAAGATCCGGGTATCACCAGTTACGGATTTTGGAGGAAGACATTCCCAAAACCGCGTTCAGAACTCGTGATGGTCATTACGAGTTTATAGTGATGCCATTCGGATTGACGAATGCACCTGCTGTGTTCATGGACCTAATGAACAGAGTGTGTCGTCCATTCCTGGACAAATTCATCATAGTCTTCATTGACGACATCCTTATCTACTCAAAAAGAAAAGAGGAACATGGCCAACATCTTCGTCAAGTATTACAAACCCTTAGCACAGAAAAAGTCTATGTGAAGTTTTCAAAGTGTGAGTTTTGGATCAGGAAGGTTGATTTCCTAGGTCACGTGGTCAGTTCAGAAGGAATACACGTCGACCCTTCCAAAATAAAGGCAATTGAAAACTGGTCAGCACCCAAAACACCTACAGAAATCCGTCAATTCTTAGGTCTTGCTGACTATTATCGCAGATTCATCCAGAATTTCTCTCGAATAGCTAAGCCTCTTACCACCCTGACGCAAAAGGGTGTAACCTTTAGCTGGGGAGAAAAGCAAGAAACAACGTTCCAAACGCTGAAACGAGCTTTGTGTAGTGCACCGATCTTGTCTCTTTCTGAAGGGACAGAGGACTTCGTAGTGTACTATGATGCTTCTAATCAGGGGCTTGGATGTGTTCTTATGCAAAGAGGAAAGGTTATATCCTATGCCTCAAGACAGCTAAAGACACATGAAGTCGACTATACAACACATGACCTTGAACTAGGAGCAGTGGTATTTGCTCTGAAGATCTGGAGACATTACTTATATGGCACGAAATGCACAATATTCACTGACCATAAAAGTCTCCAGCATAACTTCGATTAGAAAGAGCTGAACATGAGACAACGACGTTGGCTGGAGCTACTGAACGATTACGAATGTGAAATTCTTTGTCGCCCTGGTAAAGCAAACGTAGTAGCTGACGCCCTTAGCAGAAAAGAATACACGGGACGCCGGGTAAAGTCGTTGACCATGACAATCCATTCACATCTGTCCACACAGATCAAAGAAGCTCAACTTGAAGCTTTGAAACCCGAAAACGTGGCAGGTGAAACCCTGAGAGGAATGGATAAGAACTTCGAAGTCAGGAATGATGGAGTCTATTATTTCATGAACCGGATCTGGACACCAAAGTTCGGTGGTTACAGAGACGTGGTTATGAATGAGGCACACAAAACCCGATACTCCATTCATCCAGGTTCAGAAAAGATGTATCTGGATCTGAAGAAACTATACTGGTGGCCTAACATGAAGGCCGAAATCGCTACCTTTGTTGGAAAGTGCCTTACTTGTGCCAAAGTCAAGGTAGAGTACCAGAAACCTTCAGGTTTATTACAACAACCTGAAATCCCTGAATGGAAGTGGGAGCGGATTATAATGGATTTCATAACTAAGTTACCCAAGACATCGGGTGGTTATGATACTATTTGGGTAATCGTCGATAGATCAACCAAATCCGCACACTTCTTGCCAATAAAAGAAATCGACAAGATGGAGAAACTAACAAGAACTTACCTCAAGGAGATTGTTAGACTGCATGGTGTGCCAATATCTATTATTTCTGACCGAGAAAGTAGATTCACTTCTTGTTTCTGGCAGTCTTTACAAAACTCTCTGGGAACTAGGCTGGACATGAGTACAGCCTACCATCCACAAACCGACAGACAAAGTGAGAGGACGATTCAAACATTAGAAGACATGTTGCGAGCTTGGATGATAGACTTTGGAAAGGCATGGGATATTCATCTACCCCTTGTCAAAATCTCTTATAACAAAAGTTATCACACTAGCACAAAGGTTGCTCCATTCGAAGCTCTCTATTGCCGCAAGTGCAGATCACCTCTGTGTGGGGCTAAAGTGGGTGACACGCAACTAGCTAGAGGTCAAACTCCTGACAGTGCTCTCACTGGTCCGGAAATTATTCGAGAAACTACAGAGAAAATTGTACAAATTCGGGAGCGACTTAAAGCTTCCAGAGATAAACAGAAAAGTTACGCTGGCAAAAGAAGAAAACCCTTGGAATTCCAGGTTGGTGACCGCGTCTTGTTAAAGGTCTCACCCTGGAAGGGCATGATACGCTTTGGAAAGTGTAACAAACTGAATCCAAGGTACATAGGACCATTCGAGATTCTTGCCAGAATCCGTCCTGTAGCTTACAAACTTCGACTACCCTAAGAACTAAGTAACATTCATCCTACCTTCCACGTTTCGAACTTGAAAAAGTGTCGATCCGACGAGACTCTTGTGATCCCACTTGAGGAAATCGAGTTAAACGAGAGCCTCAACTTTGTGGAAGAACCCGTAGATATTCTAGATAGGGAACTTAAGAAAACTAAACAAAGCTGTATCCCGATAGTGAAGGTTCGCTGGAATGCAAAACGGGGACCTGAATTCACTTGAGAGCGGGAAGATCAAATGCAACAGAAATAACCACATATTTTTCCCTAGTCTATATGTAATAAGAATTTCGGGACGAAATTCTCTCTAATGGGGGGATAATGTAACAAACCGTTATTTCAAACCTATGTAATAGTATAGGTCAATTTGTAGTTCTTTTTAAAATAATAAAGAGAAATTTTAGCATTTTGTGTACATTTACATAATTGACCCTCAAAAATAAAGTATTAAACAATCTCGATTGGGATAAACAAAGTGATAGAGATTGTAACAAGGTTTCCAAAAATATAAAGAACACTAAAATCCAAGTTATAACGAAGAAGTTATGACCAATCGAAAATTTGTGACAAAACCTGCAAAACCGGCAAAACATTGTTCAGTGTAAAGTGAGTTTTCAATAAAAGGCTTTTTAGCCTTAACAATCTAAATGAAAGTTGTAGAATATGTTAAACCGATAACTTTCATAAAAAGAACCTCAAAATCTAACTTCGTATGACGAAGTTGTGATTTTTCTAAGTTTTAGTATAGCAGTATACAACTAAAAACTCGAAATAAAGATCGAGTGATTTTTAGCCAACACAACCTAAACGAGAACTGAAGGTCTCGCCAATAGTAGTAGAACGGCAAAAAGACAGAAAAAAACGGACATCGGATGAAGAAGTTATGCATTTTTAACGGATTTTCTATCCCGGTCTGTTAAAAATAATAATATTAAAAATAAAATTAAAATTTGTTGACGAAGTCTAAACGAAAGTCGTACAGTATAATTTTACCTACGCGTGCATTTAAATAACATCAAAAACGGAGTTCGTATGCGAAAGTTATGAATTTTAGAAGTTGTTGGCTCAAAAACCGAGAAATAATGGATAATACCGGGAAATCTCGCATGAACAGTAACCGCCACACCCGGATCCGACACGCGTCGCCTTCTGATTCTACCGAAGTCACGGTCCAATTCGCGTCCGACGCGCCTCGCCTCCCTGTCTCGCATCCGAACTTCAGCCTCGTGGCCTTCGCTGCTGCTGTCACGTGTCCGATGACTCCCCCCTTCGGCCGAACCCTCGCAGGCTATATAAGGGCTGCGAGATTTCTCGGATTTGGCACACTTTTTTCACCATTTTCCATCCTTTTTCACCTCTTTCACTCCCACAACCTCACCTACAACCCCCAAAGCCCCGGTATTAAATCTAAAACCCTGAGCAAGCCTTGAAGCCTCGAGATTCCAGAGAAAAACAACCTTCTCCAGTCAAAACTCTATCCAAATAAAGCCGGTTTTTCACCAAATGAACTCCTTTCCAGAAAACAAAACGCTATCCAAATCATCATTTATCAAGTGAGTTCATACCCCCGTACTTTCATAATTTTTACTGTATTAAGGGGGAATACAAGTCTAACACAAGAACTTTGTGTTACAAACAAATGATTTTAAATCGTGATAAAATTACATTAAGTCATCAAAAATACTCAAAATATTAAAATCTTTTATAAACTTATATTTTTCCCCAAAATTATTATTTGTATATATATATATTTATATAAATAAGATTTAAAAGGCTTAGGACTGAATACTCATTTTGTGTCATTTTCCTTGTTTGGATGTGGGCTTATAGTACTGGTTATTTGTCTGAATGTCGTTTAAATTTTACTTATATATAATTGTATATGTATATAAATATAAACGTTATTTCATCAGTTTAAATACCCTTTATAACATGTTGAGCAAGGGGTTACATGCAAAAATAGTTAAATGCCAATTCAGAAAGTACATATAAATGTAGTGACAAAGAACATGGTTTGGCATGCGGAATTAAAGTTTGCACAATGAACATGGTGATTTGGGTGTTCAAGAGATGTATTGAATATGTATTGTGTTACAAAAAGGGACATAGATCTACCTCGATATAAATAACACACACTCACACACTCACTTTTACATCTCTCAAGCACACCTCTACAAGTGGTATGAACCCACTATTTATAGAGGTGTTTGCATGTCTCTCTCTCACTCTCACTAACACATATGTCTAAAGGCTAATACACCACATGCAAGTGGGTCTATAAGAGTCAAACCATTACAAAGTCATACATGAAGAACTTTGTAGCCCAACATTCTCCCCCTCAAAGTTAGGAATGGATGACCCACTTCAAATCTTGCAAAATCGAGCAACTACGCGGTTTGAGCCTCAAGCGTGACACATGTCGAAATGAACTTCAATCTTCAATTCTTCCATGATTCTTCAATTTGGGCTCTAGGATGTGAAACCATACAAACCGAGCAGCAACGAATGATTAACTCCAAATAATCACCCAAAAGTTGCGCATAAAAACACATCCCAAAAATCTTCAATAATACCAAACCCATTTCGAAAATAAATCATTTCGAACTTCCAATTGCATCATCTCGTAAGCTTCAAAACTTAAGATCACTTCGGTCTTCAAATCCGTGTAATATGAAAAATTCAAGTTCGAATTTCCATATAAATTTCTCCCCCTTTTTATAATCGAAATTTGATTATAAAACCTTCAAGGAAAGAGAACGTGCTCTATTCGGAATTTTTCATGTCAAAACTCCCCCTTAACATGTGGCATAAACATTGTGCTTTAATCCGGAAAATCGAAAAAATATTCAATTTTTAGCTTCGTTCACGGATCGCCTTTGACAAAATTTCTCAAAAATGGGTAGAAACTGTCAATTTCAAAATTCTGCAGTGACCCGGTGCGCCCAAAACGGCAAAATATGCAAAACTCTCCCCCTTTTCCAAAGTTGGGTAAAAAGCGTCAATTTGCACAAACTGCAGGGGCTTGAAATGCATTTTCTTCAATTTTCAGCAAAAACAGTCCTTTTTCGAATTTGTGTATGAACCGCCAAACATTCGAAGCCTCAAGGACTATTTTTGAAAATTCTGCCATTTGCACAAAACATACGAAGAATCCCCAAAATATTCGAAATTTCAGAAAATATTCGAATTTGGGTGAAAAGTGTCAAACATTCGAAACTTCAAAAATTTTCGAATTTAGGTGAAAAGTGTCAAACATTCGAAACTTCAAAAAATTTCGAATTTAGGTGAAAAGTGTCAAACATTCGAAACTTCAATTATTTGTGGAGATTGCCAAATGTTCGAAAGTTTAAGGGCTGAATTCGAAAATTTTACTTTTTGATCAAAATATACGAAGACTTGAACAAACATTCGAAGCCTTGCTTTTTCCCTTTGTTAAACAGTCAAATCTTGAGGGACTACATGCGAAACTTTTGGTTTTGCTTCCCAACATACGAACTTTTGCGACCCAACATACGAAATTTTACAACCCAACATACGAAATTTTCAAGTGACTAACATGCGAATTTTCAACACCATTTTCGAAAATTTGTCTTTCTTTTTCATCAATTCACATGATCGCTTCGTACGTTTCTTATAAACGCTTCGTACGAAAATCTCAGGAACCAAACACACGAAAATTTTTCACCCAAACATACGAAGATTTTCCTTCTCTCTCCTCTTCGTATGAATATCATCTTCCCAAAAATTTTCCCAAACACACGAATACGAAGCATACGAAGACTCTGAATGTACAGTAACCTCTTAATCGTCCCTCTAAATCGACTTTTCCAGTAAGTTCTTTAAACCCAGTTCATACAGTTCTTCATTCTTTCTCAAACACCAACTGTTCGTCAATCTATCGTCGACTCCAGTTCTTCGTTCTTTTCATTACAGGGACCCCAAAATCGATTTCCTTTAGACACGAATGAGCACACATAAAAGCACTAAATCAACCCCTTAAATCCAAAATTAACAATTTGCTTTTACAGATCATCGACTCCAATCATGCGAAATCCAGATTTCTTCGATCATTCATTCACAGCTCAAGGTTCGTTCATCCCCAAAACAAATCCAGTTTCTTTAACCGACCCAAATACACCTTCTTTCAAATCCCGATCACCCTTTGATCATTCGAATATCAAACCCAAAATACAGTCTTCGTTAATCAACATCACCCATTTCAATTCTTCGCATACGAAACCCAAGGAATTACACCGATTTCAATAACCAACACCAAATTATCCAAATTACCAGTCCAACCATTTGAATTCCAACCCAATCGATCATTTGTTCTAACCCAAAATCGACAATCGTCTTTACACATCAACAAACATTCGACTGTAAACTAAAGCTTCAACCATCGACTCCCAAAATTAATCTTCAATCATTCAAACCTTCGATTTCATAGCCTTTGAAACACAGAAATCGACATACAAACCATGATTCGTACCCCAATGTTCCATCTTCCAAATAACGAACAACTGAGTTCGTGAATCTCAGTTCTTTCGTCGTATATCAATTTTCAAGAAGTAAAATCAAAACAAAATCAAATCTTCAAACTTTTGAAAAATCGATAAAAAGCTTCTTGCAAGATCACACACGTTGATTTCAACATCAAAACTCAATTTCGACTTTCATGCGACCATTGAAATCGATATACACATTCACTGGATACGAAATATGCGAATTAAGATATCCGATTCAATCTAATTGACTTTGAATCGATGCTTCAGTTGATTAACAAAGAAACATGCGATTTGATTTTTAATCGATATACACATTCACTGGAGACAAACTCAGATCAAAATCACCAAGAACAGAAGAAGATTAAGATATCCGATGATTCAATGGTACAAGTAATTGATTCGTGAAACAAGATCTGGAACGATGTAAATAATTTTTGGGCTCACAAATGAATTAAGATCAATTATATCTCACTTGTTGGGCTTAAAACAACAATGAATAGTAATTTCGGGTTTTTTTTTTTTGGCTCAATGATACGATATGAACAGTATCGATCTTTTGTTTGGGTTTCATGAACAGTAATTCTTCAATTTAAATTGATTTGGGCAAATGTAATTCAAATTTGGCTGAATCAAAGAAAATATGAGTTTGATCAACAACTTAGGCACGAAACAAATATGATTGATCAAAAAAATAATTGGATCAACAATGGGGTTTTTCAAAAAGAATTTGATCCAATGATTCAAATCGATCAAAATTCAAAAATGCAACGCACGATTTAATGATTACGAGATATCATAGAGAGAGACTCACCATAAATGCTCCAATTGTGACAGATTTTGCCAAACCGAGAATCGTTCTTCAAATATCACATTGATCTTGAAGACCTGCTCTAATACCAATTGTAGTGACAAAGAACATGGTTTGGCATGCGGAATTAAAGTTTGCACAATGAACATGGTGATTTGGGTGTTCAAGAGATGTATTGAATATGTATTGTGTTACAAAAAGGGACATAGATCTACATCTATATAAATAACACACACTCACACACTCACTTTTACATCTCTCAAGCACACCTCTACAAGTGGTATGAACCCACTATTTATAGAGGTGTTTACATGTCTCTCTCTCACTCTCACTAACACATATGTCTAAAGGCTAATACACCACATGCAAGTGGGTCTACAAGAGTCAAACCATTACAAAGTCATACATGAAGAACTTTGTACCCCAACAATAAATTATAATAGGTATAATTTATGATACATAGAACAATAATTCATGATTCAAGTATACTAGAATACACTGTTTTACAAGAAACAAAGGTTTGATTCAAAACAAATCAAGGGTTTACAGTTTTCAAATACATGTTAAGAGTACTAATTCATGAATATACAATCAATCATTATTTCAGGATGATTGGGTTTTCATAACTATTATACATGTAACGTTTATATGCTTTTTATGAGTCATTCAATTTAGGTTGTTTAATTCATTTAAACAACATAGTTAAAGTCATGATATTATAACCAGAGTCACCAGTCAGGGGATCGAAACAAGTTGTGTGTAGATCTATATTGGTATTGACAACCCCACACTCAGGCTGCTAGCTACAGTCAGGCATACACGCCAATGAGTGACAATTGTTATCAACAGTTTAAACGCCTACGTTTCAGGCCATCTAGTCACAGTATGGTTATAATAACTTATTAATAAGATATTAACACTACGTTAGTGTATAAACAACTAAACGTAAGTACATCTTCAAAGTACCAGTTTACAAACTACAAACTACAATAGTATATTACAGTTTTCAATAACAGCTGGTGAAACCAGGCACACTCTCAGTTACAAGTTTTACATAAAGGAATACAAATACAGAACATTGGTTTTCAAATAGAACGGTTTTATGGGAATAAAACTACTTTTCATATACAGTAGAAAATATAGGATTTTCTTGAACAGTTTACATATTCAAGATACATAGTCATCCTTTCAAACATAAATACTTATGCACTCACTCAACTTTATGTTGATACTCTCTCTTTTCAAATTACTTGTATTCTCAGGGAAATAATAAACAGGTACTCCCCGAGCTTTTTCAGAAGATGGAGCTATTTTGAGTCATATCTTCTTCTTTTGTATAACTATTTTGGTTTCAATATACAATTATTGAACACATGTAGATACTTATACTTTGTAAATACAATGGTTGTTTGTACTTTGATTACTATGATGCATGTGTTGTGATACTACAAATGAAGTTCTCCACCCCCGGACGTTTCCGCCGTCTGGTTTGGGGGTGTGACATGCAGTCATGGTCGCTAGCATGATGCAATGGACTTTCGTAGCATCACGCTCATTGGCCTCAAAGGCGGCGATCTCTTCAGCAGTGGCAGTGTTGAGGTTGATTTCCTTCAGCTTCTCATCGAGGACATACTCTTTGTCCTCGTAACGAGTGACCATTCGGATGTTGTGGATCCAATCATTGAAATTTGACCCGTCAAAGATCACTCTTCCACACAAGTTCATGAGTGAGAACGATCCGGAGGAATTCAAGCCGGAAGCATTGTTGTTGACGTTCGACATCTGAAAAGGAAAAGGAACAAAGTTTGATTAGAAATGAATCGCCAATTAAACACCCAAATGAGAAATTAGGGCTAGGATCCAACAACATTATTTACAAATTAGAAGAGGGATGTCGTAATCTAACAACTAAATAATTTGAAGGTAAGTGAATGACGATTCACTAATTCTCCACCATGAAAAACAAAAAGAGATTAAGTTTTAAATGTATTGAAAACTCCTAGATCTTTTGAGATTCATTGAACTTTTCAATGGCATGTTTAAATCTCGATATGCCCCTCAAGTTTGTGACTGGGATGCCGAGGATCACAAAGCGGGTGTGAATAACCATGCAAATATGCATGGTGCCCTCATTGTTACAGTCACATATTCGATGTGCCGGTTAACCACACACGCTCCATCGAACTATGACAAACAATGAGTCACCCTTTTCCACCTTTGCTTAGAACCCAATTAGTGTGCCGGTTAACCACACACGCTCCAATAACGTCTTAGCAAGGGTACAAAGTGTAATTTCATGGAATTGCATCAATTCACTTTTGCCTATGGTAACTAAGATTGGGAAGTTTGTAAAAACATTTAGTTACTTTATATCGATTCATTATACTTTTAATGAGGAAAGGGTTGCCCTCTCCTACCCGTTCGGCTAACGACCCTCCACCAATCAAGGAAGCGGTGTATGAGAGTGGACACCCATTAAACGGCCATTTTATAGGCCATAACCTTATACCCCCCCCCCCCTCATAGATCGGCTTCGTGAATGAGGCCTACTAACGGTAAGACTAGCATTTAAGTTATACATATATATATATATATATATATATATATATATATATATATATATATATATATATATATATATATATATTAATCTTAAAATATTATAAAGTATAAGGTTGAATTTTAAACTTGTAATATTCTAGGGTTTGAAATTTAAATAGTTTAAATTAAAGTTTTAATCAAAAAATTTTAATTTCATAACTTGTAGACAAGCTTTAAAATTTTCAAAACACAAAGGATCAAATAGCAAATAATTTAAATTAAACATTTAATTTAATGATTATCTAAATTTGACCTAATCAATTTTACTTGCAAGATAATTCAACAATTAATTTAAATAATCAAATATTATCAAATAAGGAATTTGTAAGTCCCAAATCTGCTTGTGTATCAATCAGACCCGTTTGATGGTGCGGAATCCCAATCAAACGGATAATGTCATATCAAAATAGAAGAGAAGGAGAAGAAGAATAACTTGAATCTATGATGTATTCAAAGATATGAGTGATGCTCCATACACATAAGATTCTCTCACACACACTATTCTTCTCTTTAGTTTCTTTCTCTACAATATGCTCCTCTCCTATGACTCTCCTCTAGACCACACCCCCTCCTCACCCCTTACTTCTATATATATATATATATATATATATATATATATATATATATATATATATATATATATATATATATATGTATATATATATATATATATATATATATATATATATATATATATATATATATATATATATATATATATATGGGTTGCAAAATCAAGGCCCAAACCCAATGCTAGACCGAAAACACATGGGTTTTCGGTCCAAGCTACAAATAATCCAATATTATTTCCGGCCCAAATAATAAAAACAATAAATGCTTAGAAAAACAAAGTATAAACCATATTTTTGACCCAACAATCTCCCCCTTGGTTTATAGCTTTCTTTTCGAACTGACCCAACAAACTCCCCCTAAAAAGGTAGTTGGCTTTTCTTATCAATCTTCATTGGGAGCTTGGCTTCAGCATTAATCTTGAAATTCTTCACAACTTCAAGATGAACTTGATGAATCTTCAATGAATGACTTCATCTTGAGCAGTTGGGCTTTCCTTCATAATTTGGCTCTGAACGCCCATTGGGTGAGGAGGCTTCTTGAAAAGATTCTTGAAAGATAGCGCTTTCAGCTTGAGAACCTTCAGAGAGAATAATAGAGAGAACTAATCTTCTGGATCACTTCAGTAGGTTCATAGATCACAGCGGACTGATTGAGGAGGCTTCAATACAATCCGTCACATAATCTTTAATTGCAGCTTCACCTTGCTTCTGGGGTTGAAGGATTGAATGTTGAAAGTATAATCTTCATTTCTTGCTCCTTCAAATGAGAATTCTTCGATGCTCACGGATGAAGCCTTGGCTCAGAAATCTCGATACAGTCTCCATGAGTCTCATCTACATCTGAATTCACTTTTCAAGACAAAACAAAACTAAAAGAAAACTTAGCACACAATATTTTCTGAATTTTTCATATTTTCTTGAAAAACAGAAAGAAAAATATTTTTGGATTTTTGATTTTTCTGAACAAGAAATAAAACAGAGACAACACTATTTTTGGATTTTTGGTTTTTCTGATTTTTGTTTGATTTTTTTTTATTTTTTTAATTAAAAATCCATTCCATCAAAAAATTGATCATCCTCTTCATTACCATCTCCATTGTAATCACTCCGAACCTCCACGTTTTGTAGTTGGTCATGCTGTTCTGCCACGATTGCGACAGGAGGAACACGATCTTCTTCGTTTTTATGCTCTGAAACCGAGATAATAGCATCCTCGGTTTCTATGGGGCTTGAGAGATCATCAGACTCAGAGTTATCACTCTCTTCATCAAAGATGCCAAACTTGATCAGAGGATGCTTTCCTTCAAAAGTAAACTTTCCTTTTCGATTTTGCTTCATCAATCCAAAGGCACTTGAACCAATAGACTTAAGGTCCAAGGTCTCTCCTCCTCTTTCTAACTCTGGGTGCATGAAATTGAATATTAACTGAAGGAATCTTGGATACATGAGGAACTTATCCCTTTTATTTCCTTAAATGTTCAGAATCATCTCGTGCAAAATGAACTTTGAGAAGTTGAACTTTATTCTTGAAGCTAAAGCAGCAATTGCACCGGTGTTGATCATATAGATTTCATCAGCCCCTGATTTCTGACTGGAGATACAGCTCACAAATATATGAGCTAAGTATCTCCAGTACGGAGGCAATAATTGCTTGAGAGTGGGAAGGAAAATCCCTTCGTATCCCATTTGATCCAAAATCTCTTGAGTCTGATCTTGATCAATTTCCTTTGTGAATTTAGGTTTGTCACTGATCTGCAAAGTTTCTCGAAGGATTTGTTCAGTAACCAAGAATTTATTTCCTCGCACAAAAGCTTCAAGATATTTTGTGCCCTTATCATCCTTTACCACAGCTGCGTTGCTCCAAAACTCCTTAACCAATCGTTGATAGATGACCGGACTGGTGGTGAGAGCATTGAACAAGCAACATCTTCTTAAGCCAGTGACTATGAATTGAAAATCGGAGTGAGCCTCAGGAGGATCAACCAGGTAAATGGCCAATTTGTGAACTTTAGCAAATTCAAGACCTGCCATATTGATCTGCACAAAACAATCTAAGTGAGAAAAACACAAAACAATTTATCAATAAACAACAGGTGTTTTCCCGTTTGACAGTTGAATTAAGCTTTCAATGAAAATTTTTCATTTTTAGGGCAAACTTTGGGTGTACGGCTGTACACGGGAGTCCAGCCGTACACGAGTGTCCATCCGTACACGGGTGCCCGGCCGTACACGAGTGTTCAGCTGTACACGGGTGTCCGGCCGTACATGAGTGTCCGGCCATACACGGGTGTCCGGCCGTACACGCATCATATGTGCCGAAAACCCATTTTGCTTCAATTGGCCTTGGATTTGAAGTCGTTTCAACTTAATAACAACATCACAGAGATCGTCAAGGAGATACCTACACAGATGAGTGGTCAATTTTAAGAGAAATCAAAGTTTTTGAAGGCTTAAGAGAGAGAGAGTGCTTGAGGGGTGTACGGCTGAACTCGAATGAGGGAAAGAGAAGAGTGTTCGGCCGGACACCCTAGCATATATACTCCCCCAAACCCGGTCCAATTAAAATGGGCTGCAACCCGACTAGCAATGAACTCAAGCCCAACAACACATTTAAATTTAAAAATAATGCATTTCAAGGACCTAAAATAAAAATAAAAATAAAAATAAAAATAAAAATAAAAATAAAATAAAATAAGATAAAATAAAATAAAATAAAATAAAATAAGATAAAATTGAAATTAAACGATACTAATTTCTACTGCAGATAATATTTTTGTGAGATTGGGATCAAAGTTATTGGACAGCCTTCATCCATTTGTCGGTACCTCCCCTTTCATGAATAAATCTTGTCGATCGTCGGTATTGTGGTCCACTTAAACACGAAGGATATCGACAAACTTTTCCAAATATACCATTTAGCTGATGACGACCACGGGTATTGTTGTCCACTTAAATTAAGCAGCGAGATCTACATACAACCTCTAAATGGTTCAATTTTAGTTGCACTAGAACGTGTTCCCCACTTCCCGATATACCCTGGTTATCAAGAACTTACAAAGAACCCCTTAGGACAGATACTCTTAAACAAAGTTCTGAGTGTTGCCAAAATCCTATACAAGACCTATACAATGACCTATACAAGATGGATGCCTACCAAACCACGTTGAAATGGCTTTGAATGTGCCCAGCTGGGTGGATGCTATGCATGAAGAATTGAATCAATTTGAAAATCTAGGGGTTTGGAAATTGGTTGAGTTACCTAAGGTCAAGAAGTCTCTTGACACACGATGGGTCTATCGTAACAAGCAAGATGATTCCGGGGTCATTGTACGGAATAAGGCTAGGTTGGTTGTACGTGGATTTAGACAAATCGAGGGTCTTGACTACACCGAAGTTTATGCTCCGGTGGCTCGCTTGAATGCTATTCGTGTTTTCCTTGCGTATGCCTCCTACATGAACTTCGCAGTATACCAGATGGACGTCAAGACTACCTTCCTATATGGCGTTGTGAAGGAAGAAATCTATGTTGATCAACCCCCTGGGTTCGTTAACTCAAAGTTTCCCAATCACGTCTACATGTTGGACAAGGCTTTGTATGGGCTACATCAGGCTCCTCAAGCATGGTATGCGACTCTTACAAAGCACTTGCTCGAGCATGGTTATTCACGAGGCACAATCGATCAAACCTTGTTCATTAAGCATGTTGGTGCGGATCAAATCTTGGTTCAGATATACGTAGATGACATCATTTTCGGGTCCACAAGTCCACAGCTATGCAAGGAGTTTGAAGGCGTAATGAAGAAGAGGTTTGAGATGAGTTCACTAGGAGAAATGACCATGTTTTTGGGGCTTCAGGTCAAACAAGATTCAACCAGAATCCTGATCCGTCAAGCAAAGTATGTTGAAGATATGTTGGAGAAGTTCGGGTTTCGAGATGCAAAACCTGCTCTAACACCAATGGCTGAGAGACCTCTGTTGACTCCTGATACTGACGGCGAATCCGTAGATCAAACTGATTACAGATCGATGATCGGATCGTTGATGTATTTAACTGCAAACAGGCCAGACATCATGTTTTCTGTTTTTCAATGCGCACGATATCAGGCTAATCCTAAACTTTCACATCTTATTGCTATCAAAAGAATTTTTCGGTATCTCAAAGGCAGCCCAAAACTGGGTCTTTGGTATCCGAAAAATTCTGAATTTGATCTATATGCTTTTGCTGACAGTAATTATGGAGGCAGTGAGCTTGATAGGAAATTAACTTCTGGTGGGTGTCAATTTCTCGGAGACCGGCTGGTGTCATGGCAGTGCAAGAAACAGCACACCATCTCAACCTCAACAGCAGAAGCGGAATATGTCGCTGTCTTTGCCTGTTGTTCTCAAGTTATCTGGATCCAACATCAGCTTTTGGATTACGGTTTGAATTATCTAGAAACCCCTATTTTTTTGTGACAATGAGGCTGCAATTCAGATTGCCAAAAATCCAGTCCAACACTCGAAAACCACGCACATCGATATCAAAGTGCATTTCATCAGAGATTGTTATGAGCGTTCGCTCATTCGGTTGGAACAGGTTCCCACTGATAATAATGTGGTGGATATGTTCACAAAACCGTTTAACAAAACTCGATTCGATGTGCTTGTGGGATTCTTGAAAATGATACGTTTCGAGGACTAATTTTTTTTTTTTTTGTTTTAGGTTAGTTTAAATTTGCGCATTTTAATTTCATTCTCACCCATGCACAAATTTAGGGGGAGAAATAAACAAAAACCAAACAAAAAAACAGAAAATCAAAAACCAAACAAAAAAAGGGGCAAAAATCGTTGTTTTTATTCGTATCTGAAGCTGGTTCACGGCCAGTTGAAGGTGTACGACCATTGAAGCTTGAGAAGGAAATTAAAATGCACAAATTTAAACTAACCTAAAACAAAAACAAAAAAATTAGTCCTCAAAACGTATCATTTTCAAGAATCCCACAAGCACATCGAATCGAGTTTTGTTAAACGGTTTTGTGAACAGATCCACCACATTATTATCAGTGGGAACCTGTTCCAACCGAATGAGCGAACGCTCATAACAATCTCTGATGAAATGCACTTTGATATCGATGTGCTTGGTTTTCGAGTGTTGGACTGGATTTTTGGCAATCTGAATTGCAGCCTCATTGTCTCAAAAAATAGGGGTTTCTAGATAATTCAAACTGTAATCCAACAGTTGATGTTGGATCCAGATAACTTGAGAACAACAGGCAGAGACAGCGACATATTCCACTTCTGCTGTTGAGGTTGATACGGTGTGTTGTTTCTTGCACTGCCATGACACCAGCCGGTCTCCGAGAAATTGACACCCACCAGAAGTTGATTTCCTGTCAAGCTCACAGCCTCCATAATTACTGTCAGCAAAAGCATATAGATCAAATTCAGAATTTTTCGGATACCAAAGACCCAGTTTTGGGCTGCCTTTGAGATACCGAAAAATTCTTTTGACAGCAATAAGATTTGAAAGTTTAGGATTAGCCTGATATCGTGTGTACTGAAAAACGACAAACATGATGTCTGGCCTGCTTGCAGTTAGATACATCAACGATCCGATCATGGATCTGTAATCAGTTTGATCTACGGATTCGCCTTCAGTATCAGGAGTCAACAGGGGTCTCTCAGCCATTGTTGTTAGAGCAGGTTTTGCATCTCGAAACCCGAACTTCTCCAGCATATCTTCAACATACTTTGCTTGATGGATCAGGATTCCGATTGAATCTTGTTTGACCTGAAGCCCCAAAAATGTAACATCCGGTTTTCCAGGTATATTATTTTTAATATTTATTTTGAGGATTTTTTTTTGGGGGGGGGGGGGTGGGGGACTCGACGAGTTGGTGTCTCAACTCGTCGAGTGGAATCGCGACTTGGTGACATGTTTAATGAATGGACTCGACGAGTCGGGTATCTGACTCGCCGAGTCAGCGTTGCTGAGAAAAACCCTAATTGCTCGGGTTTGTGACCTATTTAAAGGCTCTTATGGCCTTCATTTGCGGTCGCATTTTCCCTTGAGAGACCCTAATCGATCCAGAGAGCTTAGAGAGAAAGAGGGAGCTAATTTCTTCATTTTGGTGCATTCTTGCAAGGAAGAAGGAGAGGGTTCAAGCTTAACTGTGTAGAAGGGCTCAAATCTTTCACTATTTCATTCAAGGCTACTGTTGAAGGTATGAATCCATACCTGTTTTCGTATGATTAGTATATCTCATGAATTTAGGGTTTATTTACCCGCTTTTAAGTTGAGTTATGAAATATGTGAAGTCCCTTTGAGGCTTAGACATCAGATCTGGACCTTAAGAGGTCCAGATATTCCCAAGAACCCAGCTTTATGCAGTCACATAAGAATATTGAGCCTAAGACACCATTATGAGGGCTATTTTGTCAAATAGAGCTAGAAGAGTGATGCATGGACATAAAGGTCAAACCTTTACGTGATTAATGAGCCTTGAGTGCATAGATCTGATGTTTTGGAAAGTATCTTGCACTAAATTGTCTGAATGCAGAAGAGTCTGAATAGACTCGCCGAGTCGAGCCGCTGACTCGGCGAGTAGCCCAGGGTTTTGTCCCGATGAATTGAGTCAGATGGTGTAACGCCTGCAGATTCGGGCTAGTCAATTTACATACAATAAGCATCAAAAATGAGTTTTTATGGAAGATTATTTATAAGGATTAATCTTAACCAAATGGTAGTATATGTTACAAGGGTTCTGTACATATAAAGAACGCCGAAATCCGAGTTATAACGAAGTTTTTCGGCAAAACCGGCATGGCACCGGGAGACGTAAATAGTGAATTTACGATGGAGGAATTTTTTGCCTTAGAAATCTAAGCAAAAGTTGTAGTATACGTTAAACCGAGAACATACAAAAAAAGAACGCCCAAATCTGACTTCGTATGAGAAAGTTATGAATTTTCTAAGATTTGGCATAGCAGTGCACGGCCCGAAACTCGAATTTTAGATCGAGCGGTTTTTGGCCTATGCGACCTAAATGAGAATTGAAGATCTCATTAATAGGAACTCAACGGTAAAAAGACAGAAAAAAACGGAGTCCGTATGTAGAAGTTATGAATTTTACGCGGACATTTAACATTATAATCTCCTCGTACTATTAAATTTAAGATTGGTCGAGAATTAGCCAACGGAGTCAAAATGAAAGTTGTAGATCTTTTGTTTACCTACGCGTGGATATAAAGAACGTCGAAAACGGAGCTCGTATGCGAAATTTACGGGGTTTAGAAGTTGGCAGGGTACTGCTGCAAAAGGGGTGTCGTAGCACAATCTTGGCCACTGCTTTCTCCCCAAGGCTTGCCACTAGATGGTGACATGTGGTACTAATTTCAGCCATATTTCACCCTATAAATACAACCCCTTCCACCCTCATTTCTTCACACCTCCACCCTTCTCTCTCTACTCTCTCTCTCTAAACCTCCCAAAACTCCCCTAGCGCTAGAAGAAAGCCCCGGAGCGCTCAACGGCTCCGAGAAGAAGAGCTTTCGGCTCGGAAGTTCTGCCCCTGCAGAGCGCGGCTTCTAGCCAAACCCCCTCGTAGGTAAGATACGCCTACCTATTTTTTAATATAGCTTTTATTTAAATATAGTAACGTTATTAGGACCTTATAATAATTATTTGAGCTATTATTACGGGTTATATAAGTGTCGTTATAATATCTTTTTAACCACTCGCGGTACGGGGAATCCGGTTTGAAGGGCCGCCTGGGTTGTTGGATTTCAGAAGTACTATATGCCAAAATGATTTTGCCCTCGGGTGTTTCATGTCTGGCCCCTGTCTGTGCATAGTCGGTGAAGAGTATTGTTTAACGCTTATATAATAGTAATAATAGTTAGACTATTAATTAGTCTCGTTGAACATTAGACTAAACTCTAGTGAAAATGATACTAGGTTTTGTCAACGGAAATTCGTTTTAAAGTAAACGAAGTGTTGTCCGAGTACCGAGTCAGCACCATTACAGGTGAGTGCATAGTTACTTTCATCTTACACATAGATACGAAGTATTTTATATAAATTACGTGGTATGTGTGCATATTATTTGAATACTTGCTTTCTATGCTGGATGAACGATTTTATACATGTTTTAAATAATTTAAAATGTATATGTATTTTATAACTACGAATATGTTGGGTAAAACATGGGTAGATGAATGATGAGAGATGAAAGATGATATGAGTGAACATTGATAGCTATAGACTTAGTGCCTAACAAATAACATCGACAGCTATGGACTTAGTGCCTATAGAATAAACATTGGTAGCTATAGACTTAGTACCTGTTAAATAAAAGTTGGTAGCTATGGATTTAGTACCTATTAGCTGAACACCGGTACCTATGGATTTAGTACCCGATGAATGAACTTTAGCAGCTATGGGATTAGTGCTTTACGAACAAGCATTGGCAGCTATGGACTTAGTGCCTATAATATAAACCCTGGAAGCAATGGGCTTCGAAATAAACGAATGCAGGATAGATGATTCTTAGGGTAGATCCTTAAGAGTAAGGAAGATAATGGGGATGGGTAATTGGGTTGATTGTTTCATGTTTAAACATAATAATTAAATTATTGTCGGTTGAAAACCCTATGTACTCATCAGGTTTCCCAACCTGACCCACTCAAGTTTATTTGTATCACAGGTGTCGATATGAAGCTACTTTACAATGAGGGATTTAAAAGAGATGTAGATCACTAGTGTAAATGAATGTAAGTTCTGTTTATGCTTATGTTTCTGTATTGACAATGACATCCCAAATGTTTGAAAATGGATAAAAATACAGTTCTTCGGAAATGCTTTGATAATGTATTTATCATGTTTTTCTGGGAACAAATTCCGCAACATTTTTATTAAAAGAGGTACTCTGATTTTTATAAAGCATAAACAAAATCGGTCTTTTCTGGCCATGAAAAATGGGGATGTCACAGATGGTGACCCGACGAGTTAGGGGTTAGCTCGTCGAGTTGGAGCTTGCTGGGGTTGCCATAAATCGACTGGACTCGACGAGTCTCCCGAGTGCACTCGGCGAGTCTGGTCAAAGTTGGACTGTTGACTAGAGTTGACTTCTGTTGACTTTATGGTTGGTCAAAATGAGTGAAAGGGGTCAGGGAGGGGTTAGGGCACGAAATTCTTACTATCTATCTTACGAGGTGAGTCTTCTCACTATACCTTACCTAGAGTCGTAACTATGTGTGACCAGAGGGTCTTATGTGCTTGCTTGAGTTATGCATGATTGTGTGATATGTATTGTATGCTATATTATCTGTTGCTTAGACCGGACCGAAGGGTCCAACGAACTATGAGGCCAGAGGGTTCTCAATCAGACCGGACCGGAGGGTCCAACGAGCTAGACCAGACCAGAGGGTCCAACGAGCTACGGGACTGGAGAGTCCCGCTGAGACACATGGACCGGAGGTTCCTACAGAGTATAGCCTTGAGTGGCGAATTTGTTGTATGTGGTATTTTGGGGATTCACTAAGAATTTGTGCTTACCGTGTTATATGTTATGTGTTTCAGGTACCTCGGGGATAACGGGAAGGCGCCGGTATGATTGTACACACACACACAGTTGAGATGGAACATGTTTGAGGATCCTGGATTTGAATAATTGTTTTAAAAACTTGTTGATTGCCTTTGAGAATTAATGATGAGACGTATGTTTTATGAGTTTTAAAATTGAAAATTTTGGTTTGAAATTTCTGTCGTTAAAAAAAACATGGTCATTTCTACTAGTAAACTCATCTCAAACCTCTTCTTAATCACGCCTTCAAACTCCTTGCATAGCTGTGGACTTGTGGACCCGAAAATGATGTCATCTACGTAGATCTGAACCAAGATTTGATCCGCACCAACATGCTTAATGAACAAGCTTTGATCGATTGTGCCTCGTGAATAGTCATGCTCGAGCAATTGCTTCGTAAGAGTCGCATACCATGCTAGAGGAGCCTGATGTAGCCCATACAAAGCCTTGTCCGACTTGTAGACGTGATTGGGAACTTTGAGTTAACGAACCCAGGGGGTTGATCAACATAGATTTCTTCCATCACAGCGTCATACAGGAAGGCAGTCTTGATGTCCATCTGGTATATTGTGAAGTTCATGTAGGAGGCATACGCAAGGAAAATACGAATAGCCTCCAAGCGAGCCACCAGAGCATAAACTTCGGTGTAGTCAAGACCCTCGATTTGTCTAAATCTACGTACAGCCAACCTAGCCTTATTCCGTACAATGACCCCGGAATCATCTTGCTTGTTACGATAGACCCATCATGTGTCAAGAGACTTCTTGCCCTTAGGTAACTCAACCAATTTCCAAACCCCTATCTTTTCAAATTGATTCAATTCTTCATGCATAGCATCCACCCAGCTGGTCTCATTCAAAGCCATTTCAACATTCTTAGGCTCAATTTGAGATATGAAGCAAGACTAGAGACATGTATTTACGTCTCCACTCTGACTCCGCGTTTTAACACCATCGCCCAGCTGGCCAATGACATTTTCGATCTGATGATCGCGTTGAACTTTGGAGGGTATCTCCTGGCTGATGTCATTGATCAAAACGGGAAGATTGTGAATATTAACAAATCCACCATCTGCTGAATGATCCGCTTCAGATGGTCCTGACTCGTGAGAAGGGCTTGCCACGAACTCATGAGCAATCGGTTCAGGAAAGAGTAGTTCCATGAATGTTTGAGTAGCAGCGGAAGCATCACTGGACATAAACTTTCTTTCATCGGGAGTGAGAGGAGTGGCATCAGCATCTGGATTAGTTTGATGACACGGAGATTTTGGACAAGTAATTGGAACAGATGTATCCACTGTAGGAGTCGTAGACGACATCACAGGTGGTCTGTAAACAACTTCTTCGTCTTCATCTTCAATCACAGTCTTCGAACCAGAAGTAGAACCAGGTGAATCATTTGAGAACGCATTAAAGGATTTGAATAAAGATGTGTAATCAAACAACCAATCTGGACCCACTCTAGCATCCGTCTCATTCTCCTCCAACCAGTGCAGATCAAATGATTCTACGATTTTTTTTGTCTTCTTATTGTAGACCCTATACGCTGTGTGTGCAGCATACCCCACAAAATAACAGTCATCAGCTTTGACGTTGAATTTTGGGTTGGATTCCAGGTGAAGAAGGGTGCAAGGACAGCCAAAAATTCGGAAATGACTGACAGACGGCTTGTGACCGTAGAGAATTTCGTATGGAGTCTTCATCTGGGCTTTGTTGATCAAGACACAATTTTGAACATAACAAGTTGTGTTGATCGCCTCAGCCCAAAAGAAAACTGGTAGCTTGGAGTCACATAACATCGTCCTTGCAGCGTCTTGCAATGTTCGATTTCTCCGTTCAGCAACACCATTTTGTTGAGGCGTGTGAACGGAACTATATTGACGTACGATCCCCTTTTCTGCGTAAAAATGATCAAGAACAGCATTCTTAAATTCTGTCCCATTGTCAGTTCGAAGCGCCTTTACCCGGTGATTGGTTTGGTTCTCTATCATCACAATGAACTTCTTGATCAGATCAGCAACCCCAGCTTTGTTGGACAAGAAGAAGACCCACGTAAAACGCGAGAAGTCATCGATCACAACCAGACAATACGAATTTCTGTTGATGCTAAGGACATTGACCGGACCAAATAAATCCATATGTAACAATTGGAGCACCTGGTTGATTGAATTAACATGTTTTGGAAGGTGTGGTTTTCTGTGATGCTTTCCTTGAGCACATGACACACACTTTTCAAACGTTATGAAATCTGTGACAGGAAGTCCACGCACCATATCATTCTTCGCAAGACGATTCAGGTTCTTTGCGTTAGCATGTCCGATTCTTCGGTGCCATAGCATAGCATTTTGTTTGGAGACTTTTGAGAAGAGGCATGTGACTTGTTCTGGAATATTGTTGTTCATGTCAATGATGTATGCACTGCCATCCCGCTTTGATTTTACAAGAATCTAGTCTTCCGGGATAACAATGTCTGGCTTCAGAATCAGACACTCCTTATCAGTGAAATGAGTTGAATAACCCTTGTCACAAATCTGAAAAACGCTCAACAGGCTATGCTTTAACTCGGGAGCGTGATTGACATTCTCAAAACTCAGCACTCCATTAGACACTGTTCCTCTTTGAGTGATCTTCCCACCATCACCTCCCGCAAAGGAAACATATCCTCCATTAAAATTTTGAATGTCGTTCAGCTGGGAGATGTCTCCTGTCATGTGTCGGGAACAACCGATGTCGACATACCAAGGTCTGACGACATTCCTCCGCAACTTTCCCTGCACAATAAGCGGGATTATTTAGATTTGGGGACCCAGGTCATTACAACCCTGGGTTGACCCTTAAAATTCACAGATTTATCCTTTGTACCTTTTATTTTTTACCATTATTGGAAACACTTTCAGAGGATGATGATGATTGGCCAGAAGTAGATTTGGATACCCACTGGTATTTAGGTTTTTGAAAAATCACGGTTGATTTTGAAATATTTTTCTTTTCTTTTTGTTTTGAGCAAGTGGATTTTCAACCAAAATTGGTGGAAGATCCAGATCCGCTCTTTGATGAAATCAACCTTGGCTTAGCCTTATTCGATTTTAGCAAATTATTCATGACTTGTTTATTTAAAAACTGTTTGTTCTTTTGAAGGAAAGCATCCTCTGATCAAGTTTGGCATCTTTGCTAAAGAGAGTGATCACTCTGAGTCTGATGATCTCTCAAGCCCCACGGAAACCGAGGATGTTGTTATCTCGGTGTCAAAGCATGAAAACGAAGAAGATCGTGTTCCTCCTGTCGCAATCGTGGCAGAGGAGCATGACCAACTGCAAAATGTGGAGGTTCAGAGTGATTACAATGGAGATGGTAATGAAGAGGATGATCAATTTTTTGATGGAAGGGATTTTTCAGGCTTTAACAATGAAGGAATCCCCCTTAACCTTGGTCTTGAAGATGATGAATTGGGTCCAAGTTCAGATTTCGTTGACAGGTTCTTTACAAGGGTCAATGAAGTTGTTCAATCAGCAACTGAGACTAGGGTTGCTGATGATACTCTCGAAACTATGCCTCATACGTCAAGATCGATGGTAGATACTTCAAGCCAAAGGGATGCAACTTCAAGGATTCCTCCCCTTGATTCTGCTATTCCTACATTTGTGCCATCCACAAGTGATCCGACACCGACACAAACCTCCATGCCTTCTGTAAAAAGAAGACGACTCGATCCGAGGCAGGGAGTGTTTATTCAAGATCAAGCACCGCCAGCTCCATCCACAATCACCACCACAACAGTTACTGCACCACCTGTACTTACCCAACAAAGCCCAAGTACGATTTATGAAACTGGAACTTCTACCGCTGTTCAAGGATACTCCCCTACAAGGCCTTCGCTAGATGAGGCATCCATCAGTCTAGCAAAGCACTTGGCACAACATAGTTCAGAACCTTCCTCACGTGGAAAAGGGATATTTATTGAGGAGGGTCATTCAGGGGATGTTGATCCTGTAGTGTCCAAGCTCAAAGAAGAAATTGGTATTCTTAATCAGCAAAATATTGAGAAGTACATTTTGGTTGGGAAACATGATGTCAGGATCGCTGAGCTTGAAGCAGACAATGCATTGAAGTCAAAACAGATTTCTGATTTGCAAACTAATCTTGGATCCTTAACTGCTTTCTACTTCGGCTTGAAGAACAAATTGTTTGAAGCTTTTGGTGATAAGTTCTAGTCCTTGTTTCAACAGCCTCATGGTATTGAAGATCCTCTCACTGCTCCCGTCCAGCCTTCCGAAAGCGAAAATCATGTTGATCAACCACCCCCAAGAACAACAAGAATTGTTAATCAGTTTCAGAAAGAGCATATGAATGCCAATTCCCGGATCACAATTAAACATGGCAAGAGAACAGTCACAGCTGAGAAGAAAGTAGGTTTTATCTTCATGAAGAACTCAAATGATAATCGTAGAGCAAATGAACCTCAACTCACTGTGACAGATCTTGAAACAAGAAAATTTGGGGATCAATTTGGTGATCGTACAGGGATCAAAATGTGGTCCTATGATCATGAACTTAAACTGTGGGAGGTTAAAAGAAATTCTGGAAATACAAAGTACTAAAGAAGCATTCATGACTTCAACTCATGGACAAAGGTTGATCTCGTTGAACTCTCAAGGGCTCCATTTCACAATCCTTCAAAGAATTCTAGTGCTTCCACCTTCAAACAGTTTTTAGATAGACAGGTCAGGGATAATTTCCCCATGATGAAGACAGCGAAAGCTTTGGTTAGAAAAGACAAAGATATTCTTGATCCTGAAACTGACAAACCGATGAAGATAATGTTGTGGCCAGCTACAAACCAATTAAAGAAGATTCCAATCCCACAACATTTTCATGATGGATATCTTGATGATATGGATTTTTGGGCTTTTGATGATGAAACTGCAACTACATCCATAAAATTCAAAAACGGAGAAGGAGTTCTCAGGCTCGTTAGCGCTAAGGATCTTCTGAGATTCAGAGAGAGAGACATTCACACTTTGGCCCGTCATCAAATCGTGTGTAGGAGGGAGATCATGGAGGCTTCTGCAAAAAAATTTACAGAAATGGTTGCCACAATTATCAGGGATAGGCTCTGGATGGGATCTATGGGAAATTCTGACCTAAGGCTGGTCGAGAAACCAAAAGATTGAAGACCAAGTCTATACTAGCCTCAAACCAAGGGGGAGATTGATAGGTCATAATATAGTGGTTTGGGCTAGGCATCCATCTTGTATAGGTCTTGGTAGGATTTTGTGCTTTGTAATGGTGTTTGTAGCATGTTATGTGGCTGTGTACGGCCGTACACCCTGTGTACGGCCGTACATGGGTGTATGGTTGTACACGCGTGTACAGCTCGTGGTCCTATAAATAGCTTGTGTCAGTGTCAGTTTCAAGGTGACGTATGTGTGTGTATCCAAGGTGTACCTGACGTTTTTGCGATATTAACGTGTGCATGCTTGGTTTAATCTTTCTTCTACTCCTTTCTTATTCTGATTGATTGCTATCTGTTTGATCACTGATTTGGATCACAGAAATCGGGACTTACAATTGGTATCAGAGCTTTGATTGTATCAATCAATTTTGTCAGATCTGGAGCTTATTTGATCTTATTTTTGAAGGATTTTTGCGTTTTTGGATAGATCTCTTAAAATTAGGGGGGTTTGTTCTTTGCATTTTTTATAAAAACAAGTTCTGGATCGAGTTTTGGAGCAAAAAGTGCGAAAAACGTCGTTTTTCTTCGCATATGTTGAAGGGTGTACGGCCAGTTGAAGGTGTACGGCCGTAGACCCGTGTACGGCCTCGGTATACGGTCCTCAGTGTACGGCTCAGCAGCCTCGCAGGTGTACGGTCAGGCGTGTTCGGTCACGTTTACGGCCCGCGGTTCACGGCCAGCCACGCTTCGGAGTTCACGGCTCAGTAGCGTTTCCGGCCAGCAAGCTCCAGCCTCGTTCTCAGCCAGCAGTGTTTAGCCCTCGTGTTCGCACTCGCACGCGTAGCCATCACAAGCAGCGAAACATTCAAAAGGATTTTTGGGGGTTACAAGGATCGAACACGGGTCCCTTGAGTCAACAAACACGCACCTTACCAGCTGAACTACATTGCAAGATGTTTAATACTTCCTTTTTCTTAATCATATAGTCTTCGCAAAGCAGCAGCTTGTTTACTTAAAAAAGGAAACGATTTTGGGGTTGCCAGGGATCGAACCTTGTTTCCGTGCTTCATCATTCAAATGCCTTACCAGTTGGACTAGCAAGTACCTTGTTCCAATCCTTCCGAATTTAATTCAAGAGGGCTCCATTTCGATCTTATTTTCGTATTTTTTACACTTTTTGCCCAAAAATCAATTTTTTAATTTTCAAATTTAATTTTCAATCAAAAGTTTTGATTTTTAATTTTTGAATTTTATTTTTGACTATTGACCTTAAAAAAATGACTTTGACTTCCAAGTTTGACCTTTGACTTTAAACTTTGACTTTCTCATTTAACTTTCAAATTTTCAAATTTAGCTTTTCGGTTTGACTTTTCAAGTTTGACTTTTAATTTTGACTTTTCAAGTTTGACTTCTAAGTTTGACTTTTAAGGTTGACTTTTGAGTTTTTAGTTAAAGGGAATTTTTGATAAACAATGAGCTCCTCAAACATTCCGGTCAATGAAGTTTCTTGTTCTCAAACTTGCATTAAAATAATTAAATTTTTGCGTGACAAAATCGAGTTGATTAAGAGAAAATGAGGATCTAAAATATGAAAGGTACACTATTAGGAAAGAACAAAAACCATTAAAAGAAAAATTAGAAGCCAAAACTAAGGATTTCAGGAAATTGCAAGAAGATTACAGTAACAAGTGTGTAAACTATGATCACATTAAAAGCAAACTTGCTGCTATAACCAAAGAGCTTGACACATTGAAAATTCGTTTTGAAAATGCTGATTTTAATTTTAAGAAGTTTGATGTGTCAAGTGAAAAGGTTGCAAAAATAATTGAAGAACAAATGCAGTGGAAAGACCAAAAACAGGTAGGTATAGGATATGAGAGTGTTCCTCCTCCATTTAATCACAACTATATTGCTACTCCTTTGACTCAGGAAGAGATTGACCGAGAACCTTATATAGTTTATGGTAAACCAGCTGTCGAACAAGCAACAGGACCTAGTGCTAGGGTTTTAGATACTAATGTTTCTACTTCCGATGCAGATTCGTCTCTAAGCCAAGGAAAGCAAAAGGCTAGAGAGAAAGTGTCTAATGATAAACCTGATGTTTTGATTTGTGATGATGTGGTTTCAAAATCTGATGATTCTGATAAGAGTGATGATGTGTCTGATAAGTCTGATGTTACTAGCACATCCACTCCATCTACACCTGTCACACAATCTGTTTCTTGCACTTGTACATGTAGGAACAACCAGAAGCGAGGCAAGGGTACGCCACCAGGGGCAGGAAGAAATAACTCCCAGTGAAGAAAAAGACATGTTTCATTGTGGAACACCTGGACACATTTCCTAAAACTGTCCAAATAGCGCTTACGTTCCCTACTACGCACAAGAATGGCAAAATGCGCCAAGAGGGAGATTCTCCAAAGGAAATCATTCGAGATCACAATCACGAAATGGCGACTAGAATTCCATGAAGGGCAAGAATTCAAATCCCAAGGCCAAGAATCCATCTCCCAAGGTCAAGAAGGGAATACCGGTCAAGAATCAAAAATCAAACTCATCTCAACAATCGGCTTCAAGTTCAAAAGCAAGCTATAAGGCACCCATCGGATCGAAAAAGAAATGGGTCAAACCCAACTACAGATGGGTACCAAAGGTTCAATCACCCAAATCACCTAATGATTCTAATATTTCTACATCTTCTGTTTGTGATAAGCAGGACATGTCATGGGAGAAAGTACCTTGCAAAGATGACAAAGGTCGAACCAGTTTCAAAATGGACTGGGTTCCAAAGACCAACTGATTTTGCTCTGTGTCGGAGCAGCTACGGAGGCATATCATCAGCCTTCGGTTTGTTGATAGTGGCTGCTCATGGCACATGATAGGGGACATCTCTCAACTGTACAACATTTAGAATTTTGTTTGAAAGTATGTGTCCTTTGTGGGAAAGGAAGAAAGGAAAGGATCACACATGGGGTTTTGTGCCTAACGACGTGAAGAATTTTCGGATCTGTTCTGAGATTATGCATGCTATTCTCAGACCTTCTGGATGCAAATTCAATCGGTGAATTACGGTTTGAGTTTTCTTCTCTATACTCCTGAGTTTATCTTAAATTGATTGATTATAAAGACAATCTTTTGTTTTCTTATAGTCTTTCGTTAGTAGGTATTGTTTAGGAGGTGATATCAAGAGAGTGATAACGGGCAGTCTAAACATGTGTAAGGGACTGAATCTGAATTGTCTAGACTCTGTTCAATGTGCTGGTAGGCATGAAAGATTTGACAATGTGGGTTTAGATAGGACCGTTTGGACTGACCACACGACGCTCGGGTAGATTGAGCAGTGAGATAAACACGGGAACCCACAGGATACATTAAATTAATACGCATCTAGAACTGTGGCTTAACTTTTCCTTGATGTACGGACTTATGTCCTTAATTCTGGTTCTGATAGGGCGACTGGGGGGTTCTGATAAAGTAGGTCTGTAGGAAATTATTTTGTTGCTTTCTATCTGTTAGTCATATGTTGCTTCCTCTGCGTGATTGGAAAATCCGACCTGGAATGCAACATATGCAACTCTATTTCTACGCATCTCCTTATCTATGAAATTCTTTCTATCTGTTAGCCATATGTTGTCCCCTCTGTGTGATCGGAAGATCCGACCTGGGACACAGCATATGTACCCTATTATGTCTATAATCCATCTATCTCTGTTAGTCATATGTTGTCCCCTCTGCGTGATTGAAAGAGATCCGACCTGGGACACAACATATGCTCCTATCTCTAAATCTTTCTTCCTCCTTGATGATTGAATACTCACCTAAAGTAAGGGGTTCTTTGGAAGTTCTTCATAACCATGGTATATCGAAAAGTGGGGAACACGTTCTAGTGCAACTAAAACTGAACCATTTAGAGGTTGTCTGTAGATCTCGTTGCTTAATTTAAGTGGACAACAATACCCGTGGTCGTCGTCAGCTAAATGGTTTATTTAGAAAAGTTTGTCAATATTCTTCGTGTTCAAGTGGACCACAATACCGGCAATTGACCAGATCTATTCATGAAGGTGAAGGTACTGATAAACAAAGTTAAGACTGTCTCACAACTTTGATCCCAAAAATGACTTATATTTAGTCAAATATTTTTGTTTTTGTTAAAGTTGTTCATAGTTTTCCTTTATGCACAAATTTAGGGGGAGAAATAAACAAAAACCATAAAAAAAATAGAAAATCAAAAACCAAACAAAAAAAAACAGAAAATCAAAAACCAAACAAAAAAATAGAAAATTAAAAAGCCAATTAAAAAAATAAAAAAAATCAGAAAATTCAAAAGAATTTATTATTCAAACAATTGGCAATTACCTTTTGATTTGGTAAGGATAATCATAAAACAGTAATAAAATTCGGATTTTGTTAGTCAAAAACGATTTAGGTAATTATCCTTAAGCAAAACAACAAGAAATCCCAAAAATCTCTCTGTCTGACAGCTAAACTCGTCGAGTTCTCATTGGAACTCGTCGAGTTCATCCAACTCGTCGAGTTCTCAATGGAACTCGTCGAGTTCATCAGACAGAAAGCCCAAAAAACCATCTTAAAGCATGAATGAACATACAAGGCATCAATACAATAGAAACCAAACCTGGCTCTGATACCACTGATGTGTTTGAGCCAAAAGAACATCTTTTGTGCTCATGCAAACCCTAATGCTTGGATCTAGGTCTCTCTAGTGTACATGCAATTCATCCAAGACTTACAAACCCTAGATCTAGTGTATATGATTTGAAATTAGCATAACAAACAGATCTAGATGATTACCTTTTCTTCAAAGCTTGAATCTTCTTGTCCTTAGAGCTTAGAGTCACAAATGTCACTCCTCTAATGGCTTACAAACACCACAAGCAAGAGGATGATCTTGGAGAGAGGTTGGAGGCTATATAATTCAGCTCTAGTACTCTTAGGAATAGGGTTAGCCGATTTCTAAAGCCTAAGGGGTCTATTTATACTTGTGTTGCTAGGGTTTCAGTCAAAACCCTAATTGGATAGCTTAGGCCTTAAGCAGTCCACAGAACCTTCCAGAATAAAGGCCTTGGACGAAATTAGATGGGCTCCCACTCTCAATTTCGTCCACCCCTTAATGCCAAAGGATTCTCAGCCCAAATCAACTATGACACAATTGACAGTTCCAGTCCCCTTTATTTAATTAATCTCATTTAACCACAGAATTAATTCTTAATTAATTCTTGTCTAATATTAATTAAACTATATGATTCCTCTTTTAATATATTATAACATATTAATAAATCATAATAACCTCTTTATTCATAAATCATCCTATCATGTTGCTTTGGTGAAGGCAACCCTAAAGGACCATGCACAACCGGGTCAAATACTTACCAAATATAGTTACGGGCTTAGACACTAATCCAACAGCTTGATCCTTGAAGTTGGTCGAACAAGTCGTCTATCCGTGGTAGAGGGTATCAGTTCTAAATGGTTAGTTTGTTTAGCTCGCGGTAGTCGATGCACATACGGAACGATCCATCCTTTTTCTTCACAAACAAGACCGATGCTCCCTAGGGTGAGAAGCTCGGTCTGATAAATCATTTGCTGATTAGTTCGTTTAGTTAACTGGATAGTTCATGCATCTCTGCTGGTTCTAGACGGTAAGGCGATTTCGCTATGGCGGTAGCTCCAGGAATTAAGTCGATTCTGAACTCGACTTGATGTTCGGGTGGTACTCCAGGGAGATCTTCGGGAAAGTTGTTGGGAAAATCACTGACTTCAGGAATGCCCTTTATGTCTTTCACTTCCTGATTCTCGTCTACAACGTGATCTAAGAACTCATGGTATTCCTTTCATAAGTACTTCTGGGCTTGGATGCACGAGATGATCTGAAGGTTCGTGCCTGGTTTGTCACCATAGACGACTAGGGTTTCACTACCCAGTAGACTAAGGCGAACGACCTTCTCATAACATAGAATGTCAGCACGATGGGGACTCAACCAATCCATGCCGATAATAACGTCGAAACTTTTTATTGAGACCGACATAAGGTCGATCTGGAAAGAATAGTTATCTAGAGTGAGGGTGCATCCTATAAATATATCGTTAGTGCTTTCGGTCTTGCCGTTAGCCATTTCTACGATAAATGTTTCTTTTAGTGTTCGTGGTTGTTGGTTGAGTAAGTGTTTAAATTTTTGGCTCATGAAACTCCTCTCCGCTCCACTATCAAACAGTATGCATGCATAAGAGTTATTGAGTTGAAACGTACCCGTGACCACCGTGAGATCTGCCACAACTTCTTCATGACCTATAGCCAAAACTCTCCCCACTCCACCCGTATTCCCTGCTTTCAGGCAGTTCCTTTTGAAGTGTCCAATTTCGCCACACCCGTAGTAGACCTGGCTTACTCCAATACCAAGGACCTGGGTGATTGGTTTTGTCGGTGCCTTACAGAAACGGGCAGTGTGCCCCTTCCTATTGCAGTTAACACAGTGCATCTCCTGGTAGACTCCGTGATGATGGAAATTGCACTTGTTTCACTTCGGCAGGTTTCCAGCATATTGCTTTGCTGGTGCAGGGGTTGTTGCAGCATGAACAGCCACAATCTGTTGTTTCTTGGTGGGGTTCTATTTCAGTTGGTTCTTCTTTCTGTCCCAAAATTTTCTTTTCTTGTCGCTCACCTTGGCTTGTTCAGGAACAGGGGTCGCTACGCGCTGGCGGACTCCATGGTCAATGAGTCTCTGAGCCAAGCGTTTGGCGCTATCAAATGTAGTAGGGTTTGAAGACAGTACGTTCCCCTGGAATGGAGGTAACAGTGCCCAGATATACCTCTCAGTCTTCTTACTTTCTGTTGGAACCATCCCGGGACATAGAGCTACTAGGTCACTAAACCTGGTAGTGTAGGCTACTATGTCAGATCCTGTCATAGTAAGGCTCCAAAGTTCCTCCTCCAGTTTCTGCACCTCTCCTCTCGGGCAGTACTCCCCTGTCATTAGGGTTTTTAAGTTCTCCCAACCCAATGAGTTAGCCACTATGAGTGTAAGTGACTTGACATGGCCATTCCACCATGTGAGGGCCCTATCGGAGAAAGTGCGGGCAGCAAATTTCACTTTGCTCCCTTCGGGGCAGGATCAGATCTCGAAGATTGACTCCGTTTTCTCAAACAATTGTGATAGATCAATGATTCCTCCACTCCCATTAAAGGTCTTGGGTTTACATTTGGTGAAATCCTTGTAGCAACACTCCCTAGGGTGTCTGTGACTATCTCTGTCGTTCGAGTTGGTACCGGTTCCAGCCCCACTGGTGCCACTAGTGTTGATTTAGGTCAGGGCTGCTGACACAGCCGCGGTCACTACAGCTTGGAAAACTACAGGATTGAATTGCGGTGGTGGTGGTGGTCGAGTTGCAGTTATTGGTGGATTTTTGTTGACACGTCTATTTGATCTACGTGGCGGCATCTTTTATCTATAAAGTTTATAAAGATGAAAATGATGGTAAGACTTCATTAGCGATTATAAATCGGATGCCCTTTGAACTAATTTACCCTAGTTCAATACGTATTATGCAAAGAGTTTGTAATAGAGTCTACCACTTATAATAACTTGCAAAGTAACAACGAGAATTTAATAGTGATCTTTCCAAAGAAAGAGAATGCATGTCAATTTCCTTGGCATATTAGATGCATAGAGTTCGGAAAATTTGACCTTGAAGTAGGTCTACAACATACCAACTTAACAAGAAAACCTTGACAGCATACCGACCTATTGAAAGTGAACTTTCGAGGTCTAATTATAAATATAAAAAAATAGTACTAGTGTATATACGTACACTTAATCTATATCCAAAAGAGTGAGTAGAGTATGCCATACTCGCGAGGAGTGTCGTTCTGTTTCATACTAGTTTCAGCCCTGGAATTTGCCAACTGGCATTCTGTTTCAAACACACGCCTTTCTAATGTTACTTGGTGCTCCCGTAGTTCTCTAACCTCGACTCGGTTGGCAGCCAATTCCCTCTGCAGTGCATCAGTGTGATTCCTGGTTAACTCTTGGTCTTCGCTCAGGTGGCGGAGGCGAACCGTGTTGACTACCGTGGTAGCACCAACCTCCACGACTCGGTTGATGGTTGCTCTTGTTTGTTCATCGTTACGACCAACTCGACGTACTGCCACTGGTAGGGCTCTATCTGCTGAGCCTCCCTCATCAAGGTTGTAGAAGCTTCGGTTCCCATTATAGGGAAGTTGCTGACCTTGTTCATGACTCCACCTCTCCATGTTTACTTCCCACTGAGGTGTCGGGCCTTGGAAGTTCTGTTGGGGATTGGGATTTTGGGAAACTTGAGGTGGATCATAGAATTCTAACTCTGAGTCAGAGTCTTCCTGAATTTCCTCTTCATCCTCTTCCTCAGAGTCTTCTTCTATTGGAGCCACAGGGTCATCTTCTGGTTCCTCTTCAAGCCATCCTCTGTTTCCTTGATTGGCAAAGTACGAGTCTCTCAGCAGATAAAATCCAGCCATGATATCTATGCGAGAATAGGGGTATAAGAGACGTTTAATAGATCTATAATAGTGTGTTATCGTGTTATAAATACTCCTATAGTATTTAAACCTATGATATGTTCTAGTGTTCCTTTGTAGTAAGAGTTGGTAAGTTTTTAGAGTTGTTACAACACCACGACCATTCCTAGGCATATGCTAATCACCTCTCGAATAGATATAGTTGATCAGGCTATATTCATCCCAGACCTGATTATATATCCCAAGGCTTACTCGTGTTGTTCAACAATCATAATACTTTTGTTTTGTTCCTGTTATAATATTGATCTGGTATGTGTGTATGTATACTTTTATAAATATATTAATATATTCTAAAAGTATAACTCTTGGTCAGAGTATTTTATACCATTGTGTTTATAGTTGTATATCTTTTAAGGGTTTATATACTTAGTTCACAATAAATAATGCTCTGATACCAATCTGTCACACCCCCAAACGAAAATGGCGGAAACGTTCGGGGGCGGAGGACGTCATGTACAGTATCATAACAATTGCATAATAGTAAAACAAGCAACAACATCCATTGTATTTAAAATAGTTAATACATGTGTGTTCTTAGAATTTGTTTGTATGACACCAAAATGTATAGCAAAATAAAAGCACATCCTTGAATAGGCTCCGTCTTATCAAAAACCCGAATGAGTGTACCTGTCTACTAGTTCCCTGAGAATATAAGTTATTTTGAAAAGAGAGTATCAACAATTAAGTTGGTGAGTTCATAAGTATTTAGTATTAGAAGTCTGTCCTTGTTTCATGAAAAGGTTAGTGTATTTCTCCAGAAAATCCAATATTTTCTCTATTTAAATGAAAAGTAGTCTTAGGCCTTAAGACCAACATGTTTGTATTTTATTGTATCTGAATTAGTATAAGTGTTTGTCTTCCATAAATGTGTGTTATCTTTTCTAGAAAAATAGTGTACTGCACATGTATGAACTATGTTGTGTATTTGTACTGGAAAATAATGATAGGTATTCCTATTACTTAAAATAAAACCACTGAAGTAATGTTTGTTTTGTAAACCAAAATGTTAGTTAATGCTTAGTGTGAATGAGATTATAACCATACTGAACTGACTAGTGTCCTACACGACGTTCTTCAGGCATCGGAATGTTATGACATTTGTCACCCCTAGACATGTCGGTCCAACTGTAGCTAACAGTCGAGGTGCGGGATTGTCAGTCCCGCATAGATCTATACACAAATTCAAGCTCTCCCTCTAGGAGACTCTGGTTATAAAATAGGACTTTAGCATTTACTTTAGAAGGTACTACGAAGTAGTGGCTCACATTCTAGTATTAACTCGTTTACATATAGGGTGGATATGTTTTCTTGTTCTTGTAAAGGAATAATGTACTTATATATATATATATATATATATATATATATATATATATATATATATATATATATATATATATATATATATATATATATATATATATATATATATATATATATTGCATGTATAATTATAATCTAAAAGACATCGGACAAGCATTCTTATCCTAAGCCCACAACCAAAGAAGGAACAGGATTTAAGACAGAATCATTGGTACTAAGCCTGTTAAATCATAATTATACATAACTATATATATATGAATATAGCTTGATAAAACAATAATTTAAGAGGTAGAAAAACATATTAAAATGGTTTGATAAGTTTATAAAAAGCATAAAATATCTTAAAATGATTTGTAATCTCATGTAAGTGATAACACAACTACCTTGTGTTTAGCTTGTATTCTCCCCCTAAAAGCATTTAAAAATGGTAAAACATAGGGGTATGAACTCACCTTATGTGAGTGTCCGAGTGAAGATACGGTGTAGAGTAATGATCCCCTAGTTAAAACTGTTAGGGTGCAAAGTCACTCTTGGATGTAGTGTTTTAGGCTTTCCCCTTTGTATGTGTAAATGGGTTGAGTCTTTCCTATAAATAGGAAGTGAGTGACTCCCATTATGGAAAGGAACCATTTGGAGTGTTAGACTAGAGAGAGAAATTGTGTACACACCTATTTGTATATCCTTTCTAGATCTAATATGAGCTTACTCAGATTTATTTACTCCTTGTGTTCTTGAATTTGTATAATGATTCACTATATCTTTTCTAATTCCGCACATGCCATCATAATCAAATCAACTACAATTGGTATCAGAGCAGGTATTCCTGATTTGATCAAGAATTGATCCTTAATGGCTATCTTGATTTGGTGATTCATTTTTTGATCATTGATCTTCGTGATTTGGAGAGTTTGGATTCTAGAAATCGAATTCATCTTTGATTCTACTCATAATTCGATTTTCTTCACTAGAATTCAAGTGATTTTTGCTTTATCTCTCTAGAAAACCCATCCAAAATCACTTTCTCTCTCTAGAAAACCCAAGTTCATATCATTTGATTCAAAAGAAAATAAGCAATTATGGAGAAATGGATGATACATAGTAAGGATGTTCAAGGTGAATACACTTTTGAATATCTTCTTTATAGCTTGACTGTTGGATTGAAAAGTGAATGTGATATCGTTGTAAATGGAGAAAAGAATGAAGTTGGAGAATTAATTAGTTGTCCAATTTTTCAAACCAAAGATTTGTTTGATCGTTTGGTTACAACATATCAAAAGAGACGAAGAAATAGAAGAGATGGAGAAGTCATAAAAGGAATTTCTCGTGATGAATGCAAATATGGAAGCAATAAACTTGAATATTATGCAGATTGTCGTGAAGCTCGGGAAGGTGTTCTTGATGATGATCTTGATATTCAAGAAAAAGGCGTTTAAGTTGATTTTCAAGATGAAAAAGTTTTTTGCTGGATTGGAGTTCAAACCGATGATATTTTGTGTTCTTGTGATTCGTTTGAAGGAATGATTCCTTATCGGAAGCCGGTGATCCAAGAAATTCACAAGTATCAAACTCCAAAAGATTTGATTCAAACTCATAAAGTTGATGTTGTGGAAAGTGGGTTTGTTCATGAGATCAAGCTTTCAAGATGCAAAAAGATGAGAAAGAAAAAGAAGAAGAAGATTAATCGGAAAAACAAGCGGGTTTACTCACAAAAATCGTCAAATGTTGTGAAGCCAAAATCCGTGAAGCAAATTTGGGTTCCAAAGCAACAATCTTCAAATGTTGCATTGAATTTGAAGTCAAAACCCAAATGTGTTGATGGTTCTTTTGAAGATGTTCTTGGATCGATGAAGAACACGAAGAACACGAAGAACGAGTTGTACATCTCGCATAATGGGTGGTACAATGTTCAAATTGGAGATTTTCTCATTCCAACAAAAGAACCAAGATTTTCTAAATTTGATTTGTTCGTTGAAAATGGAACTCAATTCGTCAAAAAGGTATCTCAAATTCTCAAATGGATTCCAAAACGTCCATGATTTTGATTCGTATTTTACGTTTTTCAATTTTTGATCGATTTGACTCGATTGGATCGACTTCGTTTCATGCCCAATTGTAGATCCAATCTATTTTTTTTAGATCAAGCCCAAGCCCAAACCATAATCAAAATCATCTTTATTCTTTAATCATGTAATCCGATTCGTAAGCCCAAAATCTAATGATATGTTACTGTTCATCTTTGAATTAATAAGCCCAAAGTCAATTGAAGTGCTTGATTCGTTCAATTCGTCGCCGGTCTCATTTTTTTTCTCTTCACTGTCACTCGCATATCTTGTTCTTAATCCATTGTTCTTGAAGTTTGATTTCGCTATCATCTTACTGAAAAATCGATTAGAAGCTTGTGTTAATCAATACTTGTGAATCGGTTGTGTATGGATTCGTATATTAACAAACCAATGATGATCAAGTGATTGTCGATCACTGTTTTTGATTTTGATAAAACTGATCAAAAACTTTGAAATATTTGTGACGAACATGTGAACAACAGTTGATTTATCACGGTTTTGATCTAAAATCGGACATTAGAATCAGGTATTTCGTGTTTAGTGATCTTTGATTTCGAAAAGTCAAACCCAGAAAATGTCAAATTCGATTTCTATTGGTTGATTCAGTGAATTGAAAGTTGAAATTGGTTATTACAAGTTGTTTAGAGGCTGTGAAAGTCGAAATCAGGCTCAATTTGGGATTTAATTTTGAAGTTGGATGGATCTTGTTCTTGATGACGGAAGCTACGATGTCGATAGGTTCGTATGATTCAGTAATGGAACTGATGTTATGATGAAATCAATTTTGTGGGTTGATGTTTTCGAAGGTTTTTGGAATTGAAGTCTGAACGATTTCGAATATTTTGAAGCTATCGATGTCAAGGATCAAATGAGAGGAATCGATGGTTTGAATGGATGAACATGTGGGTAACGATTATATGCGAAGATTGAGTTAGCTACTTGTGAAAGGAACGAAAGTCAAAGAACGTTTGGAATCAATGATTCTGTTTTGGAACTAGAAAATGAAGCGAACAATAGAAGAAGGTTTCGACTGTAATTGATTTTTGGAATCGTATTAAGTGCTTATGGTCGAAATAATCTTCAATTTTGGAATTAAGGGATTGATTCGAATATGTGTGTAAACTATGAGTTGGAGTCGATTTCGTGCCTGTATGTTGTATGTGTGTCCGTTCGCGTCTACAGGGAAGAATGATTTTGATGGAAATTTGCTTTTGTGATCGATTGTCAAGGAACGAAAAAACGATGAACTGTGAAAATTTGATTTTGGGATTGTTCGAATGTCCTGGCAAAGTAATAGATCTGGGGATGTGATTCAAAAGTAATAGTTTGGGAAGAACTGTAAGGAACGAAGAACTGTGTTTGGATGTTGAAAATTCGATGGTCACGGATTGTTGATTTTAATATCGACGATTTTAAAAAAAAAAAAAAGCGAAGCCATGGTTTACAGTTGAAATCGAGAAGATTGAGTTTGTTGTTAATGATTTTGGAAGAACTGTAAGAACGAAAATTCGATTCAGAGGTTGGATGATTAAGACGTTACTGTTCATTAAGAGGCTTCGAATGCCTTCGAATTCGTGTGTTTGGGAAAATTTTCGTATGAAGAGGAGATGCTTTCGTACGAAGCGTTGCAAAATTTCGTATGTTTGGAATGGAAAAGCAAAATTTTCGAATGTAGTCTCTCAAGTTTCGAATGGTTGACAAATGGAAAAAGGCTTCGTATGAATGATCCAAATTTCGAATGTTTTGATAAAAAAAAAAAAAAAAAGCAGAATTTTCGAATTCAGCCCCTGAACTTTCGAATATTTGGCAACCTCATCAATTAATTGAAGTTTCGAATGTTTGACACTTTTCACCCAAATTCGAAAATTTTCTGAAAATTCGAATGTTTGGGACAACTCTTCCGTATGTTTGGAACACAAATGGCAGAATTTTCGAAAATAGTCCCTGAGGCTTCGAATGTTTGGCGGTTCATACCCAAATTCGAAAAAGTACTGTTTTTGCTGAAAATTGAAGAAAATGCATTTCAAGCCCCTGCAGTTTGTGTAAATTGACACTTTCTACCCAGCTTTGGAAAAGGGGGAGAGTTTTGCATATTTTGGCTGTTTTGGGCGCAATGGGTCCCTGCAAGTTTCAGAAAGTGACGATTTTTACCCGGTTTTTGAAAAATCTTGCAACTTTCACCCAAAAAGTCAAAAACTTTTCATAAATTGGAAATTTTTTGTGGCTTTTTCGTGATTGTTTTTCCGTGCAAGATTTTTGGTGATTCATTTTTGGTACACATCAAGGGGGAGTATTGTATTGTTCATTCCTCGAGCGCTTCTCACCCTTAATGGGTGTTATAATCATTTTTTGATTATAAAAAGGGGGAGAATGATGGGTATTCGAAGCGGGTTTCTCGGATATTCGTTTGCGGATTTTGAAGACCAGTGTTACTTCGAGGGGGAGTTTGGTCTTGATCGCGCTAGCTCGTTGGAGATTGAAGCCGGACATCCAATCCTAACTTTGAGGGGGAGAATGTTAGGGTGCAAAGTCACTCTTGGATGTAGTGTTTTAGGTTTTCCCCTTTGTATGTGTAAATGGGTTGAGTCTTTCCTATAAATAGGAAGTGAGTGACTCCCATTATGGAAAGGAACCATTTGGAGTGTTAGACTAGAGAGAGAAATTGTGTACAAACCTATTTGTATATCCTTTCTATATCTAATATGAGCTTACACAGATTTATTTACTCCTTGTGTTCTTGAATTTGTATGATGATTCACTAGATCTTTTCTAATTTCGCACATGCCAACATAATCAAATCAACTACAAGAACCCGTGTGAGAAGTCGTGTCGTAATTTATAATTATACCCGATATATAACTAAAGTTAATAAGTTAACAATCTAAGTGATAAATAACACAAGGATTAAGTAAGAAACACTCAGAAAAAGTGTTAGAATCAATCGAAAATAGGATTTTTTGGTTACCTGGGGGTTTTCGGTTTCTTGATGATGTGAAGTGTTCTTGGTGTTCTTGTTGAAAATAAGGAGATAGTGGTGTTTTTGGATGATAGTTGAGAGAAAAGGATGGGTTTTCGGTTGTGTTCTTGGGAGGGAAAAAGTGTGTTTTCGGCCAACAAGCGTAAGAATGAAGTGTTGATTTCGGTCCACAAATATATATGACCAAAATCATGATGGGACACATTTGTTAGGACTTGCAAAACACCTAGAATCTCGTGAAAATGGATAAAATTTGAGTTGTTTTCAGTCAGGAATTCTATCCGAGAAAACAGTTTTCGGCCGAGAATGGGCATCATGCGAAGGTTTGCTGTCTGAAGAGGTTTGCGGCCGAGAATTCGTTTTCGGTCCGAGGTTTTCACTTATGCGAGGGTTTTCGGTCCTCGCGTTTGGAGCATCATTTTGCAACACTTATTAATTAAACGGTTTTGTTACATCAAAACTTTGGATAAGCTTATTATAAATCAATAAATTAACAAGTTTGACTTTTATTTAACAAGTTTTGAATTTTGTTGACTTTGGTTGACTTATACAGACTTAAAATAACGGGTTGTCACATAGGGCAAACCTAATGATCGTCATTGCATTGACGTTGCTAATTAACATTTCCTTCTCATCTTATGGAACATCCTTCACTTCAAGAAGAAGCTTGTTATAGTCAGCCTGAGTTTTAATCACTCTCCTAGTTCCAGTATGAACAAACGTTCCAACTGTGATGGCATCCCAGATCAGATAGCCATTGTCTTATTGGCCAAGGACGTAGTCTTCAAAATGCAACGCCCACACTTCATATTCACTAGGGAATAAGATAGGAATCCTGGTTGTGAATCCAATACCGCTTGAGAGATTTATCGATTTAACGTGAGAATCTTCTGGATGCATGTTTCTATATCGAACAAAACATGTATGAACCAGATGTGTAAACAAGATTAGGGTAATATTAAGATCAAGATCAGCGTCAAAAGACAGTCAGTTTCCAATGGATCTTCAAGAAGAATATTGACATGGATAGAAAGGTACACACTTCCAATGCATGACTGGTTACGAAGGGCTTTACTCAAAACCCAGGGATTGACTATGATGACACCTTCTCACCATCGGCTAAGATAAAGTCTATTAGGATAATACTCGTCATAGCTGCCTTTCATGATTATGAAGTATGACAGATGGATGTCAAAATTGATTTCCTTAACTAGAAGTTGACTAAAGATTTTTACATGAGCCAGCCAGAGGGTTTTATAGATGCAGAGTTTCCTGATAGAGTATGTAAGCTTGATAAATCCATTTATGGATTAAAACAAGAATCTCGCAGTTGGAATCTTTACTTCCATGAGAAAGCCAAAGAATTTGGTTTCTCTAGGTGTGAGGATGAGTCCTATATGTATGTCAAGGCTAGTGGGAGTATAGTAACTTTCCTAGTATTGTATGTTGATAACATACTCCTCATGGGAAATGACATTCCGACCTTGCAAGAAGTGAAATCTTGGCTTGGGAAGTGTTTCGCCATGAAGGATCTAGGGGAAGCTGCTTATATTCTTGAGATAAGAATTTTAAGGGATAGAAAGAAAAGACTAATTGCTCTTAGTCAAAGTACATACTTGGATAAGTTACTAAAACAGTTTAGTATGGAAAATTCCAAAAATGAGAGCTACCTATTTAGGAATGAGCATTGGAACAGGGTATCCGCTTTCGGAACCGGAACTGTTTCGGAACCGCCGGTTCCAAAATCGGAACCGCCTTAAGCGGTCCCGGTTCCGGTTCCTTAAGTTTTAGAACCGCCTTAAGTGGTTTCGGTTTCGGTTCTCATTTTTTCGGAACTATTATATGCCGGATACCCGCCGGAACCGGTTTGTATATATGTTACACTATTTTTTGTAAACATTTAATATGAATTATGGAGTTTGTTGTTCCCTCTAATCAAATAATATGCACAAAAAAATAATAATATTTTTTTTTGGGCATTTACATATACGACAACAAAAAGATTAGTAAAAAACTACTAATAATAACACCATTAAATTTCAACACTCTTACTGTTTTGGAGTTGGTTTTAATATTTTTAATAAGATATCCATATTCATTGAGAACAAATAAGAAATACAATTTAATCATATCGTAATTATATTTGGTTTAGTATTAAATAAAGAAACGTTTAGCGTCTAACGTGTTCTTTTCTTCTATTTTATGTATATGTTGTTTAACTAGGTGTAAGACCCATGTATTACATGGGTTAAATAAAAAAATTAAATATCAAAATGTAACCATTAAGTATTTTTTAAAATTAAAATTTAAAATAAGAAAGGAAAAAACATATTTATTATAATTTAGTAGAAAAGATTCGCCGGCGTTGCCGGGGTCGGAAGGTATTGCTTTGTAAAGTAAAGTAGCATGTTGGTTGTTTTTTGTCCGTTAATGTGAGGGTAATTTTGTCTTTTCAGGTAGTAGGGACTGAATTTGTCACCATGGGTAAACCATATGGACCATTTATGTAATTTTGGCGGTGGTGGTGGTGGTGGTGACGGCAGATGGTGGGTGGGTTTATGGTAATTTAAAACCAAAAAGAGAATGTTAAATCTGGTAAACCACATGGACCAATCGTGTAATTTTGTCTAACAATAATAATAATAATGATGAGGGACCATTTTTGACAAAAGACAAAATACTAATAATATGTAATAAAAGGCGAGGGTTATGAAAAATTCAAACCAAAATGAAAGGGTTGTTTGTGAACAAAAGCATAAAGATGAATGGTCAATGTTGTAAGTTGGAGGACCAAAATTGACAAAAAATGTGTCACTTTACTGTTAAAATCTTTCATAACTTTAATATATACATAATAATGATCATATTTATTATATTTAATATTTTACTTATATAACTATATGTATTATGTGGCTTTTAATTTTAAAAATTGAAAAAACTAAGAAATTGACATGCGGATATTATTTATTTTAAAAATACCATAAAATGACAAGTGTCAAAATTTATGAAAGATTGACATGTGGCAAAATGGATCTTCATTTATTAGAGTAGATGTTCACAAATGAGATGGTCTGTAAGCCGGTATCCCACATTGTTTGGTTTAATAAATTTTGGTTAATTACTCATCTTATAAAAGTAGAACGCTCCTTAGTTCATTACCACTTCAGCTTAAGTTTTTGTTGAAATCTGTAAATAGATTGGAATGGTTTTAAAACAAAAATTACAAGGTCTAAATAGATAATCCTTAAAAATATTTATAATTTTTGGTTTAAAATAGTTTGAAATTTTTTAGCAAGCGGGTACCCGGAACCGGAACCGGTTCCGGTGGTTCCGGGAGTGGTTCCAAAATTTTAAAAACCGATGTAACCAGTTCCGGTTCCGGTTCCAACATCCTAGGAACCACTGGTTCCGATTCCATTGAATTTGGCCAGGTACCCGCCTATGCTCATCCCTATACCTATTCAGAGTAATGCCAAATTGAATAAGACTCAAAGCCCTAGTACAGATGAAGAGACAATTGACATGAGTCGAGTCCCATATGATTTGGTTGTAGGATCGATCATATATCCTATGACATGTACTCGCCTGATGTGTCTTTTGCTTTAAACATGGTTAGTCGATTTCAGGGAAATCCTGGCAAAGCTCATTGGATAGCAGTGAAGAACATTCTTAAGTATCTGCGAAGGACAAAGGACCTGGTTCTATTCCTTGGTCGCAGTGATACGTTGATAGTGACTAGATATAGGGACATCAGCTTCCAGACGGATCGAGACAACTTTTGTTCTTATTGGGATTGGGTGTTTATCTTAAATGGTGGAGCAGTAACTTGGAAGAGTTCCAAGGTAGATACGATAGTGATTGTACTTGTGAATCAGAGTACATTGCATCCAGTGAAGCATCAAAAGAAGCGGTTTGGCTAAAGAACTTCAACGGCAATCACAGAGTAGTCCCAGCCATTCAGGAGCCATTGGAACTTTACTGTGATAATGAAGGTGTGGTTTTTTTGACCGAAGAACCCAAAGATTATGGTATATCCAAGCATATCGATAGTAAGTACCAATACATTTGACATAAAGTTGAAAAAAGTCATCTTATAGTGAAGAGAATGTCATTAGAAGACAATCTTGCAAATCTTTTCACGAAGGCTCTGAGTAGGATTAAGCATTTTCAGCATGCTACGAGCAGTAGTTTTAGCAGTTAGTTGATAAGTTTGAAACTTGTAACGAAATAAATGTAATTGATTTAGGTGATTGAATAATAGAGATTATTTATGAGTACGTTTACTGCCTTTGTCAATTATTTATTCTTGTGTTTCATTTTGCATGTTTTTACTTCCCAAATGATTTGATTATTCAAAACTCCACAGTCGCTCATACTTTTGGAAGTAAGTAGTAAATGAAAATTGTCATGAATTGCACTATACATTGTCTAAGGAGATTAGACATAGCAATTATGTTGCCGAAACATTCATGAGTAGTTAGAAAAATAGAGATTTGAGTATTGGATAAACCCACGCTCATAGTATTACTTCATGGATTCTATCACGAGTAATTCTAAGACAATAATATCTTATGATCTTAAAACGAAGATATGTGAGTTGTGATTTACAAGTCGGTTGCACATTGGTATTGTGAAAACGCATCAATAACATGATGTTATAAAACGTAGTATCATGTATGATTTGGGCCCAACCAAGACTATATTTATGTGTTAGATTAGAAGTCTTATGAGGTAATCACAAATCTAGAGATCGGAAAATTGAATTTTGGACAAGAGATTAATTCTAATCCATGTCTCGTGTCAATACGATATCTTGTAGAATGAAGGGATATTTAATCACTTATCTTAGGACCGATGTATGATCGAATCAGAGACTGGAGCTTCTTTGGGAAGCACCCTTTCTTATTTATTTTAGAAGTTATACTTGCAAATGTAGTTGTAGACTTATCCAAGTGGGAGACTGTTGGATCAGTTGTCTATGCCAATAAAAAATTGGTATACACCTGAATTAAAAGCAAAATCCTTTTGGGCTTCCCTTAAACCTAGTAATTGCATATGATGACTTTTTGAGAGAGACTGATTTATTGATTTATTAGATGGTTAATAAATAGCAATAAATGATTATTAATATATTATGAGAATAATATATTAATTAAAAATAGTATTATTTAAATAACAATTAATAAGAAGTAATTTTGGGATTACTTGGATTAATTAGAAGTGCAATGATTTAGCTGTAATTTTTCAATAGTTGAGCAAGATAGTAATTCTAGAATATTACTAGGGTTGGCGTAAAATTGGAGGCTCCTTAGGGTTTCTGGAATATTCCATATATATAATATGGATAATTAGGAAACTAGTCAAATGCAAGATTTGAAATAATATTATTTTATTTCAAATAAGGGTTTTCCTTTCAACTATAAATAGGGTCCTTTAGGCTCCCTGACGTGAATTATGAAAATTGGTTTGGCATGCGGAATTAAAGAACACACAAAGAACACGATGATTTTAGTGTTTAAGAGATGCATTCGATTATGAAAGGTGTTTACAAAAAAGGATCTAAATCTACATAATTAACACACACTAACACTCTGAATGTTACATCTCTCAAGCACACCTCTACATGTGGAATGAACCCACCTTATATAGAGGTGTTTACATCTCTCTCTCTCTCTCTCTCTCTCTCTATCTATCTATCTATCTCTCATGTCACAAGGCTATTTTACCACATGCAAGTGGGTCTACAAATGTCAAACCATTTACAAATTCATACATGGATAACTTTATACCCAACATTCTCCCCCTCAAAATTAGTAATGGATGACCCGCTTCAAATCTTCCAAACTCGAGCAACTTCACGAACCGAGCCTCAAACGTGACACATGTAAAGATGAACATCAAATCTTCAATTCTTCCATGATTCTTCAATTTGGGTTCTAGAATGTGAGAGCATACGAACCAAGCATCAAAAAATAATTAGGCGTTTCTCAATCTCCATAAAAATTACCCAAGTTTAAGCATAAAAGCACACTCCAAAATTCTTTAATAAGTCCAAACCCATCATGAACCAAAACAACTTCCGAATCTCCAATCGAATCATCTCATAAACTTCAAATACTCGAGGTCACTTCGGTCTTCAAGTCCGCATAATATGAAAAATTCAACTTTCGAATTTCCATATATCCCCCTTTTTATAATCGAAAAAAGATTATAAAACCGAAAAGGGAATGAGAAAGTGCTCAATTACGAATTTTTCTATCCAAACTCCCCCTTAACAAATGGCATGAACATTTTGCTTCAATCCTGAAAATCCAAAAAAATCTTCAATTTTTAGCTTCGTTCAGGGACCGCCTTTGACAAAATTTCTCAAAATTGGGTAGAAATTGTCAATACCAAAATTCGGCAGTGACCCGGTGCGCTCAAAACAGCCAAAAATGCGAAACACTCCCCTATTTGCAAAACTGGGTAGAAAGCGTCAATTCGCATTAAATGTAGGGGCCTGATTCGAAAATTATCCCATTTCTCAAAAATTTCAGCCCAATGTCGAAGTTGGGTGGAAACTGCAGGGACCAACTTTCGAAACTTCTATTCCTTTTCTCCCAAACCATCGAAATGGTTATAAACTGTCAAACCATCGAAACGTTAAGGACCAATTTCGAAACTTTCCATTATCTTCTCTAATTCATGAGTTTCGGTTGACATTGGAAACTAATGCCAAATCTTCGACAGTTGACTTCACGTCCTTTCGCACCCAAAACATTCGATAGTAAACCCAAAATCTTCGACATTAACCCAAAATCTTTGCTATTTATTCAACATCAATCTGTTTATCAAACCATAGGAATCAATATTGACTCAAAATCTTCGACCTTCGTTATCAAAATCGTCGATATTACTACCCAGTCGATACAAACCAATAAACGAAAATCATCGACTCCAAAGTTTTCGATATCTCATCCCAGTTCAAAAACGAAATTATCGACTATCAAAAACAAATACAAACTCCAAGCCTTCGAAATCCATTAACAGATTGCTATCGACAATGTGTCCAACCCAAGTCTTCGAAATATGATCAACCCAACACATCGATATTGTATAAGCCTTCAATTTCCAATTATCTATCAGTTTAACTTGTCAAACCCAAAAACACATTTGACTCTAAGTACTTGCCATTCGACCATGAACCTAAAAGCCAACAGGTGATCATCGATCCAAAATAAACAATCCTTCAACCCTTTGAAATCGACTCCTTGTTAATTTCATCACATTTGATTCTCAACGTCAAACCCAGTTTGACCAATGAACACAAACTTTCGTTCTCATGCCATCTGTATTCAACTATGTTCGAAACCAAAATATTTGAACCAACTTAAAGAATTCGATCCTTCATTGACTCAATTACCCAACTTGATTTCGACTAGAACCATTCATCAAACAAATTCAACTTTCGATTCACTTGAACAACATTAAAAAAAATCGATTTTGACTTTTCCTCGTGTTTGACTTGTGCTTAGCACATATCGCCTTTGAAATCAAGAGACTTGACTCAAAAAAATCGATATCAACCCATAATTAACTTCGATCCCAAACAGATAAGTTCCAGTTACGAACGAGAACCAATTCAAACATCGAGATTACAAATCACACTTTGAACTTCCCAAGTCCAATTCCAGACAACAGAAATTCGATTTCGATTGCAACCATCATAGGATATCAAAAATCGAAAACTGATTTCAAACTCTTTTGACTCAAAATAAATTATCACAAATTCGATTTGGTGATTTGATTTAGAACTCCAACAAAATACGATTCAATCATACGATACGAACAGTCAAAGTCAACCAAAATAAGTTGGACTTTAAACAACTATGCTTTTGAATCAGCCAACGAATAGAAATCGAATCCCAATGAACTCAAAATTCTTACGATTCATCAAGAACTTCATCCAATTTTGACTTTACTTTGTTGAATCAAAGTCTGAAATCAGAGAATATGAAATAAGAAGATTAAAAGAACAAACAATGAACTGATGTGTAATTTGGGCTCAATGGATTGATGAATTGTAATATCGAGATTTGGCCTTGTATCAAAACAATCGATGAACAGTTAAGCAAACAGAAATTGTTTTGGGCTTCGAAACATTAACAAATCAAAGAAATTAGACATTTGGCTTCGAATATTGGATTTAATGAACAGTACCATATTGAAAATTTTGGGCTAAATCAAAAATAATTACATCACTATGAATTTGAACTTGAAACTAACAAACAATCACAATTTGAGAATCCAGTTGAACAAACGAATATCAGATTGGATGGGGCTTGATCAATAAAAAAATATTGGATCATAACAAATGGGTTTTTTAAAAAAAAAAATTGATCCAATGAGTCAAAATGATCAAAAATCAAGAACGCAACGCACAAATCAACGATATTTAGAGAGATCATAGAGAGACTCACCATAAATGCTCCAACTGTTATGATTGTAGCCAAACCGAGAATCGTTTTTCAAAAAATCATGTTGATCTTCGAATACCCGCTCTAATACCAATTGATGTGAATTATGAACGTTGGTTTGGCATACGGAATTACAGAGCACACAAAGAACACGGTGATTTCGGTGTTTCAGAGATGCATTCGATTATGAAAGGTGTTTACAAAAAAGGATCTAAATCTACATAATTAACACACACTAACACTCTCAATGTTACATCTCTCAAGCACACCTCTACATGTGGAAGAAACTCACATTATATAGAGGTGTTTAAATGTCTCTCTCTCTCTCTACCTATCTATCTATCTATCTATCTATCTATATATCTATCTATCTATCTATCTATCTCTCATGTCACAAGGCTATTTTACCACATGCAAGTGGGTCTACAAAACTCAAACCATTTACAAAGTGATACATGGATAACTTTGTACCCAACATTCTCCCCCTCAAAGTTAGGAATGGATGACCCGCTTAAAATCTTCCAAACTCGAGCAACTTCACGAATTGAGCCTCAAACGTGACACATGTAGAGATGAATATCAAATCTTCAATTCTTCCATGATTCTTCAATTTGGGTTCTAGAATGTGAGAGCATACAAACCAAGCATCAAAAAGTAATTAGGAGTTTCTCAATCTCCAAAAAAATTACCCAAGTTTGAGTATAAAAGCACACTCCAAAAATCTTCAATAAGTCTAAACCCATCATGAACCGAAACCACTTCCGAATCTCCAATCGAATCATCTCATAAACTTCAAATACTCGAGGTCACTTCGGTCATCAAGTACGCATAATATGAAAAATTCAACGTTCGAATTTCCATATATCCCCCTTTTTATAATCGAAAAATGATTATAAAACCGAAAAGGGAATGAGAAAGTGCTCAATTCGGAATTTTTCTATCCAAAACTCCCCCTTAACACATGACATGAACATTTTGTTTCAGTCCGGAAAATCCAAAAAAATCTTCAATTTTTAGCTTCGTTCAGGTACCGCCTTTGACAAAATTTCTCAAAATTGGGTAGAAATTGTCAATTTCAAAATTCTGCAGTGACCCGGTGCGCTCAAAACAGCCAAAAATGCGAAACACTCCCCCATTTGCAAAACTGGGTAGAAAGCGTCAATTCGCATTAATTGTAGGGGCCTGATTCGAAAATTATCCCATTTCTCAAAAATTTCAGCCCAATGTCGAAGTTGGGTGAATTCTGCCAAATCTTCGAAACTGCAGGGACCAACTTTCGAAACTTCTATTCCTTTTCTCCCAAATGTCGAAAATTAAGTCCTTATTTCGAAATGGTTATAAACTGTCAAAACATCAAAACGTTAAGGACCAATTTCGAAACTTTCCATTATCTTCTTCTCCAATTCATTAGTTTCAGTCGACATTCTAAACTAATGCCAAATCGTCGACAGTCGACTTCCAGTTCCAGTCCACTCGCACCCAAAACCTTCGATAGTAAACCCAAAATCTTCGACATTAACCCAAAATCTTTGCTATTTAGTCAACATCAATCTGTATATCAAACCATAGGAATCAATATTGACTCAAAATCGTTGACCTTCGTTATCAAAATCGTCGATATTACTTCCCAGTCGATACAAACCAATAAACGAAAATCATCGACTCCAAAATCTTCGATATCTTATCCCAGTTCCAAAACGAAATTATCGACTATCAAAAACAAATACAAACTCCAAGCCTTCGAAATCCAATAACAGACTGCTATCGACAATGTCTCCAACCCAAGTCTTCGAAATATGATCAACCCAACACATCGATACTGTATAAGCCTTCAATTTCCAATTATCTATCAGTTTAACTAGTCAAACCCAAAAACACATTTGACTCCAAGTACTTGCCATTCGACCATGAACCTAAAAGCCAACAGGTGATCATCGATCCAAAGCCAACAATCCTTCAACCCTTCGAAATCGACTCCTTGTTAATTTCATCACATTCGATTCTCAACGTCAAACCCAGTTTGACCAATGAACACAAACTTCCGTTCTCATGCCATCTGTATACAACTATGTTCGAAACCAAAATATTTGAACCAACTTAAAGAATTTGATCCTTCATTGACTCAATTACCCAACTTGATTTCGACTAGAACCATTCATCAAACAAATTCAACTTTCGATTCACTTGAACAACATTAAAAAAAATCGATTTTGACTTTTCCTTGTGTTTGACTTGTGCTTAGCACATATCGCTTTTGAAATCAAGAGACTTGACTCAAAAAAATCGATATCAACCCAAAATTAACTTCGATCCCAAACAGATAAGTTCCAGTTACGAACAAGAACCAATTCAAACATCGAGATTACAAATCACACTTTGAACTTCCCAAGTCCAATTCCAAACAACAGAAATTCGATTTCGATTGCAACCATCACAGGATATCAAAAATCGAAAACTGATTTCAAACTCTTTTGACTCAAAATAAATTATCACAAATTTGATTTGGTGATTTGATTTAGAACTCCAACAAAATACGATTCAAACATACGATACGAACAGTCAAAGTCAAACAAAATAAGTTGGACTTCAAACAACTATGCTTTTGAATCAGTCAACGAATAGAAATCGAATCCCAACGAACTCAAAATTCTTACGATTCATCAAGAACTTCATCCAATTTTGACTTTACTTTGTTGAATCAAAGTCTGAAATCAAAGAATATGAAATAACGAGATTAAAAGAACGAACAATGAACTGATATGTAAGTTGGGCTCAATGGATTGATGAATTGTAATATCGAGATTTGGCCTTATATCAAAACAATTGATGAACAGTTAAGCAAACGGAAATTGTTTTGGGTTTCGAAACATTAACAAATCAAAGAAATTAGACATTGGGCTTCGAATATTGGATTTAATGAACAGTACCATATCGAAAATTTTGGGCTAAATAAAAAATAATTGCATCACTATGAATTTGAACTTGAAACTAACAAACAATCGCAATTTGAGAATCAAATCGAACAAACGAATATGAGATTGGATTGGGCTTGATCAATGAAAAAAAATATTGGATCATAACAAATGGGTTTTTTTAAAAAATTAATCCAATGAGTCAAAATGATCAAAAATCAAGAACGCAACGCACGAATCAACGAGATTTAGAGTGACTCACCATAAATGCTCCAATTGTGATGATTGTAGCTAAACCGAGAATCGTTTTCTTCAAAAAATCATGTTGATCTTCGAAGACCCGCTCTAATACCAATTGATGTGCATTATGAACATTGTTTTGAAATGCAGAATTAAAGAACACACAAAGAACACGGTGGTTTCGGTGTTTAAGAGATTGATTCGATTATGAAAGGTGTTTACAAAAAAAGATCTAAATCTAAATCTACATAATTAACACACACTAAAACTCTCAATGTTACATCTCTCAAGCACACCTCTACATGTGGAATGAACTCACCTTATATAGAGGTGTTTACATGTCTCTCTCTCTCTCTCTCTATATATATATATATATATATATATATATATATATATATATATATATATATATATATATATATATATATATATATATCTCATGTCACAAGGCTATTTTACCACATGCAAGTGGGTCTACAAAAGTCAAACCATTTACAAAGTCATACATGGATAACTTCGTACCCAACACTCCCCATTTTCGGCCACTCATATTCGAAGAAGGAATTCCAAAAATTGCATCCCCTCTCGTCTCTCTCTTCAAGTTTCCTTAGTTGCTAGGGTTTGTGTGTGAACCATCAGAGACACGAGATTTCTGGTGCTTGCTTCCAAGAGCTTTTGAAGAAGGATTTCATTGATTATTTAAAAGAATAATCAAAAGGTATGTAAACCTTATCTTTCCTTTGAATTTCGATAATAATAGGGTTTCCATAGGGTTCTTTGATGTTCATAGATAATAGCATTCATTAGTGAAAACATAGATCCAATTAAGTTGCATGTGAACTTAAGAGTTAAGTTATTTTCCGTCACATGATTTTTGTAACCTATAAACCCTATCAAGGTTGAATTTAGTGAAATTGGTTCCTGAGAGCATCCCACACTACTATTTTTGCATGTTTAAAGCCATGTCCTCACTTCTTGATGCTCTTGAAAAAACATGGAGAAGAACTTTATGAGGAAGCAGCAATGAAAACAACAAGATTAATTGGATTGCGTAGAAGGTGGTTCTTGCTTCAAAAGATATAGGAGGTTTGGGTTTTGGCTCCCTTAAAAAAAACAACATATCTCTCCTTTTCAATTGCATTTGGTGGTTTAAATCTGAGGGATCTGCTCTATGGAGCCTCTTTATTTCTACCATCCACAATCTATAAAGAAAACCTCTTTCAAACTTGGCATAAAAGTCAATGTCAAGAATTTGGCTCAATGTTTCTAAGGTTTTGTAGGTTCTTGAAGATTTAGTGGTCAAACTTATTTAGTGTAATGTTGTCTCTAGATCTTAATCGCTCTTTTGACTTGACAACTAGAAAGGTAGGTGTTCCTTTTCTACCTGGTTCCCTCTTCTCTTTGCTTTAGATAAAAAGAAATCATGCCTTGTTTCTTAAAGGATCTCACACCAGGGAATCACGTGGAGCTGGAGATTCATCCCTAGCTGGAGAGTCTCATTAGAGGCTTCATTATTGATTCTTGGAGCAACAATATGGAAGTTGATGGTAAATTCTATGTTGATGATCTTCAGTAAATCATTGATTCCAAATTGACTTGTGGTGTGAGCAAACATACCATTTGATTTAAATTGTTTCCCATTAAAAATATCAGGTTTGTTTGGAGAGCATGTATGGATCATATCCCTTCAAGTCGTGCCCTTGAACGTAGATGTGACATCCCAGAATTTAGGGCAAAAATTATAGCCGTCCAATTCACTGTGAATCTCCTGATAATCTGACTTATTGAGTTTTAGTGCATCTAAAGTAAAATAAATAATTTTATTTCAGTTATTATATGATGTCAGATGATACCTTACTTCTAAATGTGTGAACTTTGAACCGAATCAAACCGCTTAAACGGTAATGCTAATTAATGCGTCTGAAAAACTAAAATTTTGCATTAAGTAGTTTTGAGCAAAACAACATTAAAATATTATATTACGTGTTCCCCTGTTTCTAAAAATATAAAGAACGTCCAAAACAGAGTTGTATGCAAAAGATACGACCGTTTTAAGAATCCAAAACCGATATAATACTGATTTTCTTATAACCACTAAAACTGTTTCTATCCATTGAGGGACTTGCACACCTCAAATGGAAATTCTGAAAGCATTTTTGGACTCAGGTCATAGCCTAATTTTAATTTCATATTTGAAGTATTTTTGATAAAAATATTTAAAAAGGTAAAAAATCAAACGTCTTCAGCTTAATTAAATGCGAAACTTTAAATGTCATTTCGTGGAGTTTCGTATGCCGAAATTTAATTCCATATGCATTTTTGGAATCACCACGACCTGAACATGTAGCAGGCACTTTTAGAAAATTTATATAAATCGATAACAGGGCACTAGGATCGATGTATACCTCACAATTAATAAATATATATAATATTGTATTTATTATTATGACAAAATTTGAACATTTATTATATATAAATATTCAATTCTTTATATATCTCATAAACATAAGTTATATATATGTCAATTTTTAAACCAAGGTCTAATAAATTAATAAGTTTTACATTTCATAATATATGAGTTTAAATTTATATAATTCACCAAAATACGTTGTTTCCAAAATCCAAACAAATACATTATGTAAATTCATACGCAAAATACATAGATAATTATATTATTTACATAGTTCACACAAATACACATACTATACTCAAAAGACAGCTATTAAACTCACCTACATCCAAAACTACGCACAAGGCTAATGCAAAACTGCACTCAAACTGAAAAGAAAAAATAATGTGTTCCTTTTCTCTGTCACAAGAGAAACCCTCACATCCTTTTACATTCTTCATTCCTGTCAATGAACATCCAACCCAACACTAAAACACAATCATCTTCTACAAAACTACACACAAAAGAATCAATTCCATACTCAACCACAAAGCTACACACAATTCATTCTCAGTAACAATAAAACAATTAGAAACAATGAGTTAAGAGATAGAACACACTTTCTTCTTCTTCATCTCGTTTAACAACACATCCATTGGAGGTGTTGTTCTTGAGAAATCAAACCAAACGAATGGGACTTCAAGCCTTTCCCTTGTCATCGGGTTCTTACAAAACAAAAGAAAGAGAAAAGAACTTCTTTACCTGTTGTTAACCGGTGCTTCCAGACTCTTTTTTTTTCTTCTTCTCTTCGTTCCAGCTCTAAACATTCCCTTTTCCCTCTCATTTTGAGCAATTTTCGAACCAAGCAAACTGCCCTCGCAAGCCTCTCTTCCTGATCTCCACCGGAGGTGTTTTTGGACCACCACAGACCCACCTCCTTTTCCCTTATCTCAATCTCGCAACAGGAGGAGGAACAGTGACATCGGGTATGACATCCCTAAATTTACGGCCAGAAAAGACCGGTTTAATTAATGCATTTAAAATAATTTCAGAGTAATCCTTTGATTAAAAGAGTTGCGGAATTTGTTCCCAAAACGAAATATGATAAAAACAAGATTTACCAAAGCATTTCTTGTAGAAATGTATTTTCATTATACGGTTTTCAACCCACAATAAATAAATTTATTAATTTCATCAAACAACAATACCCCGATTACCCATTCCCGTTATCCTCACTTTACGTCCCTAAAACAACTATGACAAGGGACCTAATCTAAGGATTTTCATCGGGACGACAACACTGCTTGGGGGGTTTCCCAGCAATTTATGTCAAATAAGGAAACCATGTGGGGGATGGAGTACAACAAATGAACACCCAAGCTCATTAACACCTACAGGTTGGGAGCCTGCCAGCGTTCCATTGGACTGTCTAGAAAAGTCTGTGGTCGTCATCCATACTCCGCTAGATGACTGGATCACAATAACATTGAGGCCTCTCATCATTTTATTTCATCACACATCAACTATCTACCCATGTTTTACCCAACATATTTGTAGATAAAAATACATATACAGTTTAAATGATTTAAAAACCTGTATAAATCATTCATTCATCATCCATCTCAAATAACTAGACAATATATATATATATTCACATAGCACGTATTTTATATATAATACTTATATATGTGTAAGATGAAAGTGACTATACACTCACTTTATTTAACGATAACCTGGCAGCACTTCGTTTCCTAAAACAATCGTTTCTGATAAAACCGGGGGCTTTAAAGAAAAACCGGGCTCTCCGAGGGTTTGGCTTCAAAACCGAAAAGATAAATTTCTCGGGCTCTTCGGGCTCTTTGGGACGTGTTTCGGTTATTGAAAATAATATCGGGGCTTTGGGGGAAGTTGGAATGGAAGAAATATGGGTTTAGGGGTGAAATATGGCACTTTTCCAAAATATACCCGGGAGGTCTCGCACCTCCCTTATATAGGGTGAGAAGGCTCGGAATCCGAAGGTGAGGGGGCACGCGTCAGAGGCTCGGACGCGCTACGTGGCTCGGTTCGGAACCGCCACGGCTGCGACACGCGTCAGAAATCAATTGGACCTCGGTTTCGGTCGAATCAGCAGGCGGACACGGGGCGCTTCGTGGGTGAGGGTGACGTGGCCGAAGTCTGACCATGCGAAATTTCTCGGATTTTGGGATTTTCTCGATTTTTGTGTCCCGAACTTCTAAAATCCATATCTTTCGCATACGGGCTCCGTTTTTGACATTCTTTATATTGACGCGTAGGAAAAATTATGCTCTACAACTTTCGTTTAGACTTCAATATTATTATTTTTACCAGACCGGGACAGAAAAATCCGTTAAAAATTCATAACTTCTTCATCCGACGTCCGTTTTCGTCTGTCTTTTTACCGTTGTACTACTATTGACATGACCTTCGATTCTCGTTTAGGTTGTGTCGGCTAAAAATCACTCGATCTAAAATTCGAGTTTTTTAGTTGTCTACTGCTAATGCTGAAACTTAGAAAAATCATAACTTCCTCATACGATGTCAGATTTGGGCGTTCTTTTTATACATACTCTCGGTTTAATGAACACTACGACTTTCATTTAGATTACCAAGGCTAAAAAGTAGTTTATCAAAAAATCACTTTTTACGTCATTCAGCGTCGTGCCGGTTTTGTCGCGCAACTTCGACACGTCATAACTTCTTTGTTATAACTCGGATTTCAGTATTCTTTATATATCCGGAATCCTTGTCACGACTACTACAACTTTCTTAATAGATATCAGCTTTATCTAATATTTATTTTCGACGCTTATTTGTATGCTTAATTATTTAAATCCTAATAATTAAGGATAAAACACATAATTCACATAATAATCACTTAATTCCTCTTTATTTCTTCAAAATGAGTTACAAAGGTTGACCTAGACTATTACATTATCATTAATGCCTATCCTGGAAACACGGGCGTTACAATTCTCTCCCCCTTAGGATGATTCCGTCCCCGGAATCACACATCAGCAAACAAATGTGGATAGCGACTCATCATATCACTCTCCGTTTCCCAGGTGAGATTTGGCCTATTCGAATGTTTCCAACGCACAAGCACTAAATCAACCATTTTGCGTCGCAACTTCTTAGTCTTACGGTCAACGATTGCCTCTGGTTCTTCAATTAACCTCTTGTTTTCATCCAACCTTAATTCAGAAATTGGAATTATGTCGGGTACATCTCCTGTGAACTTCCTCAAATAACACACATGGAAGGTGTTATGAATACCCTCTAGTTCTTCTGGTAATTCTAGCTTGTAAGCTTGATTCTCGATCCTCTGAAGAACTTTAAACGGTCCAATAAACCTTGGACTCAACTTTCCCCTCTTACCAAATCTTATAAGTCCCTTCCACGGCGAGACTTTAAGTAAAACCGAATCTCCAACTTCGAATGATATTGGTTGTCTTTTCTTGTCAGCATAACTCTTTTGACGATCTTGAGCAGCTAACATCCTTTCCCTAATCACTTTCAACTTTTCAGCAGTCTGATGGACTATTTCAGGTCCCATAAACTGCTTTTCCCCAGCTTCCAGCCAACATGACGGCGTTCGAAACTTTTCTCCATACAAAGCTTGGTAAGGTGCCACCTTGATGCTTGAGTGGAATCTATTATTATAGAGAAATTCTACCAGAGGTACATGTTCATCCCAGTTACCTTGGAATTCCAGGGTACATGCTCTCAGCATATCCTCCAACGTTTGAATTGTTCTTTCGCTCTGACCATCGGTTTACGGATGGTAAGCTGTACTTAAACACAACTTGGTACCCAATTCCTCTTGTAGACTCCTCTAAAACCTCGAGGTAAAATGGCTGTCACGATCTGATACAATCGTTAATGGAACACCGTGAAGCCTCACAATTTCCTTCACGTAAGAATTTGCAAGCTTATCCATAGACCATTTCTCGTTGGCTTCTATGAAATGCGCACTCTTAGTGAAGCGATCAACGACCACCCAAATCATGGCGTGGCCGTTCTTTGTTCTGGGCGGTTTAGTCACGAAATCCATGGTGATGTCTTCCCATTTACCCATAGGTACAGGTAAAGGTTCTAAACTCCCATACGGTTTCTGATGTTGTGCCTTAACCCTAGCACATGTCACACACTCGCCACATACTTAGCAACATCGAGCTTCATCATCGGTCACCAGTAGTAGGGGTTTAGATCCCTATACATTTTTGTGCTGCCGGGATGAATCGAGTACATGGTCTTGTGAGCTTCTTCCATCAAAAGATCTCTTATTCCTCCTGTCTTAGGTACCCAAATCCTATCTTGGATTACCTTCAGTCATTGACCGTTTGTATCAAACACTAACGTTTTTCCCAAACGTTCATCCTTTCGTTCATTTTTCTCTAAAGCTTCCTCTTGAGCTTTCTTTATACTTTCCACAATTGTCGAGACAACTTCAATTCTCAACACTCTTGGCCTTTTCTTTTCAAGGTTTACCTTCCGACTAAGAGCATCAGCAACAACATTTGCTTTACCAGGGTGGTAAAGTATCTCACAGTCGTAGTCCTTGAGTAACTCTAGCCAGCGTCGTTGTCTCATGTTCAATTCCTTCTAATTAAAGAGATATTGAAGACTCTTATGATCAGTGAAAAGTTTGCATTTAGTGCCATAAAGATAGTGCTTCCATATCTTTCAGGCGAATACTACCGCTGCCAACTCCAGATCATGAGTGGGGTAGTTCATTTCATGCTCTTTTAATTGCCTCGATGCATATGCTATCACTTTATCCCTTTGGGTCAAAACACAACCTAACCCAACTCCAGATGCATCGCTATAAACTGCGAAGTCATCAACTCCTTCAGGCAAGGAAAGAATCGGTGCTTCACACAATTTCTTCTTTAACTTCTCAAAAGCTTCCTTATGCTTCTCATTCCAACTATAAGTAGCTCCTTTGTGGGTCAAAGTTGTTAATGGAGTAGCGATCGAAGAAAAGCCTTGGATAAACCTTCGGTAATATCCAGCTAGTCCTAAAAAGCTTCGGATCTCCGTAGGACTCTTCGGTTGTTCCCACTTCATCACAACTTCAATCTTCGCTGGGTCAACCATTATCCCTTCTTGGTTAACCACATGACCCAAAAATTGGACTTCTTGAATCCAAAATTCACATTTGGAGAGCTTTGCATATAGCTTCTCCTTCTTTAATACATGTAACACTTCTCGCAAGTGTCTGCCATGCTCCTCCTCGCTTTTCGAGTAAATCAGAATGTCATCTATGAACACTATCACGGATTTATCTTGGAATGGTTTACAAACCCTATTCATTAAATCCATGAAAGCTGTTGGAGCATTAGTTAGTCCAAACGACATAACCAAGAACTCATAGTGTCCATATCTTGTTCTGAACGCAGTTTTCTCAATATCCTGCTCTCTTACCTTTAGCTGATGATATCCTGACCTAAGATCGATCTTCGAGAAATAGCTCAAACCTTGCAACTGATCGAACAGGTCATCAATCCTTGGCAACGGGTACTTGTTCTTTATTGTTGCCTTATTCAGATCTTTGTAATCGATGCACATTCTCATGCTCTCGTCTTTCTTCTTTACGAATAACACCGGAGCTCCCCAGGGTGATGAACTAGGTCGAATAAAACATTTGCCCAATAATTCCTGAAGTTGTGTCATAAGCACTTTCATCTCTGTTGGTGCTAATCGATACGGTGCTTTTGCTGTCGTTCCTGGTAACAAGTCGATACGGAATTCTACTTGTCGATCAGGGGGTAATCTAGGAAGATCTTCGGGAAAGACTTCCGGATAGTCACACACCACCAGAATATTCTGCACCTCCTTCTTTTCCTTCTTAGCATCAATCACAAATGCTAGATATTATGTACATCCCTTGGCCAAACACTTTCTGGCTTTCATTAGGGAAATGATTCTAGAGTTTACTCTGCGTTTGTCTCCATACACCATAAACGACTCTTTCCCTGGCGGTTTTACTTTTACTATCTTCTTCCTGCACAATATTTCGGCATCATTGGCGCTAAGCCAATCCATTCCTAGAACGATGTCGAAACCGTTTAACTCGATAGGCAATAATTCCTCATGGAACTTATTCCCATTCAAGTCAATGAAGATGTTTTTCATACGATGGCTAACAGGTATAAACTTGCCACTAGCAACCTCGACTATTAAAGCATTATCTAGTCTATCAACAGGCAAAGCTAATTTTCTACCAAATTCACGCGAAATAAAGGAGTAGTTGGCTCCAGAATCAAAAAAAATTTGGGCAGGCAATTCGTTTACGAGAAAGGTACCTGAAGCGACATCAGCTTCTTCTTTCACAGCTTCAAGTGTCATTTGGAAGGCTCTGGCTTTTGGCTTTGGTGGAATGTTGGGTTTTGCTGCCTCCTTCTTTTTCGGACAGTCTTTCAAAAAGTTCCCTTCCTCGTTACATCCAAAGCATACCCTCTTGTTGGGCGGACACTCATTGGCATAATGCCCAGTCTTTCCACATTTGTAGCAAGTCACATCCTCACTACATTTCCCAGAGTGCTTTTTCTTGCACTTTTCACACCAAAACGTTTACATGCTAGTTCTAATATCGTAGTCGTACGCTTAGAATCCTAAACACATAAAGTTTCCAGATCCGGTCGACAACAGACCATAGATCCGAACAAATAACATCATATATGGCAAACATATAACATTTAGCATATAAAAGTATTTTAGGCATCTTTCCTAAAATATACTAGTGCTCGTGTCTAAAATATGGTAGACACTCATCACACGATCATCACTTAACATTCTAAGTTTAAGTCTAGAAATCCTACAAATTCCTAGTTCGCTTAAACTAATGCTCTGATACTAACTATGACATCCCCAAATTCACGGCCAGAAAAGACCGGTTTAATTTATACTTTTAAAATAATTTCAGAGTAATCCTTTGATTCAAAGAGTTGCGGAATTTGTTCCCAAAACGAAATATGATAAAAAAAAAGATTTACCAAAGCATTTCTTGAAGAAATGTATTTTCATCATATAACAAAACTTGGGATGTCATGTTCCGATACAGACCAAAAGCATAAACGGCACATTATAAGCCTTACAACAGCTATATTCACTACAGGCCTATAATCAAAATATCTTGATAAGTCGTTCAACTTATGCTCTCGCGCCACTACCTGTAATACAAAGAAAACTGAGTGGGTCAGGCTTGGGAGGCTGGTGAGCATATACGGTTTTCAACCCACAACAAATAAATTTATTAATTTCATCAAACAACAATACCCCGATTACCCATTCCCGTTATCCTCACTTTACGTCCCTAAAACAACTATCACAAGGGACCTAATCTAAGGATTTTCATCGGGGCGACAACACTGCTTAGGGGGTTTCCCAGCAATTTATGTCAAATAAGGCAACCATGTGGGGGATGAAGTACAACAAATGAACACCCAAGCTCATTAACACCTACAGGTTGGGAGCCTGCCAGCGTTCCACTGGACTGTCTAGAAAAGTCTGTGGTCGTCATCCATACTCCGCTAGATGACTGGATCACAATAACATTGAGGCCTCTCATCATTTTATTTCATCACACATCAACTATCTACTCATGTTTTACCCAACATATTTGTAGATAAAAATACATATACAGTTTAAATGATTTAAAAACCTGTATAAATCATTCATTCATCATCCATCTCAAATAACTAGACAATATATATATTCACATAGCACGTATTTTATATAAAATACTTATATATGTGTAAGATGAAAGTGACTATACACTCACTTTATTTAACGATAACCTGGCAGCACTTCGTTTCCTAAAACAATCGTTTCTGATAAAACCGGGGGCTTTAATGAAAAACCGGGCTCTGCGAGGGTTGGGCTTCAAAACCGAAAAGATAAATTTCTCGGGCTCTTCGGGCTCTTTGGGACGTGTTTCGGTTATTGAAAATAATACCGGGGCTTTGGGGGAAGTTGGAATGGAAGAAATATGGGTCTAGGGATGAAATATGGCACTTTTCCAAAATATACCCGGGAGGTCTCGCACCTCCCTTATATAGGGTGAGAAGGCTCGGAATTCGAAGGTGAGGGGGCACGTGTCAGAGGCTCGGACGCGCTACGTGGCTCGGTTCGGAACTGCCACGGCTGCGACACGCGTCGGAAATCAATTGGACCTCGGTTTCGGTCGAATCAGCAGGCGGACACGGGGCGCTTCGCGGGCGAGGGTGACGTGGCCGAAGTCTGACCATGCGAAATTTCTCTGATTTTGGGATTTTCTCGATTTTTGTGTCCCGAACTTCTAAAATCCATATATTTCGCATACGGACTCCGTTTTTTACATTCTTTATATTGACGCGTAGGTAAAATTATGCTCTGCAACTTTCGTTTAGACTTCGTCGGCTAATTTTAAATTTAATTTTTATATTATTATTTTTAACAGACCGGGACAGAAAAATCCGTTTAGGTTGTGTCGGCTAAAAATCACTCGATCTAAAATTCGAGTTTTTTAGTTGTCTACTGCTAATGCTGAAACTTAGAAAAATCATAACTTCCTCATACGAAGTCAGATTTGAGCGTTCTTTTTATATATACTCTCGGTTTAACGAACACTACGACTTTCATTTAGATTACCAAGGCTAAAAAGTAGTTTATCAAAAACTCACTTTTTACGTCATTCGGCGTCGTGCCGGTTTTGTCGCGGAACTTCGACAGGTCATAACTTCTTTGTTATAACTCGGATTTCGGTATTGTTTATATATCCGGAATCCTTGTCACGACTACTACAACTTTCTTAATAGATATCGACTTTATCTAATATTTATTTTCGACGCTTATTTTTAATCTTAATTAATTAAATCCTAATAATTAAGCATAAAACACATAATTCACATAATAATCACATAATTCCTCTTTATTTCTTCAAAATGAGTTACAAAGTTTGACCTAGACTATTACATTATCATTAATGCCTATCCTGGAAACACGGGAGTTACAGCAGGAGGCTACCACCGCTAGCAAACCACGGTCACCACCGTGTTGCTGCTGTTTTTGATCAATTGTCTTCTCAATTAGTCGAAATCGAAGCTTTATTGTGAGATTCTTGTACGTGTTCCCTTCATATTCTCGATTTGACGACGAACCCTAATCGAACCTTGCCTTGGATCGACCTTCAATTGACCTTCTTTCTTTTTCTCTGACTGTATAGACAATTATCAACTTGGTAGTTTCAATATACCTCATACGTACACAAAAATATATAGGTTTATGTATTTATACAAGTTTTAGGACTTGTATCTTAGGCTCATACACGTGCTTGTGTACACTACCCTAAATTTTATCAACTGTTTAAACAAGTATCGTACATTTTTATGTTTACGCTTATCAAATATACTTGTTATTCATCCGTTTATCCGTATCTGTGGTTGTTAAGTACAACCTTGGCAGATAACTTTATCCGTATATCCGTATGTATATTTATCCGTATTTGCGGTTGTTAAGTACAACCTTGACATATAACTTTATCCGTATATCCGTATAACCATGGGCTTGGTTGCTTTCAAAACTGTTTTAAGTATGTAATTACTTATGGAACATAAAATTTTGGCTTTCAAAGATTCATTACAAACATAGTTTTATGTATGGATTTACTTATACAAACTATACATTTTGGCTCTTAAAGACTCATTACAAACATTATTTTAAAACTATACATTTTGGCTCTTAAAGACTCATTACAAACATTATTCATTACAAACATAGTTGTTATATTTAAAAAAAATACTTTTTGGACTTTTTAAAAGTATTACTGTGGTTAGCAAAAAACCTGTAACGTTCACCAACATTTGTGTTGACCCTCAAACTTACATGTATTCTCAGGAAATCATTAGACAAGCGTTCAGACAAAAGATTGGTCATGGAATATAGACGACCTAGCTATCTAGTTTTTGTTATCTGCTTACCTGTTTAAGGAAACTACTGTACTATTATTATCTGTAAGAACCCTATATTCAAACTTAATGATGGAATACAAATGTTGTTTTGTTTATCGTTGTGCTTGTGCCATATATTCAGTTTATCTGTGATCCATGAACTTAGTCGCACTCCCGGCATGTTCAGCATCGGCCGGGGGTGTGACAGTAGAGTTGTTAGAGTCCCCACCACCTCCTATCATCTTGTCATATGTGTATCAACGACATTGATTGTACAAAATTTCCTCGTTGTTTTCCTGTTTGCCCGTAAGGTAATGTCAGTCCTTAATTGGTATGGTATCTTCAGCCAATTTTCCAATCGGTTACGGAGATTCTTGTATTTGCTGCCAACTGGGGCGTTGTCCTAAGAAGAGAAAAGTGTTCCTTGACATTATCTATAGGTACCCTGGATCATTTGGAAAGCAACTAACGATAAGTTTTCAACAAGATTCAATGTACTCCTTCAAAAATGACGGTTACATCATCACTATGGTTTTCAATTGGGTTAACTTTAGAGGTAATTTTCGTATTTGTAAGTGGGCTGAGTGGGTTTGTTGCGCGTTCAACATTTTGTAAAACTCTTTGTTGTTTCCTCTATGCCTGACCCTTTTTCTCTTCGGCAAGGTTTTTATGCATTTATATATTTCGCCGTTTCCAAAAAAAATTAATTAAAAAAGTCGGGTAACTGGCTGACAAAAATAATTGACTTTAATTTGGAACTGAAATTCTAACACTACAACACTTGAGATTCGAGCTATTGACCATGCCTGCAAATATACCACTTGATAAAACGGTTATTACGACAATAAAATTTTCTAACATATTACGTTAATATTTCATTTGATTTTCATAGTTTGATAATTTATAAGTACAAAAACTATATTATATAATTGCTAAATGCATAGTACAAATTCCGAATTTGACCAAGTTCAACGATTTTGAACATGTGAAAATCGAATGATGCATTGATTACTGCTAAAACCCGCATTCAATTTTCTACGCTTAATGCTTGTACTATTCTCGCTTCCGTTGCTTGTACATTGATGGTCAACAACACTAATCGACTCATTTGTATCCGATACCATGTCCCGCATTACACCTAAGCATTCCTCCAAACTTTCCTATAATCAAGAACCCACAAGAATGAAAATGTAATACGTTGCTAATATATGGTTAAAAGAATAAAAACTTATATTTCTTATCTATAATAACAACATACTTATCTTTTTACGGAGAATATCAAAATATACCAATAGAAGTATGTTATTATTATGGGTAGAGAAATGTAAGTATATCATTATAATCTATAAATAAATAGAAGCATATTGCTATAATGGATAAAGAAATGTAAGTACTTTAGTTTTTATCCACAATAGGAATGTACTTACATTTTTTATCCCTAATAGCAAGATACTTATATTTATTTACCTATAATAACAATGGACTTCAATATCTACCAATGATAGCATATAAGTAATCTATCACTCGTATACTTTTTACAAGTAAATAAATAAAATACATTCCTTTTTGCATTTTAAGGAATTTGAAAACAGCAAGATGGCTTACTTTGTTTAGATATTTACAAGAGGAAATTGCAGCTTTGAATTGAGAATGTTGAAGAGGAATGATGAGATCTTGAGATGCATGAAGAAGAGCAGATGCTGCAATCACTGATGGTCTAAACTCTAATAACTTATTTTCTGTTATAAAAAGAAAAAAGAAAAAACGAAAATTATGAACAATACATTAATTGAACTTTATGAAATATATATATTCCATCTGATAGATAAAGGGAAGAATAAAGGGACAATACAAGGGAGATTTATTAAAGATAGCACATTAGCTTATATGATAATGATAATTAAAAATTCTTCAAGTAATGCAAATGAAGTTGCAATCTGCTTATTATGTGGTTAATGAAATGTTCAGAAATTAAGATGATTGGTATTACCATAAGGAGATCTCAATAAGATCTGTGAAGCTCGATCTTTAATAGCGTTTGATAAGCATGGATCTTGGAGCTGGAACAACGAAAGGAAGAAATAGAGGAACGAAAATGGTGTAATTGATCGCATTCGCCATTTAAGAGAGGAGAGAATCAGAACCTCCATTCGACTAATTGATTTTGCATCGTAAATTGAACATTCGTATCCCTAAATCCATCAACATTGCAACATAATTACAGAAACTCCTTCGATTTTAACCAACACACACGTCAAATCGACTCACCTGTAACTTAGGAGTAGCTAAATCGTCGATCTTCATTTTTACAGCGAGAGAAAGGCACGAAATCGCCACAAGCCCAACGATCCATGGCTTCTTTTGATTCTACAACATTAATATCACATCAAAACACACAATTTAGCATCGTTTGTGAACCAAAAGCGTACAATTAAGCAAAAAGCACTTCGTTCTTACCACAATTTTTTGAGTAGAGATGAATCGATCCATGTAATTAATTGCGAGATAAGTTACGAACGGATCCAAATTTTCAGAAAACTGCGTCATTACAACAAAAGATTGAACGAATCAAAACCAGAAAACCAACACGAAGCATCAAATTACACCGGAATTAAGTCGACACCTTCGTAATAACCGTCAACGCTTCCCGGCGAAAATTGGCGGGAAAATTGTGAGGAACGAGAACAGATTCATCGGCGAACAGAGACGGAACTGTATCGGT